>NC_135589.1:1113333-1751666 GCF_965152235.1 Eretmochelys imbricata
TCCTTCCAGGCACAGCGGGCATGGTAGGAAGCTCTGGCAGACTGGCACCACTGACCGCTAGCTGCATCCTCACTGCGAGCACTTGCGGTAGCAGCTGATGAGTGATGCTCACTCAAGTTGTAGTCTGTACCCACCGAGTCAGCCACGGCACGGCGTGTATGGAGGGAGAGGCAGGAGTGTGACGGAGTGGGAAAGTTCTTAATGTTTTCTTTGAATACTGGATGGATGCCTCAGTTTCCCCTACGCATTTCTTAAGTATCTAGGGGTGGCGGGATAAGGGTGTGTGATTGTTGCAGAGCCTTAGAGGGCCAGTGTGATGGTGTCTGCACAGAGAATGGCCGACACCCTGTCTCCTGGCAACTGATGGCCTGGGCCCTCCCCTGCAAAGGGGCCAACTGAAAGGGTTGGAGAGCAAAGGGATCAGGTGGCCTCCTGGCCTAGGAAAGGGACAAAGGCCAGGGGAGGGGCTGGAGAGTTTCAGTTTGGAGCTGGCTGGGAAAAGGGAGGGAGACCCAGACCTGGGGTCTGGGCTCTGGGCTCCCTACCCCCATGATGGACCTGGCTGAGGGGTCCTGTTCTCTGCACCTACAAGCTCTGTTTTAGACCATGTTCCTGTCATCTAATAAACCTTCCATTTTACTGGCTGGCTGAGAGTCACGGCTGAGTGAGGAGTTGGGGTGCAGGGCCCTCTGGCTTCCCCAGGAGCCCTGCCTGGGCGGACTCGCTGTGGGAAGTGCATGGTGGGGCAGGGGATGCTGAATGCTCCGAAGTCAGACCCAGGAAGGTGGAAGCTGTGGAAGCTTCTTGCCCTGCAGACAGGCTGCTCCCAGAGAGGAGGCTCCCCCAGAGTCCTGACTGGCTTTGTAGGGAATAGTTCCAGAGCATCGCCCGGGGACTCCGGGACAAGGGGCAAGGCTGGTGAGAACACGAGTTCACTCTGCAGTGAGGCCAGGCCCGGGCAGAGGGCTGGAGGGGGAATTGCTCCACTTTGCCAGGCCTGAGGAGAGGAAAGGCCCTGAGCTGTGAGGAAGGGAGGCAGCTGCAAGGGCTGGACACTGCAAGGCGTGGAAGGCGGCATGACCAAGGGTCTTTGGGGTGCCAATACCCAGGCAGGGGTGAAGGCAGCAGGTGCCATGGAGGCTGACACGCCTCTCTCCCTACCCGATGCCCCGAACTGCCCAGCCGGGATGCCCTTCATGCTGGGATGGCAGCCAGGCCCAGCCAGCCAACGTCCCCACCACGGCCCAGCTACCCCATTGCATGTACAGGGCTGGCTCCAAAGAGGAGAGGGGTGCAGGGAGGGGAGGGAGGGAGAGAGAGAGAGAGAGAGAGAGAGACATCAACCTCTTCTATGGTTCCTATCCCTATGGCGCTGCCTCGACGTCCGCACCTACTTGGCGCTTTTCCAGGGACAAGCAATGACTGGTAAGCAGACAGAGGAGAGAAGCAGAGCAGGGTGGGGGGAGAAGAGAGGGGGGAGAAAAAGAGAAGAGAGTCATGCAAAAAAAATGGCTTGACCATCATAACAAAGGGCTCATTAACAGCACCCCGTAGCTGCCCGTCGCTGGATGCACATGTGGGTGTCCTGGAGGGCTATGCGGGGAGACACTGTACCTGTGGTGGGGATCCCCACTGAGCAGCTACTGGCGCTGGATGGTGGATTTGGAGTTGGCAGCTCTCATGGGAAGGTCTGGGGGGAGCTGTGGGACTTGCATAGTGGGGAGAGAGGAGGGTGGGTGGGGAGCAGCTGGGAAAGGGGGCAGAGCTGCGTGACACAGCAGAAAGGGGGCTAGCTCAAGGCAACTTTTGCAGACAAAAGCAAATTCCTCCTTGGACCCCGCCCCAGGCAGGTCAATCTCTCACAATTGGGGAAACAAAGGCACAGAGGAGGCCATGGTTTGCCTAAGACTACACCACAAGTCAGTGTCTGAGCCAGGGATAGAACCCCAGACTGCTGGCACCTCTCCTTCCCTGAGGCCCAGCCAACGATCCCTGGGCACCAGGGGGCTCAGCTCCTGCTGTCCATGGCTTCCCGTAGGAATAGGGTGACCAGATGTCCTGATTTTATAGGGACAGTCCTGATATTTGGTGCTTTTTCTTATATAGGCACCGATTACCCCCCACTCCCGTCCCGATTTTTCACATTTGCCATCTGGTCACACTATGTAGGAGCAGGAGCCCGTGCTGGGGGACTGGCCATTGCCACGCTCAGCACAGCCATGGAGCCCGGCGTTCCAGAGCAGTAACACCAGCAGGCAAATTATCCACCCTGAGGGCGGCCCAGTCTCCTTCCCCGCCAAACTCTGAGGCCTAGATCCTCCTTCGGAGGCACATGCACGTTTAATGCAAACAAGCCCTCTTTTGCCCAGCGCGCCCAGTAGCTGGCACGTCCCTTGCATCCCTCAGACGTTGTCTGGCTGCCGCCCTCGCCGATCTGAGCCAGGGCCACCACTGGACAAGGGGGTAGCCACACAGGAGGGCAGGAAGCTGGGTGCTGGATTGTAAACTGAGCTGGAGTGCAGTTCAGCGGCATGGCCACACGATGACGCCAGCACCTAAGAGCTTGGCAGCGGGCTGGTTCTGAGGACTGGGTGAACTCACCCACATCTTGAAGCTAGTGCTTCCTCTTCCTGCTCCCAAAGGGGATTGCCATCGGTGCTTTGCCCTTCCTAGCCCCTTCCCTCCGGGATCTCCATGCACTTTACAGGCATCAATTAATATGCCTCACAGCCCCCACTCTCTCCCTGGAACAGATGGGGAAACTGAGGCACAGAGCAAGGCTATGACTCACCCCACGTCACAGAGCCAGTCAGTGACAGAGCTGGGCAAGGAACCTAGGAGTCCTGACTCCCAGCGAAGCCCGTGGCAGACCTTCCACTGGTTTCACTGGGGCAGGGCAGTGCCGCTGCAGGGATGGCAGAGCCATGGGACCCATATGGGCCCACCCCTTCCCCGCACCCACTCCATGAAGACACTGCTGCAAACAGCAATGTTTCCATGGAAATAAAGGGCTGGTCCTGGTCCCTAAGGTCGGAGTCCAAGGAGACCTCCCACCAAGGCCTCCCAGCCCCACCCTACCTCCAGCACACACAGGAATTCGCAGCCTGCTCCTTTGATTTAAATGGCAGCTACATTTCTACGCAAATGAAGTGCAGCCCCTGGGCTCTCGGTGGGTTGCCAAGGCAGTCCTGGGTTACACATAGCCTTGGCCTGTTGGAAGAGGTCAGGGCTGCCCCTCCCTTGGACCTGCTTCCTGCCTCCAGGTCTCTGTTGGCCAGCCACCAGCTAGGCAGTAATGCAATGACCAAAGATCCTCCTGGCACCTCCCTGGGAATGCTGCGAGGCAGGATCCCACTGCCCCCACGAGCTCTGCATGGGAACCATCCTCCTGCAATGAGAGAGGGGCTGGACAAGGCCCCCCTCTGTGATGCTGGAGCTCTGGCTGCATCGAAGGGAAGGGGGAAAGGACAGGTGTGGTTGTATGGCTGTGGGGGCACAGAAGGGAACAGGTGGGAGACGGGGGGGTCAGAGGGGACTGGGTGGGGGCTGGGACAGAGGAATGGGGGGTTTCACTGTGACAGTCACTCATGTGCCCAGAGAAGGACCCCAGGGCCCACACACGTTTTCCCATGCTCAGCAAGTCCGGGCTCCGTGCTGCCTGATGCTGCCCTGCAGGAGGCTGAAGGGTCTCGGGGCAGGCTGGGGGGCCCAGCACTGAACAGGGAGGAGTGGGGTGGGGAAGGCAGGGGCAGGCGGGCTGAGGCAGAATTCAAACCAGGCACAAGGAGAGGAAATGGGAGGCCCATGGCAGTGAAGTGAGCAGGGGGGCCCACAGGGAGGAGGGAGAGAGAGATACGGGGAGGAGGGATGGGGGTGGGTCAGGTGGAGCTGGGATGGAGCACCGAGCAGGGAGTGGGGTCAGGTTAGGGGCAGGGCTCTGAACAGGGGGTGTGGTCAGGGCTCACAGCAAGAGGTGGGTCCAGAGTAGAGGCGGGGTCAGATGCACAGGGCTTGGAGCAGGGGGTGGGGCTAAGAGCAGGGGTGGGGCTCAGAGCAGGGGCGGGGCTCGGGGTAGGAGGGGGTCAGAGAGGCGGGGCTCAGAGCAGGGGTGGGGCTCGGAGCAGCAGGGGGTCAGAGAGGCGGGGCTCGGGGCAGGAAGGGATCAGAGAGGCGGGGATCAGAGCGGGGGCGGGGCTCGGGGCAGGAGGGGGTCAGAGAGGCGGGGCTCGGGGCAGGGGTGGGGCTCGGGGCAGGAAGGGGTCAGAGAGGCGGGGCTCAGAGCGGGGTGGGGCTCGGGGCAGGAGGGGGTCAGACAGGCGGGGCTAAGAGCAGGGGTGGGGCTCGGGGCACCAGGGGGTCAGAGTGGCGGGGCTCGGGGCAGGGGCGGGGCTCGGGGCAGGAAGGGGTCAGAGAGGCGGGGATCAGAGCGGGGGCGGGGCTCGGGGCAGGAGGGGGTCAGAGAGGCGGGGCTCGGGGCAGGGGTGGGGCTCGGGGCAGGAAGGGGTCAGAGAGGCGGGGCTCAGAGCGGGGTGGGGCTCGGGGCAGGAGGGGGTCAGACAGGCGGGGCTAAGAGCGGGGGTGGGGCTCGGGGCACCAGGGGGTCAGAGTGGCGGGGCTCGGGGCAGGGGCGGGGCTCGGGGCAGGAAGGGGTCAGAGAGGCGGGGCTCAGAGCAGGGGCGGGGCTTGGGGCAGGAGGGGGTCAGAGACGTGGAGCTCGGGGCAGGGGCGGGGCTCGGGGCAGGAGGGGGTCAGACAGGCGGGGCTCAGAGCGGGGGCGGGGCTCGGGGCAGGAGGGGGTCAGAGAGGTGGGGCTTGGGGCAGGGGTGGGGCTCGGGGCAGGAAGGGGTCAGAGAGGCGGGGCTCAGAGAGGGGGTGGAGCTCGGTGCAGGAAGGGGTCAGAGAGGTGGGGCTCAGAGCGGGGGTGGGGCTCGGGGCAGGAAGGGGTCAGAGAGGCGGGGCTCAGAGCAGGGGCGGGGCTCGGGGCAGGCGGGGGTCAGAGAGGCGGGGCTCAGAGTGGGGGTGGGGCTCGGGGCAGGAGGGGGTCTGAGAGGCAGGGCTCAGAGCGGGGGTGGGGCTCGGGGCAGGAAGGGGTCAGAGAGGCGGGGCTCAGAGGAGGGGCGGGGCTCGGGGCAGGAGGGGGTCAGAGAGGCGGGGCTCAGAGCGGGGGTGGGGCTCGGGGCAGGAGGGGGTCAGAGAGGCGGGGCTCGGGGCAGGGCGGGGCTCAGGGAAGGAATGGGTCAGAGAGGCGGGGCTCAGAGTGGGGGCAGGGCTCGGGGCAGGAGGGGGTCACAGAGTCGGGGCTCAGAGCAGAGGCGAGGCTCGGGGCAGGAAGGGGTCAGAGAGGCGGGGCGCAGAGCGGGGGTGGGGCTCGGGGCACGATGGGGTCAGACAGGCGGGGCTGAGAGTACGGGCGGGGCTCGGGGCAGGAGGGGGTCAGAGAGGCGGGGCTCGGGGCAGGAAGGGGTCAGAGAGGCGGGGCCCAGAGCAGGGGCGGGGCTCGGGGCAGGAGGGGGTCAGAGAGGCGGGGCTCAGAGCAGGGGCGGGGCTCGGGGCACGATGGGGTCAGACAGGCGGGGCTCGGGGCAGGGGCAGGGCTCGGGGCAGGAGGGGGTCAGACAGGCGGGGCTGAGAGCGGGGGTGGGGCTCGGGGCAGGATGGGGTCAGAGAGGCGGGGCTCGGGGCAGGGGCGGGGCTCGGGGCACGAAGGGGTCAGAGAGGCGGGGCTCAGAGCGGGGGTGGGGCTCGGGGCAGGAGGGGGTCAGAGAGGCGGGGCTCAGAGCGGGGGCGGGGCTCGGGGCAGGAGGGGGTCAGAGAGGCGGGGCTCAGAGGAGGGGCGGGGCTCGGGGCAGGAGGGGGTCAGACAGGAGGGGCTCAGAGCGGGGGTGGGGCTCGGGGCAGGACGGGGTCATAGAGGCGGGGCTCAGAGCAGGGGCGGGGCTCGGGGCAGAAAGGGGTCAGAGAGGCGGGCTGAGAGCGGGGGTGGGGCTTGGGGCAGCAGCAGGTCAGAGAGGCAGGGCTCAGAGGAGGGGCGGGGCTCGGGGCAGGAAGGGGTCAGAGAGGCGGGGCTCAGAGCGGGGGTGGGGCTCGGGGCAGGATGGGGTCAGAGAGGCGGGGCTCAGAGCGGGGGTGGGGCTTGGGGCAGCAGGAGGTCAGAGAGGCGGGGCTCGGGGCAGGGGCGGGGCTCGGAGCAGGAAGGGGTCAGAGAGGCGGGGCTCAGAGCGGGGGCGGGGCTCGGGGCAGGATGGGGTCACACAGGCGGGGCTCGGGGCAGGAAGGGGTCAGAGAGGCAGGGCTCAGAGGAGGGGCGGGGCTCGGGACAGGAGGGGATCAGACAGGCGGGGCTCAGAGCGGGGGTGGGGCTCGGGGCAGCAGGGGGTCAGAGAGGTGGGGCTCAGAGCAGGGGCGGGGCTCGGGGCAGGAGGGGGTCAGAGAGGCAGGGCTCAGAGCGGGGGCAGGGCTCGGGGCAGGAAGGGGTCAGAGAGGCAGGGCTCAGAGCGGGGGTGGGGCGCGGGGCAGGAAGGGGTCAGAGAGGCGGGGCTCAGAGTGGGGGTGGGGCTCGGGGCAGGAGGGGGTCAAACAGGCGGGGTTCGGGGCAGGAAGGGGTCAGAGAGGCGGGGCTCAGAGCGGGGGTGGGGCTCGGGGCAGGATGGGGTCAGAGAGGCGGGGCTCAGAGCGGGGGCGGGGCTCGGGGCAGGATGGGGTCAGACAGGCGGGGCTCAGAGCAGGGGCGGGGCTCGGGGCAGGATGGGGTCAGACAGGCGGGGCTGAGAGCAGGGGCGGGGCTCGGGGCAGGAAGGGGTCAGAGAGGCGGGGCTCAGAGCGGGGGTGGGGCTCGGGGCAGGAGGGGGTCACACAGGCGGGGCTCGGGGCACGATGGGGTCAGAGAGGCGGGGCTAAGAGCAGGGGCGGGGCTCGGGGCAGGAAGGGGTCAGAGAGGCGGGGCTCAGAGCGGGGGCGGGGCTCGGGGCAGGAGGGGGTCAGAGAGGCGGGGCTCAGAGCGGGGGCAGGGCTCGGGGCAGGAAGGGGTCAGAGAGGCGGGGCTCAGAGCAGGGGTGGGGCTCGGGGCAGGAAGGGGTCAGACAGGCGGGGCTCAGAGCAGGGGTGGGGCTCTGGGCAGGAAGGGGTCAGAGAGGCGGGGCTCAGAGCGGGGGCGGGGCTCGGGGCAGGAGGGGGTCAGAGAGGCGGGGCTCAGAGCGGGGGTGGGGCTCGGGGCAGGATGGGGTCACACAGGCGGGGCTCGGGGCAGGAAGGGGTCAGAGAGGCGGGGCTCAGAGCGGGGATGGGGCTCGGGGCAGGAGGGGGTCAGAGAGGCGGGGCTCGGGGCAGGGGCGGGGCTCGGGGCAGGAGGGGGTCAGACAGGCGGGGCTCAGAGCGGGGGTGGGGCTCGGGGCAGGATGGGGTCACACAGGCGGGGCTCGGGGCAGGAAGGGGTCAGAGAGGCGGGGCTCAGAGCGGGGATGGGGCTCGGGGCAGGAGGGGGTCACAGAGGCGGGGCTCGGGGCAGGAAGGGGTCAGAGAGGCTGGGCTCAGAGCGGGGATGGGGCTCGGGGCAGGAGGGGGTCACACAGGCGGGGCTCGGGGCAGGAAGGGGTCAGACAGGCGGGGCTCAGAGCGGGGGTGGGGCTCGGGGCAGGAGGGGGTCACACAGGCGGGGCTCAGGGCAGGAAGGGGTCAGACAGGCGGGGCTCAGAGCAGGGGCGGGGCTCGGGGCAGAAAGGGGTCAGACAGGCGGGGCTCAGAGCAGGGGTGGGGCTCGGGGCAGGAGGGGGTCAGAGCGGCGGGGCTCAGAGCGGGGGCAGAGCTCGGGCAGGAAGGGGTCAGAGAGGCAAGGCTCAGAGCGGGGGTGGGGCTCGGGGCAGGAAGGGGTCAGAGAGGCAGGGCTCAGAGCGGGGGTGGGGCTCGGGGCAGGAGGGGGTCAGAGAGGCGGGTCTCGGGGCAGGGGCGGGGCTCGGGGCACGAAGGGGTCCGAGAGGCAGGGCTCAGAGCGGGGGCGGGGCTCGGGCCAGGAGGGGGTCAGAGAGGCGGGGCTCGGGGCAGGGGTGGGGCTCGGGGCAGGAGGGGGTCAGAGAGGCGGGGCTCGGGGCAGGGGTGGGGCTCGGGGTAGGATGGGGTCAGACAGGCGGGGCTCAGAGCGGGGGTGGGGCTCGGGGCAGGAGGGGGTCAGAGAGGCGGGGCTCAGAGCGGGGGTGGGGCTTGGGGCAGCAGGAGGTCAGAGAGGCGGGGCTCGGGGCAGGGGCGGGGCTCGGAGCAGGAAGGGGTCAGAGAGGCGGGGCTCAGAGCGGGGGCAGGGCTCGGGGCAGGAAGGGGTCAGAGAGGCAGGGCTCAGAGCGGGGGTGGGGCGCGGGGCAGGAAGGGGTCAGAGAGGCGGGGCTCAGAGTGGGGGTGGGGCTCGGGGCAGGAGGGGGTCAAACAGGCGGGGTTCGGGGCAGGAAGGGGTCAGAGAGGCGGGGCTCAGAGCGGGGGTGGGGCTCGGGGCAGGATGGGGTCAGAGAGGCGGGGCTCAGAGCGGGGGCGGGGCTCGGGGCAGGATGGGGTCAGACAGGCGGGGCTCAGAGCAGGGGCGGGGCTCGGGGCAGGATGGGGTCAGACAGGCGGGGCTGAGAGCAGGGGCGGGGCTCGGGGCAGGAAGGGGTCAGAGAGGCGGGGCTCAGAGCGGGGGTGGGGCTCGGGGCAGGAGGGGGTCACACAGGCGGGGCTCGGGGCACGATGGGGTCAGAGAGGCGGGGCTAAGAGCAGGGGCGGGGCTCGGGGCAGGAGGGGGTCAGAGAGGCGGGGCTCAGAGCGGGGGCGGGGCTCGGGGCGGGAAGGGGTCAGAGAGGCGGGGCTCAGAGCGGGGGCGGGGCTCGGGGCAGGAGGGGGTCAGAGAGGCGGGGCTCAGAGCGGGGGCAGGGCTCGGGGCAGGAAGGGGTCAGAGAGGCGGGGCTCAGAGCAGGGGTGGGGCTCGGGGCAGGAAGGGGTCAGACAGGCGGGGCTCAGAGCAGGGGTGGGGCTCTGGGCAGGAAGGGGTCAGAGAGGCGGGGCTCAGAGCGGGGGCGGGGCTCGGGGCAGGAGGGGGTCAGAGAGGCGGGGCTCAGAGCGGGGGTGGGGCTCGGGGCAGGATGGGGTCACACAGGCGGGGCTCGGGGCAGGAAGGGGTCAGAGAGGCGGGGCTCAGAGCGGGGATGGGGCTCGGGGCAGGAGGGGGTCAGAGAGGCGGGGCTCGGGGCAGGGGCGGGGCTCGGGGCAGGAGGGGGTCAGACAGGCGGGGCTCAGAGCGGGGGTGGGGCTCGGGGCAGGATGGGGTCACACAGGCGGGGCTCGGGGCAGGAAGGGGTCAGAGAGGCGGGGCTCAGAGCGGGGATGGGGCTCGGGGCAGGAGGGGGTCACAGAGGCGGGGCTCGGGGCAGGAAGGGGTCAGAGAGGCTGGGCTCAGAGCGGGGATGGGGCTCGGGGCAGGAGGGGGTCACACAGGCGGGGCTCGGGGCAGGAAGGGGTCAGACAGGCGGGGCTCAGAGCGGGGGTGGGGCTCGGGGCAGGAGGGGGTCACACAGGCGGGGCTCAGGGCAGGAAGGGGTCAGACAGGCGGGGCTCAGAGCAGGGGTGGGGCTCGGGGCAGGAGGGGGTCAGAGAGGCGGGGCTCAGAGCGGGGGCAGAGCTCGGGCAGGAAGGGGTCAGAGAGGCAAGGCTCAGAGCGGGGGTGGGGCTCGGGGCAGGAAGGGGTCAGAGAGGCAGGGCTCAGAGCGGGGGTGGGGCTCGGGGCAGGAGGGGGTCAGAGAGGCGGGTCTCGGGGCAGGGGCGGGGCTCGGGGCACGAAGGGGTCCGAGAGGCGGGGCTCAGAGCGGGGGCGGGGCTCGGGCCAGGAGGGGGTCAGTGAGGCGGGGCTCGGGGCAGGGGTGGGGCTCGGGGCAGGAGGGGGTCAGAGAGGCGGGGCTCGGGGCAGGGGTGGGGCTCGGGGTAGGATGGGGTCAGACAGGCGGGGCTCAGAGCGGGGGTGGGGCTCGGGGCAGGAGGGGGTCAGAGAGGCGGGGCTCAGAGCGGGGGTGGGGCTTGGGGCAGCAGGAGGTCAGAGAGGCGGGGCTCGGGGCAGGGGCGGGGCTCGGAGCAGGAAGGGGTCAGAGAGGCGGGGCTCAGAGCGGGGGCGGGGCTCGGGGCAGGATGGGGTCACACAGGCGGGGCTCGGGGCAGGAAGGGGTCAGAGAGGCAGGGCTCAGAGCGGGGGTGGAGCGCGGGGCAGGAAGTGGTCAGAGAGGCGGGGCTCAGAGCGGGTGCGGGGCTCGGGGCAGGATGGGGTCAGACAGGCGGGGCTCAGAGCGGGGGTGGGGCTTGGGGCAGCAGGAGGTCAGAGAGGCGGGGCTCAGAGCGGGGGTGGGGCTCGGGGCAGCAGGGGGTCAGAGAGGCGGGGCTCGGAGCAGGAAGGGGTCAGAGAGGCGGGGCTCAGAGCGGGGGCGGGGCTCGGGGAGGATGGGGTCACACAGGCGGGGCTCGGGGCAGGAAGGGGTCAGAGAGGCGGGGCTCAGAGTGGGGGCGGGGTTCGGGGCAGGAAGTGGTCAGAGAGGCGGGGCTCAGAGCGGGGGCGGGGCTCGGGGCAGAATGGGGTCAGACAGGCGGGGCTCAGAGCGGGGGTGGGGCTCGGGGCAGGATGGGGTCAGACAGGCGGGGCTCAGCGCGGGGGTGGGGCTCGGGGGAGGATGGGGTTAGAGAGGCGGGGCTCAGAGCGGGGGTGGGGCTCGGGGCAGGAGGGGGTCAGAGAGGCGGGGCTCAGACCAGGGGCGGGGCTCGGGGCAGGAGGGGGTCAGAGAGGCGGGGCTCAGAGCGGGGGCAGGGCTCGGGGCAGGAAGGGGTCAGAGAGGCGGCGCTCAGAGCGGGGGTGGGGCTCGGGGCAGGATGGGGTCAGACAGGCGGGGCTCAGAGCGGGGGTGGGGCTCGGGGCAGGATGGGGTCACAGAGCCGGGGCTCGGGGCAATATGGGGTCAGAGAGGCGGGGCTCAGAGCGGGGATGGGGCTCGGGGCAGGAGGGGGTCACACAGGCGGGGCTCGGGGCAGGATGGGGTCAGAGAGGCGGGGCTCAGAGCGGGGGCGGGGCTCGGGGCAGGAAGGGGTCAGACAGGCGGGGCTCAGAGCAGGGGTGGGGCTCGGGGCAGGAAGGGGTCAGAGAGGCGGGGCTCAGAGCGGGGGCGGGGCTCGGAGGAGGAGGGGGTCATAGAGGCGGGGCTCAGAGTGGGGGCAGGGCTCGGGCAGGAAGGGGTCAGAGAGGCAGGGCTCAGAGCGGGGGCGGGGCTCGGGCCAGGAGGGGGTCAGAGAGGCGGGGCTCAGAGCGGGGGTGGGGCTCGGGGTAGGAAGGGGTCAGAGAGGCGGGGCTCAGAGCGGGGGTGGGGCTCGGGGTAGGAAGGGGTCAGAGAGGCGGGGCTCAGAGCGGGGGTGGGGTTCGGGGCAGGAAGTGGTCAGAGAGGCGGGGCTCAGAGCGGGGGTGGGGCTCGGGGCAGGATGGGGTCAGACAGGCGGGGCTCAGAGCGGGGGTGGGGCTCGGGGCAGGATGGGGTCACACAGGCGGGGCTCTGTGCGGGGGCGGGGCTCGGGGCAGGATGGGGTCAGACAGGCGGGGCTCAGAGCAGGGGCGGGGCTCGGGGTAGGATGGGGTCAGGCAGGCGGGGCTCAGAGCGGGGGTGGGGCTCGGGGCAGGATGGGGTCAGACAGGCGGGGCTCAGAGCAGGGGTGGGGCTCGGGGCAGGAAGGGGTCAGACAGGCGGGGCTCAGAGCGGGGGCGGGGCTCGGGGCAGTATGGGGTCAGAGACGCGGGGCTCAGAGCGGGGGCGGGGCTCGGGGCAGGAAGGGGTGAGACAGGCGGGCTCAGAGCGGGGGTGGGGCTCGGGGCAGGATGGGGTCACACAGGCGGGGCTCAGGGCAGGAGGGGTCAGACAGGCGGGGCTCAGAGCGGGGGTGGGGCTCGTGGCAGGATGGGGTCAGAGAGGCGGGGCTCAGAGCGGGGGCGGGGCTCGGGGCAGGAAGGGGTCAGAGAGGCGGGGCTCTGAGCGGGGGCGGGGCTCGGGGCAGGAGGGGGTCACACAGGCGGGGCTCAGAGCGGGGGCGGGGCTCGGGGCAGGAGGTAGTCACACAGGCGGGGCTCGGGGCAGGAGGGGGTCAGAGAGGCGGGGCTCAGAGCGGGGGTGGGGCTCGGGGCAGGAAGGGGTTAGAGAGGCGGGGCTCTGAGCGGGGGCGGGGCTCGGGGCAGGAAGGGGTTAGAGAGGCGGGGCTCTGAGCGGGGGCGGGGCTCGGGGCAGGAGGGGGTCACACAGGCGGGGCTCGGGGCAGGAGGGGGTCAGAGAGGCGGGGCTCAGAGCGGGGGCGGGGCTCGGGGCAGGAAGGGGTCAGAGAGGCGGGGCTCTGAGCGGGGGCGGGGCTCGGGGCAGGAGGGGGTCACACAGGCGGGGCTCGGGGCAGAATGGGGTCAGACAGGCGGGGCTCAAAGCGGGGGCGGGGCTCGGGGCAGGAAGGGGTCAGAGAGGCGGGGCTCAGAGCGGGGGCGGGGCTCGGGGCAGGAGGGGGTCACACAGGCGGGGCTCGGGGCAGGAGGGGGTCACACAGGCGGGGCTCGGGGCAGGAGGGGGTCACACAGGCGGGGCTCAGAGCAGGGGCGGGCCTCGGGGCAGGAAGGGGTTAGAGAGGCGGGGCTGTGAGCGGGGGCGGGGCTCGGGGCAGGAAGGGGTCAGAGAGGCGGGGCTCAGAGCAGGGGCGGGGCTCGGGGCAGGAAGGGGTTAGAGAGGCGGGGCTCTGAGCGGGGGCGGGGCTCGGGTCAGGAAGGGGTCAGAGAGGCGGGGCTCAGAGCAGGGGCGGGGCTCGGGGCAGGAGGGGTTCACACAGGCGGGGCTCGGGGCAGGAGGGGGTCACACAGGCGGGGCTCGGGGCAGGAAGGGGTCAGAGAGGCGGGGCTCAGAGCGGGGGCGGGGCTCGGGGCAGGAGGGGGTCACACAGGCGGGGCTCGGGGCAGGAGGGGGTCACACAGGCGGGGCTCGGGGCAGGAGGGGGTCAGAGAGGCGGGGCTCAGAGCGGGGGCGGGGCTCGGGGCAGGAAGGGGTCAGAGAGGCGGGGCTCAGAGCGGGGGCGGGGCTCGGGGCAGGATGGGGTCAGACAGGCGGGGCTCAGAGCGGGGGTGGGGCTCGTGGCAGGATGGGGTCAGAGAGGCGGGGCTCAGAGCGGGGGCGGGGCTCGGGGCAGGAGGGGGTCAGACAGGCGGGGCTCAGAGCGGGGGCGGGGCTCGGGGCAGGAGGGGGTCAGAGAGGCGGGGCTCAGAGCGGGGGCGGGGCTCGGGGCAGGAAGGTGTCAGAGAGGCGGGGCTCAGAGCGGGGGCGGGGCTCGGGGCAGGAGGGGGTCACACAGGCGGGGCACGGGGCAGGATGGGGTCAGAGAGGCGGGGCTCAGAGCGGGGGCGGGGCTCGGGGCAGGAAGGGGTCAGAGAGGCGGGGCTCAGAGCGGGGGCGGGGCTCGGGGCAGGAGGGGGTCACACAGGCGGGGCTCGGGGCAGGAGGGGTCACACAGGCGGGGCTCAGAGCGAGGGCGGGACTCGGGGCAGGAAGGGGTCAGAGAGGCGGGGCTCAGAGCGGGGGCGGGGCTCGGGGCAGGAGGGGGTCACACAGGCGGGGCTCGGGGCAGGAGGGGGTCACACAGGCGGGGCTCGGGGCAGGAAGGGGTCACACAGGCGGGGCTCAGAGTGGGGGCGGGGCTCGGGGCAGGAGGGGGTCACACAGGCGGGGCTCTGAGCGGGGGCAGGGGCTCGGGGCAGGAAGGGGTCAGAGAGGCGGGGCTCAGAGCGGGGGCGCGGCTCGGGGCAGGAGGGGGTCACACAGGCGGGGCTCGGGGCAGGAGGGGGTCACACAGGCGGGGCTCAGAGCAGAAGCAGGCCCAGCGGGGGTGCGGGGATGGTCACACTCACTGTGCCCGCGGGTTTGGCCGTGTCCGGGTTGTTGTGGCCGAAGCTGCCGCTGTGGCTGGTGGACACCGTGTTCTGTTTCTTGCTGCTGAGGCCCATGGCGTCCATGGACTGGCTGCGGCTGCGGATCACGCGCTGGAAGGGAATTCAGTCACTGTCACTCGCTGCCTGCCCCACTGCAGCCCTGCACTCAGGGCTGCCAGCCCACAGCCGCCGGCCATCCCTGGGCCCAAGCGGAGAGCTGCAGCAGGCTGGAGGGGAGAGACACTGGGACACGCTCCGGGGAGCAAGGAGGGGGTCGTGGGGAGCAGAGCCTGAGACAAACCCCATCCCCCAACACTGGGCTCCCCTGGACAAATGGCAGTGGGTGGTGGCATGCGCTGGGCCTGTCACCTTGAGCATGGGCTATGCTGGGTGGGACTGGACCATGAGCCAGACCCTGGCAATGGAGAACTCTTGATGCTCCAGAAGAAGGCAAAAGCCCCCTTCCCACTAATGTACGTAGCAAGGGGTGCTCATGGTGGGCCAAGGGGTTCCTGCCTGACCCCTGCAGCAACCAGCTGCTGTCCTATAGCCTGAGAATTGATAACCTGCCGCCAGCCTGCGTGAATGGCTGTGGGATAACCCACTCACTGGATGTGGCCTATGAGCCCAGGCAACTCCACACAGTGACTTCTCTCCTCGAGAACAATGAGTTCCTAGTCGCTCCCCAGGACCCTCCCACTGTCCCCACTCCCCAAGGTACCCATCTGCCTGCTGCGCAGGTTGGGCATCCGCAGGAGGGGCAGCGTGTTAATGGTGCCTAGATCTTGGCCCCAGGACACTTTTTTGGACTCTAGAAACCTGCGTGGTTGGGGGACAGCTGAGGCCAACAACCCCAGTAATGATGGCCCCACATGCTGCCCCCGCAGCACAGAGAGCATGAGCAGACTGGAGGGGCATTGCCCAGCTGTGGGGGACAGTAAAGCTGCCCACTCCCTGTTGCAGGCTTCCCAGTGCTTGTACCAAGGTCCCAGCCCAGTGCCAGCCCCATCCGAGCAGCTCCTCTTCCCAGCCCCGTCCTAGGGCGCCTGCCTTTCCCCAACACCTCCAGCTGGGCGGGGGCAGGCTGGCAGCAGCTGGCTCAGCGCTGGGACCGGGGCAGGGAGGAGATGGGGGCAGATGGCACATCCGGCTCCTGGTCTGGGGCTGTAACTAGCAGAAAGGAGCACTGCACACTTCAGTTTACTTGTACGTCGTTGGGGGGATGCTCAGGACTTGGCTGGCACAGCCTGGGACATGTTTCACTTTCCTGTCCCAGCAAACAAAGGAACCCACAAGCCAACACGGCTAGTGCTGAGAGCAAGGACTGGCACCAGCAGTCCTGGCTTCCACTCTCAGCTCTGGAAGGGATCACGTCTAGTGCTCAAAACAGGGCACTGGCAGCCAGGACACCCTCCACGCCGGAAGGGAGTAGGGTCTAGGGCAGCCAGGACTCCTGGGTTCTATTCCCAACTCTGCCTCCCTGTGTGACCTTGAACAAGTCACAGAGGCTGGTGTTTTCAAAGCTGTGGTGATCCCCTGGGCATTGGGCACCCAACTCCTTCAGCCCCTTTCAACCACAACCTCCCAGTGCCCTGATCCCCCTGTGTAGGAGTGACCCCACTGCCCAGAGGGCTGCGATCCTTCTGCTGGGCCTGCCTGGAGGCAGGTGCCATGGCTGAGCCCTCACGAAGGGCTGTTTGCCTGGAGGAGCTTTTGCTGCAGCAGGGTGAGACAGGTGGCAGCGTGGGGGGCTGGCTGCCAAGCAGGGCAGGCGGGCGCACTGCCAGACTCCGCCCCAGCTCCAGTGCTGTGCTCCATGGTGAGCGAAGCATGCAAGCACCATGCCGGCGGGGTGCCAGTCCCATGCAAGGGGAAGACTCAGACAGGTGCTTGCCAGCCAGGCTGGGAGGGAGACAGACGTGGGGAGGGGGGAGACAACGGGAGTCCTGCTTATTAGTGCCCCCTGCTGGCTAATATGGGGAGCTGCGGATGTGCCTGAGAGTCAAGGGAAGGCACTACACACCTCACCGCTAGTCTGCAGCCACGTCCCCTCCCCGTCCTTGGCAAGGTCTGTCCCTGTGCCAGGGGCATGCAGGAGATGGTGCAGCTCCCATGAACCCGCTTAGTGCAGGCTAAGGCCTGTGGGCCAGAGCTCCGTGGATGTAGGGCTTCCCTAAGAGCTGACATTCCCCTTAGGTCCCTGGGGAGCAGCTGGACACACTTCTCTACCCAACCTGTCCAGGCCAGGTCAGCAGGGCTGGGCAAGTCCGTCTGCGCCCCATGCATCACAGCGCTGCTGGGAACTTAGGTGTGCCCCCTGGGCCGGGCAGGTAGGAGCAAGAGTTCCCCGAGGTGAGACCCAGACAGCAAAACTGATGAGCAAACTCAGCACACCAGCCACTCACAGGCAACTCTGCCAGGGGGAGCACTGAGCCCTCTGCAGAGATGGCTGGGCCCCCAGGTCAGCCTGTGATGTTGCACTCCATTTGATTTTATGAAGATATGCTAATGAGTGTCAATATAATATTACTAGAATATGCTCCATGCAAAAGGTCTCCTGTAAAGTATCATTACAAAGCTTATAATCTACTGAGTGTGGTCATCCTATTTGTATAAATGTATCACTCTTGTATCTGAAACTAGAAATATGAAATATAACTCTGAGGGCCTATTGTAATTATGCAAAGTGAGGGCCATTAATGGTGGTTTGGAATCCTGATGGCTCCCATCAACTAGGACAATTTGTTGTAAATGGCTGTTTACTTGCTAGCCTTCCTGTGAGTCAGGCCAGGAAGAATGAAGGCTTGGGGTCTCACAGGACATGTGACCATGTCACCTGGTATTGGAATCCATCTTAAACCTGGTGCTTTTTCATTGAGAAGGAGGGTTGGGGACCCAGAGAGACAAAAGATTCCCGCCTTGTGCCAAGGGGGTAGAACAGAACAAGGGGGTGGAACATACAAGGGAGTGGAACAGAACAAAGGAGGGTTCAGTCATGAGAAATCCCCTAGTTACCACCTGAGCTGGAGCTAACAAGAACTGTACCAGGGAAAGGATTGGGCGCAGACTAGGAAGGAGTCCAGTCTGCGAAAGAAGCTTATTGGAACATCTCTGAGGGTAGAGATTTTATCTGTAATCAGTTTCTTCATGTATTAGGCTTAGACTTGCGTGTTTTGTTTTATTTTGCTTTGAAACTTACTTTGTTCTGTCTGTTATTACTTGGAATCACTTAAATCCTACTTTTTATATTTAATAAAATCACTTTTGCTTATTAATTAACCCAGAATAAGTGATTAACACCCGTGGGAGCAAACAGCTGTGCCTATCTCTCTCTCAGTGTTATAGAGGGCAGACAATTTATGAGTTTACCCTGTATAAGCTTTATACAGAGTAAAATGGATTTATTTGGGGTTTGGATCCCATTGGGAACTGGGTGTCTGGGTGCTAGAGACAGGAGCACTTCCTAAGCTGTTTTCAGTTAAGTCTGCAGCTTTGGGGGATGTGGTTCAGACCTGGATCTGTGTTTGCAGTCTGTCTGTCTCAACAAAGCAGGGTTCTGGAGGCCCAAACTGGCAGAGAAAACGGGCTCAGAGGTAGTCTCAGCACATCAAGTTAGAGTGCCAAGGGGGTTTCTGTGATTGAACCCGTCACACAGCCTACAACAGAATGGCAATCCTCCCCTAGCCCCTTCCATGCAGGGAACCCAGAGGCCAGTCAGCACGCTGTCCCCCTTTGACAGATGGGGGAACTGAGGCAGGGTGGGGGAGTGACTGACCCACAGTCACACGCAGAGCTGGGAATAGAACCCAGGACTCCTGCCTCCCAGCCTCTGCTCTCACCATTGGATTCTACTACATCCCTTTAAGGCAGAGCCCTGCAACTGTGGCGTGTGCCCACCTAGGGTGGCATGGAGGAACTTTGGGATGAGCGCAGTGGGGCCCTGGCCAGCCCTCATGGGGGTGCAGTTGGAGTGCCACGCAGCTCCCCTCCGCCCCCAGGCTCCCAGCTCTGCTCCAGCAACGGCCCCAGCCCCAGCCTCACCCTCAGCCTTCTCCCTCAACTGTGGCCCAGCCATGGCTTCCGCTCCTGGCCCTGGCCCTAGCCCTGCCCCCACATGTGGCTCTGTTCCCAGCCCCAACCCCAGTCCTGCCCCCAGCTTCAGTCTCCGGCCCCGTTCCTGGCCCCAGAACCACCCTCCAGCCTCTGCCCCCGCACCCACCCACCCACTCAGGAGCTGTGGCCCTGCTCCTGGCTCTGGCTCCCAAGGGGGATGTGGGGGGGGGTGCAAAGAGGGGTAACAGGGGGCATGACTGAAAAGTTTGGGGACCACTGCTTTAAGGGCTAAAAGTGTGGGTTCCCCCTGCCCTCCAACACATGCCTAGATCTTCTGTCTTCTTCCCACTGCTCTGAGCTGCTACACAGCTTCCCAGGCCTTGGCAGTCCCTGGCTGGAGAGCTGCAATGCCAGGGACTGTGCCACGCCCCTCTCACCTTGAAGGACTCGAAGAAGCCCCCGCTACCCCCGCTGCCGTTCTCCAGCTTGTCCTCGTCCCCGCCCAGGCCCATCATGGACTGGCTGTTAACATGCAGCTCCTCGTACAGCGTCTCCAGCAGAGCTGCCCGCGTGCGTTCCTGTGGCAGGAGGGGCACAGGGGGTGTTAGCGGCATTGGAGGGACGGGCTGGGGGCACTAGGGATCAGAAAGAAAGGGGGCAGAGGGAACCGAGTACTGCGGGGAAAGAGGACGAGTTGTGATTCTGCCCCTGGCTCCTGCTCGGTGCCCGGCTGTCGGCCCTGGAGAGCGGGGCCATCCCCAGGAGCCTTTGGCACGTGCTGCCCTGCCACAGAACCAGCTCAGTGCCTGTATCCTGGGCCCGGCGTAACAACTGCATGCAAGCATGCAGCGAGGCACGGCCCTGGCCCTGGCCCCAGAGCCGACGACCAAGGGCCCCGTCTCGCCACCCTTGCTCCCAGAGCCCTAATGCGGGCACTGCGGCACATTGGCTCTCACAGGAATGAGGGCTTGTGGACAGACAGGTCGGGCCAGAATGAGACAAGGGGCAATGGGGGAGGGGAGGGCAGGTGCTGGGCATTGCTGGGGGGGCTAGGGAGGATGCCAGCTCAGAATGCAGCCCCGGCATGTGGCTCCTGACCCACCTCCAGCTTGGCAAACTTCTCGGCTTTGTAGCAGGCGTACTCGGCATTGATCAGCTTGGTCAGCAGGAACTCCTGGAAGTCAAGGCCCTGCGGGAGGAGAAACCCCATGTCAGTCTCTGCCTTTCCTTCGGGAATGAGCTTGCCAGGCAGCCAGTATCCGCCAGGGCGACTTGGCAGCGGCTGAGCACCCCCTGGTGGTGGGACTAGCACCTAGCAGGAGGAAGCTCCACCCAACTTGGCTCTGGCCTTGGCCCTGCCAGCCCCAGAGTTCCAGGCATTACCGCAATGGGACAGGGCAGTAACCAGCAGACTCTATGGCTGGCTGCCCAGATCCCTGCTCTGAGGCCTCCCTGGGCTCCCTGTCCTGTGAGAGCGGCATTCCCAGCGGAGAGCGTGACTCCCGCAAGCACACAGCCCCGGCCAGCCTGGTCTGGAAGTGCAGATGGACGAGCTGGCCCCAGGAAGCTCCCTGGAACTGGGAAGTTCAACATGTCCCCTCTGGGCAGGTCAGTGCCTGCCTGGGGCCAACAGCTGGCCCTCCTTGCCTCTCACCTTTCTGAAGACGGCTGGGTCAGGCAGTGGGGGGCCAAAGAAAGGCACGTCATCCCGGGCTGTGACAGACACCTGCAAGACATGGCGCTGTGAGCCCCTCCTCTGCCACGCGCTGCCAGGCCAGTGGGTACGTCTAGACAAGGGAGGGCCCAGATGGGGTGGGCAGCTCGTTCCTTCAGGGCCCCCTGCCTTGCACCACTTACTGGACACTGGGGTGTCTTCATGGCACAGGGGAATCACCCGCCCGACAGCCTGGGCAGGAACGCTGGGGCCTGCTGGTGCCCGGGATCATCCCTCCGAGAGGTACGCCTGCCCAAGAGCTCACCCTCCCCACCCTGCTAGGCTGTGCTGAGCAGTGTCCTCCCGCCCCCTGATGATGGGCCCAGCCCTCTGGCCAGGACTCTTTGCGGCATGTGGTGACAGCAGTGCTGCTGTCCCCAGAGCTGCCATCTCCCCAGATCACTGGGACCAGGGGCTCAGCATTGAACCAGGGCCTTCCACTTCAGGTCCACGGAGTGTCCTTGGGTCAGCGTCAGCCTGACTCCGGGTTCAAGCACCTCATGCCCAGGCCATGCGCTCTGGACAGGGCTCCCCCTCCTCCAGTGAGCATCCCAGGGGGAGCAGTGATAACACCCATGCTTCATCTTGGGACTCACATGATCATTAGCCCCAAGAGGAAACTGAAGCACAGAGAGACAAAAGGACTGGCTCCATATCACACAGTCAGTGGCAGAGCAGGAACAGAACCCAGGAGTCCTGACGACCGGCCCCCTGCTTTCATCCCGAGACCTCACCCCCCGCCCAAAGCCAGGAACAGAACCCAGGAGTCCTGACGACCGGCCCCCTGCTTTCATCCCGAGACCTCACCCCCCGCCCAAAGCCAGGAACAGAACCCAGGAGTCCTGACGACCGGCCCCCTGCTTTCATCCCGAGACCTCACCCCCCGCCCAAAGCCAGGAACAGAACCCAGGAGTCCTGACGACCAGCCCCCTGCTTTCATCCCGAGACCTCACCCCCTGCCCAAAGCCAGGAACAGAACCCAGGAGTCCTGACGACCAGCCCCTGTCTCTAACCTCTAGGGACTGTCATTCCCATATTAACAACCTTGTGCCCCATTTCTGAGTTTCATGGATTGCTTCCCATGCCCAGTGCTCTGCCCAGTCCTGTTCCCTCAGGTCCCAGTCTCTAGCTGGGAGCAGGTCTGTGGCCCAACCCCTGCCCTGTTAGTGCCCTGGTAACTCGGTGGTGCTGCACCCATTGGGCTGGGTCCCTGGCGGGCTGCGAGCAGGCCCCTGGGCATGTGCTCACCTTGTAGAGCGTGCTCTCGGAGCAGGGCTTCTCCGCCTGCACCACGATGTAGGCATGCAGGAAATTGGAGGCGATCATGTCCGGCACGAAGGGCGTGTTCTCGTCCTGGAAGACGATGGCCACAATGTCGTTCCCGATGTGCCGCTTCCTCTGCAACTGAGCGCAGCGGGGAGGGCGTCACTCCCGCGGCCCCAGCCCCATGCCAAGACAGCCAGGCCCAGCGCGGGTCGAGGAGGGGAAGTGGTGGGAGATAGATCAGGGAGACTGGGAGCTCAGTGAGGGGCAGGAGCATGGACAGGCTAAGCCAGAGGGATGGGGGTCCCCTGGCTGCCCCTTGTCAATACCCCACCTCCCCTCTGGCCCGAGTTAGGGCCTCGGCACTAGCGAGTGTCTCTTCACTCCAGTGGGGGGCTGGGGCTGGGTTAGAGCTCATGGGGAGCAGGCCAGGGGCTGCGTGGCGGGTGCAGGAGGGGGCTGGTTTGGGGCAGAACCACTTGGGATGGGAGTCATACTGGTCACAGTGACTGCGTAGAAAAAGGGCCACAGGTGGGTGCATGAAGGGGGTGGGGTGTGTGCACATGACGGCCGAGGGTCTGTGCGGGGCTGTACTTTAGGGGGTGTGTACACGTGTGTGCCCACATGTGCAGACCTGCATGTCTGTGCGCAGCCCCTGCCGGGGGGGTACTGCAGCTCTCTCGTACCTGCTGGGCGTCACCCTCGGTGTAGGGCAGCTTTGTGGACACGTGGAACATGATCTCCTTGCTGCGGAAGGTGCAGTAGACAGATTCTGTTCCCGTCTGGCCATGGGTCACGTCCAGCCCCCCCCGGAACCTGCCATCAAAGAGACCCAGGCCTCAGGCAGACGCCCACCCCGCCCTGTCCCTCCACTCCCAAGGAGCCTGGGACAGCATCTGCAAGGCCAGGCCGATCTGTCCTGCAGAGACCCACTGGACGGGACAGCGAGTGGCACAGGCTTAGCAAAAAGGGGCCAGAGCAGCGCAGGGGACCAGCCTCCCTCCTCTCCACACACAGGCCCGGCAGACCCAGGCTGGCAGGAGCTCGCTCACCCCTTGAAATCCTGCAGCTGGACTTTCTGGCCCAGGAAGTTGAGGAACTCCACGAACGCCGGGCTCTCCTCGGTGGTGCCGAACAGCTCCTCCTCGGACGTCTGCAACAAGGCCAGCAAACCAGAGGAGTTAGGACAGGGCCGGGCCCCCTGCCCAGCTTAGCATGAGCCCAGGGCTGTGCCCGGTTGAGGCCTGTCCACACAGCCTGGCTGGAGGGAAGCTGAGTCTGTGAGGGGGGGCAAAGGAGCCCCTAGCGGAGATGGCGCTTGGAAGGGTGCAGGAGCAAAGAGCCTCTGCTGCGGCCGAGCTCCCCCCAAGTCTATGCCGTGAGCTGAGCTCTGACCCGCAGAGTGAACCCGCAATGCCCCTGCAGCACCTGCCGATTGCCGTGCCTGCAGAGAGCATGGCACCACTGGGGCCCAGTTCTGGGGAGAAGCCGTCGCAATCCTTCATCTGGTGCTGTTGCAGCCCCTAACCAACAGCCTGTATGTGCACCCAGCTTCGGGGTTCTCCCCATTTGTCTGGTGGGGAAACTGAGGCACGGGTACATGACTTGTAAAGGGTCACTGGAGAAGCAGGGAACAGAAGTCTCCAGACTCACAGTTCCCAGCCTTAACCATTAGGTGGTGCTCTTCACCCCACCCCAGCCCCGGTAACAGAACCAGGGCAAACGCTATGTAGTCAAGGGTGTGGTTTAGCTGGATAGTCCCGGCCATGGCTCCTGAATCCATTATAGCTCTTGGCAAAGCAAATGGGCCGTGGCTGTGCTCAGATGAAAGCAGCTGGGAGGGTGGGATGCCAGGGAGACGTCCCCGGTGGGTTCAGGCAACCCAGTTCCAGCCGCTTTTGCTCACCAACAGCTATGCTGAGCTGGAGCAATAGCTGGAAGGTTGGGGGCTCCCGCCCCCGCTGCAGGCTGCTTGTCAGAGGGGAAAGCCAGGGGTGGAGACTGGCAGGCTGGGGTAGCCCCAGCTCCCTATGGGATCGATTCACTGTCCCAGAAAGCCCAGCCCCCACCGCATGGAGACTGACCCACCTGGCCCAACTTCTGGTAGATGACGCCGAACTTGAAGTGATTGCTGAGGACGTGCTCGTCGAAGGTGACGATGAGACGGGAGGCCTGGGGAGACGGGAGAGGCTGGTTACATCCAGCTGCCAGAAAGCGCTGCTCCCTCTGAGTTGTGACGGGGACCCGGCCCTGGGAGGACTCACGATCCATGCAGGGCAGGGTTGCTGCATGGGGCGGGTTCCTCTCAGGGTGGCAGGTGTGGGGTGTGAGGCGTGGGGCAATGCAGAATCTGGATTTCAGGAGGGGCGGTCTCATGATTTCAACAATTCTTCCATCCCAGAATGAAAACAACATTTGAAATTTCTCACAAACCAAAATTCTGAAAGAAAATTCATCTGGGGCCAATCGAAGCTCTGACAAAATCTAACCCTTCCCTTTCCAGCACCACTTTCTGCCCTATTTTTATAAGATATGACGCTCAAAAATAAAAAAAAAACTGGAAGGAAAAGTTCTTTCAAAATGGAAACCTGAAATGCTGCGTTTGGAAAAGATCAAAATGGGACACTCCGAATGGGACGCCCTCAGCCCTGCATGGCACCTCCAGCCCCGCACCCAACAAGGACGCCCCACGCCTGGCAGGACGCCCCCAGCCCCGCAGACAGCACTTCATTTCCATTTGGAAAGGAATTTACCAAGGCGAGATGATTCCATGGAACGTTTGCTGTCTCTGAACTGGCATTTCCAGTGGAAAAACGTCCCATTCGAAAATTTCCTCCCAGTGGCAGGTGGGTGAGGGGAGCCCTCAGAGCAGGAACAAGCCGCACAGACAGGGACTGGGCCGGCTCTAACAGGCTTTTCCCATCTCTGAGATCTAGGACTCTGGTTCTTGTCCCCACCTGGCGCAAGCCCAGGCCCCTCACACAGCTCTGTGCAAACTCCTAGCACAGCGACCAGGAACCCCCGCAGAGCAGGGCCCTGGGGGCAGGGGACCCGCGGAGCAGAGGGCACCGGGTGCAGCCGGGACCTGAGCTCTTTTCCAAATCCAGCCCTTTGTGCCTTCATCCACATGTAGTTACCCACAATGCTCTTCTGGCTGTCAGCAGACACAGGATGGAACAAAAGCTCTGGGATATGTGGCGGGAAGGGGGGTCTGGGAGTCACCCAGGGATAGGGTGACCAGAGGGCAAGTGTGAAAAATCGGGATGGGGGTGGGGGTAATAGGTGCCTATATAACAAGAAGCCCCCAGAATCAGGACTGTCCCTATAAAATCGGGACATCACCCAGGGATGCCCCTCTCTTTCCTGCTGGCTGGGGAACCAGAGTGCTTCCTGGCATCCCCCGCTTGCCGCAGTGGACTTCAGATATGTGCTGTGGGAGGGGTGGACTCTCCCGAGTCCCAGGGCTTCCTCTGACCCCCCACCCCCAACCCAGAGGTGGGAGTTTTGCCATGGAGCAGCAGAACCCCAGCCCAGCCCAAGACAGAGCGCTCTGAGCTGAGCACTTTGCCAGAGGCGAGCTCCCAGCAGGAGCGGCCTTTCCACACAGACCTGCTTTTCGGGGCTGCGCTTCACTCCACCATTAACTGCAGGTGCAAATCCCACCCGTCGGTGCCTGGGCACCGGGGACGCCTCAGCACTGGAGTCAGGGAGCAGAAGGAGGCCAGCCCTGATATAAACCCAGCCAGTGAGGTGAGCCCCTGGGACAGGGGTGCCTCTCCTCTGAAGCTCCTCTAAACCCCTGGGTGGGGCTCTGCGCTGGGCCGGGAGCACCCTGAGAAAGGCTCCCTGGTGGGGCTTGGCGGTGCCGCTTCTGGCCACCGGCAAACCTGGCAAAGGAGCCAGCCAGGGTCAGGTTTGGGGCTAAAGCTGGACTAAGTTCTGATTGCCTGTGGAATGCCCAGCCTGCCCTTCCGACATCCTGCTGCCTGCTGAAGGCTGGGGTTCCCTGCTGGGCGCCCTGGTGGGAGCCCCCAGTGGTGCGGAGGCAGGCTGGGGGTGTGAGCGTGCGCGGGAGCTGTCAGAAAGTTCAGGCTGGCTTCCTTCCCCCTGCACGCTGCCGCCAGCCTACCTTTGGGTACAACACCGGATAGAACCGATCCACGTTCACGTCCTCGCACGCCAGCTGAAACAGTGACGAGAGAGTGAGAACGTGCGACTCAGAACCGCATGTGTGCACGTGTCACGGGGAGGAGGAGGAGGGGAGCGTGGATGGGAGCAGCCAGAGCCCACATGTTTGGGCTTTTGGGATGACGCTCTCTGCTCTCTCAGGCTCCCTTCAGGGAGCACGGGGGGGCGGGGGGGTTGTGTGTGTGCCCCTGCACAGCCCCTGCCCCCCACCAGGCTATCGACCGCAGTGCTCTGAGAGAGAACAGGCCGTACACCCACAGTGCCCGGCCTGCCGGTCACGGCCGCTGGACAGGCTGCAGAAAAATGAACCCCCGCTGGAGCCAGAAGTGGTCCCGGCCATAGGGCACTAATCGGCCCCCACGGCCCAGCACTCTCCTCAGGCAGGGAAATGGGGCCTGGCCTGTGCGAGGGCTGAGTGAGATCAGGGTACAGGCTCAGCCCATGGTAACGCCGGGCACCAGAGCTGGAAGGGTCCCGCCGAGGTACCTGCCTTGGCCATCTGCACGACGTTGGGAAACTCGGTCAGGCAGGAGATGGGGATGACGTCGTGGTAGGTTCGGCACTTGGTTCTGCAATAAGAGGCGAGGGTGTCACAGGACCAGGCGGGGCACCCCGAGAGCCCTGGCACCTGGCCCCCCCAGATGGGGGAGGAAGCATGATCCAGGCTCTGTGGCTCGGGCATTGCCCCGGGGACGCAGAGGGCCCCTCGCTCACCTGAGTAGCAGCCGCAGGTGCTCCTGGTCACCAATGACATCGTACTTGAGGGAGAAGACGAGGTGGCCCAGTGCCGTGTCCAGGCAGTAGTAGTTAAAGTGCTCCTGGGGGGAAACAGATGAGCCACTGAGAGACCAGAGAGCAGCCTCCCAGCGGGGGTGGACATAGCTCTTTGGTCCCCTCTCTGGTCCACTGCGGCCCCCTGGGGTAACGGCTGCCCTCCTGGGCTCACACGACAGCCCAGCTCCCGTGATCAGGAGCTAAGGATTTCTGCCCCTTGGGCCCCAGCGCTGAGCAGGGTGGGGTGCCCCCATCAAGGCCTGCGGCACCTCCAGGCAACAGAGGGAGGGAGGGGCAGTTTGCTGGCTAGGGCCTTGCGCAGCCTGGCAGGTGAGGGCCAGCTGGTGACCAAGTTGCTGGGGGACGGTTAGGCTCAGGCAGCAGGTCAGACACCTGCCACCATGCACGGGAGGGCGGGGGGCTGCGAGTAGCTGATGGGTCCCATGTTGGCTGCTGCAGCTCATACGCCCCTTGGAAGAGGCGCATACCCCTTCCACTCCCCGGCATGCTGAGCGCTGCCCCCCACAGGCTGCTGGGCCAGGCTGGCGTGTCCTGCACAGCCCCCCCTCGGGACTCGGAGCAGGACCCCACGATCTGGAGATGTCCCACAGGGTCTGTCAACACCTCGCGCCCCTCCACGGCCTGCTGCAGGCTCAGGGGTCAACAGAGCCAGGGACCCAACGAGCCTCAGAGACCAGCAGGCCGCGCAGCTGGGGGATGCATCCAGGGAACCACAAGGAGTCTGGGCTGCTGCTCGCACTTCCCCGCCAGCTGCAGGTGAACTTGGCCAATGAGCCATTCCCAGCTTCCAGCGGCACACTCCTGCACGCCAGACCCCTCAACTCCTGGCTGCATGAACCGGGGCCGGCCGGGACCTGGAGGTGCCATCTGGGGGGTTCAGAACACCACAGGGCCCTTCCCAAGTGCCCCGAGTCCCAAGCGAGGGGCACCCAGAGCAGCTGCATTGTGGGATCCAGCCCATAGCGCAAACTGCCCCCTCTGCGATCACAGTGCAATGGGTCGGCCTTGCCCATGGGGAGAGGGAAGGGCCGACACACAGGGAGTAAACCCCAGAGCAGGGTGGGCCATCCCTACCCCCAAAGGCAGGGTCTATTTCCAACACTGGCAAAGCTTGGGCTGTCAATCTGATGCCTTTGGATTTGAGCGCCATCCCTGGGACCAGTGGACATGGCCCTGGGCACATTCCAGAGGGATTAGCCATGGGTAGCCCCGATTCATGCCAGGTGACTGGGGATGTGCAGTAAAGGTCCGTCCCTCAGCACTGCTTGGGGTGTCACACCCTTTCCCCAGAACATTTCTCCCCACCAAGACACCAGCCCTGGCCAGCACACTGTGACACAGCCAGCAACGCGCTCCAGCCTGCTGCAGTCCCCAGAGCCCTGCCGGCGTGGGGTGAAGCACAGTGCGGACAGACAGCTGAGTCCAGGGAGCATTTCAACCCCACGGGGCGGATACAGCCGGAGCTGTACGGCGTGTAACAAGGCCCCAGCGCAATGCTCTGCTGGAACAGTAGGAGCAGAAGGGATGCAGCAATGCAATCGGCAGGGGGCGGGAGACGTGCTCTAGCCATTGGAGGAGGGTGCAGGGGTGATTCATGCTAGCATGGCTCAGGGCCAGTCCTCATGAAAGAGACAGGCTGTGGCCAGGTGCCAGGAAATTAATCCCAGCAGCAAGGGGTGCAGAAAAGCAACAACATGTAAGTACTCCAGCAAACAGCGTGAGATCCTTGGGCAAACAGAGCCCGGGACTGCAGCTCACACCCTGAAGGAGAGCCCAGGGGCCCTCAGGCCATGGCATGGGCTTTCCCAGGCTTAGGCCTGTTTGACTGAGAATAACAGAGTGCTGCTCTTCCAACCATGCAGCCCTAGCAGGATCCTGTGATCCGACCTGCAGAGACTGGAGTCGGCGCCAACCTCACCTGCCCTCAGGTACCTCAGTTCTGTGCATGTGAGGGGTAGGGGGAGGCCTGAAGCCAGATTTGAACTCCCCCTATTTGGTGACTTGCCCAGCCCCTGGAGTGGGGTGGAGGACCCCTGGGAAGCAGAGAACTGCTGTAGAGCAGCAAATGCCAACCATGCTCCCGATCCACCCCCTATGCCAGGGCTGGGAGCATGGCTGGCACAGAGCCCTGACACCAACTCCATACTGTTCAGGGAGGCCCCCGCATAGGGTGGCTTTTCCGGAAGCAGTTTCTGCTCCCTTAAAGGCCTCTTTATGGCCCCAGAGCATCTTAAAGGGGCCTCAGCTCACCGGCTAACCAGACCCCTAAACTGGATCCAAACGCTAGCAGGATCCGCTCCTCCCCCTGAGCCCCAGGAAACTGGCTAGTCCCCAGCTGCATGTCCTCTGGGAGCGGGCGAACTGCCAGAGCTGCTTGGGAGTCCCAGGCCTGGGAGGAGGGACTAGGAGCTGGGCAGGGCAGGGCTCTTGGGGGATCTGAAATCAGACAGTGGTTTGTGTGTTAAGGAGCCCTGACAATGGGACATCCTGGGCGCCCCCGATAGCAAGATGTCCCAGGTCACCATTGCTTCCCCAAGCCTCTCTCCCCAAACAGGAGTTGAGGCAAAGGCCTTTCTTTTCCTTGTTCGATTCCCACTACCCCAGTCCCCCCGTCCTGTTCACACAGGAAATTTGCCACATAGCGTCCTTGGGGGGCCCGATGGGGCTCGGCCGGGTTGTTCCAGGGGCAGAGAACACAAGGGTTAGCCCCAGCGTAGGCTGTCCTGAGCCTGCAAATGAAGCAGAACCCCAGTATGAGCCTGCTCCAAAGTCCATTGAAACCAGAGGGAGTCTGAGTCCCGCAAGCACCGGGAGCCAGGGAAACTGGTCTGGTCGGGGAATCACCAGCAAAGGGACTGAGAACGGCCAGTCTGTGCTAAAGGCAGTGCATGGCGAGCGCCGGGATCATCTTCCTGCTGGACCAGGGCCAGGGGGTGCTGGGGGGCGGGTGGGGAAGGAATGCTTACCTTGCCCAGGAAATGCTTCCTGTAGATCCTGGCCATGTGGTTACATTCCAGTTTCACCTTGGAGGTTGGAGACGGGAGCGACACGGTTTCGGGGATGCTGGTCAGCTCATGGTTGGTGCCTTCGATCCAGTAGCCCCCGAACTGTGGCAGCAGGATGAGGGGGAACGGCCCCTCGCGCCCCAGCACCTGGAGGGAGAGGGAGGGCCAGGAAACTGCACTGGGGCATGCTGACCCGCGACCCTGGTGTGGAGACACACAGCCTGCGGAGCATGCGCCCAGGATCTCTACAACACCACTCTTCGGAAGGAGCCCAGAGGCCTTCGCAAACGAAGCGTTCGCCTCGTCGGCCTCAGGGGCCCAAGACAGCAGCCAAGGGCACAGCAGAGGAATGGGAAGCCAAGAGGGCACTGAGGGAGGCAGGACAGTGCTCACTGTCAGGAACCAGGCCCATAGGGAGCACAGGCTGAGCACTGACACAACGGGGTGGGGGAACATCTTTCTTTGAGCCTAATCCTGCACTCTGAGGTGATGAAAGGTCTCCCCTCCCACCCGGCTCTCTAATATCCAGGGACCAACCCTGCTACACCAACACTGCGAACTGCAGAGGGGCTTGGTTTTACCCCCAGGAGCACAGCACCCCCGGCGCCATGCTGGGGCAATCAGGGAGAAGAGCACTCACGACTGGCTAATCACCACCACGCCCCACTCACCCGTCCACAGCCTGGCCAGGCCAGATGCTGCATAGCGTAGGAGATCTGCTAGGATCCGAGCCCACCCCCAGACAGCTGGGAACAGACAGCTCATGGGCTCACCAGGAGGCTTCCAAAAGAGGGGTACACTGAACCCTCTTACCTTATAACTTGCCTTAGAGCAAGCTAGCGGGGACTAGTGCTTAGCGCACTGGCCTGGGCCTCAGGAGACTTGGGTCTCTTCCCAGCTCTGCCCCGGCCTGTGGGGTGACCTTGGCCAGTCCCTTCCCCTCTCCGTGCCTCATTTGTAAAAGGGGGCTGTAAAGTGCCTGAAGAGCTCTGGGTGGCAAGTGTGATCCAAGAGCTACAGCTTGTTCTCAGAGCGGCCTGACACTCAGCAGCACCCTAGGAAATCAGCCAGCGTCGGGCCCAGGATGTCTGTGCAGGAACTGGCTGATGGGGAGGCAGCTAAATTTCAATAGGAAGCACTTCCCTCTTGGTCTCTATTGAAGCAACGCCCCGGCCTGCTGCTGGAGAGATGGACACCTCTGCCAGTCGCTAAGGCAGGGCAGGGAGGCTAATGGTTGTTAAAGACCCTGGGGCCCTTTTCCTACACGATGGAGCCTTGGCCTCAGTACCCTGGCCTGGTAACCATGCCCACCCCTTCCACTCCAACCCCACCCTCCTGGTGCTACTCTGAGATCCCCGGGGAGCCGGGGGATTTCCCAGCGCCTCCCAGGGAATGGCACCATCCCCGCAAGCGCCCAGTGTACCCTGCGATCTGGCAGGGGCAGCCAAAGGCTGCAAGGCTCAGGCGCTGGTCTGGCGCAGCAAGGGGAAGATCAGCAAGTGCTGGGGACGCCGCAGAACAGCCCGCCCCTCCCTGCTTGTCTCCTCGTTACTCACCGCACTCCCTACCCACCCCCCCTTTTCATCCCATTCACTCTGTGCCTTCCCAGGGACTCCCATCCTGGGCTGGCCACTGCCCTCCTCTAGACCTGCCCTGCTGCAATGCCAGTTGTGGGTGGCTGGGCAGAGCGGGCCCCACCCGGCCTTTGTCACCTGTCTCCTTAGACTGGAAGCTCCTTGGGGCAGAGACCATGCCTTGGGGGATGTGCAGCACCCCAGGCCGGGTTCTGGTCTCCACGGCAACACAAATGTGACACAGGCAGAGCACAGGCACCCTCGTTACCTCATGGACGCTGGGATACGGAATATAATCCTCTTCGGTCTGAAACACACAAACACACCAGGGGCTCATCGACTGGGGGAGTCCGCCCTGCGTGAGAGCCAGGCCTGCTGCTGCCCCCCCGGCCCCCGGCCCCCAGCCAAGCCTGGCCTTCCTCCAAGGACCTGCCAGACGGAGAAGAGGCTTATTCTCAAAGCCTAGCAGGCACATCTCCCCTGGGGGGTGGAGCTCAGAGGGCAGTGCACTTTGGGGTGTGCACTGGTAGTGGAAGCTGTAGTGTAGACAGGTCTCTGCCCCAGGGGAGCCGCAGTGCTGCCCAGTAATGGGACGCCTCACTGTAGACCGGGGTGCTGCACAAGGGGCCTGGCAGGCACTGGAAAGGGGAGCAAATATCCCTGATGGGGCAGGCAGGACCCACCAGGCCCACTAGGCGCCAGCCCCCTGCAGAGGCGATCGAGGAACAAAGCCAGAGAGGTGACTGGTCAGAGGCTATCCCGTGACCCCCTGGACACCGTTAAAGGTTAACATTCAGATCAGCAGCGACACTGACGAGCGCCCTTGTGGGTGGCAAGCCGTCAGGCCAATGAACGGTGCTGGCCCACTGCTTGTTGTCTCTGCTGGCTCTGTCAATCAACGGTCCCTTCTCCTGCCAACAGCCCAGCAGGGACGTCTCCGCGGCCACTGGCTTCCTGCACAGCTGCCGCAGACAGGGTGGACACGCTACAGCCAGCCCCCTGGGAAAAGGTGATGGCTCTTGCGGACGCCCATCCCAGCTGGAGCTGCCCTCTGAAGGCATTAGCTTGTCACCTCTGGAGATCGGGGTTCAAATCCTGCCTAAGGCGACCAGGAGAATGAGTCAGATAGTCTCATTCCGCTTCCCACCTTCCCACCGCTGTGTTTCCCCACAAACTACGCTGCAGAACAGCTGACAGCTTCTCTGTGGAGGCTGCGGGTCACACTGCGGGGGTCGGCAGAGCTGTGTGTAAGGGGTCCCCAGAACTGGAATAGCTGAGGGGGTGCGGGTCACACTGAGGGGGTCGGCAGAGCTGTGCGTAGGGGGACCCAGAACTGCAATAACTGAGGGAGTGCGGGTCACACTGCGGGGGTCGGCAGAGCTGTGTGTAGGGGGACCCCAGAACTGGAATAGCTGAGGGGGTGCGGGTCACACTGAGGGGGGTCGGCAGAGCTGTGTGTAGGGGGACCCAGAACTGCAATAGCTGAGGGAGTGTGGGTCGGCACTGAGGGCTGTCGGCAGAGCTGTGTGTAGGGGGACACAGAACTGGAATAGCTGAGGAGGCTGTGGGTCAGCACTGAGGGGGGTCGGCAGAGCTGTGTGTAGGGGGACCCAGAACTGGAATAGCTGAGGGGGCTGTGGGTCAGCACTGAGGGGGTCGGCAGAGCTGTGTGTAGGGGGTCCCCAGAACTGGAATAGCTGAGGGGCTGCGGGTCACACTGAGGGGTGTCGGCAGAGCTGTGTGTAGGGGGACCCAGAACTGCAATAGCTGAGGGAGTGTGGGTCACACTGAGGGGGGTCGGCAGAGCTGTGTGTAGGGGGTCCCCAGAACTGGAATAGCTAAGGGGGTGCGGGTCACACTGAGGGGGGTCGGCAGAGCTGTGTGTAGGGGGTCCCCAGAACTGGAATAGCTGAGGGGGTGCGGGTCACACTGAGGGGGGTCGGCAGAGCTGTGTGTAGGGGGTCCCTAGAACTGGAATAGCTGAGGGGGTGCGGGTCACACTGAGGGGTGTTGGCAGAGCTGTGTATAGGGGGGTCCCCAGAACTGGAATAGCTGAGGGAGCTGCGGGTCAGCACTGAGGGGGTCAGCAGAGCTGTGTGTAGGGGGATCCCAGAACTGCAATAGCTGAGGGGGTGTGACAAAGTGGGACTGTTCTTAATGTTTTCTCTGAATATTGTGGTGGTGCCTCAGTTTCCCATATGCAGTTCTTAAGTATCTAGGTGGTGGGATAAGGGTGTATGCGGACCCTCTAGCTTTCCCAGGACTCGCTGTGAGGGGCAGAGCGCATGGAGGGGCAGAGGATGCTGAATGCTCTGAGGTCAGACCCAGGAAGGGGGAAGCCGGGTGAGCTGTGTGTCCTGCAGACAGGCTGCTCCCAGAGAGGAGGCTCCCCCAGAGTCCTGCCCGGCTTCATAGGGAGCAGCTCCAGAGCATCGCCCAGGGACCCCGTGACAGGGGGTGCGGGTCAGCACTGAGGGGTGTCGGCAGAGCGGTGTACAGAGGGGACCACAGAACTGCAATAGCTGCGGGGTGCGGGTCACACTGAGGGGTCGGCAGGCCGAGGCGGAAAAGCAAGGAGGGCCGGTGGCCGTGCAGTGGCTGGGAACCCTGTACAGCTCCTGCTGAGCAGCCCTCAGAGCCGGGGGCACATCGGTTTCTCTGCCTCTCGTCAGAGCCCCTCTGGTTGTGGGTGCTGAGCTGCAGCTCGTGCTCGGTAGGGAGCGCGAGGGGCGTCAGAGCTGGCTGCAGCCCCCAGCGCGCCGCATGGTGCAAAGCGCAGGCCCCATCCGACACTGCAGAGGGCATCCCAGCATAAGTGGGTAACCCCAAATGTGCTGGGGGGAGGGAGATCCAATGCCCCTGCCCCCATGCAGCATCCTCTGGGGCCTACCTTGAGAGGGGGTGGGAAGGAGCATCGCTGTTCATCCATTCTGCTTCCCTGCGAGAGACAACAAGGAAGAGGGAGTCAGTGGCTGGCCCTGAGCGTGGGCCCTAGCACCAGAGTGTGTGTTTGCTTTGCGGGTGGGGGCTGCTTCCTGCTTGGCACAGATCTGCAGGCAGCTGTGGGTCACAGCCGCATGGCTGTCCCCGCTCCGTGCCTCCTCTGAGTCGATGGCTGTGGGTGGGACTCGGGGGTTGTGTCTACCTGTGGCAGTGCCTGGCAGGAGCGCTCTGCGAGCGGGGCATGAACTCACAGCTGGGGCGGGACGCCGGCTGTCCCTGCAGCTGTGCCGGCTCTGCAAGGCTCTCCATGCTGCCGTGTGTCCGTGCAGCGCTTCAGGACAGGGACAAGTCCAGGCTACAAAGCCCCAGGAAGCCATTCAGCTCTGCTCACTTGGAGAGCTTGGCTTCGCGTGCTGAACCCGCTGGGCAGAGCCCGGTTCCCAGTCTGGGCCCCGCTCCTGCAGACGCTTCCGCTAGACGACTTAGCCACTGCCAGCAGCCTACGCAGAACTGGAATAGCTGAGGGGGTTGTGGGTCAGCCCTGAGGGGGGTCGGCAGAGCTGTGTGTAGGGGGGTCCCCAGAACTGCCATAGCTGAGGGGCTGCGGGTCAGCATTGAGGGGGGTCAGCAGAGCTGTGTATAGGGGGACCCAGAACTGCAATAGCTGAGGGGCTGTGGGTCAGCCCTGAGGGGGTCGGCAGAGCTGTTTATAGGGGGGTCCCCAGAACTGGAATAGCTGAGGGGGCTGTGGGTCAGCCCTGAGGGGGGTCAGCAGAGCTGTGTGTAGGGGGACCCAGAACTGCAATAGCTGAGGGGGCTGTGAGTCAGCCCTGAGGGGGTCGGCAGAGGTGTGTGTAGGGGGGTCACCAGAACTGGAAGGGCTGAGGGGCTGCGGGTCAGCCCTGAGGGGGTCGGCAGAGCTGTGTGTAGGGGGGTCCCCAGAACTGCAATAGCTGAGGGGCTGCGGGTCAGCACTGAGGGGGGTCAGCAGAGCTGTGTGTAGGGGGACCCAGAACTGCAATAGCTGAGGGGCTGTGGGTCAGCCCTGAGGGGGTCGGCAGAGCTGTTTATAGGGGGGTCCCCAGAACTGGAATAGCTGAGGGGGCTGTGGGTCAGCCCTGAGGGGGGTCAGCAGAGCTGTGTGTAGGGGGACCCAGAACTGCAATAGCTGAGGGGGCTGTGAGTCAGCCCTGAGGGGGTCGGCAGAGGTGTGTGTAGGGGGGTCACCAGAACTGGAAGGGCTGAGGGGGCTGTGGGTCGGCACTGAGGGGTGTCGGCAGAGCTGTGTGCCGGGGGGTCCCCAGAACTGGAATAGCTGAGGGGCTGTGGGTCGGCACTGAGGGGTGTCGGCAGAGCTGTGTATAGGGGGGTCCCCAGAACTGGAATAGCTGAGGGTACTGCGGGTCAGCACTGAGGGGGTCGGCAGAGCTGTGTATAGGGGGGTCCCCAGAACTGGAAGGGCTGAGGGGGCTGTGAGTCAGCACTGAGGGGTGTCGGCAGAGCTGTGTGCAGGGGGGTCCCCAGAACTGGAATAGCTGAGGGGGCTGTGGGTCAGCACTGAGGGGTGTCGGCAGAGCTGTGTATAGGGGGGTCCCCAGAACTGGAATAGCTGACGGGGTGCGGGTCAGCACTGAGGGGTGTCAGCAGAGCTGTGTATAGGGGAGTCCCCAGAACTGGAATAGCTGAGGGGGCTGTGGGTCAGTACTGAGGGGGGTTGGCAGAGCTGTGTATAGGGGGGTCCCCAGAACTGGAATAGCTGAGGGGGCTGTGGGTCAGTACTGAGGGGGGTCCCTAGAACTGGAATAGCTGAGGGGGCTGCGGGTCAGCACTGAGGGGGTCGGCAGAGATGTGTGTAGGGTTCCCCAGAACTGGAAGGGCTGAGGGGGTTGCTGGTCAGCAGTGAGGGCGTTGGCAGGTCGAGGCAGGAAAAGCAAGGGGGGCCGGTGGCCGAGCAGTGACTGGGAACCCTATACGGCTCCTGAGAGACGGGAGCCCAGTGCAAAGGGTCTTTCCAGAAAGCACCATGGGTTTTGCAGCACCCCCATCTCCCCGGCTCTGCTCAACCTGCTGCATCAGAGGAGACCCTATTCATGCCCCGTCCCCTCCAGGAATGTATTGAACCAGCTGCAGCAAAACACTGAAAAACTCAGTTAAAGCTCTTCAGGCTCCAGCCACAGTGACAGCCTCCGCTGAATAATACGAGTTGACAACCTGTCCGGCCTCCTCCGATCCCTGAGCCCCAAGGGCTGCTCCTGCCCTGGGCTCTCCCAGGGGACACAGGGCCTGACACAGGGGCCCTGACGGATCTCTCATCCCAGCTGGGGGTGGCGTGTGGGGGAGATCTCTGGGCTGAGATGGTAATTGCTCTCCCAAACCAGCCTCCACTTCTTGGCTGGCTCACCAGAGCCCACGTGGGCCCCCCACCCATGCCTCCTAGTATGTATTGCACCTTCCTTCCTTCCTTCCGCTCTGCTCAGCCAGCCACGGGCCCAGCTCTAGGGAGGCGACTCACCTGCATCTTTTCGATCATCTCAAACAACTCTGAGGTCTGCAAGAGAGAGAAAGCAGCCTGCATCAGCACGAAGGGCCGAGACCACTGTTCCCTCTGAGCTGTGTGCGTGTGCGTGAGCACACAGATCCTAAACCCTGCGCACACAGCAAAACACCGCGCACACAAAAATTTGCACAGAAACTCAACATTTTGCACAGAAGAATTTTTTTGCGCACACGGCCTGTCAAAAATTAGAGGGAACACTGACCCTGGTCTGCAATCCCAGCAGGCCTAGAGCCCCCATTGCCATAGGTCAGCCATCAGTGCCCTGCATGAGATAGCCAGGCTGCCCCCATCAGCCTCAGATGGGGCAGGCTAGGATAGCGGGAGGACTTTAGGGGTAGGTCTGATGAGACTCAGAGACAGCCTGAATTCCAGCCAGATGCCAGCCCCTGTCCCCTTCACTCCCCACATCTGCCCCACCACTGCCCTCACTAACTGCGCTGGCCTCAGGCCTCTGCTGGCACCCCCACAGCCGGGGTACTCCCTCCCCAGCTGAGTCTGATCTCGGGGCAGTCAGTGAATCACGCTGGCTATGTGACCCAGGGGTAACACTCCCTGCTCAAGCCAGTCAGCCTTTGTCCCAAAGGGGATGAGAGCTGTCCTTTTAGCCCATGTGCCCCTCAGCCTGCAGGGTTGGGGCAGTTCTGGCCTGTCCCAGGTGGGAGTTGACTGAGCCATTGATTGTGCTCGGATACAATGGGCTGGATTTCCCGAGACACGTTACATGGAGAGCCGCAATGTGCCCTGCTCTTTGGGCACTAGCAGGGGGTGGGGGCAGTAGGAGCTCGCTCGCCAAAGGACAGAGCTGCTAGACGGGTGAGGCCCCCCCATCAATTACTGAGATACCCACGTGCAGGGTTAGCCCCCCAGCGGATACGTAGCTACAGACGTACACTCACTTGTGTTGCGATACAGCTGTGTACACAGGAACATGGCCCCGTACAGGAATCCACACACACAGGGAGAGAGAGACACACACAGAGACACAACCTCCCCTCCCTCCCATAAACGCCCTTGTGCACCTAGACACACTCCTGAACATAGACACACCTGCCAATGTGCATGTGCACACAGACACCCTCCTCAAACACCCACATGCAAACACCTACAGCCACACTGCGCACACCCCCACCCCATGTGCACCCCTGAGAACTCGTTCACACGCACTCCTGGACACACACGGTGTGGGCCCCTGCTCACCCCCAGGCGTGCAGGGTTAACCACTTTCCCTTCGAACACAAGCAATAGCCCTTAATTACTTGTCTTGGCAGCGGCTCAGAGCCCCTTGAGTGCTCAGCGGCTCCCAGCTGGAGCAGGCAAAAGGGCTGGAACACAGAGCCCTGAACTTCATATGGAACAGCTAGACTGGAAAGGTTTCAGAGTAACAGCCGTGTTAGTCTGTATTCGCAAAAAGAAAAGGAGTACTTGTGGCACCTTAGAGACTAACCAATTTATTTGAGCATGAGCTTTCCTGAGCTACAGCTCACTTCATCGGATGCATACCGTGGAAACTGCAGCAGACTTTATATACACACAGAGAATATGAAACAATACCCCCTCCCACCCCACTGTCCTGCTGGTAATAGCTTATCTAAAGTGATCATCAGGTTAGGCCATTTCCAGCACAAATCCAGGTTTTCTCACCCTCCACCCCCCCACACAAATTCACTCTCCTGCTGGTGATAGCCCATCCAAAGTGAGTGAATTTGTGTGGGGGGGTGGAGGGTGAGAAAACCTGGATTTGTGCTGGAAATGGCCCAACCTGATGATCACTTTAGATAAGCTATTACCAGCAGGACAGTGGGGTGGGAGGAGGTATTGTTTCATATTCTCTGTGTGTATATAAAGTCTGCTGCAGTTTCCACGGTATGTATCTGATGAAGTGAGCTGTAGCTCACGAAAGCTCATGCTCAAATAAATTGGTTAGTCTCTAAGGTGCCACAAGTACTCCTTTTCTTTAGACTGGAAAGGACGCCCTCGTTGGTTTGGGGGCTCCTCCCACCCACCCAATCCCCCTCCAGGCCAGCTCTTCTCACTGCCTCCCCCGCATCCCAGCCCCGTCCACCCGCTTTTTGCATCCCCTCCTGCCGTTCTGTCGCCCTGGCCTGCAGACCTGCCGCAGCATGCTCCTCTGGGCCAGTGGCAAGGGTCGGGGTCACTGGTAGGCACCACCCGAGAAAACCCAGCCAGGACAGGCAGAGGCTGCTGGAGGCCCCAGGGTCCCCGATGCTGATGCCGCTGCGTGCCCGAGATGCTGCCCTTGCGCCAGACTCACGTTCCAGCTGTACTCGGCCAAGTTCCTCCTGCACAGCCCTGGCACACCAGAGGAGAAGGGCTGTGGCCGAGCCATCCTGATGGGCTCGGGCTCTCCTGGGGCACTTCCCCAAGCACCACACAAGCCCTGGCTGCTCTGAGCTCTTGTGGGGCAGCCAGCCCCTGCCCCCTCAGCCCCGGGATTCCAGGAGACATGGAGGTGAGTGCTGGCTCTCCCGGTTCTGCGATTCACTGCACTCGGCTCCATGTGTACCTTATGGGCGTGGCGGCAGGTGCAGAAGGGAGCCATGCCAAGGGGCAGGTCTCGCTGCTCTAGCCTGCCCCAGGCTGTGCAGAGGAGCCAGGGAGTTGGTTGCAGATCACCTGGATGGCCAGGGGTCTCCCATGCTGCACCCCTGGTGCCTGGGTGTGTGAAAACTCAGACTGCTCCTGCCAGCTCCCGGACCTGCACTGTAACAGATGGCAGCACAGCTCAGCCCATGCCAAGCTCTCCGCTGAGCCCTGGCCCTGCATCCTCAAATACTGCCCGAGGAATTGAGGGGGTGTCACGGTGTGACAGGGAGTCAGGGCCCTGCACCCCCACTTCCTGCAATTCACCATGACTCCCAGCCAGCCAGTAGAAGGTTTATGAGAGACGACAGGAACACAGTTCAACCCAGAGGCTGTAGGCATAAACAGGATCCCTTAGTCAGGCCCTTCTGGAGGACAGGGAGATTAGTCCCAAGCCTTGGGGCTCCCTCCTCTTTCCCAGCCAACTTCCCAAAACTGGAAACCCCTCCAACCGTCTCACCCAGCCTCCCCCCAGCTCCTCCTCCAGCCTTTGTCCAGTTTCCGAGGCAGAAAGTGTCACCCTGCCCCAACCTAGGGAGGTGGTGGAATCTTCTTCCTTTGAGGTTTTTAAGGTCAGGCTTGACAAAGCCCTGGCTGGGATGATTTAGTCGGGGATTGGTCCTGCTTTGAGCAGGGGGTTGGACTAGAACCTCCTGAGGTCCCTTCCAACCCTGATATTTTATGATTCTATGATTAACCTCCCTCCTGACTCAGGATGAGGCTCTGGTATCTTCCCTCAAGGGAAGTCTTCCATCCCCAATGAAACCCCTGCAACATTCCCAGGTCAAATCCGCTCCACTCCCTACTGCATCACATCTCTCCCCCCTTTGAGACTGAACTGAGTGGGGTCACTCTGACCAGTATTCAGGGCTCCCTCTCCGGGACAATTCATCCGCTATCATGTTGGCAGTTCCCTTCGCAAGAACCACGTCCTTCTCATAATCCTGCAGGAGCAGGCTCCATCTCAGGAGCTTGGCGTTGGCTCCTTTCAACTGGTGTAGCCAGGTCAGGGGAGACTGCTCGGTGTACACAGTGAAGTGTCGCCCAAAGAGATAGGGCTCTAGTTTCTTAGCCAGGCACTCCTTCTCGATGGCCGCGTAGTTCTGCTCTCAGGGTAGCAACTTCTTGTCCAACTACACGATGGGGTGTCTCGCCCCCTTTTCATCCTCCTGCATTAATACCGCACCCAGCCCCGTGTCTGAGGCGTCAGTGAACACCACAAAGGGCTTGTCAAAGTCTGGGTTTGCCAGAACTGGGCCACTGACCAGAGCCTCCTTCAGCTCACAGAGAACCTTCTGGCACTGCTTGGTCCAGACCACCTTGTCTGGCTTCCCCTTCTTGCATAGCCCAGTGATGGGAGCGGCTATGGCTCTAAAGTGGGGCATGAATCTCCGATAGCGTCCTGCCATCTCAATAAAGACCTGAGCCTGCTTTTTGGTGTGGGGAGCAGGCCATTCTCTGATCACCTCCACCTTGGCTGGTTCCGGCTTTAGGCAGCCACTCCCCACGCGGTGGCCCAGGTAAGATACTTCCGCCATCCCCACCTTGCACTTCTCCGCTTTTACAGTCAGCCCAGCCCCCTGGAGTCGGTCCAGCACTTGCCTAACCTGGGACACATGGTCCTCCCAGGTCTGGCTAAAGACACAGATGTCATCAATATATGCCATGGCAAAACTCTCCATCCCCCTCAGTAGCTGATCCACCAGACACGGAAAGGTGACCGGCGCTCCCTTGAGGCCGAAAGGCAGGGTCAGGAACTCATAGAGCCCCAGAGGGGTGATAAAGGCCGATTTCAGCCGGGCATCTGCATCCAGCAGCACTTGCCAGTAGCCCTTTGTAAGGTCCATGGTGGTAAGGTACCGAGCTCCTCCCAGCTTGTCTAGGAGCTCGTCCGGCCTGGGCATGGGGTAGGCATCAGATACAGTGATGGCACTGAGCTTCTGATAGTCCACACAGAACCGGATCAACCCGTCCCTTTTGGGGACCAGCACCACCGGCGAGGCCCAAGGGCTGGCAGATGGCTGGATCACCCCCAAAGCCAGCATGTCATTGACCTCTCTTTCCAGGTCCTGAGCAGTTTTCCCTGTGACTCGGAAGGGGGAGCATCTTATCGGCGGGTGCGACACTGTCTGCACCCGGTGGACAGTCAGATTAGTGCCTCCAGGCTGGTTGGAAAACAGCTGTCGGTACGGATGCAGCACCCCCCTGACCTCAGCTTGCTGGGCAGGGGTTAGCCGATCAGAGAGGGGAATTGTTTCCTGGGAGGAGCCAGCTCCTGTCTCAGGGAATAGATCTACTAGAGGGTCATCTCCCTGCTCCTCCCAATGTCCACACATGGCCAGCACCACATTCCCTCTGTCATAATATGGCTTCATCATATTCACACGGTACACCCGGAGGTGGTGCGCCCGGTTTGACAGCTCCACCACATAGTTTACCTCATTTAATTGCTTGACAACCTTAAAAGGGCCCTCCCAGGAGGCCTGTAGTTTGTTTTTTCTCACGGGGACGAGAACTATCACCTGATCCCCAGTGGCATAGGCACGGGCCTGCGCCGTGAGGTCATACCAGACCTTCTCCTTCCCCTGGGCTCTGGCCAGATTCTCCCTGGCCAGGCCCATGAGTTCAGCCAGTCTCTCTCGGAAGATCAGGACATACTCCACCACTGACTCTCCATCGGGAGTGGCCTTCCCCTCCCATTCGTCTCTCATCAGGTCCAGGGGGCCCCTCACCCTCCTGCCATATAACAGTTCGAAAGGCGAAAATCCGGTAGACTCCTGGGGCACCTCCCTGTACGCGAATAACAGGTGAGGTAAGTACTTGTCCCAATCCTGCGGGTGCTGGTTCATAAAGGTTTTCAGCATCATCTTTAGCATCCCATTGAACCTCTCCACCAGCCCATTGGACTGGGGGTGATATGCGGAGGCCCAGCTGTCCCGGACCCCACGTTTCTCCCACAAGCACTGGAGCAGGGCCGACATGAAGTTGGACCCTTGGTCTGTCAAGACTTCCTTGGGGAACCCCACTCGGCTGAAAATGGTCAGGAGCGCATCTGCCACGGTGTCTGCTTCGATTGAAGCTAAGAGCATGGCCTCGGGGTAGCAGGTGGCAAAATCTGCCACCACCAGAATGTATTTCTTCCCCGACCGGGTCGTCTTGCTGAGAGGTCCCACTATGTTCATAGCCACCTCCTGGAAAGGCTCCTCTATGATGGGCAAAGGTCTCAAAGCTGCTTTCCCCTTGTCCCAGGCCTTCCCCACCCTCTGACAGGGGTCACAGGATCGGCAATACTGCTGGACCGTGGTAAAGACCCTGGGCCAGTAAAAGTTCTGTAGCAACCTCTGCCGGGTGCGCCGGATTCCCTGGTGCCCTGCGAGGGGGATGTCATGGGCCAGGTACAGGAGCTTGCGGCGATACTTCTGGGGGACCACCAGCTGCCTCCTGATCCCACAGGACTCCACTTCCCCTGGGGGAGCCCATTCTCGGTACAGGAACCCCTTCTCCCACAGGAGCCTCTCCTGGCAACCTCTCCCCATGGTCTGTGCTGCACTGAGGTCGGCCAGGTCCCTTAGGTTCCTCAAGAAGGGATCTTTCTGTAACTTTGCCTGGAACTCAGCGGTTGGGGAAGGGATGGGGACCTGCTCCTCTCGCTGGCTGGGTCTGAGACCGCAGCCTTTCTCAGCTGTGTCCCTGGGCGCTCCCTCCCCACCGGGGTGGGGTCCTGTGCCTCTGGCAAGGTACCCTCCCCAAAGTCAGGGCATAGTGCCCCTTGCTGGCTCTGGCTATGGGTCACAACCAGGGTGCCCTGGGGATTGCTCGGCCAGTCCTCCAGGTCACCCCCATCAAAACCTCAATGGGCAAATGGTGGTACACCCCCATGTCTTCGGGGCCCTCCTTGGCCCCCCATTTCAGATGTACCCTCACCATGCTTAGTTTGAATGGGGTCCTGCTCACACCCATCAGGGTCAGGTAGGTGTTGGGTGTGACAAAGTGGGACTGTTCTTAATGTTTCCTCTGAATAGTGTGGGGGTGCCTCAGTTTCCCCTAGGCTGTTCTTAAGTATCTAGGGGGTGGGGTAAGGGTGTATGATCATTGCAGAACCCTAGAGGGCAGGTGTGTGCAGGAGTCTGGACACAGAGAATGGCCGACACCCTGTTTCCTGGCAACTGATAGCCTGGCCCTTCCCCCCTGCAAGGTGAGAGCTAAAGGGTTGGAGAACAAAGGAATCCGGTGACCTCCTGGCCCAGGAAAGGGACAAAGCCCAGGGGAGGTGGGGCTGGAGGGAGTTTTCAGTTTGGGCTGGCTGGGACATGGAGTGAAGTGCAGAAGTGGTTGTCTGGCTCACTGCCCCCCAAAATGGACCCAGCTGAGGGGTCCTGTTCTCTGCACCTACAAGCTCTGTTTTAGACCATGATCCTGTCGTTTAATAAACCTCTGTTTTACTGTCTGGCTGAGAGTCACGTCTGACTGCGGAGTTGGGGGGCAGGACCCTCTGGCTTCCCCAGGACCCTGCCTGGGTGGACTTGCTGTGGGAAGCGCACGGAGGGGCAGAGGATGCTGAATGCTCCAAGGTCAGACCCAGGAAGATGGAAGTTGTGTGAGCTGTGTGTCCTGAAGACTGGCTGCTCACAGAAAGGAGACTTCCCCAGAGTCCTGACTGGCTTCATGGGGAGCAGTTCCAGAGCATCACCCAGGGACTCTGTGACATTGGGCACCACCCAATCTGGGGCCACAACCTCTGACCGGGCCAGCATCACCCGTGTTCCAGTATCCATTGACCTTCCTCCTAGCCACCTCCAGGGGAACAAGGCACTTGCTCTGCAGGGACAGCCCTGCACCCACTTTGTAAACTGAGAACCCTAAGTCCGGAGCATCCAGCCCTCCAGATGAGCTGGTCTGGGGCCCTCCTCCCCCTGAGCAGTTGGTAAGCTGCCAGCCCCCCTTGTCTGGGAAGGCTGCCCCTCATCCGGCTGGGTCCCTACCCAGTTAACTCTGTGTGGGTTCGGTCTGCTCAGTCTGTCCTTGAGCCTGGGGCACTGGGTCCATATGTGGCCTCTCATGTCCCGTTGGTCCCATCGAGCCGGTCGGTTGGTCCTGATGCCGGATGTTCCCCTTTGGAGGGGGTTCTATGTGTTCCCCCTTTGGGAGGTCCCATGGTGATGCTCTCACTGCATCAGGGTGGGCCTGATCCTTTGGGACTCCTCCCTGCAATCCCTGACCGGCTGTTCACAAACTCATCAGCCAGCTGCCCCGCGTGTCGCGGGTTCTCTGGCTTCTTGTCCTCCAACCATAGCCTCAGGTCGGATGGGCACCACTCATACAGTTGCTCCAGTACCATCAGTTTAACCAGGTCCTCCTTCATCTGGGCCCCATCTGCCCACTTGAGGGCTTATCCCTCCATGCGGGTTACCAGTTCCAAATATGTGACCTCAGGGGTTTTATACTGATTCTGGAACCTTTCCTGATACATCTCGGGAGTCAGCCCAAACTTGTGTAGCAGGGCCTTTTTGAATAGTTCATAGTCCCTTTTCTCCGCCCCTTCCATTCGGCTGTACATCGCCACGGCTTTGGGGTCCAGTAAGGGGGTGAGAAACTGGAACCTGCCTGCAGGAGCAACCTGGTGCAACTCACTGGCTATCTCAAAGGCTATCAGGAATTCATTTATGTCCTCCCCTTCCTTACGATGGGTCAGGATGCACTTATCTAAGTTCCATGCCATCCTGGTTCCCCCATCACTCACTGCAGCCGGAGCCTCGCTGCTCCTCAGCTTGGCCAACTCCAGCTCATGCTGCCACTGCTTTTCCCACTCCTCCAGCTCATGCTGATGCTGCCTTTCACGGTCCTCTCGCTCCTTCTCTCAATCTTCCAGCTCTCTCAGAGAATCAGAGAATATCAGGGTTGGAAGGGACTTCAAGAAGTCATCTAGTCCAACCCCCTGCTCAAAGCAGGACCAATCCCCAACTAAATCATCCCAGCAAGGGCTTAGTCAAGCCTGACCTTAAAAACCTCAAAGGAAGGAGATTCCACCACCTCCCTAGGTAACGTATTCCAGTGCTTCACCGCCCTCCTAGTGAAAAAGTTTTTCCTAATATCCAACCTAAACCAGTTTTATCTCCCTCTCCCATTCCAGCCGCCTCAGCTCCAGGGTGGGGAGCTCCACCAGGAGGATCCCCTGCTGCAGGGGTTAGGGTGCCCTCGGTATTAGCAGGGCTCCTCCCAGCCCCTCCCCTAGGCATAGGTAGGAGGGGTCTCAGGATGCCCTCAGTAGCAGTCTGACCCCTCCCAGCCAGGTCAGGCACTGGGGCCTGCCTTGCATCTGCCAGGCTGCTTCCCTCAGAGACAGAGATCGGTTCCTCTGAGTGATCTTCCTCCTCCAGCTGGGCAATCAGCTGTTCTTTGGTGAGCCTCCCAATGCGCAGCCCCCTCTGCCTGCACAGCTCCACCAGGTTGCTCTTAAGGTGCTTATTATACATCTTCCAGCTGGCCACTTGCAGGCCTGTGTGCTCGCAACTCCCCACAGTTTCCAGGAGGAACCCCTAGGGTTCCAGCCCTTCTCCAGGTCACCACCTCCCTCCCAGGGTCAAGCCGCAGACTCCTCCACCACTGAGACTTCTCACCGTAGTGCCCAAGGGGACCCTGTTATTGCAACAGTCCTTCTCACTGGTCACACACTCCCAGGGGATAAGCGTAGCTCCTCCGCCCCCCGAAACCACTCCTCTCTGAATCTTCAGCACGCCTGGTCCCTGTCAATTCCCCTTCATTTACTACTCCCCAGTCACTTACTGCAGAAAGCGCCGTCCACAGGGTGCAGTAGATCCCACCTGTGCCACCAACTGTCACGGAGTGAGGGGGAGTCAGGGCCCTGCACCCCCACTTCCTGCGGTTCACCATGACTCTCAGCCAGTCAGTAGAATAGAAGGTTTATTAGAGACGACAGGAACACAGTTCAAACCAGAGCTTGCAGGCATAAACAGGATCCCTTAGTCAGGCCCTTCTGGGGGACAGGGAGATTAGACCCCAGCCTTGGGGCTCCCTCCTCTTCCCCAGCCAATTCCCCAAAACTGGAAACCCCTCCAAGCATCTCCCCCAGCCTCCCCCCAGCTCCTCCTCCAGCCTTTGTCCAGTTTCCCAGGCAGAAGGTGTCACCCTGCCCCAAACCTCCTCCTGGCTCAGGTTACAGGCTCAGGTATCTTCCCTCAAGAGAAGTCTCCCATCCCCAATGAAACTCCCCTGCAACATTCCCAGGTCAAATCCGCCCCACTCCCTGCTGCGTCACGGGGCAGGAGGGCGGCAACTTTCTCAGTATTACTGCTCAGGTGTCATGTGAATAGCAGACTAAGGCTGCTTTTACACACAGCCCTCGGCACCGGGGAGCAGCACCCACTAGGCCAGTGGTTTTCAGACTGCGGGTCGTGACCCAGTACTGGGTCGTGGAATGGAAGGCACTGGGTCGCGGCAGCTCTGGTCAGCACTGCCGACCGGGCCATTAAAGGTCCCATCAGCAGTGCTGCCCGGCTAAAGCAGGCTTGTCCCTACCTGTTCTGACACCGTGCTATGCCCCGAAAGTGGCCAGCAGCAGGTCCAGTGCCTAGGCGGGGGGACCACGGGGCTCCGTGCACTGCCCCCACCCCAAGGACTGGCTCCGCACTCCCATTGGCTGGTTCCCAGCCAATGGGAACTGGGAGGGGAGGGCAGTGCCTGTGGGGGAGAGTCACATGGAGCCACTTGTGTTTCTCCACCTAGGAGCTGGACCTGCTGCTGGCTGCTTCCAGGGTGCAGCGTGGTCTGCGGTGGCAGGACAGGCAGGGAGCCTGCCTTAGCATCCTCACTGTGTCGCTGACTGGGAGCCACCCAAGGTAATCCCGTGCCCCATCCCCACACCCCAATCCCCAGCCCCAGCCCAGAGCCCCCTCCCACACCCTGAACCACTCATTCCCGGCCCCACCCCACAGCCCTCACCCCCACACCCCAACCCTGACCCCCTCCCAAACCCTAAACCCCTCATCCTCAGCTCCGTTGGGTCGCGGGCATTAACAATTTTCTTCAACTGGGTCACCAGAAAAAAAGTTTGAAAGCCACTGCACTAGGTCAGCCAGCCACCAGTGTTCCCTCACCCGTCCCACCCCACTGATCCAGAGCCAGGCCCCGCCCCTCGAGAGTTAGGATGCTCTAGTGCCCCTGCCAGAGTCTTAGAGCTAGGAGCCCAAGGTCATCATCTCAGCTCTCCGCTGACGTGGGTGACATGCAGCCTTCTGTGCCTCAGTTTCCCCTCTCAGGTAAAGGGACCGATTGCAAAGTGCTCTGGGATCCTCTGGTGGCAGGTGCTATAGCAACAGGAGGTGCATCCTAGGCGCCAGGGCAGCTCTCGGCCTCCTCAAGTGCACCACACGCAGTGGCTTATGCTTTTGCTACTGGCACCTGCTAGGCGAGCTGGGCCGCCAGCTCCAGCTGTAGGGACTCGTGCTTTCAGATCTGAGGTCTGCACTCAGCCTCCGCCCATGACACCCAACGGTGGCCTGTCCCATGCTGGCGTGGCTGACACAAGCAGCAGTACGCGAGGGCTTGTCGGAGCCTTTCTGTGGCTGGGATTGTAAGAGCCAGGCTGGCCCTGCCCCACCTTGTTGTCCCCAGCTGCCCGGAGCATCAGTGATGACTCATGCTACCCCGTGTCTCTGCTTAGCTCAGGATCCAGCGGTGTTTGCTCTGCCAGGGGAGCTCCACTCTGTTGACTCTGGCATCTGCTCAAGGCTTGGCAGCCACGACCCAGCCTGGAAGTGACGGGGGTCTCACCAAACGAAACAAAAATCTCTTTCCCCTCTCGGCAGCTTGCTTGAATCGCGCCTGACGTGCAGGCAGCCAGCCCGCCCACGCGTGTGGAGTCCAGACAGGGCTTCCCGATGGGGTGACAAGGCAGCACAGGCTGGGTGTGTGGGCCGGACAGCCAGAGAGTGACCCAGCTACACTGTGCTGTAAACCAGGGCTCAGACTGCGGCTTGTGCCAAACCCCCTCTCGTCCACACACAAATCTGTCTAACTCAGGAAGCGAGAGCCAGGGGGACTCACAGGGTCAGAGCCCAAGTCCTGCTGCGACTTGGGTCCAAGTCCTGCCTTTGCGCAGTGTGGTCACAGCTCGAGCCGCAACCCGGAGTCAGAAGGTCTGCACAGTGCAGTGTGGATGCATTCACATGGCTCAGACCCGTGTCCTGCTGTTGTAAGCCCAGCTTTACAATGCACTGTGGACACTCAAGCGCGGGCCTGGAAACTGAATCCACAAGACCCAGTTTCTGATGCAGTGTGGATCCAGCAGCCACAACAGAGAATCCCCTGGGCAGACATCACAGCCCTGGGGTTTCATTTCCAGCTGTCACTGGAAGTCCCATCCCCAAGTCCCATCCCCACACTGCTCCTACCCCCTGTCTGTGTGGATTGGAAGCCCTGTGGGGCAGGGACAGCCCAGCAAAAGGAGCCTTGGCTCTTGGCAGGGACCTCTGGGCACCCCTGCAACATAAGTCATTCCGAATACTTCGAATCAGAGGCAGCAGCTGTTTGGATTACAGTCTCTTTAAGGGAAGTGGCCGGCAGTAGTTGTGTGCTATTAGCCAGGTGAGGGTAATTATAGCAATTAGCAGGCTGCAGGAATGAACTTCCTGCCTGCGAGACATGGCGACCAGAGCCAATGTGTTTCACTGGCACAAATGAAAGGGAAACACAGGTCCCCTGGCTAGTCTGGTGCTGCTTGTGACAGATGGAGCCAGAGAACAAAGCCACAGGAACTGCAGTGACTCAAGGTATCACATATAGCCCGTGTGCGTCGTGATACCACGTCAGAAATAGCAGCAGGTTATCGCAGTACATCCGACAGTGCTTTATACAGGTATACACAGGATCCCTTTCACCCCCTCTGGGGAGGAACGCAGCAGCCTCTCTTGACAAAACTGCACAACATTTTAGGAGAGGCAGGGAAGGAGAACACCACCTCCAATTAAACTGAAGGAATGTAGGTAGGAAGAACGTAGTTACTACTGCCACCTGCAGTGTGTCCAGGACACCGGCAATAACGATCCAGTTTATGTGAATAGTCCCGTGGGATCTTTGATACCAAGTGCTCAGTGCTTTGGTTCTGCAGGCACTTTAACAGGGCTGAACATAAATGCCTATATCTAGCAACAAAGAATGCCGGTCACACTTAGAGAATGGAGGCTTGATCCCGGGCAGCAGTGACTCTGAAAATAATCTGGGGTCATGGTCACCAGTGCCGGAACCGGGGCGGAGGGCGGGACAGTGGGCCATGGCCTCCCACTTTTTAATAAAAGAAACGTATGTGCTCTCTGTGGGATATTTAAGTATTAATTCCTCCACCACTTTGACCTTGGCCCCTCAACTTCTGCAAAGGTTCCAGCACCCAAATGGCCATTGTCTCCCCAGCCCTTTAAAACCTGGCTGGGAGGGAGCATGCAATGACCTGGCCCAGTTGGTTGGCACCAAGGTCCCGCTTTGCACTGAGCCACATACCAGCATCCGGTCTCTTATACAGGCTGTTGGGACAGGTCTGGGGATCTGGAAGGGCCAAGCCATTGTAGGGGAGGGGTTTGGGGATTTAGGGGGTCAGGCCATTGAGGGGAGCTTAGTCCCGCACTCTTGCAGTCCTTCCGGTGCCTGTGATCATGGGGGATGATCAGCTGAACATGAGCTGCCAGTGTGATGCTGTGGCTAAAAGGGGCTAAAGCAATCCATGGACGCCTAAACAGGGGAATGTCTAGTATGACATTTTCCTCTCTGCTTGGCACTGGGGCACCTGCTGCTGGCATCCTGGCTCCAGTCCTGGTGCCACAGCTCAAGGAGGATGCTGATAAACTGGAGGGGGTCAGAGAAGAGCCAGGGGAATGATTAAAGGGTTAGAAAACCAGTGACTGACTCACGGAGCTCCATCCATTTACCCTAACAAAAAGAAGGTTCGGGGGTGACTTGATCCCAGCCTGTAAGTACTTATGTGGGGAACAAATATTTCATAAGGGGCTCGTCAGTCTGGCAGTGACAGGTCTGACCCGACCCAGTGGCTGGTAGCTGAAGTTAGACACATTCAGACTAAGGTGGACATTTTTACCAGTGACAATAATTAACCAATGGACCAATTCACCGGGGTCATGATGGATTCTCCATCCCTGACCATTCTCAAAGCTCTGCCCTAGGGATTACTGTGGGCAGGTCTCTGGCCGGGGCTATCTGGGGTCACACTAGATGGGCACAAGGGTCCCTCCTGGCCTTGGAAGCTATAAGCAAAGGGCAGCGACCCAATGCTAACTGAAAGGGAAGAGTGCCCTCTACTGAATCATCACCTATGTCTCCGCAGCAACCTCAAGTTTTCTTGGTCTCCCATCCTAGTACCAGCCTGGCATGAGATCGGCAGGGCCACAGGCCAATGGGCTCGGCGGGGGGGTGGGGGGGCAGGGCTGGTCTTGACTGCAAGCACGTTAGGCAGCTGGAACGGCTAGTGCATGTGATGTTGGAAGGACTGGGATTGGGGATGAGAAGGGTTCAGGTTAGAGCTGTGGTGGTCAAAGATTTGGGGAGGGCTAAGAGGGGATGATTCTTTCAAGCAGAGAGCAAGAAACTGCCCTAGTATCTGTCATTCCATCTAAATCAGCGATTCTCAAACCAGGGGGTGGGCTTGGCAAGGTAGGCGTGGGAACGTGGCAAGGGAGGCATGAGTTGTGTGCCTTTTTTTTTTTTAAGTGCTCTGGCTCTCAGCCCCGGGTGGCTGGGCTCGTGCAGAAGGAATGTGCACACCAGGGAGGTGGGGATAAAGGAGACAGCTGGAACCCCACCACCCAGGCTCAGGCTCTACTTCCCCTCCCCGCCTCAATTCCTCACCAGGAGGCAGCGGGGTTCTGCTGTCAGCGGGGTTCTGCTGTCAGCCGGGTGGGAGGGGGGGGCAGCACGGAAGTAAAGGTGGCAATGGGGACTAAGTCTGCTGTGAAAAGTGATACTGATGAATATTGCTTTTCACATTGCCACCCTTTCTTCTGTGCTACTGCTCGCACAATGCTGCCTTCAGAGCTGGGTGCCCAGCCAGCAGCCGCTGCTCTCCTCTCTGCCTTCAGAGCTGGGTGCCCAGCCAGCAGCCACTGCTCTCCTCTCTGCCTTCAGAGCTGGGTGCCCAGCCAGCAGCCGCTGCTCTCCTCTCTGCCTTCAGAGCTGGGTGGCAGTATATGTACTTGGGTGGGGTGGAGTGTAAACAAGTGCAAAGAATGGGGGCTTGGTCAAATAAGTTTGTCACTTAGACCAGTGTTCTCAATAGATAAGCACATCAGCTGGATGGTTCTGCTAAAATGATTGGCAAGAAGAAGTTAAAAATGTTGGCATGTAAACTGACACCGCTAGGTTTCAGAGTCAACACCCCATTCAGGATTAAGGATTGCAGCATCTTGACTTTGGCCTTGTCTACACTACAAAATTAGGTTGATTTTATAGAAGTCGATTTTTAGAAACTGATTTTATACAGTCAATTGCGTATGTCCACACTAAGCGCATTAAGTCGGCGGAGTGAATCCTCACTACCGTGGCTAGTATCAACTTACAGAGCAGTGCATGATGGGTAGCTATCCCACAGTTCCCGAAGTCTCTGCTGCCCATTGGAATTCTGGGTTAAGCTCCCAATGCCTGATGGGGGAAAAACATTGTTGCGGGTGGTTTGGGGTACATGTCGTCAGGCCCTCCTCCCTCCCTTCCTCCATGAAAACAATGGCAGACAATCGTTTCGTGCCTTTTTTCCTGGGTTACCCATGCAGATGCCATACCACAGCAAGCATGGAACCCGCTCAGCTCACCGTCACTGTACATCTCCTGGGTGCTGCTGGCAGATGTGGTACTGCATTGCTACACAGCAGCAGCTCCTTGCATTCGCGGCAGATGGTGCAGTAGGACTGATAGCCGATGTACATCTCCTGGATACTCCTGGCAGACCTCAGTGAGGTCGATCAGAGGCTCTTGGACAGACATAGCTATCCTCCTCTTAGAGCACCAAATGGGAGCCAGCAACTCCAGGTCATTCTCTTCTTTAACTTTCATCTTATGGGGATTCAGTCCTGCCTAAAATATCATGCGAGCTGGAGGCTTCTGCCTCAGGTTGCTTTCCCAGCCGGCAGCACTGCGTGGTCACACCTACCCCAGCCTGTCCCTTGCTCCCATGGCTCATGAAGCCTGGACAGTAGTAAGGAGTAGGTCAACTATAGGCTGAGTAAATGCAGACTGGTGGTCGAATGTGCCTTTGGATGTTTAAAAGCTCACTGATGCTGTTTGCTGACTAGGTCAGACCTCAGCGCAACCAACATTCCCATTGTTATTGCTGCTTGCTGTGTGCTCCATAATATCTGCGAGAATAAGGGGGAGACATTTATGGTGGGGTGGAAGGTTGAATCAAATCGCCTGGCATCCGATTTTGAGCAGCCAGACACCAGGGTGATTAGAAGAGCACAGCAAGGCGTGCTGCGCATCAGAGAGGCTTTGAAAATCAGTTTCATGACTAGTCAGGCTTCAGTGTGACAGTAGTGTGCGTTTCTCCTTGATGCAAACCCACCCCCTTTGTTGATTTTAATTCCCTGTAAACCAACCACCCTCCTGCTTTGAAATAAAGTAACTATTATTTTGAAACCATGCATTGTTTCTTTATTAATCTTTTAAAAAATGAGATAATGGACAAGGTTGCCCGGGTGGGGTGGGGGAGCAGGGAAGGACAATGCCACATTGCTTATTGTAGCCACATTAAAAATCAAACGTGACAGCCTTCTGTTGCTTGGGCCATCCTCTGGAGTGGAGTGGCTGGGTGCCCGGAGGTCCCCGCGTGTTCTTGGGCATCTGGGTGAGGAGGATATGTAAAATGGGGAGGAGGGGAGGCGGTTATACAGTGGATGCAGCGGGAGTCTATGCTCATGTTGGCTTTCCTGCAGCTCCAACAGATGCTTCATCATGTCCGTTTGCTCCCACATTCACCTCAGCATCGCATCCTGCCTCCACTCTTCATGCTCACTTAATTCTTTCCTGGCCTCTGCCATTGAATGCCTCCATGCATTAAGCTGTGCCCTATCAGTGGGGGAGGACTGCATGAGCTCAGAAAACATGTCATTGCGAGTGCATTTTTTTTGCCTTCTAATCTGGGATAACCTCAGGGACGAAGATGACAGGGGGAGCGTAGAAACAGCCTACGCTCTACGATTCTGGAGGCACTACATGGTCACCTGTGCTGCTGAGTGCTGCTGAGTTCGCCACGCTGACCAAACAGGAAATGAAATTCAAAAGTTCCCGGGGCTTTTCCTGTGTACCTGGCTAGTGCATCAGAGTTCAAAGTGCTGTCCAGAGCTGTCACAATAGAGCACTCTGGGATCGCTCCTGGAGGCCAATACCGTCAATTTGCATCCACACTACCCCAAATTTGACCCAGCAAGGTCAATTTTAGCACTACTCCCCTCATCAGGGAGGAGTACAGAAGTCGATTTTAAGAGCCCTTTAGGTCGACGGAACGGAGTTGGTTGTGTGGACACAGTCATTTTTAAATTGACCTAACGCAGCTAAATTCAACCTAACCCTGTAGTGTAGACCAGGCCTTTGTGTGTAATCATAGAATCAGAGAATATCAGGGTTGGAAGGGACCTCAGGAGGTCATCTAGTCCAACCCCCTGCTCAAAGCAGGACCAAGCCTCAACTAAATCATCCCAGCCAGGGCTTTGTCAAGCCTGACCTTACAAACCTCGAAAAAGGAGATTCCACCACCTCCCTAGGTAATGCATTCCAGTGCTTCACCACGCTCCTAGTGATGTATTGGTTGGTCAGCCCACACTGCAAGGATAATGGATCTACTAACGATGGCTCTATTACAGCCAGTCTCCTTTAGTTCAAGTGTCAGCTGCCTGCATTTTTGGAGCTGTAGGTCCAAGGTTCTAAACCTGGCTCCCTAGAAGCATTCGTGACTTATAGCATCATCATTTCTTGTCTGTAGCCATGAATGTGTTCCACTGGGTATTGTGGACCAGGGGTGGGCAAACTTTTTGGCCTGAGGGCCACATCAAGGTGCGAAACTGTATGGAGGGCCAGGTAGGGAAGGCTGTGCCACCCAGACAGCTTGGCCCCCCACCCCCTATTTGCCCTTTCCCACTTCCCGCCCCCTGACTGCCCCCTCAGAACCCCCGACCCATCCAACCCCCCCGCTCCTTGTCCCCTGACTGCCCCCTCCTGGGACCCCCCTCCCCAAACTGCCCCCCAGGACCCCACCCCCTATCTAGCCCCTCTGCTCCCTGTTCCCCTGGGACTGCCCTGATCTATCCAACCCCCTGTACCCTGACCCCTGACCAAACCAGAACCTCCGCCCCGTCCAACCGCCCCCTGCTCCCTGTCCCCTGACTGCCCCTGGGATCCCCCACCCCTAACTGTCCCCTGCTCCCAGTCCCCTGACTGCCCCCCCGGGACCCCTACCCAACCCCCCCCCACTGCACGCTTGCCAGGGCAGGAGCTCGCAGCCCCGCTGTCTGCGCGGTGGTGTGGATGCAGGGGAGGTGGAACAGTGGGGGAGGGGATGGGGCAAGCCTCCTGGGCCAGGAGCTCAGGGGCTGGGCAGGATGGTCCCACAGGCCAAATGTGGCCCACAGGCCATGGTTAGCCCACCTCTGCTGTAGACTGTTACCAAACTCATTCCCATCCGATGAACCCCAGGTGAAATGAGCTGGGGGTGTCAATGCAGTCCCTAGAAAGGTAGCATCCACATCCCTTCAGCTGCCCCCATTTTCATAAGCATCCTCAGCAATTAGGACCTGAATGGACCCTAGAGTCTGAGCCCTCCACTCTTGGTTCGTAGGGTTGTTCATGAGGCACAATGGCTGGGGCAGGGAGTGCCTGGGGGCTCTTGATCTGCAGCCAGGCAGTTTGTAGAATGAGTGCCCAGCCTTCACCCCAGCACCTTTCCTCAGCACACACCGCGCTTGGATCCTCAGCTGGTACGAACCCATGTTCCTCCACTGTCTCAGGGTCATAAAGGACTTTCCTCCCGGGTCAAATTGGTAGCACCCTGGGGGAGGGGTCATCTTCCTCTGCAATATGGGGGTGCAGATCACCCACTGGGACCAGCTGGGTAGGTCTCAGCTAATTCATTTCCTGCAATTGTTGGGGCCTTGAGCATTGCGTTACCGAGGGAGGCGGTGGAATCTCCTTCCTTAGAGGTTTTTAAGGCCCGGCTTGACAAAGCCCTGGCTGGGATGATTTAGTTGGGGATTGGTCCTGCTTTGAGTGGGGGGTGGGACTAGATGACCTCCTGAGGTCCCTTCCAGCCTTGGTATTCTGTGATTCTGTGACCGGTGACCTCTTGCTCTCTCCTGGGCTCTGCCAGTGGGTCACAGCAGTTTAGTTTCCTGAGGGCTGAAAGGTTTTAGTCTAACCCAAGTTATGAGGCTCAGTATCAGGTGACAGTGAAATTTAAGGGCCTGTGACACACAGGAGGTCAGACTAGATCGGGTCGGGGAACATTCTTTCCACTGACCCACAGGGAAATCAGTTGCAGGCCACATACTGTGCAGCCGGGGGGCGGGGGGGGGGGGGCGCAGAGGCTCAGGGCTTCCCCTAGGCTCCGGAGTGGGGCCAGGAAGGAGAGGATCAGGGTGCAGGAGGGGGCTCCAGGCTGGGGCACAGGTTTGGAGTGCGGGACGAGGTTCAGGCTCTGGGAGGGGCTCAGGGCTGGGGCACGGGTGAGGGTGGGGGTACGGGATCTGGGAGGGAGTTAGGGTTTGGGAGGGGGTTCCAACCTGGGGCAGGGGGTTCGGGGTGCGGGCTCTGGCCGGGTGGCGCTTACCTTAGGTGGCTCCCAGTCAGTGGCACTATGGGGCTAAGGCAGGCTCCCTGCCTGCCCTGGGTCCATGCTGCTCCTAGAAGGGGCCTCCATGTCGGGCCCCTAGGTGGAGGAGCCAGGGAGCCCACAGGCACCACCCCTGCAGCTCCCATTGGACATGGTTCCCAGCCAATGAGAGCTGCGGAGCTGGTGCTGGGGTGGGGGCAGCACACGGACCTTCCCTGATCATCCCTGCACCTAGGGGCCACAGGGACAGGCCAGCCGCTCCCGGGAGCTGACCAGACTTTTAATGGCCTGCCAACCCCAGCTTCTTCCCGCAGCAGGGTGAGTTCGCACTCACGGCTCCAGCCCCGTGTTTGGGCGCTGAAGCTCAGGGCTTCTGGCCCACAGCACGGAGACTTACCGTGGGCCAGATGAAATGAAGAAGGGGGTTGGATCCGGCCTGCAGGTTGTAGGTTCCCCACCCCTGGACTAGACGATCACATGTTCCCTTCTAGCCCTAGGCACCAGCACTGTGGTCTCACCCCTGGGGAGGATCTGAGCCATGACAGTTTCATTGTGTTTTAAAAGGGCCATTTCCCTAGTGAAATATGGTGGTGCACAGTGTGAGCCAAATGCTAATAAATTGCCCACTCGTATCCAGCGCCATCAGCAGAACATAGGAATGGCCACACTGGGTCAGACCAAAGGTCCATCTAGCCCAGTATCCTGTCTTCTGACAGTGGCCAGTGCCAGGTGCCCCAGAAGAAATGAACAGAACCGGTAATCATCAAGTGATCCACCCCCTGTCCCTCATTCCCAGCTTCTGCCAAACAGAGGCTAGGGACACCATCCCTGCCTGCCCGTCCTGGCTAATAGCCATTGATGGACCTATCCTCCATGAATTTATCTAGTTCTTTTTTGAACCCTGTTATGGTCTTGGCTTTCACAACATCCTCTGGCAAGGAGTTCCACAAGTTGACTGTGCATTGTGTGAAGAAATACTTCCTTTTATTTGTTTTAAACCTGCTACCTATTAATTTCATTTGGTGACCCCTAGTTCTTGTGTTATGAGAAGTAGTAAACAACACTTCCTTATCTACTTTCTCTACACCAGTCATGATTTCATAGGCCTCTATCACATCCCCCCTTAGCCGTCTCTTTTCCAAGCTGAAAAGTCCCAGTCTTTTTAATCTCTCCTCATATGGAAGCCATTCCAGACCCCTCATCATTTCTGTTGCCCTTTTCTGAACCTTTTCCAGTGTATGTTTTTTGAGATGGGGCGACCACATCTGCATGCAGTACTCAAGATGAGGATGTACCATGGATTTATACAGAGGCAATATGATATTTTCTGTCTTATTCTCTCTCCCCTTCTTCATGATTCCCCCCACAACATTCTGTTCTCTTTTTTGACTGCTGCTGCACATTGAGTGGATGTTTTCAGAGAACTATCCACAGTGACTCCAAGATCTCTTTCTTGAGTGGAAACAGCTAATTTAGACCCCATCAGACGCTCATCGGATACTCATTTAGACACTCATCAAAGCAGACAGTTGCTCCGAGGAAGCCTGTGGATTAGACTCATCTCGGAGCTGCACCAGCCAGACCCCAGGAGTTTTGAACCAAACTGCCAGCCACACAGCAAGCAACCGAGAGGCAGACGTCATGACTCAGATCTTGGAGTGGACCTGACTCGAGCACTGCCGTCACTCTCCCTGGGGCTGGTGACTGCTCCTGGCAGGTTCCTCTGTTGTCTAATGTTGCTGCTAGTGAGGCGTTCTAGTCCTCAGCTTCCTTGTTAAACATGCCCAGCATGTGGAAAGAACCTGTTCCCCAGTGCTGCCCAGGCTGGTACTGGAACTCCCTGGTGAGTGTGTGGTACAGGCGCCCTTTGCGCTCACCCACCTCCTTTCACCTGCTGAGTTCATTCCTCTAGCCCCAAGCTCAGATGTGGCCCAGCTGGAGGTCACATCGCTGAGCCACCTGCAGCACACATAGTGCAGACTCCTCTGCAGCCACCTTCACCTGGATTATGGGGCTGTGTGGTTCAGAGGCTACGATTAAGAGAATCAAAGAATATCAGGGTTGGAAGGGACCTCAGGAGGTCATCTAGTCCAACCCCCTGCTCAAAGCAGGACCAACCCCAACTAAATCATCTCAGCCAGGGCTTTGTCAAGCCTGACCTTAAAAACTTCTAAGGAAGGAGATTCCACCACCTCCCTAGGTAACACATTCCAATGCTTTACCACCCTCCGAGTGAAAAAGTTTTTCCTAATATCCAACCTAAAACTCCCCCACTGCAACTTGAGACCATTACTCCTCGTTCTGTCATCTGCTACCACTGAGAACAGTGTAGAGCCATCCTCTTTGGAACCCCCTTTCAGGTAGTTGAAAGCAGCTATCAAATCCCCCTCATTCATCTCTTCCGCAGACTAAACAATCCCAGTTCCCTCAGCCTCTCCTCATAAGTCATGTGTTCCAGTCCCCTAATCATTTTTGTTGCCCTTCGCTGGACTCTCTCCAATTTATCCACATCCTTCTTGTAGTGTGGGGCCCAAAACTGGACACAGTACTCCAGATGAGGCCTCACCAATGTCGAATAGAGGGCAACGATCACGTCCCTCGACCTGCTGGCAATGCCCCTACATATACATCCCAAAATGCCATTGGCCTTCTTGGCAACAAGGGCACACTGTTGACTCATATCCAGCTTCTCATCGACTGTAACCCCTAGGTCCTTTTCTGCAGAACTGCTGCCTAGCCATTCGGTCCTGTGACAAAGCTCTGTCCTTCCCTCCGTGGGTCCCGCGTTTCTTGGCGGATTTTGCTAGCCTCAGAGGCTCACTGTGACCCTCCATGTAACCCTTCTTTCTCTAGAGACAAGGGTCACAGTCTACTGAACCATTTTCATCATTAGCCAACGAGGGAGGAGAGGAGAAATTATCCTTCTTTGCACAGTCTCTGTTGTCTCCCAGTCTCAGTGATTAATCAGGGGGCAAAGGTGGGGGGGAGCCCGGGCCCACCCTCTACTCCGGGCTCCAGCCCAGGGACCCTAATAGTATCAGCTATGGTAGCTGACCTTTTAGAAACATGACATGTACAATTCCCTGGGCTACTTTCCCCACAGCAACCTTCACTTCCTCAAGCTCCACTTCACCCTTACCTCAGGGCCTCCTTTCTTGTGCCTGATGTGGTGTGTACTACTCAGCCTCTCCAACAGCACAACTTCCTCCCACAGATCCTGACATGCACACCCACCTGACTAACTGGGAGGCTTCTAACTAGTTTCAGCCAGCCCCTGATTGGCTTCAGGTGTCCCAATCAACCTAGCCTTCTCCCTGCCTTCTGGAAAGTTCTTAATTGGCCCCAGGTGTCTTAATTGACCTGGAGCAGCTTCCATTTCACTTAACCTGGTACCAGTGATTTGTTTAGCCTGGAGCTAATATATCTATCTCCCACTACTTTTCTATAGCCATCTGGCCTTGCCCCGTCACATATCCTCCCTCCCCACCCCCCCACTCAACACCATAGAGCTAGGCAACTTGGGACGCCAGGCAGTATGCTCGTGAAAGACCATCAGCATGACCATGGTGGCATGCAGCCCTGTGCCGTATGTGGAACTGGAATGGTTGGAGGGATAAGAACCACCTGGTGACCCTTGCATTCTTTTCCTTATTCCGCTGCATCCACTGGAGGGGTGCATGGTCCGTCACAAGAGTAAATTGCCGGCCTAAGAGGTAATAATGCAGTGTCTCCATAGCCCATTTGACAGCAAGGCATTCTCTCTCAACTACTGCGTATTTCTGTTCTCTTGGGAGAATCTGTCTGCTTAGGTAGAGGATTGGGTGTTCCTCTTCTCCCACCATTTGCAACAGAACTGCTCCCAACCCCACCTCGGAAGCATCTGTTTGTAAAATAAATTCCCTGTTAAAGTCTGGGGCTATGAGTACGGGGTCATTACAGAGGGCCGTCTGATGGTCTGTAAATGCCCCCTCTGCTGCGTCAGTCCACTTTACCATGCCTGGACCTCGGGCCTTCACCAGGTCCATTAGGGGACTTGCCCTAGTGCCCTAGAAGTGGGGAATAAACCGTCGGTAGTAGCCTACCATGCCTAGGAACGCACAGGCCTGCTTCTTTCGGGTCGGCTGGGGCCAGTTTTGAATTGCCTCTAGCTTATTCATTTGGGGCTTCACTATGCCCCTTCCACAATATATCCCAGATACTTAGCCTCTGCTAGCCCTAAGGCGCATTTAGCGGGATTAGCAGTGAGGCCAGCCCGCCTTAAGGTGCGCAGTACTGCCTCAACTTTCTCCAAGTGGGTTCCCCAGTCTGGCGTATGGATGATGACATCATCTAGGTATGCAGCTGCATAACTAGTATGGGGGCGCAGCAGCTTATCCATGAGGCGCTGGAATGTGGCTGGAGCCCCATGTAGCCCAAAAGGGAGGACGGTGTACTGGAATAGCCCATCTGGGGTGGAGAATGCTGTCTTTTCTTTAGCTTCTTTGGTCAGAGGAATCTGCCAGTACCCTTTTGTCAGATCCAGTGTAGTGAAGAATTGGGAACTACCCCGTCGGTCAACCAGTTCGTCGATGCGTGGTATGGGGTATGCATCAAACTGGGATATTTCATTCAGTCGGTGAAAGTCATTACAGAATCTCATGGTACCGTCAGGTTTAGGCATTAGAACAATTGGACTGGACCACTGACTGTAAGATTCTTCAATAACCCCTAATTCTAACATTTTCTTTACTTCGGCCTTGATTTCTTCTCTTTTGGCTGCTGGGATTCGGTAGGGTCTCAATGTTACCTTGGCTCCGGGGATCATGTGGATATGGTGATAGGTCTCAGTCGTCCGCCCTGGTTTTGTAGAGAACACATCTCTGTTGCGATTAATCATGTCGGCTGCCTCGATCTTTTGGATCGGTGTCAAGTCGGATGATATCCTCACTTGCTCGTGTAAGTTATCCTCCTGGGGAAGGGTCTCCTGCATGACTAAGCATGCCTCTCGATTGTGCCAAGGTTTTAGACGATTGATGTGGTAAATTTGCTCCGATTTTCAGCGGCCTGGCTGCCGCACCTTACAGTTCACCTCTCCCACGGCTTCAATTATTTCGTAGGGTCCCTGCCACTGGGCCAACAGTTTACTTTCTGCTGTGGGCACCAGTACCATCACCCGATCCCCTGGTTGGAACCGTCGAAGCTTCGCTTGGTGGTTATAATGGGTTCGTTGGGTCTCCTGTGCTCTCTCCAAGTGCTCCCATACAATGGGGGTAACTCGGGCTATCCGATCTCTCATCTGCAGTAAAACATGCTCAACTATGTTCCTTCCGGGATTTGGCTCCTCTTCCCAGGCTTCTCTGGCTGAATCCAATGTGCCCTGAGGGTGGCGCCCATATAGGAGTTTGAATGGAGAGAAACCCGTGGAGGTTCCTCCGGATGGCGAACATGAGGTAAGGCAATAGGGTATCCCAATCTTTCCCATCCCGGCTCACCACTTTCCTGATCATGGCCTTGAGGGTCCTATTGAACCTTTCCGCAAGGCCCTCTGTTTGTGGGTGACAGAGGTCCGTAGGGCTTGTACATGGAGCAATGAACAGAGATCTTTCATCAACTTGGACATGAAAGGTGTCCCTTGATCAGTCAATATCTCCTTGGGTAGCCCAACCCGGGCAAAGATCTGTACTAGCTCCTTAGCTGTTATCTTGGAAGCTGTGTTGTGCAGGAGAACAGCTTCCGGGTACCGGGTTGCATAGTCCAGTACAACAAGCACATGTTGGTGGCCCTGAGCTGTCTTCTCTAGGGGCCCTACCAGATCCATGGCTATCCATTCGACAGGAACCTCTATTATTGGAAGAGGTATCAAAGGAGCCCGCAAGTGCGGGCGAGGGCTATGTAACTGACACTCTGGACAAGAGGTACAGTATCGCCGGACATCTTCATGTATTCCTGGCCAGAAGAACCTCTGCAGGATCCGTGCCTGGGTTTTCTCTACCCCTAGGTGTCCTCCAAACAGGTGACTGGGAGAGACTCAATATGGCTTTTTGATGTTTTTGTGGCACCAGAAGTTGTTGTATCTCTTGCTCCTGCATTTGCACCACGCGGTACAGGAGATCTTTCTTCACTATAAAGTAAGGTCTGGGACCTTCCCATCCATGGATATCCCATCGATCTCTGCCACCTCTTTCCTGGCGTTATCATATCTGGGGTCCTCCGCCTGGTCCCGCCCAAAAGTCTCTCTCCCGGGACTAACCTGCCCAAGCTCCCAGGGGCCGGCTTCTGCTTCTTCCAGTGGCTCGCCGCCATCATGGCTGGGGACAGCTTCTGGCTCACCTTCTGTGGTGGAAGTTTCTCTGTTGGCTGCTTGCATCCATCGGCCTATGAGGGAGGTCTTCTGGCCCTGGGTCAGGATCCGGGATCCCAAGGCCTTCACAGCCTTCCTCTCTTTTTTTGTCTTCTGGGTCTTTCGGGGGGCCGAGAACAGATCCTGAGAAATCTCAGCGAACATTGGGGGCTGACATTCCCCCGGTGACAAGCTGCTGTCCTCAGCGTCCCCACCTCCCTCCAGCCTCTCCAGGGGGAGTAAATTATCAAACCCTGGATAGCCCCTCCCAATGACCACAGGATATGGGAGTTTAGGAACTACGCCCACGGTCACCTCCTCTCTCTCCACTGGGATGGTGGGGTAATGGCTCACGGCCCCAGGCATGCACCTCACTGCTACGCGTTTGGCTTGTAACAGCTGACTATTTTTTACCAGCTTACCCGATATGAGGGTGATCGCACTCCCAGAGTCCACAAACACTGTAGTCTCTGCTCCATTTATCCTCACTGTCCTGGTGTAATTATGCGGGGCTAATGCGACCCCCGCGAGGTGGATAAAGGAGCATGGGACCTCCCAATCCCCCAAGTTACATTGCATAGACTCCTCAGTGCTGGGACACTGTGCTGCTATGTGTCCCCACTCCCCACATGCATAACATCTATAATTGCTTTTAATCACCCCCCTATCCTGGGGGTTAGGGGTTTAGTCCGGGGGTTCCCCCCACTCAGGCCAATCCCTTCCTTCTGGGGTCCCCGCTGGTTTTCGGCCCCCCCGCCTTCTTCCACCTACGACTCCCCAGGGGTTTGGCTGCCCAACCTTCCAGGGTCAGGGTCGGGTGCTTGCTTCGAAAGGGGCCTTCCTTGGGTAGTCGGGTCAGTTCCCTGGCTGTCATCCATCTTTCTACCAGTGTGATCATCTCGTCGTACGTGGATGGATCATTCTGGCCTACCCATTTGCAGAGATCTGGCGGCAGTCCCCGCATGTCATGGTCGATGACCAAGGTCTCCAAAATCTCCTCCAGCCTGCACAGCTCGGGCTGTAACCACTTCTGTGCGAGGTGTATGAGGTTGAATAGCTGGGACCTCGGGGGTTTGTTCTCCTGGTATTTCCACTCATGGAACCTCTGGGCCCTTACCACTGCTGTTATCCCTGATCGTGCTAGGATCTCTGCCTTCAGAAAGGTATAGTCAGTGGCATCCATGGCAGGCAAGTCAAAGTAGGCCTTCTGGGCCTCTCCACACAAAAAAGGGGCGAGAATGCTGGCCCACTGCTCCTGGGGCCACGCCTCACGCTGAGCAGTCCTTTTGAATGAGAGGAGATATGCCTCTACGTCATCTCCTGATGTCATCTTTGGCAGACAACCAGTGGCCCTCAGGGTTCACGTCCCGTCGGACCCCCGGGCCTCGGTGGGGAGGATCTTCAGCTGGTCCACCGCCTCTCTCAAGAGGGCACGATCTTGGGTCGCCTGGCTCATCAGTAATTGATTGGTTTCCTGCTGTACCCGCATAGACTCCTGTTGTGCCATTGCCTGAACCCGGGTGGCCTCCTGCTGGGCTGCCGTGGCTTGTACCAGAGCTCTTACCACCTCCTCCATTGTGGAACAAAGCAAACAAACAAAAACCAAAAAAAAAAAAAAAAATCCAAAACCCCAGTGCACTTTTTTTTAAACCTCTTTCTTCCGCCACACTGTGAACGAAATCCCACTTCTTACACCAGTTGTGACAAAGCTCTGTCCTTGCCTCCGTGGGTCCCGTCTTTCCTGGAGGATTTCGCTAGCCTCAGAGGCTCACTGTGACCCTCCATGTAACCCTTCTTTCTCTGGAGACAAGGGTCACAGTCTACTGAGCTATTTTCATCATAAGCCAGCAAGGGAGGTGAGGAGAAGTTATCCTTCTTTGCACAGTCTCTGTTGTCTCCCAGTCTCAGTGATTAATCAGGGGGCAAAGGTGGGGGGGAGCCCGGGCCCACCCTCTACTCCGGGCTCCAGCCCAGGGACCCTAATAGTATCAGCTATGGTAGCTGACCTTTTAGAAACATGACATGTACAATTCCCTGGGCTACTTCCCCCATAGCAGCCCTCATTTCCTTAAGCTCCACTTCACCCTTACCACAGGGCCTCCTTTCTTGTGCCTGATGTGGTGTGTACTACTCAGCCTCTCCAACAGCACAACTTCCTCCCACAGATCCTGACATGCACATGCACCTGAAGTGGTTCGGGACTATTTAGAAAAGTTGGACGAGCACAAGTCCATGGGGCCAGATGCGCTGCATCCAAGAGTGCTAAAGGAGTTGGCGGATGTGATTGCAGAGCCATTGGCCATTATCTTTGAAAACTCATGGCAATCGGGGGAAGTCCCGGACGACTGGAAAAAAGCTAATGTAGTGCCCATCTTTAAAAAAGGGAAGAAGGAGGATCCTGGGAACTACAGGCCAGTCAGCCTCACCTCGGGTCCCTGGAAAAATCATGGAACAGGTCCGCAAGGAATCAATCCTGAAGCACTTAGAGGAGAGGAAAGTGATCAGGAACAGTCAGCATGGATTCACCAAGGGAAAGTCATGCCTGACTAAACTAATTGCCTTCTATGATGAGATAACTGGCTCTGTGGATGAGGGGAAAGCGGTGGACGTGTTGTTCCTTGACTTTAGCAAAGCTTTTGATACGGTCTCCCACAGTATTCTCGCCAGCAAGTGAAAGAAGTATGGGCTGAATGAATGGACTACAAGGTGGATAGAAAGTTGGCTAGATTGTCGGGCTCAACGGCTAATGATCAATGGCTCCATGTCTAGTTGGCAGCCGGTATCAAGTGGAGTGCCCCAAGGGTTGGTCCTGGGGCCAGTTTTGTTCAATATCTTCATAAATGATCTGGAGGATGGTGTGGATTGCACCCTCAGCAAGTTTGCAGATGACACTAAACTGGGAGGAGAGGTACGGAGGGTAGGGATAGAATAATGAGGGACCCAGACAAATTAGAGGATTGGGCCAAAAGAAATCTGATGAGGTTCAACAAGGACAAGTGCAGACTCCTGCACTTAGGACGGAAGAATCCCATGCACCGCTACAGACTAGGGACCGAATGGCTCGGCAGCAGTTCTGCAGAAAAGGACCTAGGGGTTACAGTGGACAAGAAGCTGGATATGAGTCAACAATGTGCCCTTGTTGCCAAGAAGGCCAATGGCATTTTGGGATGTATATGAAGGGGCATTGCCAGCAGATGAAGGGATGTGATCGTTCCCCTCTATTTGACATTGGTGAGGCCTCATCTGGAGTACTGTGTCCAGTTTTGGGCCCCACACTACAAGAAGGATGTGGAAAAATTGGAAAGCATCCAGCAGAGGGCAACAAAAATTATTAGGGGACTGGAACACATGACTTATGAGGAGAGGCTGAGGGAACTGGGGATGTTTAGTCTGCGGAAGAGAAGAATGAGGGGGATTTGATAGCTGCTTTCAACTACCTGAAAGGGGGTTCCAAAGAGGATGGCTCTAGACTGTTCTCAATGGTAGCTGATGACAGATCAAGGAGTAATGGTCTCAAGTTGCAGTGGGGGAGGTTTAGGTTGGATATTAGGAAAAACTTTTTCACTAGGAGGGTGGTGAAACACTGGAATGCGTTACCTAGGGAGGTGGTGGAATCTCCTTCCTTAGATATTTTTAAGATCAGGCTTGACAAAGCCCTGGCTGGGATGATTTAGTTGGGGCTTGGTCCTGCTTTGAGCAGGGGGTTGGACTAGATGACCTCCTGAGGTCCTTTCCAACCCTGATATTCTATGATTCTATGATGCATCCGGCACCAGCCACTGTCGGCAGACAGGACACTGGGCTAGATGGACCATTGGTCTGACCCACTATGGCTGTTCTTATGGGTGAGCAAATATCTTTTAATGGACTGTCTTCTATTGGTGAGCGAGACAAGCTTTCGAGCTTACACAGAACTCTGGAAAACATACTCTTATGTTACGTTAACCTACAGCCTCAAATCAGCAAGTCCAGACAACCCATACTAGGAGTGTAGGGGGAGAGAGAGGACAGACCTTGTGAACCTCTGCCAACAAGATCTGAAACATCACCGAGAGCTGAAGTGGGCCCAGGTGGTTAAGAGGGAAGCAAACCTGATACTGATCTTCTGAAAGCAATCCTGGCAATTCTCATTGCATAAGACTAACTATAGTCCTGAGTCAAAGAAAGATTAGGAGAAAAAAAATGAGCACTAAACAGTCAATAAGAGTCTTTCTATTTGCTTCAAGGCCCTTTGAGTCTGGCCCCAGGGGAGAAACAGACCCAGGAGCAATTAGCATCCTGAGGGTATACAGATGAAAACCTGCCAGTAAAGAAAACCAACCCGAGTGGCTGCAGGACTTACAGAGGGTATCCAGGCTGAGGACTGGCTGGGCCTGGATCCCTTAAGAGCAGCTGTGGATTTCCTCAGAACTCTGGCTACTCTGGTCTCCCTAAACTTCACTCCACAATTAACCCAAAAGGAGTCAGAGAGATCAGAACCCTGGGTGTGGCAGATGCAGGCTGCCATTTGGAGTTGGCAGGGGCACTGACCCTGACCATAGTGGGCGACACCTTGGGGTGTGAGAGGACAGCAAAGCAGAGTGGGGCTTAGAACATGATGTGGCAGGGAAATGGGCAATGGGCTTCTGGGTCACGTCCTCTGATACATCATTTCAGCCAACAAGGAGGGACCAGTGCCCTTGTCTACAGCTCTCCTGCAGTCACCCTGGGTCTCTGAGGACATAGCACCAAAGGGAGGGACCCTGCCCTGTCAGGAGCTGGGCTTGGTGATGGGTGTGTGCCATCTCTGATGCTCATCCTCGCCCCCTGCCCTGGCACCCACTCTATGAGCCAGGCTGGTGAAGCAGGGACAGGGCAGGTCCAGGGCTGGCTGGCAAGGGCCAGAACCCTCTGCCCTCTAGGCAGGCCCCAGCACCAGGCAGAGCTGCAGGCTCCCACCTCTGCCCTGCACTCATTTCCCTTTCAAATACTGCATGGGGGATCAGCTGGGGCAAATGGGGAGGGCCTGGGCATGAAGAGGGAAGGAGGGGCCTGAAGAAAGGGAGCCAGGGAGTGGCATGACGAGGCTGTGGGGGGAGAGGGGAGGGAGCCTTAGGCAATGCTGGATTCAAGATCAGCTCAGGGACCTGGACTCAACTATACATGGAGCTCTGCTGGCCAGCAGTGTGTGTCTGACGCGAGTACGAGGCACTCTCGGGCTCCAGGCTGGGCAGGGGGTCTGGAGTGAGGTTCAGCCCCATGAGAAACCAACTACTCCTGAATTAATCTGGCATCCCCGAGCCCCCAAGCCACCCCACATACTGGCACAGCGGAGTGGTGCCAGGACACAGCAGCACATGTGAGGGTGCACCCCCTGTCTTCACAATCACAAACCAGCGTGCACAGCCCCAGCGTCCACAAAAGACCCTACAATAACAAACCGGAACGCCTAGCCCATCATTCACAAGAGACCCTAAAATAACAAGGCAGGATGCATTGTGGGCAACCCTACAATAACAAACCGGAAGGTATAGCTCTAACGTTCTCCAATGACCCTATAATAACAAAGCTGCAGAGCACCCATTAACAACCTACAGCCAAACGCCAGTCCCGCATCCCAGCCATCCCACCAGCGCACTCTTCAGAAGGAAGAAGCCGGGCCAGATCCCCCTCCTGTCACTCTGCTGACCCTAACAGGGTTACCCCAGACCTGAATCTGGCCCACTGTGTTTTGGGGGCATTCACCTACTGTGAGACAGCAGGGACTGAGTGGGGAGGATTGACCTAGGAATGTGGCAGGGGAGTTTACTGGGACTGTCTGATCGGTGATGAGATAGCAGGGGGTGGCTTCACTGGCTGTCACCTGAGCCGGGAGGGGGGTTGGGTCCAGGTGACACCTTCTGCCCGGGAAACTGGACAAAGGCAGGAGGAGGAGCTGGGGGGAGGCTGGGGGAATTGGCTGGAGGGGGTTTCATTTTTGGAGTGGGCTGGGGAAGAGGAGGGAGCCCCCTCCAAAAGGACCTGACTAAGGGGTCCTGTTTATGCCTAACCTCTGGTCTGGACTATGTTCCTGTCGTTTCTAATAAACCTTCTGTTCTACTGGGTGGCTGAGAGTCACGGTGAATGGCAGGAAGTGGGGTTGCAGGGTCCTGAGTCCCCCAGCCTCCGTGACACCTAGCCAGTGTGGGGGAAGTGCCTTGGAACAAAATCCCCAGCAGGACACTAGAATGCAAGTCTGCAAACACAACCTTTCCTTGCTGCCCAGCGTGAGCCCAGCCCCAGCACCACCTGCAGAAGCTGGCACAAGTCCTGGAGTGGAGCGACCCCAGCTAGAGGGAGCTTGGCTCTGTTGCACCAGTGCAGAGGGGAGCTGGCAGCTACCTCCTCAGACTGCCCAGGCTGCAGAGACCTACCCAGGACACCTTCACCCGTGGTACACACATCCACTAATCAAAGGCCCCAGGCAGCAGCTCAGTATCGAGACCCTCCAACAAATAGAAACTGAGGCACAGAGCAGGCAGGGATGTGCCCAAGCTCACGAGTCAGACGCAGGGCTGGGAGTGCAACCTCAGAGTCCTGACTCCAGGCCTCCTGCTTAGGCCACTATATCCCACTGCCTACCATGGCAAGCGCTCCCCCTGCAGAGCCAGCAGCTGGGGTGTCCCCGCCCAGGGCCTGTCTGCAGCCACGGCCCCCGGCTTGGTCACTGCTGCAGGGACCCACGCAGCAGTGTGTCCCAGGGGACTCGGGAAGGTGCCGTGACGTGGGGGGGTACAGAGAGGACTCTTACCTTGGGGTGTGGGGGAGCAGAGCCCACCCAGGGCAGCTCTATGGTGTGTGAGACACACTGGCTTGGCCCATGGTTCTTCCTGAAAGAGAAGAAACCCGCATATTACAGCTGGCCCCATGGCTGTGACCTCTCCAGCTGGGCTGGAGCCGGAGGGGCCGGGAGGAGAGAGGCCAGCAGTGGGGATCCCAAAGGAGTCAAGGAAAGGGTAGTCCTGGGGACCCACCAGGTGCCGCTCAGCTGCCACATCAGAGGGGAGACGCAGCCTGGTAACGCGTCCAGGAGAGACGCGGCGCTGGAGGGGCCCACCAGGAGCTGGCTTCCGGTCACTTGCTTTTCATGAAGATCCCCAGGAAAGTGCAGCAGCAGCAAGCTGGACCGGATAAGTTACAAACACGCTACTGAAGCAGCCAGTGGAGAGCGCAGCTGCTCCATGGACTGCAACAGATGCTCCAACTTCTGCACCTGGTACCTTGCGTCTGGCTAGTGGACTGCAACCTGCGTTCCCCCATCCCTCAAACCTGGCCAGGGCCACGCAGAGAGCTACTGAATTGCCACCCTCAGGAGCAGCAACAGCAGTTGCCTCGCTGCGAAGGAGACTGCGTTATTATCCAGGCAGCTGGCACTAGCGACGAGGGGCTCGCACCGGCACAGGTGTTGGTGGCCCCTTCATGCCACTGCAACTTTGAGGAATTGAGCTGGGAACTCTGCCCAGGTGAAAACGAGGGCGACAGCTCAGCCCCCCGCCTGAGAAACCTGCCTGCTGGATGGCCTGAGGGGAAGCAGATTACAGCTCCCCGGCTCTCAGGCAGCACACCGAGCCACAGATCGCAGCATGCATCATTGTCTGCTCCCGCATGGAGCATCTGCTCTGGGCACCGGTGCTCTCACTGGAGGCACCCAACAGGGCAGCGCCAAGCTCTGGGGTGCATTTTCGCTGCCCCACGGCAAAGAATCCACATGGCCTGGTCCTCAGCATGCAGGAGCCACAGATCCCAGGGCAGGGAGCCCTTGCTGCTCAGACCCACTGATGGGCAGGCCAGCTGAGTTTGCCGTCCTCCAGCAAGTATTAATGCTGGCACCGCTGGACGGGCTCACCAGCAATGACGGGGCAGGGCTACCATGCTCTGCATCCAGTGAAATCCTTCTAACTGCCACGTAGACCCTGCCCCAGTGAGCCTTGCACTCCTGCTCCCTGAACGCAGGGGCCACGCTCTGTCACCCCCCTCCTCCCACTAGGGCGGGGCAGGCAAACTTTTGGCCTGAGGGCGCATCAGGTTTCAGAAATTGTATGGAGGTCCGGTTAGGGGAGGCTCCGGACTGAGTCCCCAAACAGCCAGGCGTGGCCCAGCCCCCACCCCCTATCCGACCCCACCCTGCTTCTTGCCTCCCTGACGCGCCCCCCCGGGACCCCTGTCCCATCCAACCACCTCTTCTCCCTGTCCCCTAACTGCCCCTGCCCCCCCGCCCCTAACTGCCCCCCTCCGCCCCATCCAACCCCTCCTCTCCTTCCTGACTGCCCCCCCGGGACCCCTGCCCCATCTACCCCCCGCTCCCTGACCACCCCCGGGACCCCGCCCCCATTCAACCCCCCTGCTCCCCGCCCTCTGACCGCCCTGACCCCTATCCACGCCCCCACCCCCTCAAACTCCCCTGCCCTCTAGCCAGCCCGCCCTTCTCCTGCCCCCTCACCGCGCAGCACAGAGACCAGGTCAGGCCGGGCTCTGCAGCTGCTCTGCCCCAGGAGCTCGCAGCCCCCTGCCCGGAGCATCGCGCCAGCAGCACAGTGAGCTGAGGCTGCGGGGAGGGGGACAGCGGGGGAGGGGCCGGGGGACAGCCTCCCAGGCCAGGGGCTCAGGGGCCGGGCAGGAGGGTCCCATGGGCCAGATGTGGCCCACGGGCCGTAGTTTGCCCTTCTCTGCACTAGGGTCTGTCTCACAGCATGGGCTGGGCTCTGAGCCCACGTGTGCCAGCCAACCCCACACTGGAGTCAGGGAGTCACGCCGGATTGACACCACACACGTTTTCACACCCGTTACAGCAGCGCCTGGAAAGCCCAGCTGCGATCAGTGCCCCTGCATGACACCACACAGACACAGCAAGCCGGGCCCTGCCCGCAGGGCTGAGTCTGAGCAGACCAAGCACCTGTGGCTGGCTCCATGGGCGCGTGCCAAGGCTGGGGAGTGACTCACAGGATTGGGCCCGGCCAGGAGAGTCACCAAGATCCTCGACAGGGCCCCCAGTGTGCAGTGCCAGCAGGGACTCTGGGCACCCACTGCCCTGCCACCCTTCCCCAGGGGCCAGACCCACGGCATGCTGGGAGTCCCGACCCGAGGGCTCAGAGTCATGGCACTCCCCTCCCCCAACCCTCACAGGGCCTAGAACCAGAGCACACCAGGCACCCCCCACATCCCTTGCAGTGTGTGCAGTGTGACACCCTGGCACCCCAATATTCACCACTGTCATGTAATTAGGATATGTTTTGTACAAAGTGCTCCTTGTGAGGTGTTATTCTAAAAGTCTTGCTCTGCTAGACAGTCACATCTCATTGGATTGTACGTGCTACCGTCGTGTGTGACGTTATGAAGTTGGGCTACGTATGTGTCACTGAAACATGTTGCGACATTGAATGCACCCACAAGCCGCCTTTCGGGTTCAACAGTAAAAAGCCAAACAGTGTGAATGGCTCATGGAGGAAATGCACAAGCACCAGGGTTACCCCAGGAACTGTGGACAATAGAAACCTCTCAGAGACAACACTGCCCAATGGGAACTGTTTGATGCAGGTCACAGCAAAGGAGCTTTCCAGCAAGTTGGAAGAAGATATAAAAGGGGGACAATGACATCCTGGGGGGACCTCACTCTCCCTACAACACCTCACCTGGAAACACCTGAGGAACAAAGACTGAACTGGGGGAAGTGATGGTCTCAGGCTAAGAGATTTCTAGCCTGTGTATGAAAACCTGGGAAACCCAAGCTGCAAAGCCAAGGCCGCTTGTGCCTTAAGAATCTGCCAGCCTGTTTATCACTCAGGGTGAGAATTTGCTAATACATTTCCCACCTGTCTAGTGTGTTAAGCTCAGTTTGTGGTTTTGTTTATTTACTAGGTAATCTGCTTTGATCTGTTTGCTATCACTTATAATCACTTAAAGTCTATCTTTTGTATGTAATAAACTTATTTCATGTTTTAATCCAAACCAGTCCGTGTTTGACTAAGGTGTCTGGGGAAAATCTCAGCTTGGTTTCCGCAAGTGTGCATGGTCCTCTTCACACTGAGGGAGAGGCGGACTGGATATTATAACCCACATACGGCCAGATTTGACCAGGGCAGGACGTACTGCTCTGGGGTCTCAAGCTGGGAGGTTGGTAGCTAGAGAGCCTGTGTGTGACTGCAGCTGGGTGTGTCCCTACCTGTGTGAATGATGGTGAAAGTGCAAGCTTGGAGGACTTTGCAACTTGTCACACCAGTAGAGTGCAAAGGGAGCCCAGGCTGGTGGGTCAGCGGGCCCAGTAGTATCCCAGTTCCAGGTGGCATCCCGGGGGGGGGGGGGGAACTTGTCACACACGGCACACCAGGCACCCCCCCTCATAGTCAGGGTTGCCAATTCTCCAGGATTGCCCTGGAGTCTCCAGGAATTAAAGATGAATCTTTAATTAAAGAATATGCCATGTGATGAAACCACCAGGAATACATCCAACCACAATTGGCAACCCTACTTTCAAGGCCCAGAGCCACAGCACACTGGGCACCCCTCCCCCAAGGCCCAGAGCTACGGCACAGCTGGGCAAGCCCCTCCTACACCCCTCGCAGAGCCCAGAGCCATGGCACACCAGGTACCTCTCCCCAGGGCTCAGCACGCCAGCTGGGCTCTGTGATCTAAGAAAGCCTCCCCCAGGGCTGTCAGAGGGAGACCCAGGCACCACCCTTCTGTAGGGCAAGTTTGGGGGATGCTCCCGCGGGGGCTGGCTGTCGCCGCAGCAATCTGTGGCACCAAGTCTGCTTAGATCCAAGCAGAAGGCAGCCGCACAGTAAATCACTGGCCAACGTCTGTCTGGGAGCAGGATCAATCTGGAGGTGTGGGACTGACATCGGCATCTGGGGATCCAGCCCTGGGTTCAATCAGCTTCTCCGGCCTGGCAATAGTGGGTATCACGTCCCACAAGGCACCAGCTCAGCTTCAACGCCCTTTGGAAACATCAACTAGCTTTGTGGGGCAGCTCTCTGCTCTCAGCACCCCATAATACAGGTGGGGAAACAGAGGCATTGGAGGGGCCCACAGTGACAGTGGCAAGGCTAGAATCTAGCTGTTCTGAGGCCACTGAGCCATGCCCCTTCAAACCCTGGAAGGAACCAGAGCTGTGGCAGGGGTTGGTTTGTGTCCCTCGTACCCACACCTATCTCCATGGCACCCGGCAGGCACTGCTGGGAATGAGGCTGCCAGGCCCGGGAGAAGTGGGGGCATCAGAATGAGCTGGCAAGGCCCCCACATATTAGAGGTTTCCCCATAATATGTGGGGGGGTCCCCAGAACACCCCTGGGGGGGTGGCCCATGTCACTCTCTGCCAAAGGATCAATGTGGTGCGAGCTCGGCACCCACAGACAAACCCAGACGCACCACAGGTCCCTGCTCCCTGCTAGGAGGAAGAGGAGGGTTTATCCATGGCGGGACGATGCCCTCAGGGGAGCTGCTCAGTCAGAGGTGCCCAGTATAGTCCCAATGGCTGCCACGCTTGCCTGCCTGACCAGACATGAGGGATTTGCAATCTGGGCCTAACCACATAAAGGAGGTGGGGGATAGCTCAGTGGTTTGAGCATTGGCATTGCTAAACCCAAGGATTGTGAGTTCAATCCTTGAGGGGGCCATTTAGGGATCTGGGGCAAAAATTAGGGATTGGTCCTCCTTTGAGCAGGGGGTTGGACTAGATGACCTCCTGAGGTCCCTTCCAACCCTGATATTCTATGATTCCTAGGCTGGGCTTGAGCTGGCCCAGCAAGGCAGGAAATGGGCAAGCTTCCCACAGCTCGGCTCAGCTCTTCGATGCCTCTCACTCCTGACCTGCAGCCCCCACTAGTCCAGTGCTGGACCTGTCCCAAACAGCAATCCAGCACATGTGGTTTTGCACCATGTGGACATAGAGATCTCACCAAGCCCATTTCCCCTCACATCCATCCTGGCAGTCAGGCCCCCAGACTCCCAGTGGGAGCTGGAGGCCCTGGTGGGCCTTTGACTCTGACTCTGGAGTGCAGAACTCACGGTGGGGACTGATGCCAGCAGGTGCCCTGGCTACTGCAGTTCCCAGGCAGAGAGGGAGGGAGGGAGGGGCGTGCAGAGGGAGGGCTGTTTCTGATACATTCAGATGCATCTGGGTCACACTGTGCCTTTCTCCTCCCCCACATGGCTTCCCTGGGCCGATCAGGGACACGACCTGCCCTGGAGCTGCACTCCCCAGGCAGCCAGGAGTGTCTCACTGCTCCATCAGGGAAAGCTTTGCTGATGCAGTAGCTAAGGTCTGCAGTGTTTGGTTCCCTGCTGCTCATCCAGGGAGTGCTCCACCCGCCCGCCCAGAGAGCTCTCTGCCTGCCTGCCCGCCTGACCAGGGAGTGCTCTGCCCACCTGCCCACCTGCCCGGGGAGCTCTCTGCCCACCTGCCCGCCTGACCAGGGAGCTCTCTGCCTGCCTGCCCACCTGACCAGGGAGCTCTCTGCCTGCCTGCCTGCCTGACCGGGGAGCGCTCTGCCCACCTGCCCACACAGGGAGCTCTCTGCCCACCTGCCCGCCTGCCCAGGGGGCGCTCTGCCCACCTGCCCGCCCAACCGGGGAGCACTCTGCCCACCTGCCTGCCCTGCCCAGGGGGCCCTCTGCTCATCTGCACGCCCACCCGGGGAGCGCTCTGCCCAGCTACCCGTTTACCCGGGGAGCTCTCTGCCCGCCCACCTGGGAGCTCTCTGCCTGCCCACCCGGGGAGCTCTCTCTGCCCGCCTGCCTGACCAGGGAGCTCTCTGGCTGCTGGGCACACAGATGGGCTCCCAGACACAAGTAAACAGGTAGGAAAATGCACAGAGCAAACAGGTAGGAAAATGCACAGAGCAAACGGGTAGGAAAATGCACTTACAAAGCAATTCTCCATCGGACTGGGCCTGCCAAGGGGAGGAGACAGTCTGAATTATTACAGCACAACATCACAGCAACACGACCCCACCCAGCACAGAGCCACAATGCCATAACACAGCACAACACAACAGAGCAGAGCCACAACACAGCATAACATAACCCATCTAACACAGAACCACCACACAACCCCACCCAGAGCCAGAAGACAGAACCACAACACAACCCCATCCAACACAACCCCACAGCACCATAACACAACAAAACCCCAATCTAACAGAGAACCACAACACCAGCATACAGCACAACACAACCCCATCCAGCATAGCACAGAACAGAACACCAGTACAGCACTGCATCGCAACACTGAAACACAGCACAGTGACAAAAAACCAGCACAACACAGCAACAGAACAGCAACACAGGTCAGTACAACTGTGCAACTCAGACCTGCACTAAGCCACAAAGTAATGCAAAGCAAAGTCACAACACAGCCCCGTGAGCAGAGCCTGCAAACATTACACCACCATTATAAAAACAGAACAGTCCAACCCCCTCCTCTCCGCTGTTGGGCTCTGGCCTGAGTGCAATGCCAGTCCCACCGCAAAGGATGGGGGCGGGGGGTCTGGGATCCTGGCCAGCCCCCAATCAGTCCCACACAGAGGGGCCACTACACACTTTGCTGCTTTTTCTAAGCAGCAGCCCTACGCACAGGCCTCGCTCTGCTCATACACCCCAAGACAGTACCCCTGCAGCCTAGCCCTGCACTGCCCACTCCAGACTCTACAGAGAAAGGGACGCCCATGGCTGAGCCAGGATTCAGCCACCCTCTTTCCGCGGCCTCCAGCCTACTTGGTTTGACATGGTTGAAGGTCCAGGCTGTGAGCTGTGCAGAAAGCAGTGCTAGGAAGACAGGGGTGACCCGCCGGGGTCCTCCTGCAGCCCTTCCTGGGGATGGAGTGCCCCACACACCCACAGAGCCCCCCCACGGCTCCATACACACAAACCCTGCACCCCTACACGCACACACCAAGAGACCCCTGTCACGGAGTCCCTGGGCGATGCGCTGGAACTGCTCCCCACGAAGCCAGGCAGGACTCTGGGGAAGTCTCCTTTCTGGGAGCAGCCTGTCTGCAGGACACACAGCTCACCCGGCTTCCACCTTCCTGGGCCTGACTTCGGAGCATTCAGCATCCTCTGCCCCTCCGTGCGCTTCCCACAGTGAGTCCGCTCAGGCGGAGTCCTGGGGCAGCCAGAGGGTCCTGCCCCCCAACTCCGCAGTCAGACGTGACTCTCAGCCAGCCAGTAAAACAGAAGGTTTATTAAATGACAGTGTCACAGAGTGTGGGGGAGTCCAGGCCCTGCACCCCTCTTCCTGGGATTCACTGAGACTCTCAGCCAGCCAGTAAAACGGAAGGTTTATTGGACAACAGGAACACAGTCCAAAACAGAGCTTGTGGGTACACCCAGGACCCCTCAGTCAAGTCCTTCTGGGGGAGCAGGGAGCTTAGACCCCAGCCCTGGGGTTCCCTGCGTTCCTCCACCCAGCCCCAAACTGAAACTAACCCCCCCAGCGGGTTCCCTGCTGCAGCCTCCGTCCACATTCCTGGGCAGAGGTGTTACCTCCCCCTCCCCCTCCTGGCTCAGGTGACAGGCTCTCAGGTCTCCCATCCCCAGGGCACATTCCCAGGTCAACACTCCCCCCTCCCTGCTGCGTCACATCCTCACAGACAGGAACATGGTCTAACACAGAGCTTGTAGATGCAGAGAACAGGACCCTTCAGCTGGGTCCATTTTGGGGGGCCGTGAGCCAGACAACCACGTCTGCCCTTCACTCCATGTCCCCAGCCAGCCCCAAACTGAAACCCTCTCCAGACCCTCCTCCTCTGGGCTTTGTCCCTTTCCTGGGCCAGGAGGTCGCCGGATTCCTTTGTTCTCCAAACCTTTAGCTCTCACCTTGCAGGGGGGAAGGGCCCAGGCCATCAGTGGCCAGGAAACAGGGTGTTGGCCATTCTCTGTGTCCAGACCCCTGCACACACCTGCCCTCTAGGGCTCTGCAAGGATCACGCACCCTTATCCCACTGTGACGAAGTGGGACTGTTCTTAATGTTTCCTCTGAATAGTGTGGGGGTGCCTCAGTTTCCCCTAGGCAGTTCTTAAGCCTCTAGGTGGTGGGATAAGGGTGTATGATCATTGCAGAGCCCTAGAGGGCAGGTGTGTGTACAGGACAGTACAGGACAGGCCTAACAAAGAAAATAACAGAACGCCACTAGCCGTCACCTTCAGCCCCCAACTAAAACCCCTCCAACGCATTATTAAGGATCTACAACCTATCCTAAAGGATGACCCAACACTCTCACAAATCTTGGGAGACAGGCCAGTCCTTGCCTACAGACAGCCCCGCAACCTGAAGCAAATACTCACCAACAACCACATACCACACAACAGAACCACTAACCCAGGAACTTATCCTTGCAACAAATCCCGTTGCCAATTGTGCCCACATATCTATTCAGGGGACACCATCACAGGGCCTAATAACATCAGCCACACTATCAGAGGCTCGTTCACCTGCACATCCACCAATGTGATTTATGCCATCATGTGCCAGCAATGCCCCTCTGCCATGTACATTGGTCAAACTGGACAGTCTCTACGTAAAAGAATAAATGGACACAAATCAGATGTCAAGAATTATAACATTCATAAACCAGTCGGAGAACACTTCAATCTCTCTGGTCACGCAATCACAGACATGAAAGTCGCTATCTTAAAACAAAAAAACTTCAAATCCAGACTCCAGCGAGAAACTGCTGAATTGGAATTCATTTGCAAATTGGATACTATTAATTTAGGCTTAAATAGAGACTGGGAGTGGCTAAGTCATTATGCAAGGTAGCCTATTTCCTCTTGTTTTTTCCTACCCCCCCCTCCCCCCAGATGTTCTGGTTTAACTTGGATTTAAACTTGGAGAGTGGTCAGTTTGGACGAGCTATTACCAGCAGGAGAGTGAGTCTGTGTGTGTATGGGGGTGGTTTTTGGAGGGGGGTGAGGGAGTGAGAGAACCTGGATTTGTGCAGGAAATGGCCTAACTTCATTATCATGCACATTGTGTAAAGAGTTGTCACTTTGGATGGGCTATCACCAGCAGGAGAGTGAATTTGTGTCGGGGGGTGGAGGGTGAGAAAACCTGGATTTGTGCTGGAAATGGCCTAACCTGACGATTACTTTAGATAAGCTATTACCAGCAGGACAGTGGGGTGGGAGGAGGTATTGTTTCATATTCTCTGTGTATATATAAAGTCTGCTGCAGTTTCCACGGTATGCATCTGATGAAGTGAGCTGTAGCTCACGAAAGCTCATGCTCAAATAAATTGGTTAGTCTCTAAGGTGCCACAAGTCCTCCTTTTCTTTCATCTTGACCTGGGCCACATACTGTTCACTTACAGAACTAGCATGGAGACATCTCTTTCTCAACAGCCTTGTCTCCCCAACAAGCTGGCCAAACACAGCCACTTGATTATCGGACTGTTTAACTTCCTTAACAGCTTCCACTTCATCTGAGACCTTCTCAAAGCTCTCCACACTGGATCTTTCAACAGGAAAGTCGGTGGATCCATTCACAACAGAAAATTTCTGGCTGTTAGGAACTGAAACTTCCTTGATTAATTTCAGAGTAACAGCCGTGTTAGTCTGTATTCGCAAAAAGAAAAGGAGGACTTGTGGCACCTTAGAGACTAACCAATTTATTTGAGCATGAGCTTTCGTGAGCTACAGCTCACTTCATTGGATGCAAGCTTATGCTCAAATAAATTGGTTAGTCTCTAGGGTGCCACAAGTACTCCTTTTCTTTTTCCTTGATTAAACCACTTTCACACCCTTCAGTTGCCGCAAACTGCTTGCAAAGACTCCATGAGGATTCCTTTCCCTAGGGCTTTTCTATATAACAATTCACCCTTCACAGAAATTCTTCCCTTACCCTCTTCACCTAGGGCTTGCTCTAAAGGAACACTTTCCTGAGCAACAACAGACTCTTTCTGGGTCTCCCTTACATCCAGAATTACCTCTGGCCCATCCGGCAGATTCCGACACAATCCCGTTTCAGGCAAACTTACAGACTTCCTAGATAAAAGGTCAGAAGCATTCTCCTTCCCTTTGCCACACACAAGTTCAGGAATCTTTTCCTTCTTGCTACAGGTTTCCACACCCTCAGTAGGTAACACAATCACATCACCTTCATGCTCTCCTTGTGCCCCAGCTAGGATCTCACCCTGATTAGACAGAGTTGCTTCATCCTTTCCAACAACACACTAGCAACAGGCAAAATACAAGCACCAGAATTGTCTGGTCTCTGGGATTTTACATAGACCCTAACTGGATGCGACCTAGTTACAGGGCCATTCTCCCGAGCAGACACAAACTTAGGACCCTTCCCTTCCTGGGCTTTAGCTGAATCCAGAACCAGCTCTGGGACAACTGCACGACCCTCAACCATCACAGGCTGAAAGGCCCCTGCTGTCTGCTCCACAGACAAAGAAGAGCCGGACACACTTTCTCCTTTCCCAGACACACAGCTTGGGATCTCATTCCCCTGGTCCCAGCACACAAGGCTGGTCACAGACAACTGCTTGGAGACCAGGGTAGCTCCCTCCACAGGCAAGTCAATACCCCTGACAGACACAGACACATTTCCTTCCCTGTCCCAATTCTCCATCCAGGTAACAGGTAAGGTCCAGGGACACTCAGCTCCCACTCTCCTCGCCTTCCCACCCTGCTGACTAGACACAGCCATCAGCTCACAAGGCTGCCTAGGCTCATCCAAACTTTCCTTACCGAGCACCTTGCCACTTCCAACAGATCCCCTGTCCTGCCTGGGTCTCCCCCCACTCAGCTGGGGTCTCAGCTCCCCCTGTGCTCAGCGCTGCCCTTGCTGTCCCAGTGGGGGTAGGCAGCAAGCTCACTGCTTTCCTCACTGCATCAGAGCCAGCGTGAGCCCCCTCTCCGGTGTATCAGGGGGGTGGGGAGCATCTCTCTGTCCCACCCAGCCCCAGGGGTCTGGTTACAGGCAGGCAGATATCCTGAGCCTAGCTGCTCCTCCCTACTGCCAGCCAGGTCATCTGCATTTTCACTGACCATTTCCCTCTCCACCGATTGGTTCCCTGGATTCAAATTCAAACCCTTGGCAGTTACAGGAGCAGGGCCTGGATCCTGTCCCAAAGAGACACAGTCACCCCATAACAGGGTTTCGCAGCTGGTGTCCTGGAGCACCCCAACGGCCAGCCAGCCCCACCCCTCCTGGGTCTGCACAGGGATCTGGGCCGTAGGCAGGGCGAGGGGCTTCATCCCTGGGACCCTCACACAGCTCACACAGCCCCTCAGCATCTGAGGCTGCACCACCAGGGGCCTGACAACAGTTCTCTCTGTCCCAGGATCTCGCCACCCCAGGAATGTCTCCCCATTGACCATCACCTTCCGCTCCCACTGGGGGTCTGAGGGGCCTGGCCCCAGGAAACTCCACACAGACATATAGGTTGGGATCAGGAGTGGGAGCCTGTCCATCTCCCCACCCATCTGGCTGACAGAGTCTATGGCCTTGGGACCCAGAAAGGGAGCTAGACACTGGGGCTTTTCCGCAGGGTCCCCCTGGTTCAAATCTCCAGCCTGCTCAAAGGCAGTGAGGTGGGCATCCACATGCCCCCCCCCCCTTAACCAGGGGCAATTTAGTCTCAAGGTTCCCTGCAGAACTGGCCCCCCGGGGTCTATCCCCACTCACCCCGGGGAGGTCCCCTAGGCCTCTCCGCTCCCCACCGCCAGTTCATGCTGCTGCTGCTTCTGCAGCTCTTTCTCGGGCTCTCGCTGTCTCCCACAGTCCTCTTGCTCTCTCGGGCTCAGCTCCAATCCAGTCCGTCTCTGATCCCCCGATGGGGAACCTGATCGTGAAGACCCTCGTCTGGTCGGGGACAGGAGTCTTGGGGGTGCCTGGCTACCACTCCAGCTACTCCCAGATCCTGCTATAGCCCCATTTGGGGTCAGGAATCAGTTCCTTAGAGCGGTCATCCTCCTCCAGCTGCACGATTAACTGTGCTTTGGTGAACTTTCCAACGCTCAACCCTTTCTTTCTGCACAGGGTTACAATGGCCTTCTTAAGGAGATGGTGACAGGCCGTCACTCCGCTCTTCCCAAGGTGTTGTGGACTCAGAGGCCTTTGTGCTCTCAGCTCCCCATGGTTTCCAGGGAGAACCCCTAGTGTGCCAGCCCTTCTCCAGGTCACCACCTCTTTGCCAGGGTCGAGCTGCAGACTCCTCCGCCCCTTGGACTGCTCGCTGCAATCCCCAGGGGAACCCTGTTACTGCAAAACTTCTTCTCTCTCCCAGGGCCAAGCCACAGGCTCCTCCACCCCTGAGACTGCTCACCGCAGTCCCCAGGGGGACCCCATTACTGCACAGTCCTTCTCGCTGGTCACACACTCCTAGGGGTTAACCGCCCCCCGAAACCGCTCCTCTCAGCCTTCAGCACGCCTGGTCCTCGTCAATCCCCCTTCGTTTTACTGCTCCCCGGTCACTTACTGCAGGAAGCGCCATCCATGGGGTGCAGTACATCCCACCTCTACCACCAGTTATCACGGAGTCCCCGGGCGATGCTCTGGAACTGCTCCCTATGAAGCCTGTCAGGACTCTGGGGAAGTCTCCTTTCTGGGAGCAGCCTGTCTTCAGGACACAAAGCTCACACAGCTTCCACCTTCCTGGGTCTGACCTCGGAGCATTCGGCATCCTCTGCCCCTCCGTGTGCTTCCCACAGCCAATCCACCCAGGTGGGGTCCTGGGGAAGCCAGAGGGTCCTGCCCCCCAACTCCGCAGTCAGACATGACTCTCAGCCAGCCAGTAAAACAGAGGTTTATTAGACGACAGGAAAACGGTCTAAAACAGAGCTTTTAGGCGCAGAGAACAGGATCCCTCAGCTGGGTCCATTTTGGGGGGGCAGTGAGCCAGACAACCACTTCTGCCCTTCACTCCATGTCCTCAGCCAGCCCCAAACTGAAACCCTCTCCAGACCCTCCTCCTCTGGGCTTTGTCCCTTTTCTGGGCCAGGAGGTCGCCTGATTCCTTTGTTCTCCAACCCTTTAGCTCTCACCTTGCAGGGGGGAAGGGCCCAGGCCATCAGTTGCCAGGAAACAGGGTGTCGGCCATTCTCTGTGTCCAGACCCCTGCACACACCTGCCCTCTAGGGCTCTGCAACGATCATACACCCTTATCCCACCACATAGACACTTAAGAACTGCCTAGGGGAAACTGAGGCACCCCCACACTATTCAGAGGAAACATTAAGAACAGTCCCGCTTCGTCACCCCCCCCCAGCCCTGCATACACACAGCCCTCCCACACCCCCTGACATACAGCACCCCCTACACACACACACCCTGCACCCCTACACACACACCCAGAGCCCCCCCACAGCCCTGCACACACACAGCACCCCCTACACACACACCCTTCATCCCCTACACACACACCCAGAGCCCCCCCCACAACTCCCTACACAAATATACCCATGAACATGCACTTCCTTGCTTGTGTAATGCACCTGCCAGCCATCTCCCTCCCTCATTGTGGATCTAGGTACCAGATGCAAAAGGGATAAGAAAACACAGGGCTGGCAGGAATCGCACTGAGGCCAGCTGCTTTCTCAGAGGCCCCCACTGCGGCCCTGCCCGCTCGGAGTTGGCAGCCTGGAGGCTGATGGGGCTGGGTCCGCTCTCGTGCTGCCCAGTCAGAGCCCGCTCCCTGCGCTGGGCTGAAGGCAGAGGAGCTGGCAGGAGAGCTCCCCGACGTGATGCCTGCCCTAGCCGGGCACTAGGCCTGTAGACTGTGTGATGCAGCAGGGAGCGCGGAGGATTGACCGGGGAATGGCGTTGAGTTCTACTGGGACTGTCTATACTGGGGATGGGTGAACTGGGAATGAGCCTGTAACCTGAGCCAGGAGGGGGGTGGGGCCTGGTAACACCTTTGCCTGGAAACTGGACAAAGGCTGGAGGAGGAGCTGGGGGGAGGGGGAAAGAGCCTGCTGGAGGGGTTTTGGGCTGGCTGGGAAGATGCAGGGGACCCCAAGTCTGGGGTCTAAGCTCCTTGCCCCCCAGAGGGACCTGGCTGAGGGGTCTTGGTTGTACCTACAAGCCCTGCTTGGAACTGTGTTCCTGTCGTCTAATAAACCTTCGGTGTTACTGGCTGGCGGAAAGTCCCAGTGTATCACAGGAAGTGGGGGTGCAGGGCCCTGACTCCCCCACACTTCGTGACAGACTGCAGATGTTTGGCAAAACCAAGGCCAGGGCCGGTTTGCAGGAACCTCCCCCTAGGCACCACCTGCCTGGGAGTGAGCAGACCAGCTCCATTGCCAAGGGGACAGGAAAGCTCCAGCAGGCAAGAGCACATGGCCCTGGAGCTGCAGCAGTGGAGAATGTGCAAGTATCCCTGACACCTGTCTGATCCAGCCTCTGGGACAAACCTCCCTCCATTGCAGACTCCAGCCTCCCTGCACAGACTGTCTCCATTCGACGGCTTGCCCCACCCCCTCGGTGGGTACATCACCCCCTGCATCATCCCCATCCCTAATGCAGCACCCAGCCCACAGCTCACCCACATCTCCGGCCCTGCTCATCTGTTTCCTTAGCAGGATTCCAGAGTGGCCCCACTCTCCCCACATACCCCTCACCCAGGACATGATGCTGACAAAGCCATTGACCCTGTGCTGGGACTCAAACTCCCCCCCGCAGAATGGGGGAGCTCCAGCTTGGGTCTGGGGAGCTGCCTGGCTGTTGCTGGGCTGCCTGGACGTTGGCTGCCTGCTCCCAGGGGGGGGAATAGCTCTGTCTTGGTGTTGGTTTAGGCATCTTATGTTTCAAGAAGGGCTGGCACACACTGCCCATGGTTAGTCCTTCCTGGGCCAACACCTTACAACCAGCCAAAGGCCCACTACCATCCCACAGCTGCTCCTGCACCCACTTGGCTCTTCCTACCTTACTTCCCCCGACCCCATCACTTTCACGGGGGTCTGTCCTGACACCAAGCCTTTGACTCTTCAGAGTTCATCAACTGCACCTGTGATTCCTCAGCTGAGCTGAGCAAGACAGGTAAACCACTAACGAATAAAGGGTCGGTGAGGCAGCTGGGCCCAGGGGAGCTCTGGAGCATGCGTCTGCAAGGATGCATCCCAGGTATACAAGCTGGGACTGCTGGAAACAAGGAGATGCCATTGACTCAGCTGGAGGAAATGGTAGCTCCCAATCGGTTCCACCAAATGTTTGTCTCGGCCCCGTGGTACTTCACAGATTGTAAAAGAAATCCTGGTACAGCTGACCGTGCGAGGTTCCAGGCTGTCACTGGTCTCAGCTGGCCATGCTTGCTAGGGCTCAGCTCCTTTGGTGCCAGCAGCAGCCTTCAGCTCAGGCTGATACAGATCCCAGCAGCAGCAGAAGGCACCTTACGCTCAGTGGGGCTGCAGCCAGACTCCTGGTGCCCAGCAAATCTGCCTTCAGAGATGGTCAGCAGTACAAAGCCACCCGGGCAAATTCAGAACAGCCCAGGACACAGGGTAACTCGGGGCACAGTGGGGCCCGAGTCAGAGGGTCTGAGTCTCCTCTTGCTTGCCCCTTAGCATCACTGGCATGCCTCCTGATCTACACCAGGGCAAGAGATGGATCTGGCCCAATGCCACTGAAGAGCCAGAAGCCAGTCCCTGCCTCTGGCTTCTCCTGCAGATCTAGGGCTGTCTGATCTCCATATGCAAATATGCAGATGAGATGTTTGTTTGCTGCTGCTGCTGTCTCCTCAATAGGGAACTAAATGGCAGCCGAGCTGCCTTCTAGTCCATGCCTCTGCGACAGGGAGCTCGACCTCGCCGGCGTCTAGCTCTGCACCCCATCCTCTCCTCCGAGATGCCTGACCTGCCAATCTAGGCACTGCTCAGGCTGCAAGGACCAAGGGCCCTGTATGCCACTGAACGCCCCACCAGGCTCCTGGGGAGACAGTGGGGAATGGAGGAAAAGGGTGACCAGCTGTTCTGGCCAAAGTCCATTTCCAGCTGGCCCCAGAAATCCATCTGGGGTTCTCCTTGCATCAGCACCATTAAGTCCATTCCAGGTGGGCCATCCTACCTTGGGATCTTCCCCTCTTCCCCCAGTGAGTGTGAGACAGTGGGTGTTGCACCCTCCCTTTCAGGGCACAGGGCTCAGACCCCAGCTTGGGCAGTTAATTTCACATCCAGTGGAGCATCTTGTCCTTCACCAGTGCAGACGCTGCAGCCGTACCCAGGCTCTGTCCACAGCCTGTCCCACTGCAGCTGCTGCCGAACTTTAACTCAAAGCGAAGGGGCCACAGTCAGGCCCTGGCAGGCAGGGGCAGCGCCCAGGGAGCTGCCTGGCCTTGCTTCGGTACCTACTCAGTTGCATCAGCTTGGAGCCCCCTCTCTGTGAGAAGGTAATGAAGCTGCCGCCATTCAGTCCCCAACTAACCTTTGCAACCCGATCGGTGATGCACAGCTGCTGCCCCACCAACAGCCCCCTGCAGAGCAATTCCATCAGGCGGCAGGTGCAGGGCCCAAGAAACGCACCCTGTGAGGACTCCTCCTCAAACACCAGTGCAAACCCTGGGGCTTGCTTTGATGTCTCTGTGATGATGGGACGCAGCAGAGAGAGGGAGGTGTTGACCTGAGAATGTGCCCTGGGGATGGGAGACTTGAGAGCCTGTCACCTGAGCCAGGAGGGGGAGCGGGAGGTAATACCTCTGCCCAGGAATGTGAAGACAGGCTGCAGGAGAGAGCCTGCTGGGGGGGTTTAGTTTCAGTTTGGGGCTGGGTGGAGGAACGCAGGGAACCCCAGGGCTGGGGTCTAAGCTCCCTGCTCCCCCAGAAGGACTTGACTGAGGGGTCCTGGTTCTACCCACAACTGCTGTTTTGGACTGTGTTCCTGTTGTCCAAAAAACCTTCTGTTTTACTGGCTGGCTGAGAGTCTCAGTAAATCCCAGGAAGAGGGGTGCAGGGCCTGGACTCCCCCACACTCCGTGACAACTGGTGGCAGCAGTGGGATGTACTGCACCCCATGAATGGCGCTTCCTGCAGTAAGTGACTGGGGAACAGTAAAACAAAGGGGGATTGACGGGGACCAGGCGTGCTGAAGATTCAGAGAGAGACGGTTTCAGGGGGCGGTTAACCCCTGGGAGTGTGTGACCAGAGAGAAAGACTTTTGCAGTAAAGGGTCTCCCAGGGGATTGCAGTGAGCGGTCCCAGGGGCAGAGGAGTCTGCAGCTCGACCCTGGCAAAGAGGTGGTGACCTCAAGAAGGACTGGCACCCTAGGGGTTTTTCCTGGAAACTGTAGAAAGCTGCCCAGGCCTGCAAGTGGCCAGCAGGGAGATGTACGCTAAACGCCTTAAGAGTGACTTGGTGGAGCTGTGCAGGCAGAGGGGGCTGCGCATTGAGAGGTCCAGCAAGGAACAGCTGATTGCCCAGCTGGAGGAGAGGGATCGCTTGGATGACCCGATCCCTGTCCCGGAGGGAAGCCCCCCGGTGGACACAGTGTGGGCCCTGGGGCCTGACCGGACTGGGAGGGGTCAGACTGCTGCCAAGGATATCTCGAGACTCTTCCTACCTATGCCTGGGGAAGGGGTTGGGGGAAGCCCAGCGAATACCGAGGGCACCCTGACACCGGCAGCCAGCAGGGGATCCTCCCGGCGGAGCTCCCCATCCCTGGAGCGGAGGCGGTTGGAATGGGAGAGGGAGATGAAAATGAGGGAGCTGGAGGATCATGAAAAACAACGTCAACATGAGCAGGAGGAGAAGGAGAAACAAAGACAGCATGAACTGGAGCTGGCCAAGCTGAGGAGCAGTGGGGCACCGGCTGCGGTGAGTGAGAGGGGACCCAAGACTGCAAGGAGCTCCGATAAGTGCTTTCTGGCCCAGTGGAAGGAGGGGGAGGACACGGATAGCTTCCTGACGGCCTTTGAGAATGCCTGTGAGATGCACAGGGTTAACCCTGCCGACAGGCTCCAGTTTCTCACCCTCTTACTGGATCCCAAAGCCGTGGAGGTGTACAGCCGAATGACAGGGGTGGAGGCAGGGGACTATGAACTGTTCAAAAAGCCCTGCTCCGTGAGTTTGGGCTGACCCCCGAGATGTACCGGAGAAGGTTCCGGAGTCAGTGTAAAACGCCTGAGGTCACCTACCTACAACTGGCCAACCGGATGCAGGGATATGCCCGCAAGTGGACAGCTGGGGCCCAAGCTAAAGAGGACCTGCTTGACCTAATCGTACTGGAGCAACTGTATGAACAGTGCCCTTCCGACCTGAGGCTGTGGCTGGTGGACAAAAAGCTAGAGAACCCCCAGCATGCAGGGCAGCTGGCTGAGGAGTTTGTGAACAGTTGGTCAGGGGGTAGAATCATAGAATCATAGAATATCAGGGTTGGAAGGGACCTCTGAAGGTCATCTAGTCCAATCCCCTGCTCGAAGCAGGACCAATTCCCAGTTAAATCATCCCAGCCAGGGCTTTGTCAAGCCTGACCTTAAAAACCTCTAAGGAAGGAGATTCTACCACCTCCCTAGGTAACGCATTCCAGTGTTTCACCACCCTCTTAGTGAAAAAGTTTTTCCTAATATCCAATCTAAACCTCCCCCACTGCAACTTGAGACCATTACTCCTTGTTCTGTCATCTGCTACCATTGAGAACAGTCTAGAGCCATCCTCTTTGGAACCCCCTTTCAGGTAGTTGAAAGCAGCGATCAAATCCCCCCTCATTCTTCTCTTCTGCAGGCTAAACAATCCCAGCTCCCTCAGCCTCTCCTCATAAGTCATGTGTTCTAGACCCCTAATCATTTTTGTTGCCCTTCGCTGGACTCTCTCCAATTTATCCACATCCTTCTTGTAGTGTGGGGCCCAAAACTGGACACAGTACTCCAGATGAGGCCTCACCAATGTCGAATAGAGGGGAACGATCACGTCCCTCGATCTGCTTGCTATGCCCCAACTTATACAACCCAAAATGCCATTGGCCTTCTTGGCAACAAGGGCACACTGCTGACTCATATCCAGCTTCTCGTCCACTGTCACCCCTAGGTCCTTTTCCGCAGAACTGCTGCCTAGCCATTCGGTCCCTAGTCTGTAGCGGTGCATTGGATTCTTCCATCCTAAGTGCAGGACCCTGCACTTATCCTTATTGAACCTCATCAGATTCCTTTTGGCCCAACCCTCCAATTTGTCTAGGTCCTTCTGTATCCTATCCCTCCCCTCCAGCGTATCTACCACTCCTCCCAGTTTAGTATCATCCGCATCCGGGTAGCCGGGAGGAGTCCCAAAAGAACAGGCCCCCTGCCTCCGATGCAGAGAGAGAGTCACCATGGGACCTCCCAGCGGGGAAATAGGGAGAACCCCCTCCCAAGGGGAACGCCTGGCGTCGGGACCCTCCGACCCGCTTGAGGGGACCAACGTGACCTGAGCTGCTATCACTGTGGCCAGAGAGGCCATGTACGGACCCAGTGCCCCAGGCTCAGCGACAGACTGAACACACCCAACCTACCCAGGGTTAACTGGGTAGGGACCCAGCTGGACGAGAGGCAGACGACCCAGGCAAGGAGGGCTGCCAGTTTACCACCTGCTCAGGAGGGAAGAGTACCCCCAGCCAGCTCCTCCAGAGGGCTGGAGGCTCTGGGCTCAGGGTGCTCGGTTTACAGGGTGGCCGCGGGGCTGTCCCTCCGGAGAGAGTGCCTTGTTCCCCTGGAGGTGGATGGGAGGAAGGTCAATGGATACTGGGATACGGGCGCGGAGGTGACGCTGGCCCGGCCCGAGGTGGTGGCCCCAGATCGGGTGGTGCCCAACACCTACCTGACCCTGACAGGGGTGGGCAGGACCCCATTTAAGGTGCCCGTGGCAAGGGTACACCTGAAATGGGGGGCCAAGGAGGGCCCCAAGGATGTGAGGGTACACCACCATTTGCCCACTGAGGTTTTGATGGGGGGAGACCTAGAGGACTGGCCAAGCAAGCCCCAGACCGCCCTGGTTGTGACGCGTAGCCAGAGCCGGCGAGGGGCACTGCTCCCTGACCTCGGGGAGGGTACCACACCAGAGGCGCAGGACCCTACCCTGGTGGGGAGGGAGCACCGAGGGGCACGGCTCAGAGAGGCTGAGGCCTCAGACCTGGCCACTGAGGGGGAACCGGTCCCCATCCCTTCCCCAGCCGCTGAGTTCCAGGCCGAGTTGAGGAAAGATCCCTCCTTGCGGACGCTCAGGGACCTGGCCGACCTCAGTGTGGGACGGACCATGAGGAGAGGCTGCCAGGAGAGGTTCCTGTGGGAGAAGGGGTTCCTGTACCGAGAATGGGCTCCCACAAGGGAAGTAGAGTCCTGTGGGATCAGGAGGCAGCTGGTGGTCCCCCAGAAGTATCACCGCAAGATCCTGTACCTGGCCCATGACATCCCCCTCGCAGGGCACCAGGGAATCCGGCGCACCCGGCAGAGGTTGCTACAGAACTTTTACTGGCCCGGGGTCTTTACCACCGTCCAGCAGTATTGCCGATCCTGTGACCCCTGTCAGAGGGTGGGGAAGGCCTGGGACAAGGGAAAAGCGCCTTTGAGACCTTTGCCCATCATAGAGGATCCTTTCCAGAAAGTGGCCCTGGACATCGTGGAGCCTCTCAGCAAGACGACCCGGTCGGGGAAGAAATACATTCTGGTGGTGGTAGATTTCGCCACCCGCTACCCCGAGGCAGTGCCCTTAGCTTCCATTGAAGCAGACACCGTGGCCGATGCGCTCCTGACCATTTTCAGCCGAGTGGGGTTCCCCAAGGAAGTCTTGACAGACCAAGGCTCCAACTTCATGTCAGCCCTGCTCCGGTGCTTGTGGGAGAAATGTGGGGTCCGGCACAACTGGGCCTCAGCTTATCACCCCCAGTACAATGGGCTGGTGGAGAAGTTCAATGGGACGCTAAAGATGATGCTGAAAACCTTTATGAACCAGCACCCGCAGGATTGGGACAAGTACTTACCTCACCTGCTGTTCGCGTACAGGGAGGTGCCCCAGGGGTCTAGCGGATTTTCACCTTTCAAACTGTTATATGGAAGGAGGGTGAGGGGCCCCCTGGACCTGATGAGAGACGAGTGGGAGGGGAAGGCCACTCCCGATGGAGAGTCAGTGGTGGAGTATGTCCTGATCTTCCGAGAGAGACTGGCTGAACTCCTGGGCCTGGCCAGGGAGAATCTGGCCAGAGCCCAGAGGAAGCAGAAGGTCTGGTATGACCGCACAGCGCGGGCCCGTGCCTACGCCACCGGGGATCAGGTGATGGTTCTCATCCTCGTGAGAAAGAACAAACTACAGGCCGCCTGGGAGGGCCCTTTCAAGGTTGTCAAGCAGCTAAATGAGGTAAACTACGTGGTGGAGCTGTCGAACCGGGCGCACCACCGCCGGGTGTACCATGTGAATATGATGATATTATAATATGCCATATTATGCCATATTATAAAATGCCATATTATGACAGAGGGAATGTGGTCCTGGCCATGTGTGGACACTGGGCAGAGCAGGCAGATGACCCTCTAGTAAATCTATTTCCTGAGACAGGAGATGGCTCCTCCCAGGAAACAATTCCCCTCTCTGATCGGCTAACCGCTGCCCAGCAAGCTGAAATCACAGGGGTGCTGCATCTGTACCGACAGCTGTTTTCCAACCAGCCTGGACTTACTAATCTGACTGTCCACCGGGTGCAGACAGGGTTGCACCCGCCGATAAGATGCTCCCCGTTCCAAGTCACAGGGAAAACTGCTAAGGACCTGGACAGAGAGGTCAATGACATGGTGGCTTTGGGGGTGATCCAGCAGTCTTCCAGCCCTTGGGCCTCGCCGGTGATGCTGGTCCCCAAAAAGGACGGGTTGATCCAGTTCTGTGTGGACTATCAGAAGCTCAGTGCCATCACTGTATCTGATGTCTACCCCATACTCAGGCCTGATGAGCTCCTAGAGAAGCTGGGAGGAGCTTGTTACCTTACCACAGTGGACCTTACAAAGGGCTACTGGCAAGTGCCGCTGGATGCAGATGCCCGGCTGAAATCGGCCTTTATCACCCCTCTGGGGCTCTATGAGTTCCTGACCCTGCCTTTCGGCCTCAAGGGAGCGCCGGCCACTTTCCAGCGCCTGGTGGACCAGCTACTGAGGGGGATGGAGGGTTTTGCCATGGCGTATATATCTTTAGCCAGACCTGGGAGGACCACGTGTCCCAGGTTAGACAAGTGCTGGACCGACTCCAGGGGGCTGGGCTGACTGTAAAAGCGGAGAAGTGCAAGGTGGGGATGGCTGAAGTATCTTACCTGGGCCATCGGGTGGGGAGCGGCCACCTAAAGCCAGAACCAGCTAAGGTGGAGGTGATCAGAGACTGGCCTGCTCCCCACACCAAAAAACAGGTCCAAGCCTTTATTGGGTTGGCAGGATACTACTGAAGATTTGTGCCCCACTTTAGCACCATCGCCATCTCCATCTCTGAGCTATGCAAGAAGGGGAAGCCAGACAAGGTGGTCTGGACCGAGCAGCGCCAGGAGGCTTTCCGGGAGCTGAAGGAGGCTCTGGTCAGTGGCCCAGTTCTGGGAAACCCAGACTTTGATAAGCCCTTTGTGGTGTTCACCGACGCCTCCGACATGGGACTGGGGGTGGTGTTAATGCAGGAGGATGAAAAGGGGGAGAGACACCCCATCGTGTATCTGAGCAAGAAGTTGCTACCCCGGGAGCAGCACTACGCGGCCATCGAGAAGGAGTGCCTGGCCATGGTGTGGGCCCTCAAGAAACTAGAGCCCTATCTCTTCGGGTGACACTTCACCGTCTACAGCGACCACTCTCCCCTGACCTGGCTGCACCAGATGAAAGGAGCCAACGCCAAGCTCCTGAGATGGAGCCTGCTCCTGCAGGATTATGACATGGACGTGGTCCACGTGAAGGGAAGTGCCAACATGATAGCGGATGCGCTGTCCCGGAGAGGGGGCCCCGAACTTCCCCAGGTCACTGGTCAGAGTGACCCCGCTCAGTTCAGTCTCGAAGGGGGGAGAGATGTGACGATGTGACTCAGCAGGGAGGGGGGAGTGTTGACCTGGGAATGTGCCCTGGGGATGGGAGACCTGAGAGCCTGTCACCTGAGCCAGGAGGGGGAGGGGGAGGTAACACCTCTGCCCAGGAATAGTTGGTTAGTCTCTAAGGTGCCACAAGTACTCCTTTTCTTTTTGCGAATACAGACTAACACGGCTGTTACTCTGAAATCTGCCCAGGAATGTGAACAGAGGCTGCTTGAGAGAGCCTGCTGGGGGGGTTTAGTTTCAGTTTGGGGCTGGAGGGAGGAACGCAGGGAACCCCAGGGCTGGGGTCTAAGCTCCCTGCTCCCCCAGAAGGACTTAGAATCATAGACTCATAGAATATCAGGGTTGGAAGGGACCTCAGGAGGTCATCTAGTCCAACCCCCTGCTCAAAGCAGGACCAATCCCCAAATTTTTGCCCCAATCCCTAAATGGCCCCCTCAAGGATTGAACTCACAACCCTGGGTTTAGCAGGCCAAGGCTCAAACCACTGAGCTATCCCCCCCCCCAACTTGACTTGACTGAGGGGTCCTGGTTGTACCCACAACCGCTGTTTTGGACTGTGTTCCTGTTGTCCAATAAACCTTCTGTTTTCCTCGCTGGCTGAGAGTCTCAGTGAATCCCAGGAAGAGGGGTGCAGGGCCTGGACTCCCCCACACTCCATGACAGTCTCATGTTCCTGCTTTTGGGCCCTCCTTAGGCAGTGGGTTTGCTTTACGTTCCCCGACCCTTAGATCCAGTGAATCCTTCGGGATGGGGAGGGAATCCAGCTCTGTTGCAGGTGGCCTGCGGGATGGCTGTAGGTCACTGCAGTCCCCGCACTGCTCCTGAGCAAGGGGGCAGCACCAGGGCCTTGCAGCGAAAGGGGGCAGGGATTTCCCCTGGTGCTGCAGGCTACTCAGAGCTGTTGCATACGGGCTCTCGGAGCTCTCAGGGCCCCACTTGGCAACGGGGGAGACAGAGCACAGAGCTGGGAAGTGGCTTGTCCCTGGTCTTGCAGCACGTCAAAAACATGCCTTGGTCTTCTGGCTTCCAGGCCTGGGCCTTAGACACTGCTCCTGCTGCCTTCCAACCTTTCCCTTGGTAACGTCTCTTGGGGCGGGGAGCCAGTGTCACAAACTAGCATAAGAGGATCTAAGGGGCCACATGGGGTGTGAAAAGCTTCAGTGCTGCAGTCCCAGGTCTCCGAGATGGGAAAGGCCCTGTTGAGGCCCGGGGGAGTCACAGCAAGACTCTTCCCCACAGGAGTGGTCAGGCCAGTCATTTTCTCTCCCCCGCGCCGCCGTGGCTCTCTTCTCCACAGGCTGCAGCAGCTCTCCGGTCAGCCTACTCACTGCCCCGCGTTCCTGCTCTCCTGCCTGTGCATTTCCATCCCCGGGATCTCAACGGGGGCATTCATGGGTTAAGGCTACGATTTTGTCGCTCGAGGCTGTTGCCCGTGACTGGAACCCTGCCGGGACCCCGCTGGCTGCCAGCTCCAGTCCTGGCCCCGGGGGCTGAAGCCGAGAATGTCACAGAGGTCTCTGGAAGTCACGGGTTCCGTGACCTCTGTGACATAAACGTAGCCTTAATTAGTATTGATGGACGCATCTCTAGGGCCACAGCTTGGCAGGACACTTCCCAGTGCCCTCCCTGAGGACCGAGAGCCCAACTCTGCCCCCAGCACCCCCATGCAGCCCTTCCTCCTCTCTCGCTTACCCCCGGTGTAAATTAGGAGTAGCTGCACTGGCTCCATGCTAAGGTAGGGCGAGAAGACTCAGGCCCCGCTAGAACACGATGGGGAGGGGGAGCGGAAGCCTCGGAAGGAAAGCAGGGCCCCATCCTGCATCCCCAAGTCACAGTTCTGTGCAAGCGTCAGTTATGGAAACAGGCCTTACTACTCCCTGCCCTGTGCCTTGGCCACACCAGCCTGGGAAGGCTGCCCAGGGCACTGCACGGCTCTCTGGAGAGACAAAGCCAACTCTGGCGTTTCCAGCCCTGACGGGAGTTTGGTGATGGGTGTCGCTGACTTGACTAGCAGAGCTCTCTGACAACCTAGCAAACTTTCAGCCGGGGGACTTCTGAAACCCCAACTGCAGGATGCAATAGACGCAACAGACCTGATCTTTACGGGTTCCTGCTGCTGCCCGCACTGCAATGCCCAGCGCAAAGCTGAGCTGCACGGAGCTTGGCCAGCCGTGGGGGGACTGCGCATCGCAGCACGGTGTGGCTGTCTCACTCCAGGGCCATGGTGGGGCTAACAGGATGCCATGGTGCCCCCACCCCCCAGCCTCAGGGTGCCTTACAGGCAGGGCCAGTGCAAGGATAGTTTGCGCCCTACGCAAAACTTCCACCTTGCAGCCCCCTCCGGCCCGGGGAGCCCTGCGGCAGCTCCCCGCCTCCGCCCTGCAGCACCCCTCCGCCCCCCCTCCACCTGGGGAGCCCCCCCCGCGGCAGCTCCCCGCCCTGCAGTACCCCCCCCCCGTGGCAGCTCCCCGCCCCAGCTCACCTCCGCTCCGCCTTCTCCCCGGAGCAGGCCGGCGCCACTCCACTTCTCCCGCCTCCCAGGCTTGCAGCGCCAATCAGCTGTTTGGCGCCGCAAGCCTGGGAGGGGAGGAGAATTAGAGCAGGGGCGGCATCTCAGGGGAGAAGGAGGAGCGGAGGTGAGCTGGGGAGGGGAGCAGTTCCCCTGTGCGCCCCCCCACCCCCCCTTACTTGCTGCGGGCAGCCCTCCCTGCACCCCCCTGCCCCAGCTCACCTCCACTCCACTGCCTCCCCTGAGCGCGCTTTTTGGTGCTCCCAACCACTTGGCGCCCTAGTGGTTGCACCGGCCTTGCTTACAGGACTAAGTCCTGTACCTGCCATACTTTGAACTCCTTGGAGCCCCAGGTTCAAGCCTTGCTAGGGTCAGCTCAGCTACCCCTCCCTTTGAGGTGACAAAATGGAGTCTCTTGAAAGTTTATCCCAGGGTGGTTTTCTAGGTAAAGCATCTGCTCTGAGGGCATGAGAATGCTCCCACAGAGCAGGAGTTGTAACCACCACAACCCCACTGTCTGCTACTTCAACAAAGGGAGATTGATATGAAAAGAAATTATTATTGGAGAGAGTTCCATTACATGGTGCCCAAAGCCATATTTTCCCCTAGCTCTGCTGTTGTGCAGGCTGCAGCCGGCTGTTGTCTGCCACCCTCCACCCTAGAGGTAGCTGAATTTCAGGGGTGCTGCATACATCCAGATCAGACCCAAACACCGGGGTCCTTGCTCTAGCAGATTCTCCTTGACTTCGTTCACAGAACTGAGTGAAAACAAAATGAGAGCCCAGATTCTCCACTCACTCACACCAGTGCAAATTGCAGCCCCTGGAGCCGCCCCCACATAGAACTGGGGTGAGCCAGTGGTGAGTCAGACCAAGGACTCCATGACTGTGGTTTGTGAAGTGCTTGGGCAGGAAAAGTACAAAACCTGCTTTCAGCCCATGCTTTGGGGTGAGCGTCGTCCCCTCCTAGGCTGCCCGGGAGCTATTGCGGAAGGCAGGCTGACCGCTAGCTTCACTTGGCACATTCTGAGGACCCTGCACAGGAGAGACACCAGATCAAACCCCGTCCCCGTCCATCCCCCGCACAATGGAGCCCAGCTACGCTCTTCTCTTTGCACTCTGCATCCCCAGGCTGGGGCCTCACTGCAGGGGGACACACACTGTGTCTGGCTTCTCTCCACCAGACTCCTGGGATGTAATCCTGGCTCCCCGGACATCGACAGGCACACCCTAATCTCCAGATACCCAACAGCACCAGCCTGACTGTGAGGTGGCACTTTGTCAGCTTAGAAGCGACACTACTTTGGGGTGAGCAGAGCAGCAGGAAAGCATCGACACTGCTGGACGCTGAATAGATTTGGGAGACAGACATCCACTGAAATTCAGGATGGCAGAACAGGATTAAATCCATAGATCCCTGGACTGCCCAAGGGGATGGGCTATTACAGGAACTGGCCATTAGGTGACACTTTTGCTCCAAGCAGAGCTCTTCAATTAACCACATTTCTAGTTTGAGAGAGGAAAGCGAAATCCTGATAAATATCAGAGCAGAGATGGGCCCATTCCCCAGCTCCAAACACCCGACCCAGTGCACACTAGACTCAGCTGAAATAACAGAGGGGATTCTGGGTAGGCCCCTGCTCCAATAGTAAAAATAATGCTTAGTGCTTGTGCTCTGCCAAGTACTGTGCTGAAAGCACAGTCAGCGCACCCCCACTCCTCCAAGCAGCTGCGGGGATCCAACAAGATCGCAGCTGCAGTCATGCAAGCCCACCTTTGAGACCATTCTGTGCGGGGTCTGGTGACAGCCTGAGACTCCAGACACCTGGATTCTAATCCTGGTTCTGCCACTGGACTGCTGGCTGACCGCTATCCCTTTGTCTGCCCTGTCCATTTAGATGGTGAGGTCTTTGGCTCAGGGCCTGTCTCTCACCCTGGCTGCAGAGCCCAGCACAATCGGGTCTCTGGCTGCTACTGGATTACAAGTACCGATAGTAACTTTTGCCTTTTTGCACCCTGTGATTCTGTGCCCCTCGAATGTCACACTCTATGAGGTGGCGTTCCCTTTAGCACTGAGAGCAAGAACGTGTTCTCAGGACTAAGCCGCCTGCCCTTGAGAGCGGCCTGGTTCAGAGCCACGTTTGTGAGACTCAGTGCATAACACGAGAACAAGAACAGGGCCGTGCTCCTGATGGAATGGGAAAGACCCTGAATTTCCAGCACTCCTGCCTGTCGTCATGGCCTTTTCACAACTATTGCAAAACACACCTTGATCACTTGTGTAAGCAGAGTCAGGATGAGCTCCACCCTGACATCGGGTGGTGAGGTGTGGCAAGTTGTGGAAAAGAACTTCAGGGGCTCATCTCATTTGCATAGGCACACCCACCCCGGCCCCTGCACTTCTAGGTCTAGCACTGAAGGGTCCAAGGTGCCCAGGACATCCTCTACCTGTGTGTCTCCACTGTCCAATAGCCTGCGTGTGTCATCACACGGGGGTCCCATCAGCGGCACAGGGGTGTCAGAAATGGGCCTAAATAATTCCGCCATGGGGTTTAGGACGGAAGAGGGGGAACTCTCGTTTGGTTCAGCTGATCGAGACTGAAATCTTGTCTCCATTCCAGGATATACCAGCGTTGTGTCTTCCTCCTCAGACTCGCTCTCGGATGTGCTGCATGGGGTAGGTTAGCTGCAGGGGGCCAGCTGTCCATGTTGGATGGTGGCTTTGGTCTAGCACCTTTATCCTGCCCGGTTGCCCTGTTATAGCCCATCTCATAAGGGGTACTTACTAATTCCCCCACAGGGAGCAAAAGGTTTCTATGCACTGTCTTTATTTGCCCTGGACCCTCTTCAGGTTTGATCTTGTAGACCGGCAGGTCTCCCAGCTTTTCCATCACCAGGTAAGGTACTGCCTTCCATCCGTCAGCTACCTTGTGTTTGCCAGCAATACCCACATTTCGCAGCAGGACTCTGTACCCCGGCTGGAGCTCCTGTGAATGCACTCGAGCATCATATCGATGTTTGTTGCGGTCTGTGTTCTTCCAAGCCACAGCGGCAGCTAAGTGATAAGCATCCCGCAGTTTTTCTCTTAGTCAGGATATATATTGCTGATGAGTTTCATAGCTATCTCCATCCTCTGATACACCAAAGCACAAGTCTATGGGTAATCTTGGTTCTCGCCCAAACATCAAGAGATATGGGGTGACTCCCGTAGCATCGTTCTTTGTGGCATTGTAGGCATGCACCAGAAATGCGACATGCTGGCTCCAGGTTGCCTTCTGCTCTGGTCGCAAAGTTCCCAACATATCTAATAGGGTTCGGTTGAACCTCTCTGGCTGAGGATCACTTTGGGGGTGATAAGGCGTTGTCCTAGACTTTTTAATTCCTGCTATTTTCAGCACCTCCTTCAGAAGGTGAGTTCAAAATCCCGCCCCTGATCAGAGTGTATCCAAGCTGGGAATCCATAGACTGAGAAATATTTGTCCCACAATACTCGAGCGACGGTGGTGGCTCTCTGATCACGCATGGGATATGCCTGTGCATATCATGTAAAATGGTCAGTCACTACTAGAATGTTCCCAACATTCCTCTTGTCCACCTCTACAGACAAGAAATCAATGCATACCAGTTCCAAAGGTTTGTTGCTGGTGATGTTCTTGAAATATGCAGCCCTCGTGGGCAGAGTTTTCCTTTGAACACATCGAGTGCAAGTCTCACATTTCCTGCGAACATCTTCAGCCATTCGGGGCCAATAGAACCTACTACGAATAAGTTCCAGGGTCCTCTCCATCCCTAAATGCCCAAAGTCATCATGCAGGGCCCTCATGGCCAGGGCTCTGTACTCTTTTGGCAGTACTAGTTGTGCTTGTTGCTTTTGTAAAGGGTCGGTGGTCATTCGGTGTAGCACTCCCTGAATCAGTTTTAGTTTGGTCCATTCTCTCAATAGTAGTTTACCTTCCGGGTTAGGTGGGACAACCGCAACTGGGCTTCGCCCCTCCCTTTTGGTAAGTAGTGTATCACGAATGTCAATATCTTGCAGCTGGGCTTCTTGCCAGTCAGCCGCACTGAGCATGGGCAAGGGAGATTGGTCTAATGCAGTTCACTGAAGCAGAAGGCATGCATTCAGGGGGCAGGCCCAAAGCTTCTGCAACACATCCCTGAAGGCTCTCACGGGCCTCTGGCTCTCAGCGACTCACACTGCAAATAGCTCTCACTCCATCCGTGGGTATCACAGCAACTTCTGGTGCCTGCGGATGCCTGGACAATGCATCTGCATCTACATTGCTTCTCCCTGATCGGTATTGAATGCTGAACTCATAGCTAGCCAAGGCGGCCACCCATCTCTGTCCTGTAGCATCCAGCTTAGCACTTGTTAACACATAAGTCAGTGGATTGTTGTCATAGAATCATAGAATATCAGGGTTGGAAGGGACCCCTGAAGGTCATCTAGTCCAACCCCCTGCTCGAAGCAGGACCAATTCCCAGTTAAATCATCCCAGCCAGGGCTTTGTCAAGCCTGACCTTAAAAACCTCTAAGGAAGGAGATTCTACCACCTCCCTAGGTAACGCATTCCAGTGTTTCACCACCCTCTTAGTGAAAAAGTTTTTCCTAATATCCAATCTAAACCTCCCCCACTGCAACTTGAGACCATTACTCCTCGTTCTGTCATCTGCTACCATTGAGAACAGTCTAGAGCCATCCTCTTTGGAACCCCCTTTCAGGTAGCTGAAAGCAGCGATCAAATCCCCCCTCATTCTTCTCTTCTGCAGGCTAAACAATCCCAGGTCCCTCAGCCTCTCCTCATAAGTCATGTGTTCTAGACTCCTAATCATTTTTGTTGCCCTTTGCTGGACTCTCTCCAATTTATCCACATCCTTCTTGTAGTGTGGGGCCCAAAACTGGACACAGTACTCCAGATGAGGCCTCACCAATGACGAATAGAGGGGAACGATCACGTCCCTCGATCTGCTCGCTATGCCCCTACTTATACAACCCAAAATGCCATTGGCCTTCTTGGCAACAAGGGCACACTGCTGACTCATATCCAGCTTCTTGTCCACTGTCACCCCTAGGTCCTTTTCCGCAGAACTGCTGCCTAGCCATTTGGTCCCTAGTCTGTAGCGGTGCATTGGATTCTTCCATCCTAAGTGCAGGACCCTGCACTTATCCTTATTGAACCTCATCAGATTTCTTTTGGCCCAATCCTCCAATTTGTCTAGATCCTTCTGTATCCTATCCCTCCCCTCCAGCGTATCTACCACTCCTCCCAGTTTAGTATCATCCGCAAATTTGCTGAGAGTACAATCCACACCATCCTCCAGATCATTTATGAAGATATTGAACAAAACCGGCCCCAGGACCGACCCTTGGGGCACTCCACTTGATACCGGCTGCCAACTAGACATGGAGCCATTGATCACTACCCGTTGAGCCCGACAATCTAGCCAGCTTTCTACCCACCTTATAGTGCATTCATCCAGCCCATACTTCCTTGTCTGTCCACACCTGGAACTGAGCACCACACAAGTAGTCTCGAAATTTCTCAATGATAGCCCATTTCAAGACCAAGAATTCTAGCTTGTGGGTGAGATAGCGAATTTCACTATCAGACAATCCTCGGCTGGCAAAGGTTACAGGTTTATGTTTGCCTTCCATTTCCTGGTACAGGACTGCTCCCAGACCCTCCAAACTGGCAACAGTATGCAGGATAAATGCTTTGCTTGGTCAGCAAAAATTAGGACTGGAGCATGAGTTAGGCAAGTAATGATTTCTTGAAAAGCCCTTTCACATCTCTCATCCCACCGTGGCCCAAATGGTTCAAAGGGGCCATAGTGTCTCTGCACAGGAGGTTTTGGGGACCTCCCCTTATTCTTGGTCTTAGATTTGTTCTTGCTGGACTGGTGTCCCCTGGTAAGATCATTCAGAGGCTTTACAATCGTAGCATAGTTTTTCACAAATCTGCGGTAGTAGCCACTAAATCCAAGAAAGGTCTTAAGTTCTCTGTAGTTACTTGGACATGGCCATGTAGTGATTGCTTCTATTTTATCGGGATCAGTACTCACACCCTCTTGGGACACGATGTGACCCACATACTTCACTGAGGTTCTGCAGAACTGGCATTTGTCAATTGAAAGCTTCAGACCATGATCCTTCAACCTATCAAGCACTTTAAGAAGTCTTTCTTCATGCTCCTCTAAGGTTCTTCCAAACACAATCAGGTCATCCAAATAAACTAACACTTGCAGTAAATTCATGTCCCCCCACAAGTTTCTCCATGAGATGCTGAAAAGTGGCAGGTGCTCCAGAAATCCCTTGGGGCATGCGTTGGAACTGATAAAACCCTAATGGGCAGATGAAGGCTGTCTTCTCCTTATCTTCTTCTCCCATAGGGATCTGGTAGTATCCACTTCGAAGATCCAACACAGAGAACCACTGGCTTCCCAGCAAACAATCTAAGGCATCTTGGACTCGAGGCATAGTGTACTGGTCGACCACAGTACGGCTGTTTAGGGTGCGGTAGTCAATACACATCCGGATTTTCCCATTCTTTTTATGGACTACCAAAACGGGTGAGGCGTATGGGCTGCGGGACTCTGTAATGATGCCATTCGCAGCCAGCTCCTGAAGATGATGTCGCACATCTTCCATCTCAGAGAGAGCAATCTTCCTAGATCTTTCCCTGAAAGGTCGAGAGTCATGTAGTCTGATATTGTGCTCTACTCCTTTTGCACATCCCACATCCCACTCATGCAGTGAGAACACCTTGGATCTTTCACAAAGTTTCTTTCTCAGGCGATCTTTCCACTCCTCGGACACTGGTGAATCTCCAAAGTCAAACTTTGCTGGGTCTATTGTCGGAACTTGAGTTTCAAATTGGGGTTTTACAATCGACTCGGGCTCAAAGAGGTCTGCTATTTTTTGTCCTTGCTTCACAACAACATCACAACTCGTTTAATTAGCAATCAGTATAGTCACCTCTTCCTGGGCTTCAGCAGGTAGGGTTATGACTCCACTGGGGACCAGCACTCCTTCAGGGAGCCCTCCCTCGGTCGGCTGCTCTACCACTGCTAATGTTCTCTTACTGCCTTTCAGGCAGGTACTCATGACAATCACCTCCTTTTCTGTCATTGCAGGCACCACTAAGGGGACCGGGCCTGCATACCTCAATGCTCCCACCGACAAATCAGGCATCACTCTTTTTGTGTCCTCAATTTTTCTGTAGGCTGCAGCACAATGTGTGTGTATCACCAAGGTATTCAGGTATTGGTCCCCTGCTCGCTGTCTGCAGTAATCTGCAAGTACCTTAAAGAGGCTGGAGTTGGTCCCTATTAGCACAGACACATCAGAGACACCTTTAGGGTCAAGGCATATTAAAGCTGCAGTGTCCACCTCCTGTCTTACCCCAGCGATCTCTTCTGGGAATTCCAGGTGTACAATGACATACCCCCGATATGGGTATTCATCCATGCTGAGGCCACACAGGCCAAGCCCTGTCAAGGGCTGTATAGGCAGATGCCTAAGCATCTGCTGGTAGAAAGACTGGAATATGATAGTCACTTGGGATCCCGTGTCAAGCACTGCTCTACATTCTGTCCCTTCAACCTTTACAGTGACCTCCGCTCGAGGTCCTATGAATCCTGGTGGGATTCGAGTGGCATGGTTCTTTGCAGGGGAGCCTCCAAACCCTGCAGGCCTAGGTGGCTCCCTTCCCAGGCCCTGGGGCCATTTCCCGACTTTCCCCAGGTGGTCCTCAGCTTTTGATATACGAGCGGGGGATTCTCTGCATTCTGACACCTGGCAGCAATGTGCCCGTCCTGGCCACACCGGTAGCAGAAGAAGGATTGCCCTTTCCCGTGTTGCCGGGGTGGGGCAGAGATTCTAAATGTAGTCTTCTGGACCGTGGTAACGGGGGGTTCCTTGTACCCTGAAGTCTTTGCTGAATCGATGGTATTCTCTAGTTCAGCCACTTTCTGTGTCAGGACCTGCACTCGTTGGGTAAGTTGCTCTTGAGGATTCACCATCAGCGCCTTGGGAATTCGTATGGATGTTGTGGCAGTTGCCTGGGGTGGCTGAACCTCCCAAACCTCATCAGCTGCCTGCCTCTCTTCCTCCTCTCGGACCTCTTTTATCAGCCGAGAGTAACCCGGTGGATTGTCTTGGCACTCCCTTAATCGAAGGTGGAGAAGGATTGGGTTCTGATATTGAATTCCCCTCACGATCTGAGCCAATCTAGTCCAGTCCATTTACTCAACCGCTACTGCTCCCCTCATGATGGCTCTCTGTAATAATTTCTCCAACCTCTAGATATAGGCAGAAACTTTCTCTCCCTTTTGTTGCCTGGCATTGAGGAACTTGCAATAAACATCTTCTGCACCCCCGGTTCTCCCAAAGGCATGATCAAGGGCCTCTAGTCAGTCCTTTACCTTGACCCCAGGGTTACTGAGCTTCAGGGTGTGAATCACATCTAGGACTGGCCCCCTGAGTCACTCTACTAGTCGCCTTCTCTTTTCAGCATCAGGTACTGCCCACTCCTGCAGCATTTCAGTGGTGTGTTCCAGCCAGGGTTCAAATACTTCCTCCCCAGGCATTGGGGTGGGACCCCCGTGTGATGACACACGCAGGCTATTGGACAGTGGAGACACACAGGTAGAGGATGTCCTGGGCACCTTGGACCCTCCAGTGCTAGAACTAGAGGTGCAGGGGCCTACGCCAGTAGACGAAGGACCCTCGAATGAAACCTCTCCGTCTGTCACTCAAGAGGATGTTCCCCCTACCACCACAACAGAGATTCTCAATAGACGAGACAGGGTGATAAGACCAGTAAAACGTTTAACTTATGATGCACCTGGGGTGACTAGTGAGGAGCCAATACATTTAGCACACAGGCTTGTGGAAGCTAAAGTGGGCTTCCTGAGGCCCTTTGGAGGAAACCAATGAGTTGGTATAAAGGGAGTGTGATTTGTCGGGATGACAAATTCTCAGCTGTGGGGAGGATGCAAGCAGACTCAGGATGAGCTCCACCCTGACATCTGGTGGTGAGGTGTGGCAAGTTGTGGAAAAGAACTTCAAGGGCTGATCTCATTTGCATAGGCGCACCCACCCCTCCTAGAATGAGGCCAGAGCTGCCCAAATGGTGACTTTGGCTGCTGTGGGATCCCCAGTGTCTCTGTTGTTGAGGCAGGAAGAATAAAATTGTTATTACCATGATTATGGGAATCAAGGACAGTGGAACTGTACTTGGCCTTTTGTACGATGGAGGGACTCACCATCAACTAAGTAGCACTCGCCAGGCAAGGGACAAGGGTTCCAAAACTCTGTGAATTGGGAGAGGTCTGGGACAGGCTGGGTACTTGGGATCCCTGTAATGAGTGTGTGCTGCGGATCTGCGGGCTTGGTAGATGCTACGCATGGCTCATGCGGCGCCTCATGGTCTCGGACACCATCCGATGGTCCAGGGACATCTACATCGAGCACATCACCGGCTATCGACAGCACCAGGAGGAGTGAGCCGGTATGACATTGTGCACCCACTGTGGGAAAGGGACTGAGAGGCTTTCCCCATTGGACCTTATGAACTGGAACCATAAACCCACTGAACATTAAATCCCACCATCGTATCCGCTCACTATACTCTGCACCTGAACATAGCCGTTATGTGGATAACTTACCCCCATAGCTCAATGTCTGTACTCTGACCGGTTAAACTTTTACCCCCAGTCGGGGAGATTGCAGATTATTATGTAATCCTTACTCCACCAGCTCCTAAATCGAATTTCGCACCCCTTGATAATCTGTACCTTATCCCCTGACAACCAGAAACTTCTATGCTTGAACGCTGTACCGTTTCTTATTTCAACATTATCTTAATAAAATTATTAAATCTGGTGGTGTGGGCCCCTTTGTGAGGGCCTGAAACACCAATTGCACCTCTGTCTCTCTCCACTGTGGAATGTCAGAGCTAATTTTGGGTCTATTAAGAGTCTTGTTACAGGCACTGAGCTGAATTCACTTTGGCCTTATGGTGCACCAGCACTGAGGCTCCCACTACTATGAGCTGAAATCACTGAAGAGCTGAAATCACTGAGCACTGTGCCAAGTAGTGGGGAGCCGGAGGATCTAGAGTGCAGCGGTGCTGTTCGTGGATAGGCGTGCGGCGTGGAGCCGTTCGTGAGAGAGCGGGGCGGAGCGGAGCCGTTTGTGAGACAGCGACCAGAGCGGAGGTGTTTGTGAGACGGCAAGCGGAGCGGAGCCCTGTGAGGCAATCAGCTTCAGGTCACGTAAGGTGCCCCTTACCTCTTTCCCCCCGCCCTCCCCACAGGCACATTTTTAGCCAGACTGGGGAGTAACACTCTGCAGATGAACTTTTGAACTCTGGGGCTGGACTTCTTGGACTCTGGGTGATTTGTGGATTGCTGGACTCAAGAGACGTTTGGGTTCTGGGACTCAAGAACCCGAGGGAAAGGACGTGGCCCAATTTGCTGGGGTGGGTCTTTGCTCGTGGTTTGGTTGATGAACACTAGTGGTGGTGTTTCCCCAATTTAATGCTGATGGCGTTTACCTCATGTTATTAAAGATTCTCGGCTACACCGAGACTCTGTGCTTGCGAGAGGGGAAGTATTGCCTCTTTGAGGCGCCCAGGGGGTGTGTAAGATTTTCCCAGGTCACTGGGTGGGGGCTCGAGCCAGTTTTGCATTTGCTTTGATGAGAGGGAACCCCTGTGTACTGAACCCGGCCCTTGCTGCTATCAACTCGGCCTGGCAGAAGGGTTACACTTGAGCTACAGAAGCAACTTCATTACTAGCAGCAGCACTATGTTGTTATCCTCTGGACCAGCTGCTAGAAAGGAAAGGCACACAGTTCCCAAGCACTGGAAAGTGTCAAGCCCGGCTTCCAGTGTGCATCTACCACAGTTTAACGCTCCAGAGCAAGGCTGGCTGAATGGAATGAGATGTGGCCATGAGTGGATGGCTAAGGGGAAGAGTTCAGAGGGGAACATTTTCACAAGTGCCTTAAGTTAGGAACCTAAGTCCCATTGCCTTTCAATCTTCAGTTCCTAAGGCCTGCTCCTCAAAGATTTTAGGCACCTAACGCCTATTGATCTCAAAGGGAGTTAGACACCTAACCTGTGTAAGTGCTTTTGAAAATCCCAATAGGCTCCTAAATGCCTTCAACAATCTTCAGAAAAATTAATTCAAAATCATTATTGACAACTTGATATGGAGCCTCAGTGGAACATTCCCAGCCTCCCAAGGTCATTTGCCTTGCCCATGCTAGTCTGAACCCCACGGGCACTGCCATCCAGCGTGTGCCGCGTGCCACACCAAGCACGCTGAGTGCACATGTGCAGCTGTGTGTGTACAATGTGTGTGCGTGCAAGTGAGAGAGAGAGCGAGAGAGCGCGAGACAGCTCGCGCGCTCGCTTCTTGGGAATGTCTACGTACATCCCGCTGTGTCTTTCTCAGAACAAGGAGCGCAGTGTGGAACCCTGAATCCAGATTTCTCAGCGTTTGAAGGGGATCTGATTTGAAACCCTAGTTAATCTGTATCGTATAAAAACCTGCCTCCATGGTTTTTATTCACACTTATATCCAAATTAGACGCTTGTTTCAGTTCCAATCCAGAGGCTTCTAAAATCTTGCATGGTTTGGATGCCATCAGCCCAAAGCCAACTTCTGCTCCTGCCTCAGCCTCCAACCCAAACCCTGGTCCTGCCTGACCAGAAGCCCAAACGCTAGCCTAAATCCCCAGTGGGTGTGACTAGTACACCACCTCCCTGGCCTTGGCTAGTCCCCCCAGAGTTTGCCTTGCCGGTGCAAAATGGGGTCGGCTTTCCTCACATTCAGACTTGCATGAACATGTCCATTACAATCAGTATTTTTGCTGCACAGCGGGCCGGCCGAGCTGAGGCACCAGGACATGTGTGTTTCCTGATAGACATCCCTGAAGTTAGACATGTTACTCCCTTCCGATCCCCACGCTGGTCAATTTCCCCACTTGCCATTGTCTTCTGTGCCAGCCACAGGAGAGGACCCACAAAACCCACTGATGGGAAATACCTTTATTAATGCCATTCTGGGACCAATGTCAGTGGGTGGAGGGGAAAGCTCCTTCCCCTGTGCACCCCCTACACTGAGTCCTGGTGACGGGGCGATATCCAGCTTATTCTGGGGGGGTCATTTCATCTACTGTAATAACTGGGTTTTAATCAAATCAGCCTGAAGAGCTCCTGTGGAGGGAGCAATTCCAGTTAGGCCAGCGCTGTCTGATCAGTGTGCACATGCACAGCCCCATGGCAGTAACATGCTGCTGCTAGTGTGACTTGGGCTTAGCCAGTGGGGTAAAACCAAAGTCTTCTCTGCTAGGTTCCTTTCGCTGCCATGACTTCACTGTAGGACCAGTCATGATTTCCCCTGCCGTCCTGCTTCTTCAGCACAAAGCCACCCGAGCATCACTGGATGGCTGTGCCTGTAGAATTCAGTCCCCATCTCTCCCAGCACAAGATGTTCTCCCAGATTCTGAATGCAGGGCAATGGATCTGCACAGGGCAGGCCATCAAATGGACCTGCTTTGGGAGAGGGAGGATCTGAGCAGAATGACTCTGCACATTCCCCACAAGCAGCTCCTCTGAAGCTTCCCCAGATAACACCTGAAGCTTCAGACAGAGACCAGTGGGGTCTTCACAACACAATGCAGTACAGAGCATCAGCCTGGGGACGGGAGGGTGGTACAGCACCGAGCAGGGTCTTGCCGGCATCGCTTCCCTACAATTTCACTTCCAGTTTTTACCCATCTGTGTGTCTCTTACACAACACTGTGTATACATTACTGGGTGCCAAAGGGGGACGGGGGCAGGGTAAGAGAACATGTGAGGAAATCCTCAAAGTTAAGGATGTTGCCTCAGTCTGTGTTGACTCTGCCACGCTGTTCAGCCCAGATGGCTGATGACAGATGGGGGAGGGATAGCTCAGTGGTTTGAGCATTGGCCTGCTAAACCCAGGGTTGTGAGTTCAAACCTTGAGGGGGCCATTTAGGGATCTGGGGCAAAAATTGGAGATTGGTCCTGCTTTGAGCAGGGGGTTGGACTAGATGACCTCCTGAGGTCCCTTCCAACCCTGATATTCTATGATTCTATGCCTCACAGTTTAAGGCCAGAAGGGACCATCATGATCGTCTAGTCCGATCTCCTGCACCTCACAGGCCACAGAACCTCACCCACCCACTCCTGTAACAGACCCTAGGCTCTGGCTGAGTTACTGACGTCCTCAAACCATGATGTAAAGACTTCAAGTTACAGGGAATCCACCATTTATTGAGCTGGCCATGTGGCTGATCTCTTGGGATTAGAAGAAATCTTTGTTTGATTAAATTGGTTTTAAATGACCACACATCATATAGTCTAGTGTCTGGGTGGTGAAATAAGGGCTGGGATACCTAAGGAGACTGCATTTCTGACTTCTTGTGAACCAGTGTGGGGAGACAGACGTTTACTTTATTACTAATGGAAGAATAACCACCAGTTTGCAGTGGGTCTGCCCCATTTCTTCGCAGTTTGTCCTGAATCTGGTTTTCTTAGCTATGACCCACTGGATCTGATCACACTTGCCAAGCTTTGACACTGGTGCAGCCCCAGTTGCTCCAGGGAAGGTACTCCAAAAGAAGCATCCACCCCACAGGAAGCCTCCAAGGGTTATCTGCTGCTGTCATAAATATAAAGGGAAGCATAAACACCTTTAAAATCCCTCCTGGCCAGAGGAAAAACCCTTTCACCTGTAAAGGGTTAAGAAGCTAGGATAACCTCGCTGGCACCTGAACAAAATGACCAATGAGGAGACAAGATACTTTCAAAAGCTGGGAGGAGGGAGAGAAACAAAGCCTCTCTCTCTGTCGGGGTGATGCTTTTGCCGGGGACAGAACAGGAATGGAGTCTTAGAACTTAGTAAGTAATCTAGCTAGATATGCGTTAGATTCTGTTTGTTTAAATGGCTTAGAGAATAAGCTGTGCTGAATAGAATGGATATTCCTGTTTTTGTGTCTTTTTGTAACTTAAGGTTTTGCCTAGAGGGATTCTCTATGTTTTGAATCTAATTACCCTATAAGGTATTTACCATCCTGATTTTACAGAGGTGATTCTTTTTACTTTTTCTTCTTTTAAAATTCTTCTTTTAAGAACCTGATTGCTTTTTCATTGTTCTTAAGATCCAAGGGTTTGGGTCTGTGGTCACCTCTGCAAATTGGTAAGGATTTTTATCAAACCTTCCCCAGGAAAGGGGGTGTAAGATTTGGGAGGATTTTGGGGGGAAAGATGTTTCCAAACGGACTCATTCCCGGTAACCGGTGTTAGACGTTTGGTGGTGGCAGCGAAAGTCCAAGGGCAAAAAGTAAAATAGTTTGTACCTTGGGGAAGTTTCAACCTAAGCTGGTAAAAGTAAGCTTAGGAGGTTTTCGTGCAGGTCCCCACATCTGTACCCTAGAGTTCGGAGTGGGGAAGGAACCTTGACATGGTGGCAGAGCGGTGGGATTAATCTGAAATCATTTTGAGACCAATTTGAGATTTTTTTGAACCAGAAGCACAGATTGGAAAAGGAAATATTTTTTTCCCTTTGGACTGCTGAAAAGCAGGTTTCCAACTGAAAGCAGTTAGAGGTTTTTTTTTTTTTTCTCTGCTTTGGGGCCAGAGTAGAGACAAAAGGGAATTGTCTTTTGTGAGCTGGAGTTTTCTTTACCCAAAGGCAGGGTAGTTTAACCTCCTGCAGGGAAATTCACCAGTCTTCACAGACCTGAAGAAGTTTTTGTTTTTTTGTTTTTTACCTAAGAGCAACTAGAGGGGTTTTCTGTCTATTTGCCTGGAGACAAAGGTGTTAGGGTTTTTGTGGGTTTTTTTGTTTTTTGTTTTTTGTTGTTGTTGTTTGGTTTTTGTTTTTTGTTTTTTTGGTTTTTTTTTAGGATTTTCCTCTAGGCAGACAATCACTATCAGAGAATATAGGTATCATATTACAGCACAGCAAAATTTTACAAGCCAAGTTTTTTTTTTTTCTTTCTTACTCTCGGGTGTAAAGTTAGTTAAAAACAGAGCGGTTAGAATGACAGACTCCACGGTTCAACAAAAGCTGGAATTAGCCAGATTTGAGGCTGAGGAAAAACAAAAGGAACATGAAAGACGGGCAGAACTCAGACAGATGGAGATGGAGGAGAAGGAAAAAGAGAGGAAGCATGTGGAGGAGGAGAAGGAAAAAGAGAGGAAGCATGCACTGGAGATGGAGAAGGCAAAGGCTCAGCAGAATATACCAACAAACCCTAGCAATCCTTCTCCAGGTACCACTTCCCATCCCAGAAAGTTCCCCACCTACAAGGCAGGCGATGATACCGAGGCCTTCTTAGAAACTTCAAAAGGGCCTGCCTTGGGTACAGCATCTCTACAGACCAATACATGGTAGAGCTGAGGCCGCAGCTCAGTGGACCCTTAGCTGAGGTGGCGGCTGAAATGCCTAAGGAACAAATGAACCAGTATGAACTGTTTAAAACCAAGGCGAGAGTCAGAATGGGGCTAACACCCTAGCATTCCCGTCGGTGGTTCAGAGCCCTAAGGTGGAAACCAGATGTGTCATTTACCCAACATGACTACCACATTGTGAAAAATTGGGATGCCTGGATATCAGGAGCAAGTGTTAAATCTCCAGAAGATTGGCCCTTCCTAATGCAAATGGAGAAGTTCTTAGAGGATGTTCCTGAGGAAATAGAAAGATACATCCTAAATGGGAAGCCCAAAACTGTAATCGAGGCAGGGGAGATTGGAGACAAATGGGTGGAGGGTGCAGAAAAGAAAAAAAACGGTCACAATTAGAGCGGATACCAAAAGGGACAACCTCAGACCACACCCTACTACTGGGGGCAGCCCAAGGCCCCACCTACCCCCCAAGGAACCCTCCAGCCACCTTATCGTCCCACCACACCGTTCTCCAGCAACCCCCCTCACTCCAGTGACCTGTCAGCTGGACGATGTTTTAAATGTAATGAACTGGGGCATGTAAAGCCCAACTGCCCCAAGAACCCCAACAGATTACAGTTCATTGCACCGGAATCACACCAGAGGTCCTCAGGCCCAGATACCTCCCAGATACCCTTGGAGCGGAGGGAAACTGTGAGTGTGGGCAGGAAGAAGGTCACCGCGTGGAGAGACACCGGAGCACAAGTGTCGGCTATCCATGCTTCCTTAGTGGACCCCAATTTAATCAACCCAGAGATCCAAGTGATGATTCAATCCTTCAAGTCAAACTCTTTTAATTTGCCTTCAGCCAAATTGCCTGTCCAGTACCAGGGCTGATCAGGAATGTGGACTTTTGCAGTCTATGATGATTATCCCATCCCCATGCTGTTGGGGGAAGACTTGGCCAATCATGTGAAGCGAGCCAAGAGGGTGGGAACGGTCACCCGCAGCCAGGCTAAACAAGCCGTCATGCTTAGCTCTGTTCTGGAAACTTCTACCAGGACCCAGTCAGAGGTGATGGACCCGGACACCAGGCCAATGTCTGCAACAGCAGTAGTGGATCCAGTCCCAGAGACCCAGACAGAGCAAGAGCCAGAACCGGAACCGGCAGAACAACCAGCACCAGACCCATTGCCAGCACTGAATCCAGTACTTGCAACCCCAACACCAGAGGGCCGCACCGAACCTTAACCGGCAGCAGCCGATAACCCTACACAAGAGGCTCAGCTGGAGCCTGAACCCCAACATAGTGCACCAGCGGAGAGTGGTTCACAGTTAATGGAAACAGCCCCATCCCCTACATCGCTTCCAGAGGGACCAAGCATAGGTCCACAATCCAATGAGGAACTGATGTCTCCAGCATCAAGGGAACAGTTCCAGACCGAACAGGAAGTAGATGAAAGCCTCCAGAGAGCTTGAACGGCAGCACGGAGCAACACACCGCCTCTCAGCTCTTCTAATCGATCCAGGTTTGTTGCAGAAAGAGGACTTTTATACAAGGAAACTCTTTCTGGTGGACATCAGGAAGACTGGCATCCTCAGAGACAGTTCGTAGTTCCAACTAAGTACCGGCTCAAGCTCTTCAGCTTAGCCCATGATCATCCTAGTGGCCATGCTGGGGTGAACAGGACCAAAGACCGTTTGGGGAGGTCATTCCACTGGGAGGGAATGGGCAAGGATGTTTCTACCTATGTCTGGTCTTGTGAGGTATGCCAAAGAGTGGGAAAACCCCAAGACCAGGTCAAAGACCCTCTCCAGCCACTCCCCATCATTGAAGTTCCATTTCAGCGAATAGCTGTGGATATTCTGGGTCCTTTTCCAAAAAAGACACCCAGAGGAAAGCAGTACATACTGACTTTCATGGATTTTGCCACCTGATGGCCAGAAGCAGTAGCTCTAAGCAACACCAGGGCTAAAAGTGTGTGCCAAGCACTAGCAGACATTTTTGCCAGGGTAGGTTGGCCCTCTGACATCCTCACAGATGCAGGAACTAATTTCCTGGCAGGAACTATGGAAAGCCTTTGGGAAGCTCATGCGGTAAATCACTTGGTTGCCACTCCTTACCACCATCAAACAAATGGCATGCAGGAGAAGTTTAATGGAACTTTGGGGGTCATGATACATAAATTCATAAATGAGCACTCCAATGATTGGGACCTAGTGTTGCAGCAGTTGCTCTTTGCCTACAGAGCTGTACCACATCCTAGTTTAGGGTTTTCACCATTTGAACTTGTATATGGCCGTGAGGTTAAGGGGCCATTACAGTTGGTGAAGCAGCAATGAGAGGGATTTACACCTTCTCCAGGAACTAACTTTCTGGACTTTGTAACTTTGTAACCAACACTACAAAACACCCTCCAAACCTCTCTAGCCCTTGCTCAAAAAGAGCAAAAAGCCTGGTATGATAAACATGCCAGAGAGCGTTCCTTCAAAGTAGGGGACCAGGTCATGGTCTTGAAGGTGCTCCAGGTCCATAAAATGGAAGTGTCGTGGGAAGGGCCATTCACGGTCCAGGAGTGACTGGGAGCTGTTAATTATCTCATAGCCTTCCCCACCTCCAACCGAAAGTCTAAGGTATACCATATTAATTCTCTAAAGCCCTTTTATTCCAGAGAATTAAAGGTTTGTCAGTTTACAGCCCAGGGAGGAGATGATGCTGAAAAGTGGCCTGAAGGTGTCTACTACAAAGGGAAAAGTGACGGTGGCATGGAAGAGGTGAACCTCTCCATGACCCTTGGGCGTATGCAGCGACAGCAGATCAAGGAGCTGTGCACTAGCTACGCGCCAGCGTTGTCAGCCACCCCAGGACTGACTGAATGGGCACACCACTCCATTGACACACGTAATGCTCACCCAATTAAAGTCCAACTTTATCGGGTGTCTCCTCAAGCTAAAACTGCTATAGAACGGGAGATCCAGGATATGTTACAGATGGGTGTAATCCGCCCCTCTGGCAGTGCATGGGCATCTCCAGTGGTTCTAGTTTCTAAACCAGATGGGGAAATACGATTTTGCATGGACTACCGTAAGCTAAATGCTGTAACTCGCCCAGACAACTATCCGATGCCACGCACAGATGAACTATTGGAGAAACTGGGACGGGCCCAGTTCATCTCTACCTTGGATTTAACCAAGGGGTACTGGCAGGTACTGCTAGATGAATCCGCCAAGGAAAGGTCAGCCTTCACCACCCATGTCAGGCTGTATGAATTTAATGTACTTCCTTTCGGGCTGCGGAATGCACCCGCCACCTTCCAAAGACTTGTACATGGTCTCCTAGCGGGATTAGGAGAGTACCTACCTTGACGATGTGGCCATATTTTCAGATTCCTGGGCAGAACACCTGGAACATCTACAAGAAGTTTTTGAGTGCATAAGTGAGGCAGGACTAACCGTTAAGGCTAAGAAGTGTCAAATAGGCCTAAACAGAGTGACTTACCCTGGACACCAGGTGGGTCAAGGAACTATCAGCCCCCTACAGGCCAAAGTGGATGCTATCCAAAAGTGGCCTGCCCCAAAGTCAAAGAAACAGGTTCAATCCTTCTTAGGCTTCGCTGGTTATTACAGATGATTTGTACTGCAATACAGCCAAATCTCCACCCCACTGACAGACCTAACCAAAAATAAACAGCCAAATGCTGTTCAGTGGACCGAAGAGTGTCAGAAGGCCTTTAACCAGCTTAAAGCGACACTCATGTCTGACCCTGTACTAAGGGCCCCAGACTTTGACAAACCGTTCCTAGTAACCACAGATGTATCCGAGCGTGGTGTGGGAACAGTTTTAATGCAGAAAGGACCAGATCAAGAATTCCACCCTGTAGTGTTTCTCAGCAAGAAGCTGTCTGAGAGGGAAAGCAACTGGTCAGTCAGTGAAAAAGAATGTTACGCCATTTTCTATGCTCTGGAAAAGCTACGCCCATATGTTTGGGGATGGCATTTCCACCTGCAAACTGACCATGCTGCACTACAGTGGCTTCATACCACCACGGGAAATAACAAAAAACTTATTCGGTGGAGTTTAGCTCTCCAAGATTTTGATTTCAACATCCAACACATCTCGGGAGCTTCTAACAAAGTGGTTGATGCACTCTCCCGTGCAAGTTTCCCAGAATCAACTGGTTAAAATCGTCCTTGAGATGTGTAAAATATTGTTAGTCTTTATATACTTGGTAGTGTATTTAGAGGTGCATGTGTCTTATTAACTCTGTTTTTTCCTAGAGCTCCAGGAAGAAATCCCAGCCAGCATTTCACCCTAGCTGTGATTTGGGGTGTGTGTCATAAATATAAAGGGAAGGGTAAATAGCTTTAAAATCCCTCCTGGCCAGAGGAAAAACCCTTTCACCTGTAAACGGTTAAGAAGCTAGGATAACCTCGCTGGCACCTGAACAAAATGACCAATGAGGAGACAAGATACTTTCAAAAACTGGGGGGAGGGAGAAACAAAGCCTCTCTCTCTGTCGGGGTGATGCTTTTGCCGGGGGCAGAACAGGAATGGAGTCTTAGAACTTAGTAAGTAATCTAGCTAGATATGCGTTAGATTCTGTTTGTTTAAATGGCTTAGAGAATAAGCTGTGCTGAATGGAATGGATATTCCTGTTTTTGTGTCTTTTTGTAACTTAAGGTTTTGCCTAGAGGGATTCTCTATGTTTTGAATCTAATTATCCTGTAAGGTATTTACCATCCTAATTTTACAGAGGTGATTCTTTTTACTTTTTTTTCTATTAAAATTCTTCTTTTAAGAAATGGAATGCTTTTTCATTGTTCTTAAGATCCAAGGGTTTGGGTCTGTGGTCACCTCTGCAAATTGGTGAGGATTTTTATCAAACCTTCCCCAGGAAAGGGGGTGTAAGATTTGGGAGGATTTTGGGGGGAAAGATGTTTCCAAACGGACTCGTTCCCGGTAACCGGTGTAAGATGTTTGGTGGTGGCAGCGAAAGTCCAAGGGCAAAAAGTAAAATAGTTTGTACCTTGGGGAAGTTTTAACCTAAGCTGGTAAAAGTAAGCTTAGGAGGTTTTCATGCAGGTCCCCACATCTGTACCCTAGAGTTTGGAGTGGGGAAGGAACCTTGACAGCTGCATTACTATCTATTGTTTTTTTTGAACTTCCCCGGTCCTGTCCTATCCAGTGCTGCCCCAAGTAATCACTCCTGCTACCAGCGCTGCTCCTGTCCGCTGCTCTCTGTGCTAGGATCCTATCCCAGTGAGTGAAACCTTGTTAATCAAACTCAGTTAACCCCAAAGTTCCCATTTGCTAAAGCCAGGGCCTTGCTTCCCGTCTCCCTAGAACATACTTGAGCAGCCATCAAATCAACTAGCAAGGACCAGTGCAATCAACAGCTGATTTGCTGGCAAAACAATCCTGGCTCCGAGCTGAAAGCAGAGGCCTCCTTGCGGGTGAACCTGATAAGATCTGCCAGTGCCCACAGGACTTTGTGTGTGCGCGTGCACGAGTGTGCACAAAGGCCGCTTGCAGGGAAAGCTACATAACTCTTACGGGCGGGCTGTAGAGTCAGTACAAGGCAACACACATTCCTGCTTGGGCAGCTCGGCCCCAGTGTGAAAACAGTCCCTGGTGTCAAGTATCGGGGGTAGCCGTGTTAGTCTGTATCCACAAAAACAACAAGGAGTTCGGTGGCACCTTAAAGACTAACAGAATGATTTGGGCATAAGTTTTCGTGGGCTAGAACCCACTTCATCGGATGCATGCAATGAGAATTACAGATGCAGGCGTTATATACTGACACATGAAGAGAAGGGAGTTACCTGACAAGTGGAGAACAAGTGTTGAAAGGGTCAATTTGATCAGGGTGGATGTGGTCCACTACCAATAAAAGATGAGGAGGTGAGAGGCAAAGCTGCTTTTGTAATGAGCCAGGCCACTCCCAGTCCCTATTCAAGCCCAAATTAGTGGTGTTAAATTTGCAAATGAATTTCAGTTCTGCTGTTTCTCTTTGAAGTCTGTTTCTGAAGTTTTTTTGTTCAAGTATAGCATGCCCAAATAAATCTGTTAGTCTTTAAAGTGCCACTGAACTCCTTGTGGTCCCTGTTGTGTGTCCTGGCCAGGGGCATGGGGAGGAGAGGGACTCAGCGTGACAATCTCCATGGTAATACCCAGAATGAGCACTGGGAGCCAAATCTGTCCTGCCTCTTCCGGGGCTGCAGCTCCTGGGAGGCAGAGCCAGAATCCAGCTCCTGAGCCTGCTCCCCAGCCTGTCTGCTGAGCGCAGGCACCTGGGCTGTCAAAGCTCCAGCAGCAAGTTATGCCCAGTCTCAGCTCTCTTTCCTTCCCTCTCTCTCCCTTTCCTTACTGTTTTCTCTGTCCCTCTCTCTGGCTTTCCTTTTTTTCCTCCTCTCTGATCTATTCCTGGGCATTTCTCCATTCCTTGTGGGATTTCGGCCTCTGCTGCCCACTCCGGATCAGGGACAAAGTCCCTGATCCGGGTGCAAGTTACTCTTGGCAGCCCCTTTCTAACACAAGGAAGAGCAAACCCCTGAGTCAAATGTAGATGAGAGGGGGACGGGTTGCGGCAAGGAAGTACAGCATTTGCCCATCACAGTCCAAACCTCCCACCCCATTCCTCAGCTAATTGCTAAGAGCAGCCCATCCCAAAGTGTGATTACACAGAGAGAGGTTACCTGGTACCCTGCAGCCGGGAATGCAGTTGGGACATGGATGGAGCACTAAGTCAGGTTTTCTAATCCTTTTCTCATTTTTGATGCTCTCCTCTGGACTCCCTCCAATTTGTCCACATCTTTCCTAAAGCGCGATGCTCAGAACCCGACAGAGTCCTCCAGCAGAGGCCTCACTAGTGCCGAGTAGAGCGGGACAATTACCTCTTGTGTCTTACATACAACAGTCCTATTAAAACAGCTCACAATATTCGTCTTTTTTACAACCACAGCACATTGTTGACTCATATTCAATTTGTGATGCACCAACCCCCAGATCCTTTTCAGCAGTACCACTGCCTAGCCTTGTTACGCCCCATTGTGTAGCTGTGCAGTATTTTGCACTAGTCTTGACTGAATTTCACCTTGTTGATTTCAGATCAATTCTCTAATTTGTCAAGGTTGTTTTGAATTCTAACTCTGTCCTCCAGAGGGCTTTTGTTCTGTTTGTACAGCCCCTGACACATGGAGTCCTGGTTCCTGACAGGGGCTCCTGTCTGTTACCACAACACAAATAAATCACAATAATAGCCCACCCCCAACCTCACAGCCACCCCACCACCCCTCCAGGTCACCATCTTTGAAGTAATATTTTAAACTTCTGTTTTTAAGATTTGGAATTCCTCAGCTCGGAGGACAGCTCTGCAAGCAATGAAATACAGGAGTGGGAGAACCCAGCCCAGCCCTCCCCACTGAGGACAATGAAGGACAAAGCAAGGGGCTCTACCTTTCATGCTTCCTCCTCTTCCTGGCTCGGTACAGCAAGCCGATGAACATAGCCAAAGCACGCAGCTTCATTTTCTTGGAGGGCATACTGGCCTCTCGTCTTAGGGACACAGCATGAGGCTAGCACTCTGGAGTCACTCCTGCAAGCCAGCTGGCCAGGTGTGGGACCATCCTCAGCCCCTTCCCTTCTCTCCCACCCCAGGAGAGACTGCCCAAGGCAGGAACCGTCAGCAAAAGTGGATCTCCCTGTGCAGCGACCTACCAACTGGCTCGTTGCTTAGATGTGCCTGTTCTGAGACTCTGGCAAATTTCCTCTCTGTGCACGTTGGTGAACTTCCCCTTTGTTGCCCCAGCCCACATAGCTGCTGCAGAGATCCAGGTGAGCAGCAGAGACACAAAGGGAAGGTCTCCCTCTTCTGCTTTAGCATTTGCCAGGTGAGGCCACCTGCTACTCTGGAGTGCTCCTGCTCCGCAAACTGCAAGCTGCCAGGAGACCCCAACCCCTCCCTGGGGCGGTGGGGTGTGGGAGGTTAGCGAGTCTGCATTAACTCTCCCCAGCTGTCTCTCTGGGGCGTGATGGCCCTGGAGTTGGATCGCCACAGGAGACAGTGCATGGAAACCACCCCCTCACCGTCATCTGCTCCCAGCTGCTCGCCACATGCAATCAGGCTGCGCTGTGCCAGAGAAAGCCCCCTCCAGGTTCACTGCACCACACACCAGGGCCCTGCCACCCCGCCTTGTGCCATCCTGAGCCCAGCTGGAGGCTCGTTCTGCTGGAGAAGGTTGAACAGTCTCCGGGACTGAGCTGCTAGCACTGGCTGAGAGCAGATGCTGTGCTGAGCTGTGGGCCGTGCAGGAGTTCAGCACTGGGGGGGTCCGCGGGAGGCTCTGCGGAGACTCTCTCCTCAGGGGGACTGAGTCATCTATCTGCCGCCCTGACCGGGAAAACCGAGAAGTCTGCTGCTTGCCAGGAGCTAGGATTCACAATGTGACGGAGAGACTGCCGAGACTCATCAAGCCCTCGGATCACTACTCCTTCCTGCTTCTCCACGTGGGCACCAATGATACTGCCAAGAATGACCTTGAGCTGATCACTGCGGACTACGTGGCTCTGGGAAGAAGGATAAAGGAGTTTGAGGCCCTAGTGGTCTTCTCGTCCATCCTCCCTGTGGAAGGAAAAGGCCTTGGTAGAGACCGTTGAATCATGGAAGTCAACGAATGGCTACACAGGTGGTGTTGGAGAGAAGGCTTTGGATTCTTCGACCATGGGATGGTGTTCCAAGAAGGAGGAGTGCTGGGCAGAGACAGGCTCCACCTTACGAAGAGAGGGAAGAGCATCTTCGCAAGCAGGCTGGCTAACCTAGTGAGGAGGGCTTTAAATTAGGTTCACCGGGGGAAGGAGACCAAAGCCCTCAGGTAAGTGGGAAAGTGGGATACCAGGAGGAAGGAAGAGCAGGAGCTTGTGAGAGGGCAGGGCTCCTGCCTCATACTGAGAAAGAGGGACGATCAGCGAGTTATCTCAAGTGCCTATACACAAATGCAAGAAGCCTGGGAAAGAAGCAGGGAGAACTGGAAGTCCTGGCACAGGCAAGGAATTATGATGTGATTGGAATAACAGAGACTTGGTGGGATAACTCACATGACTGGAGTACTGTCATGGATGGTTATAAACTGTTCAGGAAGGACAGGCAGGGCAGAAAAGGTGGGGGAGTTGCACTGTATGTAAGGGAGCAGTATGACTGCTCAGATCTCAAGTATGAAACTGCAGAAAAACCTGAGAGTCTCTGAATTAAGTTTAGAAGCGTGAGCAACAAGGGTGATGTCATGGTGGGAGTTTGCTAGAGACCACCGGAGCAGAGGGATGAAGTGGACGAGGCTTTCTTCTGGCAACTCACAGAAGTTACTAGATCGCAGGCCCTGGTTCTCATGGGAGACTTCAATCACCCTGATATCTGCTGAGAGAGCAATATAGTGGTGCACAGACAATCCAAGAAGTTTTTGGAAAGGGTAGGGGACAATTTCCTGGTGCAAGTGCTGGAGGAACCAACTAGGGGCAGAGCTCTTCTTGACCTGCTGCTCACAAACTGGGAAGAATTAGTAGGGGAAGCAAAAGTGGATGGGAACCTGGGAGGCAGTGACCATGAGAGGGTCGAGTTCAGGATCGTGACACAGGGAAGAAAGGAGAGCAGCAGAACACGGACCCTGGACTTCAGAAAAGAAGACTTTGACTCCCTCAGGGAACTGAGGGGCAGGATCCCCTGGGAGAATAACAGGAGGGGGAAAGGAGTCCAGGAGAGTTGGCTGTATTTTAAAGAATCTTTATTGAGGTTACAGGGACAAACCATCCTGATGTGTAGAAAGAATAGTAAATATGGCAGGCGACCAGCTTGGCTTAACAGTGAAATCCTTGCTGATCTTGAACACAAAAAAGAAGCTTACAAGAAGTGGAAGATTGGACAAATGACCAGGGAAGAGTATAAAAATATTGCTCAGACATGCAGGAGTGGAATCAGGAAGGCCAAATCACACCTGGAGTCGCAGCTAGCAAGAGATGTTAAGAGTAACAAGAAGGGTTTCTTCAGGTATGTTAGCAACAAGAAGAAAGTCAAGGAAAGTGTGGGCCCCTTACTGAAGGAGGGAGGCAACCTAGTGACAGAGGATGTGGAAGAAGCTAATGTACTCAATGTTTTTTTTGCCTCTGTCTTCACTAACAAGGTCAGCTCTCAGACTACTGCACTGGGCAGCACAGCATGGGGAAGAGGTGACCAGCCCTCTGTGGAGAAAGAAGTGGTTCAGGACTATTTAGAAAAGCTGGACGAGCACAAGTCCATGGGGCCGGATGCGCTGCATCCGAGAGTGCTAAAAGAGTTGGCGGATGTGATTGCAGAGCCATTGGCCATTATCTTTGAAAACTCATGGCGATCCGAGGAAGTCCTGGACGACTGGAAAAAGGTTAATATAGTGCCCATCTTTAAAAAAGGGAAGAAGGAGGATCCTGGGAACTACAGGCCAGTCAGCCTCAACTCAGTCCCTGGAAAAATCATGGAGCAGGTCCTCAAGGAATCAATTCTGAAGCACTTAGAGGGGAGGAAAGTGATCAGGAACACTCAGCATGGATTCACCTAATTGCCTTATATGACGAGGTAACTGGCTCTGTGGATGAGGGGAAAGCGGTGGACGTGTTGTTCCTTGACTTTAGCAAAGCTTTTGATACGGTCTCCCACAGTATTCTTGTCAGCAAGTTAAAGAAGTATGGGCTGGATGAATGGACTATAAGGTGGATAGAAAGTTGGCTAGATTGTCAGGCTCAACAGGTAGTGATCAATGGCTCCATGTCTAGTTGGCAGCCGGTATCAAGTGGAGTGCCCCAAGGGTCGGTCCTCGGGCCGGTTTTGTTCAATATCTTCATAAATGATCTGGAGGATGGTGTGGATTGCACCCTCAGCAAGTTTGCAGATGACACTAAACTGGGAGGAGAGGTAGATACGCTGGAGGGTAGGGATAGGATACAGAGGGCCCTAGACAAATTAGAGGATTGGGCCAAAGGAAATCTGATGAGGTTCAACAAGGACAAGTGCAGAGTCCTGCACTTAGGACGGAAGAATCCCATGCACCGCTACAGACTAGGGACCGAATGGCTAGGCAGCAGTTCTGCAGAAATGGACCTAGAAGTTACAGTGGACGATAAGCTGGATATGAGTCAACAGTGTGCCCTTGTTGCCAAAAAGGCCAATGGCATTTTGGGATGTATACGTAGGGGCAGCAGATCGAGGGATGTGATTGTTCCCCTCTATTCGACATTGGTGAGGCCTCATCTGGAGTACTGTGTCCACTTTTGGGCCCCACACTACAAGAAGGATGTGGAAAAATTAGAAAGCGTCCAGCGGAGGGCAACAAAAATGATTAGGGGGCTGGAACACATGACTTATGAGGAGAGGCTGAGGGAACTGGGATTGTTTAGTCTGTGGAAGAGAAGAATGAGGGGGGATTTGATAGCTGCTTTCAACTACCTGAAAGGGGGTTCCAAAGAGGATGGCTCTAGACTGTTCTCAGTGGTAGCAGATGACAGAACAAGGAGTAATGGTCTCAAGTTGCAGTGGGGGAGGTTTAGGTTGGATATTAGGAAAAACTTTTTAACTAGGAGGGTGGTGAAACACTGGAATGTGTTACCTAGGGAGGTGGTGGAATCTCCTTCCTTAGAAGTTTTTAAGGTCAGGCTTGACAAAGCCCTGGCTGGGATGATTTAGTTGGGGATCGATCCTGCTTTGAGCAGGGGGGTTGGACTAGGTGACCACCTGAGGTCCCTTCCAACCCTGATATTCTATGATTCTGTGCTCCAGAGGCTGGGTGTGGATCTGGCTAGGCATGGGCAGCCTTGCAAAATGAGAAGGGGGCTGGTAAGGGGTGACTGGTGATGCAGTCCCACGGCACTGGGATGAGAGGCAGGATCAGGAAGAGTGGGGGGCCAGATTGGGTCATGGGCTAAGAGGGATACTAGCAAGGGGTACCACAAAATGATCAAAGCACTTCACTGGGGCAGCTGGGGCAGAGTCACTCTGCCACTGGTCCAGTCACCCCTATAGGCTGAACCCTGGAAACTCCGTGTTCGCAGCACAAGCCCAATAAACCCACCTCCTGGGAATGGAATCGGAGCACAGGAGCAACCCACACTCAGCAGCCCCCTCCCAGACACGGAATCTGAGCCCCAGCTGCTGGCCCCTTCAAGCCAAAGCTCTCGCTAAACATTACTGAATCGCAGCTCCTACCCCGCAGGAGTGGTGGGTCACTTGTTTTATTGCCATTGTACAAAGAGGAAAACGGAGGCACCAAGTGCCCACACAGTAGGTCAGCAGCTGAGTGGGAACAGAGCCCTGATCTCCTGGCTCCCAATCTAGGTGTTCTTTGGCTGCCTGGGGAGGGCATCACAGCACTGGGCACACGCTCAGGTCGGGAGTGTTGTCTAGCAGCTAGCACAGATGACATCAGGTTGGACTCCTGTGTTCTCTGCAGCTGAGCTACTGTGCAAATTTGGGCAAATCTCTTCCCCTTCCTGTGTCACTGTTGTGTCTCCCCCCAAACACACACTCTTTGGATTGCGATCTCATCGGAGGTCTCCCAGGGTCTGTTCAGCACCTGGCACAATGGGGCCCTGACCTCCAGTGGGCCACTGGGTGCTCCTGGAACTCCCCACTAGTGTCCCAGGGCTCAGACTATCCCGGTGCCCGGCATGGGGCAGGAGGAGCAGCTAACACAGACTGCACTGTGGGCAGGGCAGCCCCACGGGAGAGGGTGGGGCGGGAACAGAGAGGGCTGCCCTGGCAGCAGCAGCTATGCCCTTCTGTCGACATTTAGGCAGAGGCTGTGTCAGCACAATGGAAGGGAAGCACGGAGCAGGAAGGACAATGGATGGCAGGGGCTCAGTGCAGTCAGGTTTCCAGGAGCGATTGTTGCCTTGGGGCTCCTGGAACCAGGGTCACGCTGGCCCCAAGTGGCAGTGACTGCAGGGTGCTCGCTGTACGAGCCCCAAGAAACGGAACTGACAAGCCAGCGTCTCCAAAGAGGCTTTCAGACAAATCCTTAGGGAGCCTGGATCCCGCACACAGCAGGGGCTGCGTGACCCCAAGGGAGCAGCGAGGTTCTGAGGTGGCCACAGCCCTCGGCAGAAAGGGCCAGCTGCGCTGCAGTCTGCCTGCTGCAGATGCCACGTCAGCCTGAACGCCCTGGGGAGCAGCGAGATCCCACAGCTCAGCAGAGACCCTTGGGTGCTGAGCTCCTGGCACCTCCTCTCCCAGCACTGGCCTTTGGGGCTCAGCTAGATCGGGTCTGTTCGTCTGGGGAGCACCGAAACAAATGACTGACATATCTCAGCCCCATACAGGGGCCAAGGCACAGGGGAAGGGCAGATCCTAGAACTGTCAAATCCCACTGGGGTTGGAAGCTGACTGCAGTTACTCCCTAGAACGCTCACCAGCAACAGAGTGTGTGAACATCTCATATAGCTTAGTGCAGCAACAGCATAGAGCCTTGCACGCAGCCCTGCCTGGCTCTGGGCCCTGCCCACTGCATGCAGCCCAGCCTGGTCCTTCCTACTCTACACAGCCCTGCCTGGCCTTGGCCCTGGCCACTGCACGCAGCCTTACCCGGCCCTGGACCCTGCCCACTGTACACAGCCCTGCCTCTCCCTGGGTCCTGCCCACTGTATACAGCCCTGCCCAGCCCTGGCTCTGGGCCCTGCCCACTGCACGTAGCCCTAAATAGCCCTGGGCCGTGCCCACTGTACACAGCTCTGCCCAGCACTGGGCCCTGACCACTGCATGCCCCCCTGCCGAGCCCTGGCCCCTGGTCCTGCCTTACAGATGGGCCTGTCCAGTCTTACACCCTGCCTGCCACAGACAGGCCTGCCTGGTCCTGGGCTCTGGCCGCTGCACCCAGCCCTGGGCCTTGCCTACCACAGATGGGCCTGCCCAGACCTGCCCACTGCATACGGCCCATCCCTGTCCATCCTCAGGCCTATGGCCAGCCTTGGCCTGGTTGGACTTTGGTGACAGACTTGTATGCCCAGAAGGGACCAACATGGGCATCTAATCTGACATGTTCAATATCTTCATAAATGATCTGGAGGATGGTGTGGATTGCACTCTCAGCAAATTTGCGGATGATACTAAACTGGGAGGAGTGGTAGATACGCTGGAGGGTAGGGATAGGATACAGAGGGACCTAGACAAATTCAAGGATTGGGCCAAAAGAAATCTGATGAGGTTCAACAAGGACAAGTGCAGAGTCCTGCACTTAGGACGGAAGAAGCCCATGCACCGCTACAGACTAGGGACCGAATGGCTAGGCAGCAGTTCTGCAGAAAAGGACCTAGGGGTTACAGTGGACGAGAAGCTGGATATGAGTCAACAGTGTACCCTTGTTGCCAAGAAGGCCAATGGCATTTTGGGATGTATATGTAGGGGCATTGCCAGCAGATCGAGGGATGTGATTGTTCCCCTCTATTCGACATTGGTGAGGCCTCATCTGGAGTACTGTGTCCAGTTTTGGGCCCCACACTACAAGAAGGATGTGGAAAAATTGGAGAGAGTCCAGCGAAGGGCAACAAAAATGATTAGGGGTCTAGAACACATGACTTATGAGGAGAGGCTGAAGGAACTAGGGGGATGAGGTAGATGAGGCTTTCTTCTGGCAGCTCACGGAAGCTACTAGATCGCATGCCCTGATTCTCATGGGTGACTTTAATTTTCCTGATATCTGCTGGGAGAGCAATACTGCGGTGCATAGACAATCCAGGAAGTTTTTGGAAAGCGTAGGAGACAATTTCCTGGTGCAAGTGCTAGAGGAGCCAACTAGGGGGGGCGCTTTTCTTGACCTGCTGCTCACAAACCAGGTAGAATTAGTGGGGGAAGCAAAAGTGGATGGGAATCTGGGAGGCAGTGACCATGAGTTGGTTGAGTTCAGGATCCTGACGCAGGGAAGAAAGGTAAGCAGCAGGATACGGACCCTGGACTTCAGGAAAGCAGACTTCGACTCCCTCAGGGAACGGATGGCCAGGATCCCCTGGGGGACTAACTTGAAGGGGAAAGGAGTCCAGGAGAGCTGGCTGTATTTCAAGGAATCCCTGTTGAGGTTACAGGGACAAACCATCCCGATGAGTCGAAAGAATAGTAAATATGGCAGGCGACCGGCTTGGCTTAACGGTGAAATCCTAGCGGATCTTAAACATAAAAAAGAAGCTTACAAGAAGTGGAAGGTTGGACATATGACCAGGGAAGAGTATAAAAATATTGCTCGGGCATGTAGGAATGAAATCAGGAGGGCCAAATCGCACCTGGAGCTGCAGCTAGCGAGAGATGTCAAGAGTAACAAGAAGGGTTTCTTCAGGTATGTTGGCAACAAGAAGAAAGCCAAGGAAAGTGTGGGACCCTTACTGAATAAGGGAGGCAACCTAGTGACAGAGGATGTGGAAAAAGCTAATGTACTCAATGCTTTTTTTGCCTCTGTTTTCACTAACAAGGTCAGCTCCCAGACTGCTACGCTGGGCATCACAAAATGGGGAAGAGATGGCCAGCCCTCTGTGGAGATAGAGGTGGTTAGGGACTATTTAGAAAAGCTGGACGTGCACAAGTCCATGGGGCCGGACGAGTTGCATCCGAGAGTGCTGAAGGAATTGGCGGCTGTGATTGCAGAGCCATTGGCCATTATCTTTGAAAACTCGTGGCGAACCGGGGAAGTCCCGGATGACTGGAAAAAGGCTAATGTAGTGCCAATCTTTAAAAAAGGGAAGAAGGAGGATCCTGGGAACTACAGGCCAGTCAGCCTCACCTCAGTCCCTGGAAAAATCATGGAGCAGGTCCTCAAAGAATCAATCTTGAAGTACTTGCATGAGAGGAAAGTGATCAGGAAGAGCCAGCATGGATTCACCAAGGGAAGGTCATGCCTGACTAATCTAATCGCCTTTTATCATGAGATTACTGGTTCTGTGGATGAAGGGAAAGCAGTGGATGTATTGTTTCTTGACTTTAGCAAAGCTTTTGACACGGTCTCCCACAGTATCCTTGTCAGCAAGTTAAGGAAGTATGGGCTGGATGAATGCACTATAGGGTGGGTAGAAAGCTGGCTAGATTGTCGGGCTCAACGGGTAGTGATCAATGGCTCCATGTCTAGTTGGCAGCCGGTGTCAAGTGGAGTGCCCCAGGGGTCGGTCCTGGGGCCGGTTTTGTTCAATATCTTCATAAATGATCTGGAGGATGGTGTGGATTGCACTCTCAGCAAATTTGCGGACGATACTAAACTGGGAGGAGTGGTAGATACGCTGGAGGGGAGGGATAGGATACAGAAGAACCTAGACAAATTGGAGGATTGGGCCAAAAGAAATCTGATGAGGTTCAATAAGGATAAGTGCAGGGTCCTGCACTTAGGACGGAAGAATCCAATGCACCGCTACAGACTAGGGACCGAATGGCTAGGCAGCAGTTCTGCGGAAAAGGACCTAGGGGTGACAGTGGACGAGAAGCTGGATATGAGTCAGCAGTGTGCCCTTGTTGCCAAGAAGGCCAATGGCATTTTGGGATGTATACGTAGGGGCATAGCGAGCAGATCGAGGGACGTGATCGTCCCCCTCTATTCGACATTGGTGAGGCCTCATCTGGAGTACTGTGTCCAGTTTTGGGCCCCACACTACAAGAAGGATGTGGATAAATTGGAGAGAGTCCAGCGAAGGGCAACAAAAATGATTAGGGGTCTGGAACACATGACTTATGAGGAGAGGCTGAGGGAGCTGGGATTGTTTAGCCTGCAGAAGAGAAGAATGAGGGGGGATTTGATAGCTGCTTTCAACTACCTGAAAGGGGGTTCCAAAGAGGATGGCTCTAGACTGTTCTCAATGGTAGCAGATGACAGAACGAGGAGTAATGGCCTCAAGTTGCAGTGGGGGAGGTTTAGATTAGATATTAGGAAAAACTTTTTCACTAAGAGGGTGGTGAAACACTGGAATGCGTTGCCTAGGGAGGTGGTGGAATCTCCTTCCTTGGAAGTTTTTAAGGTCAGGCTTGACAAAGCCCTGGCTGGGATGATTTAACTGGGAATTGGTCCTGCTTCGAGCAGGGGGTTGGACTAGATGACCTTCAGGGGTCCCTTCCAACCCTGATATTCTATGATTCTATGATTCTATGATTCTATGAACTGGGATTATTTAGTCTGTGGAAGAGAAGAATGAGGGGGGATTTGATAGCTGCTTTCAACTACCTGAAAGGGGGTTCCAAAGAGGATGGATCTAGACTGTTCTCAGTGGTCGCTGATGACAGAACGAGGAGTAATGGTCTCAAGTTGTAGTGGGGGAGGTTTAGGTTGGATATTAGGAAAAACTTTTTCACTAGGAGGGTGATGAAACACTGGAATGCGTTACCTCGGGAGGTGGTGGAATCTCCTTCCTTAGATATTTTTAAGATCAGGCTTGACAAAGCCCTGGCTGGGATGATTTAGTTGGGGATTGGTCCTGCTTTGAGCAGGGGGTTGGAGTAGATGACCTCCTGAGGTCCCTTCCAACCCTGATATTCTATGATTCTATGATCGAGGGCCACAAAACCTCACCCAACCACTCCTGTAACAGACCCCTAGCTTCTGGCTGAGTTACTGAAGTCCTCAAACCATGATTAAAGACTTAAATTACAGGGTGTCCACCATTTATTCTAGATTAAACCAGCAAGTGACCCATGCCCCACGCTGCAGAGGAAGCAAAAAAAACCCAGGGTCTCTGCCGATCTGACCCAGGGGAAATTCCTTCCCCACCTCGAATATGGCGACCAGTTAGACCCTGAGCATGTGGACAAGACACCTGGGAAAGAATTCTCCGTAGTAACTCTGGGCCCTCCCCATCTCGTATCCCATCTCCAGCTGTTGGGGATATTTGCTAGTAGCAGATCATCTACATGTCATTATAGGCAGCCCCCTCATCCCATCCCCTCCATGAACATATCAAGCTCAGTCTTGAGGCCAGTTAGGTTTCCCCCCACTGCTCCCCGACATGCTCCCCATCACTCATGATCATGCACCCAGACCCTAACCTTAGCCTAGGCCTGTGTCATAACCGTAGGGGTAGCCTAAATTCCTCCTTATCTATAAAGGGTTAAGAAGCTCAAGTAACCTGGTTGGCACCTGGTCAAAGGAACCATTGGGACAAAAGATACTTTCAAATCTGGTGGGGGGGAGAGGTTTTGTTTTAGGTTTTTTGTTTTCTGTGGCCATTCGCTCTTGGGACTAAGAGGGACCAGACATCATCCATGTTCTCCAAATCTTCCTGAACAAGTCTCTCTTATTTCAAACTTGTAAGTAACAGCCAGCCAAGGCATATGAGTTTATAGTTTGTTAGTCTCTAAGGTGCCACAAGTCCTCCTTTTCTAGTTTATCTTTGTTTTCTCAACTTGTGAATATTTCCTTTGCTAGAGGGAGGTTTATCCCTGTTTTGCTGTAACTTTGAAACTAAGACTAGAGGGGGCTTCTCTGTGCTCTTTGAATTTTCTGCTACTCTGTAAGGTTAACTACCAGCCTAAGTTTACAGAGGTGATTCTTTTACCTTTTTCTCTTTAAATAAAATCCTTCTTTTTAAGAACCTGACTGATTTTTCCATTGTTCCAAGACCGAGGGGTTTGAGTCTTTGATCATTTTGTAACCAATTGGTTAGGATATTATTCTCAAGCCTCCCCAGGAAAGGGGGTGTAAGAGCTTGGGGGAATATTTTGGGGGAATAGGACTCCAAGTGGTCCTTTCCCTGATTGTTTGTTAAATCACTTGGTAGTGGCAGCAATCCCAAGGCAAGAAGGGAAACTGTGCCTTGGGGAAGTTTTAACCTAAGCTGGTAAGAATAAGCTTAGGGGGTCTTTCATGTGGGTCCCCACATCTGTACCCCAGAGTTCAGAGTTGGGAAGGAACCCTGACAGCCTGTCTTGCCCTGCAGTCCAGCACCAACGCTGCCTGACTAGCTGAGGTGCTATAAATCCCCCATAATGGGGCAACCCCTTTCCACCCTCTGGGCCTTGTGAGTACGTGGCAGCACCCTGCCCACAGCCCCAGGGGAAAGCAGCTGAAATGCCCCTTCCCTCCAGGCCATGCCTGTGCTGGGTGCAGGGAGGGTCATTTGAACCCAGATTCAAATGGGATACAGAGTGTCCCCTCCAGTGTAGTCCTCATCCCCACTGCCCCAGCCCGGCTGCTGCACGAGCCCTGCTCTGCCTATCCACAGCTCCTCACGCTCGAGCATGGAGCTTTCGCCCCCCTGATGGGAGTGACAACCCCCCACCCCACTGGATTCACTCCCTGGAGGCTGGCTGCATTTCGGGTTCAAACCAGCCACTCTCACAAGGGTCCCCAGGGATATGGAGCCAATGAAGGACTCCCTCGTGGCCAGAAGATAAGTGTCTCCCCGTGCTTTGAGAGAGCCTTCCCCATCGGCTGGATCTCCAGGTGTGGGGAGTGACGGCCTTTCGCTCATCTCCAGGGATTTTAGTACAGATCCCCAGGCCCGCGTCCCAGTGGAGGGAGTCCACTGACTCTGGGCTTTTCATCTCAGCCTTTATTGACACTCCCCAGACGGGCGATAAGTCAAATGCACCGGGCGAGGATTATCCAGTCAGAGCCCCTCAGACAGTGGCGTGGGCTCTTCCCGGGCTGCACTCAGCAGGCCTTGGAGTGTGTGCCCGGCCGGCGTGGTAACCCAGGCATTTTGCAGGGCTCTGCTCATCCTCGTGGCCCCGTTAGACATTACTGCAGGGGTATGACCAAGATCTACAGAGATAGACACTCTGATTACGTGTGCACTGGCTCTAGCCTTCTCTGGAGAGCAACCCCCCACCCCAGACTGGTTACATCAGTGGAACACAAGACATGATCAAGCTGTTTATGCTGGAAATCTAATTACACCAGCTAACGAACCCGGCAGCTGCAGTCTTAGTAACCAAGCCCACTCCCAGAGCAGCTGCAGGGACAGTTGCAAGATAAATCTCCTGCCCCCGGGGAGGGAGGGCTGGGACTAGAAGGCCCAGGCCTTCAGCACCCCAGAAACAGCCTTTTACCCTTTATGCCAATAGAGAGCGCCTTCGGCTGGCAGCAGTTACCTGCCCAGCCGCTAGGGGGCACTGTTCTCTGCGGCACACCAGGCTTGCCAATGGCTGCACGGGCTGCTCCCCACACAGTGAGAACGGGGCCGCCAGGACCCCGCCCCCTGGGGGCAGGAGGGTGCATTGCGATCCTCTTCCAAGGCTTTATCTTTGGCCTGCCCCACACGTGGTGCTGGCAGAGCCGTTCTGCAGACGCGAAGCATCACCCATGGGCAGCGTGGGCACAAGCGTCCAGACGCCGTCCTCTCAGCCCCAACCAGGCGTCTGTCTCCAGGACTGGGTTGCTCCTCAGCTCTCCACTGAGCTTGCCCCAATTAGTGCCGATGGTGGCGAGGCTCAGACTTACAAGCTCATTTCACATGCAGCACTGAGCCACGGCCAGATATGAAGAACCAAAGGGCTAAACCCAACAGTGTGCCTTAGGAACTTGTATCCGAGACATGTTCTGACCATTAAACCACACTCCCTCCCAGAAGGAACACTGCTTTACAAACATGGCTTTTGTTCCAGTAGCAGGCAGCTCGCCTACAGCCAGACGAACGCAGCTGAGGATGGATCTATCCCAAGGATTCAGGGATAGATGAGGCATAATCTGTCTCAAGTGACTCCTCACCAGAGCCTGATCGGCCCTTTCTGACTGGGCTACATGCTTACACAGTTCATCCAGTCTCAACCATCCAAGTTCCAGGGATGTCCTTGAGACCTGCATCTTCTGCCAAGCCTGGCCCGTATCCCTGCTTCAAGATGGCTCTTCGGGAATTTTTTGACCAAATGTGGTTCTTCCCCCCGCCCCCAGAAAATGCTGAATCATCCAAACCCAAACTTTTCATGGAAACGTGTGGGTTCCAATACAAATGGCATCAGGAAAGTTTCCCAGGCCGAGCTGGAATTTCTGGTCCAAACAAGAGAGGACAGGACTATCAACGAGCTGATAGCCAGGCGGCAGGGCATTCTCCTGAGGGAGGGGAACCTGAGATTCAAGTTTCTGCTCTGAATCAGGCTGACCAAGGACCTGTACCTGGGCCCCCCAGCATCCCTCAGGCTGCCCTAAACAGCTGGCTAGTTGGGGCTTGTTCTCTCTTCTTTTTCAGGAAAAATTTAAAATTTTGAATGTTTTTCCAAAATGCCATTCTCCTGTCTGGTCTGTCCCTTTAGTCAGAGACACACTGGGCAAGAAACTGCTGTCCAGGGAGGTTTCTGGGGCTAAAGACACTTCTGAACGAAAGGCCTCCTTGAAAGCAAATCTGCAGCTGTCACCTGTGCTCCCTGGACTTCTCTGATTGTTAACGTGCAGCTGCGTGGGAGCAGGGGTCTCTGGTGTGGAAGAGCTCAGCTGATCCCTGGGCTTAATCCACACCTGAAGTCACAGTCCTTGGGCTGGGACATCAGGATCTATGGCCTCTAGGCACTTTGGATAATTAATTCAGTGTAAGAATGAAGTGAATGGAGTTTTTGGCAAATGTCCCCCGTAAGGATGGTAGGAAACCACCAGCAACATGTCTAATTGAAGAACCACAGCAGCAGGTGGGCTGGTATTTCACAGCCCCCACACCACTAATTAGCTGGTGTCTTCCTTTCTTGTTGCATTCCCATGACATAACCCCCTCATTAATCTCTGTCCTGCTCAGCTCCTCATTAAGAGGAGGAACGCACGCAGCATTCCAGAGAGCCCCAGGAGCTGATGCGAACTGGGGATCACCTGTGGGCTCCCAGCCTTCCAGGGACTCACTGTGGGAGGCGAGTCAGCATGACAAACAGGGTGGGTGATTAATGCAAAGGTGAGCTGCCAGGGAAAAACAAATTGGGTGCGTGCCCTGGTTCTGCTAGAGGAGGCCTGAAACTCCCCCCCCCCCCCAGCTTATTTTTAATCGTAGAAATATCAGGAAAATCAAATCTCGTCTCCCTTATTTTTGCTGGAGATTTCCCGGGAGCACTAGAGCGCCGACTGAGGGAGCCCTCGGCTGTGTGTGTCAAACCTTTCGCCAAGAGCTTCGCTAGCTGCCGAGGCGGAGGCCTCGCTTTTGGAGCAAGGGGCAGCCCCAGAGCTGGACAGCGGCTGATGCAGTGAGTGGTGACACCGTCTCCTTCTGCAGGGTGCTGCAGAGGCCACATGAGCAGCCTCAGTGGAGGGCTGTGGGGGGGACCTCAACCCCAGAAGAGGCACCCAGCACGAAGTGATAAAGCAATCATCCCTAGAGTAGCTGCCTTGATCTCTTCCCCCTCCCAAAACCTTAACCCCCGCTCAGGTGACTGTGGGCAGGCAGAACCCCTGCCCCACCGAGCTGATTGCAAACCTTCCCCCACCTGCACCGGCCGCCTCCAGAGCACCCAGACCCCTCTGCTGGGAGGTTCTGTGGGCACTGCCTGGGGGGCACGTACTACTGGGGCCATGCAGGCATGCCACGGACGTGCAGACCCCCAGCGGATGGAGGTGAGGTCTCTCTCCCTTGGGCCCCACCACCCTGCAGAAGGGGGGCCCTAGGATTTGGGGACATTGCCCCTTGAGCAGCCCATGTTGATCAATGCCTGCCGAGGAATCCCCACTAGATGGACCAGTTGTCTGATGAGATCAGCCAATTCTGCTCAGTGGTTTGCAACCTTTTCTATACTGTCTGTGATCCCTTTTTCCACACTGGGATGGCCTCAGGACTCCCCTTTTAGCTAGCTAGGATCCATCTCCTCCACCCCAGGTAACGATCTGGGAGGGGCAGGATGGTTGCCACCCCACCCCATATTCACAATGCCCCTGGTGGTCATGACCCCCAGCCCGATGCCCTCTGCCCTCACTGGGACCTGCAGCTGTCAGTGTAGCCTCCAGCTGTGCAACAGCCTCACTCCACTCAAACCGTCACCCTCGACAAACAGGCATGAACGGGTTATGTTTTGATAGCCCTTCCTTCCAACAGGATCTTGATATGAGTTATGGATGGTACATATGGTGACCACTGCGTCAACCACCACCACTGAAATGCAGCCACCTCTGGTGTGGGGCACCACACAACAGCCAAGGACAGGAAGTGAAGAATCCTTGCTCCAGTTGAAACTGCATAGGAAATGTAGGAAGGCAGGAAGTAATGACCCAAGTTGGAATTTGGCTAGGACACCAGGATTACTGATCCTGATCTCTCAGAAGTGCCATGGGAGCATCTTGGGAGACTTAACCACTGAAACTTTAACAGGATTCATGCAGTCTGGATCTCAAAGGAGCCAGGATAGGGCCCCAGGGGCCTGCTGGTCTCTGCCAGCAGATATTTCCACCATGGGTTTTCATGTCATTGTGGCTCCTGCAGCAGGTGGGTCATTTCTGTTATGAAACCTACATTGATTTCCCCGCATTCCCCTTGAATGTCAGTTACAAGGCAGCCTGTCCTCTCTGCTGTGGAAATGATCCAAACAAACAATGCAGCTCTGCATGCCAAAGCCAGGCATGGCTCCTGCCCTGACCTATGCAGAGACAGGCAACCAGCTTGACAGCGCATGCAGGGTTAGAATGAGTGGGCACACAGATTCACAGAAGAGCCCGGCAGGTTCTGTTCACAGGAGGAAGGTAATAGCCAAACCTCAGAGTCATGTTTGGTGAATTTGCTGCTAGATTCACTTCATTGCAGAATTGTGCTTTGGAATCTAATGCTCCATTTACACATCTAGCCAGTATGGTTGGGCGGAAAACTTTCAGAATATGAAGCAAGTGTAATTGATGCAGTGCTGTCTGCCTGAGTTTGCAGACAGCCTGAAACAATACTCAGTTATAACTGTCTCATTCATCTTAAATGGATGTTGACTCTGAAACCTAATGATCACATTCCAAAATCAACATCGTTAACTTATTCAGTGCTGCACACTTCAGCAGAAACATTCAGATGATATTATTATACCATGATGCAAATCACCTTCCACACCTTCCCTGGTGCCACAAACCCAGTTGCCCCAAATCACTAGCTTCCTCCCCACATCCCAAAACAACATCTATGGGGCAGTTACATGTTATCAGTCCAAAAAGTAGGCCACGCATTGAAAAATGAAACTTTGGGGCAGAATCTAAATAAACCAAATTTCATATGAACAGAAATAATTGTTACACAGGAAAGAATTTTCTGTAGTATCTGGCTGGTGAATCTTGCCCATATGCTCAGGGTTTAGCTGATCGCCATATTTGGGGTCGGGAAGGAATTTTCCTGCAAGGCAGATTGGAAGAGGCCCTGGAGGTTTTTCGCCTTCCTCTGTAGCATGGGGCATGGGTCACTTGCTGGAGGATTCTCTGCTCCTTGAAGCCTTTAAACCACAATTCGAGGACTTCAATAGCTCAGACATAGGTGAGAGGTTTTTCACAGGAGTGGGTGGGTGAGATTCTGTGGCCTGCGTTGTGCAGGAGGTCGGACTAGGTAGTCATAATAGTCCCTTCTGACCTTAGTATCTATGAATCTATGAAACTCAGGGAACAATGTACTGGCTGCATTATTCGTGTTCCTATTTCAGTTATTAAAACATCTCCTTTTCAATGTCACTGACGTGGTCCCCGAATCTGCAGTCTGGGCACCACTGCTAGGCACAAAGATGCTGCCCCATTACCCACAATGCCCAAGGATACGCACATGACCCACAGTCCCTGGAGATGCACATTATCCAAGACAATCCAGGGACTGCTCATTACCCACAATGCCCAGGGAATGCACACACATTACTCACAATACCCAGAGAATATGCAGTTCCCAAGGAATACATATCACCCACAATGCCCAGGGAATGCACACACATTACCCATAAGTGCCCACGCTAAGTATCTGCAATGCTAATTGTTGAACTAGAGCCCCATGGAGCCTGGTGTTGAGTGTGTGGCTGCTGTCACCCCGTGCTGCTCACGCGTCATACCCAGACTGACTGCAAAGTGAAGTCCCGCGCTATCCACACCCCAAACTCACCCACCTGCACATGGTTGCTGATATTCTCCTTCTTCCCACTAACAGCCTAGAGGTGAAAGGCTCAAAAGCCAATTGCCAACCCCTAACTCAGCTTGTTCCCATCTACTGTAAATTCCATCCATCCCATGCTGATCAGAAGGGCTACTGTGCTGTGACCCTGCTCGGCCTTCTAGATGATTTGCAACGCTTCCCCCTACCTTCCTCAGGAATATGTCTGGATGGTAGAGCAGGGGGACTCCTCTGCCTCCCCTGACTGAATCTCTCTTATTCCTAGGAAAATCCAAGGAGTTCTGCAGCATTAAACAATCATTAGCTGTGGCTGTGTTTATGTCCCAGATTGCAGACCTGCATAGAATTCTAGATGATCATAATGGTCCCTTCTGACCTTAAAGTCTATGAATCTATGAATTCACAGAGTCACTTAAAACACACGGAGAGAGCGAGCAGCCAAACAGTTATATGTTGATAAGGGGAAAGGAGCGAAACTGTCAAGAAATTAGATCTCATTTTGGATAATTAAAGGGAAGGTGGCAGCTTTCACCCCAGTCTGCATCTTCTCAAGGAACTACAAATGCACAGAACATTGTTGGTTGCGTCTCTGCAAACACCTAATGCCCTCGCTTCCTGGGGGGTGCCACCCTGGACATGGCTGTGACTCAACCAATTAACATTCCCTAATGAGGGCTGAACTCCCCTGGCAGGGCTGTGACAGCAGGAGAGAGCTGGCACCCAGGGCATTCCAGAGGGTGTGGAGGGAGCCCATCTAGCTCATCTGTAATGGGGCACAGTCCGAGCAGGAAGTGAACCCTCCATTATACCACGCCTGAACCAGCCTGAGGGCACAATGAATCCCTGTGCTCCTGACAGCTGCTGGGCCAGAGCCGTGCGTATCCTGCAGAGCTAGACCTGGTACTCGAACAATCAGCTCCACAAACACAGGCCTCCACCACTTGAGCCGGAGGAGAACTCCCTGGGGCGACACTAGGAGAGGTCTCTTATCCTCTCCGGACAGGGTGATCTCATGCATACGCCCTTTTTTCTGGTGACTGGCAAAGCCTTAATCACAGCCCCTGCCTCTTGGTGCTGCTTCTTATGAAAAATAAAAGCAGGACCATGGGAAGAAGGGATCCTGCATGCTGCTTTGAAAAGTATTTGCTTTGAAAAGTATGTTTCTGGTCAAATTGAAATAAAAATCATGGAGCCATTTTCCTGGGTCTTTGTCCTGGCCCCTGTTTGAGCAGACTGAGTCCCTTAGCTGCCAGCATCATGCTGCAGAGTGAATGACCCTCTGGACATTTGTCACTCTGCGCCTTGTGGCTTGCTGCTGTTTACATCCTGAGCACTGTAACACCACTGTGACACTACTGGGGGTATGCGGGGGAGGAACGGGGAAGAACTGCTTAGCAGCAGGATCAGGACAGGGTTTTTCCTATTCAGATCTGCATCAGAAGGTGCAGTACGAGGCTCAGGCAGAGGCTAGCTGGCTGATGTGCCATGGCACCAGTTAGACAGGGAGATTCACCTCCAGCCTTCTTCCCAGTGCCACATGGCCTGGTGGGACCATGAAGGCTCCACAATGGCTGTGCAATCCCTGAGGGCTTCGCCGCTCTGCCAAAACCACAGCATGCACTTCCAAAACGTGACTTCTTCAGAACACAAAGGGACTGGCTGCAGCCTCTGTACCATCCCAAACTGAGGAGTTGCTGGCATTCCCCTCCAAAAGAGGAGCTTTCAGACCTGGGCGTCTTCTGGGTTTGCATGGGAGTAGCCCCCCAAGATCGCTGTGAGTTGGCCAAAAGTGGGTGGGGTGAACAGGGGACGCTAAGTTATATCAAATCACTGGTGAAAGGCAGCACAGAGAGAAACAATGTTGACCAGGAAGACTGACAGACACAAGGCTAGCAGGGCTAATTCAGCCACGTGTACAGGTATGATTCCTAATAACAAGCTTTTCCAGGACCTAAGGCCAGTGTTTCCATTCAATTATGTTTCCTGCCTAAACATGGCTACAGTCTGTGAAATTGACTAGAATCAAAGAGAAACTGACTAGCCCAGCTGCATCCAAAACACCCCCAGCATAAACAGGGATTAATCAACCCTAAGGGAGAAGCAATCTGATCCAGTGGGTCGGGTGCAAGCTTGAGAGACTCAGCTTCAGGTCCCTGGTCTGCCACAGCCTTCCTGTGTGCCCTTGGTCAAGTCACCTAGTCTCTCTGGGCCTCAACCCCCTCATCTGTACAAAGGGGATACTAGTCCTGCCCTGCTGCACAGGGTGTGGGAGGATAAATCCATTAGTGACTGCAACACGCTCCAGTGCTGTGGCACTGGGGCCAGGTAAGGCTCTCAGACAGCAAGGTCCCTAGTAATGATCCAAGCTGTTGTCAGTGAAATTTGGTTTTAAAAAGCACATAGGGCCAAAACCCAAAGTTCAGGGAACTGTCAGCATTTGGCACATGGCTTTTAAAGTGAGAGTGGCCTGAACTCTGCTCTCCCCAAGTTGAAATTAGGAGTAACTCACTGCACTCGCCCCAGGGTCAGGGAGAGGAAGAACCAGGCCCAGAGCCTCTCTACTGCTGTCCTTCACAGGAATCATTTCTACTGGTTGTCATCCCCAAATGGGGAGCTTACAGCGTAGTGGGCCAGCCCGTTGGCGTGTCGCCAGCATCCACCCCAGCAACGTGTCCCCTGCCAGCTGCAACCTTCACGGCTGGCACAGGGACTGGGGGCAGGCAGACAATAAGACAGGCAGCCCCAGGAGATTTGCTAATGCAGAAAGGCCGTTGCTCTGCTATTGTTCTTGTTGGTAAAAGAAAACTGGGCCCATGCCCGTCAGAGCGCTGCTCCCAAACAGACTCCTCTAAACAGACAGCGAAATAGGAGCTGGCCCCTGAATGCCTCCCCTGAATGCCTCCGATGAGGCGGGCTGTAGGTCACGAACGCTTATGCTCAAATAAATTGGTTTGTCTCTTAGTTGCCACGAGTCCTCCTGTTCTTTCCACAGGGGATGGATCACTTGAGGATGACCTGTTCTGTCCATTCCCTCTGGGGCACCTGGCACTGGCCACTGTCGGCAGACAGGATACTGGGCTAGATGGACCCTTGGTCTGACCCAGTAGGGCTGGTCTGATGTTCTTACTGTATTGTACTGAAGTCTAAATAAATAAATACATTTGCCATTTAAAAAGCTTCCTGCCTATGGGACAAGCAAAGCCCAGGGCCATTTTCTCTGTGTCGTCTCACAGCAACCCATGTGTGCGAGCGAACACAACAGACCAAAGCGGCTGCTCTGCAGCGCCAGCTGGCTATGGGTGTTCGGGGGAGGCGAGAGGTCACAGAGCCGTGCCACGCAGCATAGCCATGGCCACAGCCTGGGAAGCTCAGGGCAAAGCTGGGCTCAGCTTGGCTCTTGTGATTTATGCACAGGGTGGGGCCATGCCAGCCTTTGTTTGGGATTTGCACCAGGCCAGCTCCTGCTCTCGGGTTTCACTGGGAAGTGGAGCTCAGCAAAACCCCAAACGCATGGCCACAAGATCCTTTTGGCCTTGCACTCCATGAACAGTCCTACCAGCCTGTGACCCAGGGACTGGCAGAGGGCCCAGGGGCTTACAGGGGTCTGCTCCTAGGGGCTTTACAAATAGATGGTGCTCTACTGGAAACCCATAGCAGGGCTCCAGCCCCACTAGCAGAACAGAAACCCCCCCACCCCCCAAGCATAGAACCACCATTCAGCGGCCCCCTCTGACATAGCTGTCCCATTCCTTTCCTCTTATTAATTACATGTATTGGGTTAGCGTCAAGAGGCCTCCGCTGAGATCAGGGCCCCGCCGTGCACTGCCCAGACACCTAGTGAGAGCCAGTCCCTGCCCCAAAGAGCTTTCACTCTAAGTAAACAAGACACACGCTGGAAGGGAAAGTGATTTGCCCAAGCTCAGGACAGTGGAGTCGCTGGAAGCAGAGTTCATAGCTCCTGCTCTAGGTCTCTATCTGCTGGACTTTCAATTCACTGTAATGGGGTAATGAGGGGAGGGGGACCAGAGTGGGGCACTTCTGGGGGGCTGCTGCCCACACCTGTGTCTGGAGGGATGAAGGTCTTGGTTAGGGGCTCCTTGCTGGGGGATGAGGTCTTTCCTCTTGCACTGGGTCCCACTGCTCCTCCCTCAGGGTTTCCCTCCAGCCAGCGACAGTGGATGGTGCCATCCCGGACTGGTGCCCTGCTGCCTGGCCCCGGGCGTATGCGCGCCCCTTCCCATGCCAGGGCGGGGGGTGCCCAGGGTGGCAGATGTGGCACTGACCGCTGAGGAGAATCAACACTGCCGGTTTCCACAGGTGCCACCCCCCACCCTGTGGGGCTGCGTGAGGCTCAGACGACCGCAGAGGGGTCACGGGGGCACGTTCTTTCCCTCCTCCATGGGGCTGTGGCAGCGTATCAGAGCCCCCAGGATGCTCCTTCCAGGGCCCCAAGCCCTCCTCCCGCCGCGCAGGTAGGGGCTGTCAGCCCCTCCGGCCCTGCGCCCTTTGTGCACCGTACGGAGCAGGGCTCAGGCCCTCCCCGGGGGCAGGGCAGGCTCTGCCCCCACCCACGGCCTGGAGCCCGGGGCGCAAGGAGGCGCCCACAGGCGCTGCAGCGTTGCTGCCGGTTGCTATGGCCACGCAGAAGAGCGAAGTCGGGGGACGGGGGAGGGAAGAAGCTGCCAGAGCCCCCAGGGGCTCCACTCTCCAAGCTGCAGCATGGGCTTGGCAATCAGCCTGACGCTCCCAGCCGCCCAGGGAGCACAGAGCGAGGCCAGCACGGCACCCCTTCTCGAGCATGCCAGAACGATGGGCCCCTCCAACCAGCCTCTCTGACCCCCAGGCCAGTCTCCTGCCTCCTGCTGCTGTGGATCAGACCAAGAGCCTATCTAGGCCGGCCTCCCAGCCCTTCCACGGGCCCAAACCAGGTGCTTCAGAGAAAGATGCGATGAACCCAGTAAAGGTCGAATATGCACCAATCTCCCACAGGGGAAGTCCCCCACTCTCCGGGCACGGCTCCTCCTGCGATCTCTGGCGGAGAACTGGCAGGGCCCTGCCAGGAGCACAGGGAGCTATGCTCCCGTGCTGGCCAGGCAGCTGTCATGCAGAATGGTTCCAGGTGCGCCCTGTCCCACGGGGCTGCGCTCTCTCCTGGGGATGGAAACTCCCCGAGTGAAACCAGAGGCTGCATTTCCTGCCCCCCAAAACCATCATGCATGGCTGGTGCTCAGCCTCCCTAGTGATTCCTGAAGAAACGCCTGTCCCACATTGCCCCAGATGGACGTCAGCCCTGTGCCACAAGCCCCACGCTCCTGGCTCAGGAGTCCCTCAGACCACACCAGAAGGGGTCACTAGAGAGTGACGCTCAGCACACCTGCCGATGGCCCCAGCCCTGTCAGCTCTGTGAACTCCAGATCTGAGTTCACACAGCTGGCTTGGCTGCAATGTGGCTGGGAAACTATATTGGCCCGAAAAACCACAGTAAGGAAAGCGTGGGGTGGCTTCAGTGCCTCACAGATGCGTGTATTTTAGGCACGCAGCACCATCACCATAGTACAGATGGGGAAACTGAGGCACTGGGAGGGGAGTTACCCAAGGACACCTAGTAGGTCTGTGGAAGAGCGGGGAACAGACCACAGGGCTCTGCCCAGTTCTCCATCCCCACTACAACTTTTAATTTATCTCAGCCTAGGCCAGACCCTGGTTTGATCCCTTCTCTCAGATGGAATAATTCCCACCAGCCACCACCCCGGTGAGGGCAAACCCTCTTCAGAAGGGGGCAGCGTAACACAGCAGCTAGCGTAAGGGCCTGGGATGCAGACTAGACTATTCCTGAACATAGGAGCGGCCCGACTGGGTCAGACCAAGGGTCCATCCAGCCCAGTAGCCCGTCTGCCGACAGTGGCCAGTGCCAGGTGCCCCAGAGGGAATGAACAGAACAGGTTATCATCAAGTGATCCATCCCCTGTCGCCCATTCCCAGCTTCTGGCAAACAGAGGCTAGGGACACCATCTCTGCCCATCCTGGCTCATAGCCATTGATGGACCAATCCTCCATGAAACTATCTAGTTCTTTTTTGAACCTTGTTATAGTCTTGGCCTTCACAACATCCTCTGGCAAGGAGTTCCACACGTTGACTGTGCACTGTGTGAAGAAATACTTCCTTTTGTTTGTTTTAAACCTGCTTCCTATTAATTTCATTTGGTGACCCCTCGTTTGTGTGTTATGATGCGTTAATAACATTTCCTTATTCACTTTCTCTACACTAGTCATGATTTTACAGACCTCAATCAAATCCCTCTTTCATCGTCTCTTTTACAAGCTGAAAAATCCCAGTTTTATTAATCTCTCCTCATATGGAAGCTGTTCCATACCCCTAATCATTTTTGTTGCCCTTTTCTGAACCTTTTCCCATTCCAATATACCTTTTTTGAGACGGGGGGACCACATATGCACGCATGTGGGAGTACCATGAATTTATACAGAGGCAATACGATATTTTCTGTCTTATTATCTATCCCTTTCTTAATGATTCCCAATATTCTGTTTGCTTTTTTGACTGCTGCTGCACATTGAATGAATCATAGAATCTCAGGATTGGAAGGGACCTCAGGAGGTCATCTAGTCCAACCCCCTGCTCAAAGCAGGACCAAGCCCCAACTAAATCATCCCAGCTAGAGCTTTGTCAAGCCTGACCTTAAAAACTTCAAAGGATGGAGATTCCACCACCTCCCTCGGTAACGCATTCCAGTGCTTCACCACCTTTCTAGTGAAAAAGCTTTTCCTAATATCCATCCTAAACCTCCCCCACTGCAACTTGAGACCATTACTCCTCGTTCTATCATCTGCTACCACTGAGAACAGTCTAGAGCTATCCTCTTTGGAACCCCCTTTCAGGTAGTTGAAAGCAGCTATCAAATCCCCCCTCATTCTTCTCTTCCGCAGACTAAACAATCCCAGTTCCCTCAGCCTCTCCTCAGAAGTCATGTGCTCCAGTCCCCTAATAATTTTTGTTGCCCTCCGCTGGACTCTTTCCAATTTTTCCACATCCTTCTTGTAGTCTGGGGCCCAAATGTTTCCAGAGAACTATCCCCAATGACTCCAAGATCTCGTTCTTCAGTGTTAAGAGCTAATTTATACCCCATCATTTTATATGTGTAGTTGGGATTATGTTTTCCATTGTGCATTAGTTTGCATTTATCAACATTGAATTTCACCTTCCATTTTGTTGCCCAGTCACCCAGTTTTGAGGGATCCTTCTGTAGCTCTTCACAGTCTGCCTGGGACTTAACTATCTTGAGTAGTTTTGTATCATCTGCAAATTTTGCCACCTCACTGTTTACCCCTTTTTCCAGATCATTTATGAATATGTCGAATAGGTCTGGTCCCAGTACAGACACCACTATTTACCTCTCTCCATTCTGAAAACTGACCATTTATTCCTATCTTTTGTTTCCTATCTTTTAACCAGTTACCGATCCATGAGAGGACCTGCCCTCTTATCCCATGAGAACTTACTTTGCTTAAGAGCCTTTGGTGAGGGACCTTGTTGAACGCTTTCTGAAAATCTAAGCACACTAAATCCACTGGATCCCCCTTGTCCACCTGCTTGTTGACACCCACAAAGAATTCTAGTAGATTGGTGAGGCATGATTTCCCTTTACAAAAACCATGTTGACTCTTCTCCAACAAATTATGTTCATCTAACTGTCTGACAATTTTGTTCTAGTTTCAACCAGTTTGCCTGGTACTGAAATCAATACCCCAGCCTGTAATTGCCAGGGTCACCTCTGGAGCCCTTTTTAAAAATTGGCATCACATTAGCTATCCTCCAGTCATTTGGTACAGAAGCTGATTTAAATGATAGGTTACAAACCAGTTAATAGTTCTTCAGTTTCGCATTTGAGTTCCTTCAGAACTCTTGGATGAATCCCATCTGGTCCTGGTGACTCACTGACTGCCTGTGGGGCCAGGCCCACCTCCTGTCCCAGTGTCTCGCCTCCCCCAGCTGGGAAATGGGGGGCAGATAACACCAACCTACACCCCACACCCATTCAAAGCACTCTGCGTTCCAGAGCCCAGCGACCTGATCCAGCAGAGCCCCAGACCCAGTTGATGCCATTGCTGCGGAGCGGGGTCGGGGAGAATCTCTTCCTAGTGCAAGTACTTATCCAGCCCTGGGATTGCGGTACCTAAGCGCCTCACTAATAGCTGTCACCTCGCACACGGTGAGCAGGGCACAGACAGTGTACAGGTGGCAACTGCAGCAGAGAGGCTAAGGGACAGGCCCGAGGTCACACAGGAAGGCTGTGGAAGTGCTGCGGATTTCCCAGGTCTTTGCTAGTGCCCTGGCCAGTGGGCAGCCCTTCCTCCCCTCTGAGTGGCTCTGTGGTGCTGCGGGAAGCCCTGGGAGCTCGGAGTCTGCAGCTCCCGTTCCAAGGCAGGAGACCATCACCCATGGTGAAACTAAAGCCTCCCCCATGTGCTACAGGGGAGGAGAGTACTATGGGGTTAAAAACCCAGAGCACCTGCCCCTTGGCTCCCCTGGGGCTCAGGGACACTGACACTCCAGCTCTACTGTGCCACCTAACGGCTGCCTGGTCCAGCCCCCACGGAGCCGATGCAATGCTAGGCTTAGGGGCTGACACGCAGCTGGTGCGGGTCACCGTGCACCCAGGCCCCGAGCCGAGCCCTGCCCTCCGGAGGCCACTTCCTGCCCTGTATAGCACATGCCACAGGAACCTGCCAGGACCCAATGTGTCCAATGCCCCTCAGGCTCAGCCACAGGAACAATGCCCCTTTCAGCATGGCACAGCCAGGAACCCAGAGCACCCGGGAAATGGCCAGGGAGCCGTTGAAATGCCCACTGTTGCCTCTCGGGCAGTTTTGGCCCCAGCTGCAGGAGCCCTGCAGGGGATGTACCCCTGGCCCTCACGTCCAGGCTCCAGCTAAGAACTTGGTCCCAGAAATCCCCATCCTGGCCCTCCCTTCACTCTGGCCCTGCCCCACACACTACCACAGGCAGGTCGCTGCGGGGGCTGAGCCAGGCAAGCACCTACCACTGATCCCTGAGTGCCGGCTGCGCACTGGGATCTGCACGGCCCCAGCCGGAGACCTGGCCCCTGCTCATTCAGCACAGACAGTGCCCCGAAGACCCAGGAGCCCACGGGATCCTCAGGGCCCCCTGGCATAACCCCAAACCGCCAGCCTTGGGCCGTCTGCTCTTCTGCAGCTCCCATGAGTCACGGGCAGAACAATGGTGACTGGAATCCTTCAGCTCGGCCATTCTAAGAGCCAACCCAGCTCCTCGTGTCGTCTCCTGAGCAGTCAGGTCCCACCCAGTCCCAGCCCCGGCAGCTGGCTCTGAGCTCATCCCAGCTCCCTGCAGCCCCCCACGCCTGGCTCTGAGCCCACCCCCTCTCTGTGCCCCACAGCCCTGAGTGGGTTCGGCCTCCTGCTAATATTCTCTGTCCTTCCAAGTGGGGGCTCCAGCAACTGCCCTGAGAGCCACACAGGGCCGGCTCCAGGCACCAGCAAACCAAGCAGGTGCCGGGGGTGGCCAATGTAAAGGGGCGGCAGGACGGTGGGCTCTGGGGCGGCCACTCCATCACAGCGCGTTTCATACTCGGCGGCAATTTGGCGGCGGGGACGCAACTCTCCTACGGTCGCTGGCGGCAATTCGGCAGCCGCACCATCACTCCACCTCCGTGTTCGGTGGCAAGGTTTTTTGCTTTTGTTTTTTGCTGCTTGGGGCGGCAAAAACGCTGGAGCCGGCCCTGGAGCCACAACACTAACAGCCTCCCCCCAACCCCAACAGCCTGAGCTCCTGGCTACCCCATGGCTCGGAGAGCCCTGTCTCTCCCCACTCCACCCCGGCCTCCCCGAGGACGCAGCAAGGACCACAGGGCCAGTCACCTACTCACCGGAGGCTTCTGTGATAGATGAATGACTTGTCCACCCTGAAAAACAAGATGGAGAAGCCAGTTAGTGGGGTGGCCATGGTCCTAGGGAACAAGGGCCCCTCCAGCCTGCAGGGCACATCAGGGCTGCGAGGAAGGGGAGCTGTGTCCGGAGAGCTGGGGAGCTGGCAGGGAGGGGCAGAGTGCTCTCGACGGGGCAGCTGCAGAGGAAAATCCTCTCTCGCCTGTGTGTGAGGGGCTGGGCAGTCAGGGCTAGCCACACAGGGCAGCACCAAGGGGGTGACTGGGACATGGGAAGCCACAGGGGAGAGTGCCTTGCAGGCAGTGGGAACCAGGCAGGGAGAGGAGCGATCCAGGCCAGGCTCTAGCCAACTGAGCCCTGTGGTGGAGCTGAGCCAAGCAGGTGATGAACTGGAGGGAACAAACCTCAGGCCCAATCAGCCAAGCTGGCAGAGAGAAGCCATGAACCCAGGCAGAGAGGGCACCAGCACCAGGGAGCAGCAGACCCAGAGAGCCAGCTCCCAGGCCCTGGCATCGGGCAGGACTCGGCTCAGCAGGGCTAGAGGGCTTTGGAAAGGCCAAGCATTCTACCCCATGACCCCACAGCTTGAGGTGCTGGGATCCCTCCAAGCCAACCCCACGCTCCCTACCCCACACCCTTCACACCCACTGAGCACTCCCAGGATTGGGCCCTATTGAATTGTGGCTGGTACTTGGGATCGTCCTAGAGAAAGGGCTGGATGGCCGAGCCTGGTTATTATTAGTCACCATTCATCCAGGCCCTTCACATTCCCCCACTCTACCCTGTTCCCTGCCCTCAGAACTTCCCACCATCCAGGGGGAACCTCCCAAACACGCCCTGGAGCCGTGGGGAGAGCATGACCCGGAGCAGCAGCAGGGGACAGCCTGCCCAGGGAGGGATCCTGGCCCGGTCTCATTCAGCCTGGAGAGCCGTTACTAGGTGTGTTGAGGGGCTGCATAAAGGCCACAATCATGGCCCACGCCCCCATTGTGTTCAGTGCTGTGCAAACCCCAACAAAAAGCCAGTCCCTGCCCCTCCCCCGTTCCGCCGCCTGCAGCCCAATCTGTCCTCGGAGCAGGGGTAAAAACAAGTCTTGCATCCTGGAACCTGTCTGGCCAGCTTAAAGGTGCCACACAGCTTCCTGTGCAGCCCTGGGCCTGCTTTAAACAAGCCGCTGTTTGGAAACACACCGTGGACACCGCTTCCCCCAGCAGCAACCTCATCTCCAGAGGCTGTTTCACCTCGGAGGAACCCACCCCATCCCGCCACTGAGACACAAACCGCCTGAAATGCGGCCACCTCTGGCACGAGGCACAGCAGCCAGGGTGCTGCAAAACACAGCAGGGAAGTGACATGCCAAGCAAGGCACTGAGGCAAACCCCTCCGCTTATGCGGAGTGCAAAGGGGCTTGGAACAGCTCCCAAGCCACCCTGGCCTGGGCCTTCATTAAAATGGGGAGAATTTGAAACTTGGAGGGCCAGATCCTCAGCTGGTAGAAATTAGCGTTGTGCCATTGACTTCAATGGAGCAGCAGCAATTCACACCAGCCGGGGTTCCAGCATCTCTCACCAGCTGAGGGACTGGCCCCTCGTTTACTCTCCTCCATGCCCTCTGGCTGCATCTTCTGGGTCTCAGTCAATAACCAGACTAGTAAGTTTCCAGTTTGTTTCTAGTCAGTTTTACTTCCAGGTTCTCCTGTAGGGCTCTGGGGGCTGAACGCCCAGAGAGGAAGGGTTAACGTTTTCTTTTAAGGTAACTAAGCTCTTCGTCTGGATCTCTGGGGATTGCTGGCTGTCTCCTGGGAGGGGCCCTTCTCTTTCCCAGGTAGGGCTCTTGAATCAGGGCTGGAAGCTTAGGCCTGGTCTATATAAGAAAAGAGACAGCAGTTTAACTAAATCAATGCACTGAAACTGGGGCAAACCCCTTAACGCTGATGCACTTAAACAGGCTTAACTTTAGGAGATGGCACTTCAGCTTACAGCTTTCAGCGAATAACCCCATTAAGTTAAACTGATTTCTACAAGGGTTAAAACAGGTTCAGTGCATGCATGTGTGAGTGGCTGACACTGAGAACTGACCGGAGACTCCAGAGCTGCAGCTGTCTAGGGGGGTTGTAACAGACGCAGGCCCTCTGCAGATGCTGGGCACAGCTGGGGAGGAGATTTCTCCATTTAACTAGCTCAGGGCAGTTAAACTGGGGCAGCTTTCCTCGTATGCATCAGGCCTCAGCCCCCGAGGTGAAAACCAACCCAGGCTGCTAGCTGAAGGGTAGCAGAGGGATGAGTTGTCCGTGCTGGTCTCACTCCTGACCGAAGAGTCTGATACTGAACAGGAGGCAGGTCACAATACCCCAGCTGAGCTCCGCTAACAGAAGCATGGCATGTTTCCAGCCCCGCAAGTGCCGGGGACAGTCGCTAGGCAGCAAGGTGGGCAAAGGAGGGTGTTACAGGTGCACCAGTTCCTCTGCCATTAGCACTGAATGGGCACTGAAGGGGCACTGAAGGGGCAATGCAGCATGCGCCGGCTGGGGCTAGAGCCGCTGCATGAAGAGCAAGGAGCTGGCAGCATAGGTACTGACTCCGTGGGTGCTCTGGAGCTGGAGCACACATGGGGAAAAATTAGCGGGTGCTCCGCGCCCACCGGCAGCCAAGCTGCCTCCTTCTCTGCCCACACCACTTCCTGCCGCCTAACAGCTGTTTGGCAGCACTTAGGACTTTCCTGGAGGGAGTGGCGACGCAGCACGCTCAGGGGAGGAGGCAGAGAAGAGGCAGGACAGGGGCAGGGACTTGGGGGAAGGGTGTGGAATAGGGGTGGGAAGGGGGCAGGGCTGCAGTGGGAAAGGTGGGGTGTGGCGAGGACTTTGGGGAAGGGGTAGAATGGGGGTGGGGCGAGGGCAGTGCAGGGGCTGGGTCAGGATCAGGGGTCGAGCACACACCGGGCAGACAGGAAATCGGCGTCTATGGCTGGCAGTGTGGTGCAGTGGCCAAAGCAGGCAGGCAGGAGCTTTGGGTTCTAGCCCCTGATCTAAGTGAGGCCAACAAGGCGACACTGCATAGGTGTGTGACAAATCCACCCCCGAGTGATGCCATGAAGCCAACCTAACCCCCAGTGTAGACAGCACTAGGTTCTTCCCTCATCCTAGCTACTGCCTCTCGGGGAGGTGGATAAACTGGGAGAGCCCCTTAGGCTGGGCAGTCGCAGTGTGCCAGCTGGCACGGGGCAGTGACTAAAATGCACCCATCATAGAATATCAGGGTTGGAAGGGACCTCAGGAGGTTCTAGTCCAACCCCCTGCTCAAAGCAGGACCAACCCCAACAAAATCATCCCAGCCAGGGCTTTGTCAAGCCTGACCTTAAAAACTTCTAAGGAAGAAGATTCCACCACCTCCCTAGGTAACGCATTCCAGTGTTTCACCACCCTCCTAGTGAAAAAGTTTTTCCTAATATCCAACCTAAACCTCCCCCACTGCAACTTGAGACCATTACTCCTCGTTCTGTCATCTGCCACCACTGAGAACAGCCGAGCTCCATCCTCTTTGGAACCCCCCTTCAGGTAACTGAAGGCTGCTATCAAATCCCCCCTCACTCTTCTCTTCTGCAGACTAAACAATCCCAGTTCCCTCAGCCTCTCCTCATAAGTCATGTGCCCCAGCCCCCTAATCATTTTCATTGCCCTCCACTGGCTTCTCCCCAATTTGTCCACATCCCTTCTGTAGTGGAGGGACCAAAACTGGATGCAATACTCCAGGTGTGGCCTCACCAGTGCTGAATAGAGGGGAATAATCACTTTCCTCCATCTGCTGGCAATGCTCCTACTAATACAGCCCAATATGCCATTGGCCTTCTTGGCAACAAGGGCACACTGCTGACTCATATCCAGCTTCTCGTCCACTGTCACCCCTAGGTCCTTTTCTGCAGAACTGCTGCCGAGCCATTCGGTCCCTAGTCTGTAGCAGTGCATGGGATTCTTCCTTCCTAAATGCAGGACTCTGTACTTGTCCTTGTTGAACCTCATCAGATTTCTTTAGGCCCAATCCTCCAATTTGGCTAGGTCACTCTGGACCCTATCCCTACCCTCCAGCTTATCTCTCTCCCCCCAGCTTAGTGTCATCTGCAAACTTGCTGAGGGTTCAATTAATCCCACCATCCAGATCATTAATAAAAAGATGTTGAACAAAACCGGCCCCAGGACCGACCCTTGGGGCACTCCACTTGATACCGGCTGCCAACTAGACATGGAGCCATTGATCACTACCCATTGAGCCCGACAATCTAGCCAACTTTCTATCCACCTTATAGTCCATTCATCCAGCCCACACTTCTTTAACTTGCTGGCAAGAATACTGTGGGAGACCGTATCAAAAGCTTTGCTAAAGTCAAGGAACAACATGTCCACTGCTTTCCCCTCATCCACAGAGCCAGTTATTTCGTCATAGAAGGCAATTAGGTTAGTCAGGCATGACTTGCCCTTGGTGAATCCATGCTGACTGTTCCTGATCACCTTCCTCTCCTCCAAGTGCCTCAAAATGGATTCCTTGAGGCTCCATGATTTTTTTCCAGGGACTGAGGTGAGGCTGACTGATTTTATAGTTCCTCGGATTCTCTTTCTTCCCTTTTTTAAAGATGGGCACTATATTTGCCTTTTTCTAATTGCCTGGGACCTCCCCTGATCACCACAGATTTTCAAAGATAATGGCCAAGGGCTCTGCAATCACATCAGCCAACCCCCTCAGCACCCTTGGATGCATCAGATCTAGACCCATGGACTTGTGCACGTCCAGCTTTTCTAAATAGTTCCGAACCACTTCTTTCTCCACAGAGGCCTGCTCACCTCCTCCCCATGCTGTGATGCCCAGTGCAGCAGTCTGGGAGCTGACCTTGTCTGTGAAGACTGAGGCAAAAAAAGCATTGAGTACTTCAGCTTTTTCCTCAACATCTGTCACTAGGTTGCCTCCCCCATCAACTAAGGGTCCCACACTTTCCCTGACCTTCTTGTTGCTAACATACCTGTAGAAACCCTTCTTGTTACCCTTCACATCCCTTGCCAGCTGCAACTCCAATTGTGCCTTGGCCTTCCTGATTACGCCCTGGCATGCTTGAACAATATTTTTATACTCATCCCTGGTCATCTGTCCAAATCTCCACTTCTTGTAAGCTTCCTTTTTGTGTTTAAGATCAGCAAGGATTTCACTGTTAAGCCAAGCTGGTCGCCTGCCATGTTTGTTATTCTTTCTGCACTTCAGGATGGTTTGTTCCTGTGCCTTCAGTAAGGCTTCTTTAAAATACAGCCAGCTCTCCTGGACTCCTTTCCCCCTCATGTTGTTCTCCCAGAGGATCCTGCCCATCAGTTCCCTGAGGGAGTCAAAGTCTGCTTTTCTGAAGTCCAGGGTCCGTGTTCTGCTGCTCTCCTTTCTTCCCTGTGTCAGGATCCTGAACTCGACCTTCTCATGATCACTGCCTCCCAGGTTCCCATCCACTTCTACTTCCCCTACCAATTCTTCCCTGTTTCTGAGCAGCAGATCAAGAGGAGCACGGCCCCTAGTCGGTTCCTCCAGCACTTGCACCCCAACACTCTCCAAAAACTTCCAAAAGGTTCATGCACCCCCATCACTCCCCAGCAGTGCCCCAGAGCAATCCGGGGGACAGCCCCAGAACTCACTCCAGTGAGTTCAGTGTGTGGGGCTGTGCCCACAAGTGCCAAGATGCCCGTGTGTGGGTGGGGTAGCCCTGGCAAGAGGCACTGTGCAGCTGCGCTCAGCAGTTGCCTAGGCGACAGTTCCCACCCCACCTGGTGCATGGAGGAGCCCTTCTGGGGCTATTTGCAAGGCAAGGTGCCCTGGAGAGGCAGGTAGGTGCTAATGTGCCTGAACCCCCATGGCCTGGCGATGTACAGAGGGAACTGGGTGTCCTGGCAACTAATGCCCTGTGTGCCCGGCCCAGGGCAGTAAACACAGTCCAAGGAGATGAGGGTGAATTTTCATTTCTCCCCCAGCCCAGCCTACCCTGGCTCCATTCCCAGCCCTTCAGAACAAGACCGGGGGTCATGGGGGATAATCAGCTAAACACAAGCTCCCAGGGCAGCGCCCTGGCCAGAAGGGTAATCGGGTACCTGCGTTATGCATTCAGGTATCTCGAGTAGGACCAGAGAGGTTATTTTACCACTGTGCTTGGCACTGGGGCGCCCGCTGCTGGCATCCTGGCCCCAGTCCCGGTGCCACAGCTCAAGGAGGATGCTGATAAACTGGAGAGGGGTCAGAGAAGAGCCAGGGGAACGATTAAAGGGTTAGAAAACCTGCTGGAGCTCCATCCATTTAGCCCAACAAAGAGAAGGTTCGGGGGTGACTTGATCCCAGCCTGCAAGTACTTACGTAGGGAACAAATATTTCATAAGGGGCTCATCAGTCTGGCAGCGACAGGTCTGACCCGACCCAGTGGCTGGTAGCTGAGGCTAAACACATTCAGACTGAGGTGGACATTTTTAGCAGTGACAATAATTAACCATTGGACCAATTCACCGGGGTCATGATGGATTCTCCATCCCTGACCATTCTCAAAGCTCTGCCCTAGGGATTACAGTGGGGATTACTGCCCCAGGTCTCTGGCTGGGGGTATCCAGGTGTCTGGCCACTCCCAGAGCAGTATCCCTCCCACCTCCACCTCAAGAGATGGGATTTCCAGCCACCTTTGTGCAATGGGAGAACAATGCCAGATGCCTGCCCCAGGGAGGGTACCAGTTCCCCATGGGTAGGGCTGAGCCCGGTGGGCGAGGCAGGGCCAGGCCGGGGCTGTCCAGTCAGCTTGCACCTCTCCACCAAGGCGAACGAGGGACCAAGTAATGACGGCACTGATAAGGCCAGTCACCCCCAAACGAGTCGTGGCATCTCAGCTGTGGTCACACACGCCTGGGCCGGCCCAGGGCTCTCTGCTGGGCCGGCCCAGGGCTCTCTGCTGGGCCGGCCCAGGGCTCTCTGCTGGGCCGGCCCAGGGCTCTCTGCTGGGCCGGCCCAGGGCTCTCTGCTGGGCCGGCCCAGGGCTCTCTGCTGGGCCGGCCCAGGGCAGGGCTTGAAGCAGCACGGAGAGGTGAAAGGCTGCAGCGCCCATCCCCTCACTCAGCACTCAGCGATGGGAGCAACCCACCTTTATGCAAACGCAGCAGCACCCCTTAACCCTCTGCTGCCCGCTCGGCGTCTCCAGCGCCTTCCTGGGCTCTGGGACAGGCCCGTGGAGTCTCAGTACAAGTGCAGGGTCCCCAGGCACTTCCAGGCAGCACGCCAGAGCCAGCAACATTTAGAGATGGGGTCCTGAGGTTCCCTGTCTGGGACCCACCAGCCTTTGGAGACACCCAGATGCTGAAGGGTCGAGGCCAGGTCCACCCAGCCCCCAGTGGCCACACGAGAGGCCGTCAATCCCTGCGCCGGGAGGGATTATTTCCCCCATGTCCCCAGCCCTGCCCCAGCCCCGAGCCACGGGCTCTCGCTGCAGTGCACGCACTGGACGCACCTTCCCAGGACGCAGCAGGGCTGGGCCCTGGGCACGGGGCCCGAGCCAGCGGGCACTGGCCACTGATGCTGCAGCTCCAGGCTCGGGGGGTGGCCGGAGCCCCATCCTGGCAGACAAGAGACCCAGGAGGAGCCGGTGCCTGCGGGGCACATTGGGAAGGAGGGCGAGGTGTCGGGCCTAAGCAGGGCCTGAAGGCTCAAGGCCATCAACTGATCACAGACTAGGGCCGACCTGGGGGGAACCTGTGGTTTTAGCCCATTGGCTGTATTGCCCTACACTCAGCGTAGACCCCCAGCACAGCACCTCCCCCCATCCTCCAGAACACAGACCCTGATCTCCCCCACACACCTCAGAGCCCCCATCTCCTCTGGAGCACAGACCTGCCCCAGCACAAGACCCCATCTCCCTCCCAGTGCCCTGCACACACTGGCCTCCCCAGCCAGATCTCCCCAAGCAGCCATCCCTGCCAGGCCACCTCATGAGCATCCTCCAGCCCCCTGCGCCCTCCACGCCTTTCCCTGCAAGTGCCCCCTGGCTCCCAGGCTGGGTCCATCCCCAGGAAGCACAGAACTCCTTGTCCGGGTGTCACAGGGCTTGGAGGTACCACTCCACTGCCTATGGGTGCTCTCCCATAACGCTGGGCCCAAGCCCCTCAGCCTCAAGGCAGAGGGCCCATTGTACAGCCCCGTGGGCAGCCCAGCTCCTGGCTGCCTGCCAGGGGGGCCGAGAGCCACGATTCCGCAGGAGGAAATCACTGCAAACAGCATCGGGGCAGGCGGCCCCCTGAGCCAGGACAGGCAAGTGCTGCATGAATCACTTGCACCACACAGCTCAGCCAGTGCCCCTCAGTCCTGAACCTGCAGCCCCCGGCTAACCCCCCATCCCTCCCCGCTCTGCCAAGCCCCTTCAGCCCCACCCCCCCGAGCTCTGCCAGGGCCCCTCCATCCCCACCCCTGCTATCCCCACCCTGTCCCCCAGCTCTGCTGAGCCCTTCCATCCCCCACCCACAGCCCTGCCCTTGCCCCCCAGCTCTGTTGGGCCACACCCCCATCCCCATCCCTCTGCTATCCCCACCCCCCCCAGCTCTGCCAGGGCCCCTCCATCTCCACCCCCTGTTATTCCCGCCCTGCCCCCTCAGTTCTGCCGGGGCCCCTCCATCCCCACCCACAGCCCCTGCTAGTCCTGCCCTCCAGCTCGGTTTCATTGCTGGTTGCCCTGTGCAGTGATGGCTAATGGCTCCAGCGAGGGCAGGAGTTACTCCATGTCTGGCCGGTGCTGTGGCGGGTACAACAGGGTCTCAGCACCCAGTGCGGTCATGATTACTGGCTCAGTGCAAGTCCACCAGCATGTACATGGGGGAGCTGAGCCCTCTGAGCCGGGCGCCTGCCCCCAGCTGACTCTGCAGGGCCAGGTCCTAGCCTGCTACTGGGACCCACATTCCAACGCTGGCCTGGCCGACAGCCCCATCAGCAGCCCTCCCCTCCCCTCCCCTCCCAGCTGGGGAATGCTCACCACCCCCTCCTGAACCCACAGCAAACCTTCCCCCCACAGCCCCAGCCTCTGGGAGGAAGGTGCAGCTGCGAGGGACCTTCCCACTGTCTCTATAGTCAGCTCCTTGCCCTGCTCTCAGACCCCACCCCAGAACTGGGGGGCGGGGCCAAACCAAACACCCTCCTCCTCCGTTCTCTTGCAGGGACCTAGGTTTGAATCCTGCCCCAGGTTGCAAGTGAAACGAGTTTACCGGGCTGAATTTCTGCAGAATGCCCCCTGCCCCGTGAGGGAAAGAGCATCTGAGGGACATGCAGGGCTGGACTAGCATGGCCCCTGGAACTACTGATCAGTCTTTGAAAGGCAGATGCAGAAGTGGGTTTAAAAATTCTCTTTGACTCTGACACCAGCACTTCCCACAGCCTCCAGAGCCTGAGGTGTACCCCCAAACCTCAGCTGAGCTCTCAGCCCCAGCAAGCACCTTCCTCCTCCCAGATCCCGCTATCTGGGCCTGTTCACGGCTGACTCCCACCAACGGGGACACCTGCCCAGAGAGGAGGCAACCTCAGCTGGGGTGATTGAGAAGAGGAACTGAATCTAGGCAGGGAGTGGGGTCCAGTGGTTAGAGCAGGGGCCGAGCGGCAGGACTCCTAGGTTATATTCCCCAGCTGTCACTGACCTACTGGTGTGGCACTCAGACTTGGTCATCAACATGGTCTCTTCTCAATGCATGATGCCCACCCGCTATATCGCCAGCACCCTCCAGCCCAGGGGTGCCAAGAGGAGGGAATGAGGAAGGCAAGTGTCTGAGCGGGATACTGGGTCCCAGAAAAGGAACTTGCCAATGGCTACATGGTGAGCCAGTGGCCAGGCAGGGAATAGAACCCAGGAGTCCTGCTGCTGAGTCGTGGGCTCTCCCCATCAGGGCCTCTCTTCCTTGCCTGTAGGGAGGCTGCCGAGTGGCACAAACCCTGCTTCTCAGAGCTCTGGGTGCGTGGGCACATCCCACACCCGTCCTCCCGCTTGTTGCTCACAAATCGTCTGTACTTGGTCCCCGGTGTCACGGAGTGTGGGGGAGTCCAGACCCTGCACCCCTCTTCCTGGGATTCACTGAGACTCTCAGCCAGCCAGTAAAACGGAAGGTTTATTGGACAACAGGAACACAGTCCAAAACAAAGCTTGTGGGTACAACCAGGACCCCTCAGTCACATCCTTCTGGGGGGCAGGGAGCTTAGACCCCAGCCCTGGGGTTCTCTGCGTTCCACCCCCCAGCACCAAACTGAAACTAAACCCCCCAGCAGGCTCCCTCCTGCAGCCTCTGATCACATTCCCGGGCAGAGGTGTCACCTCCCCGTCCCCCTCCTGGCTCAGGGGACAGGCTCTCAAGTCTCCCAGTGAAACTCCCCTGCGGCATTCCCAGGTCAACACTCCCCCCTCCCTGCTGCGTCACATCTCTCCCCACTTCGAGACTGAACTGAGCGGGGTCACTCTGACCAGTGACCTGGGGAAGTTCGGGGCCCCCTCTCCAGGACAGCGCATCCGCTATCAGGTTGGCCCTTCCCTTCACGTGGACCACGTCCATGTCGTAATCCTGCAGGAGCAGGCTCCATCTCAGGAGGTTGGCGTTGGCTCCTTTCATCTGGTGCAGCCAGGTCAGGGGAGAGTGGTCGGTGTACACGATGAAGTGTTGCCCGAAGAGATAGGACTCCAGTTTCTTGAGGGCCCACACCATGGCCAGGCACTCCTTCTCGATGGCCGCGTAGTGTTGCTCCCGGGGTAGCAACTTCTTGCTCAGGTACACGATGGGGTGTCTCTCCCCCTTTTCATCCTCCTGCATTAACACCGCTCCCAGTCCTGTGTCTGAGGCGTCGGTGAACACCACAAAGGGCTTGTCAAAGTCTGGGTTTGCCAGAACTGGGCCACTGACCAGAGCCTCCTTCAGGGCCCGGAAAGCCTCTTGGCACTGCTCGGTCCAGACCACCTTGTCTGGCTTCCCCTTCTTGCATAGCTCAGTGATGGGGATGGCTATGGCACTAAAGTGGGGCACAAATCTTCGGTAGTATCCTGCCATCCCAATAAAGGCTTGGACCTGCTTTTTAGTGTGAGGAGCAGGCCAGTCTCTGATCACCTCCATCTTGGCTGGTTCTGGCTTTAGGTGGCCGCTCCCCACCCGATGGCCCAGGTAAGATACTTCAGCCATCCCCACCTTGCACTTCTCCGCTTTTACAGTCAGCCAAGCCCCCTGGAGTCGGTCCAGCACTTGTCTAACCTGGGACACGTGGTCCTCCCAGGTCTGGCTAAAGATGTCATCAATATACGCCATGGCAAAACTCTCCATCCCCCTCAGGAGCTGGTCCACCAGGCGCTGGAAGGTGGCCGGCGCTCCCTTGAGGCCAAAAGGCAGGGTCAGGAACTCATAGAGCCCCAGAGGGGTGATAAAGGCCGATTTCAGCCGGGCATCTGCATCCAGCGGCACTTGCCAGTAGCCCTTTGTAAGGTCCACGGTGGTAGGGTACCGAGCTCCTCCCAGCTTCTCTAGGAGCTCGTCCGGCCTGGGCATGGGGTAGGCATCCGATACAGCGATTGCATTGAGCTTCCAATAGTCCACACAGAACCGGACCGACCCATCCTTTTTGGGGACCAGCACCACCAGCGAGGCCCAAGGGCTGGCAGATGGCTGGATCACCCCCAAAGCCAGCATGCCCCGGACCTCTCTTTCCAGGTCCTGAGCAGTTTTCCCTGTGACTCAGAAGGGGGAGCTTCTTATCGGCGGGTGCGACCCCATCTGCACCCGGTGGACAGTCAGATTAGTGCGTCCAGGCTGGTTGGAAAACAGCTGTCGGTACGGATGCAGCACCCCCCTGACCTCAGCTTGCCGAGCAGGGGTTAGCTGATCCGAGACGGGAATTGTTTCCAGGGGGGAACCAGCTCTGGTCCCAGGGAATAGATCTACTAAAGGATCATCTCCCTGCTCCTCCCACTGTCCACACACGGCCAACACCACATTCCCCCTGGCATAATATGGCTTCATCATATTCACATGTTACACCCGGCGGTGGTGCGCCCGGTTCGACAGCTCCACCACATAGTTTACCTCACTGAGCTGCTTGACGACCTTGAAAGGGCCCTCCCAGGTGGCCTGTAGTTTGTTCTTTTTCACAGGGATGCGTAGGCACAGGCCCGCACCGTGCGGTCATACCAGACCTTCTGCTTCTTCTGGGCTCTGGCCAGATTCTCCCTGGCCAGGCCCATGAGTTCAGCAAGTCTCTCTCGGAAGATCAGGACATACTCCACCACTGACTCTCCATTGGGGGTGGCCTTCCCCTCCCACTCATCTCTCATCAGGTCCAGGGGGCCCCTCACCCTCCTTCCATATAACAGTTCGAAAGGTGAAAATCCGGTAGACTCCTGGGGCACCTTCCTGTACGTGAACAGCAGGTGAGGTAAGTACTTGTCCCAATCCTGCGGGTGCTGGTTCATAAAGATTTTCAGCATCATCTTTAGCGTCCCATTGAACCTCTCCACCAGCCCATTGGACTGGGGGTGATAAGCTGAGGTCCAGTCATGCCGGACCCCACATTTCTCCCACAAGCACCGGAGCAGGGCCGACATGAAGTTGGAGCCTTGGTCTGTCAAGACTTCCTTGGGGAACCCTACGCGGCTGAAAATGGTCAGGAGCGCATCTGCCACGGGGTCTGCTTCAATGGAAGCTAAGGGCACTGCCTCGGGGTAGCGGGTAGCAAAATCTACCACCACCAGAATGTATTTTTTCCCCGACCGGGTCGTCTTGCTGAGAGGCCCCACGATGTCCATGGCCACCTTCTGGAAAGGCTCCTCTATGATGGGCAAAGGTCTCAAAGCCGCTTTCCCCTTGTCCCGGGCCTTCCCCACCCTCTGACAGGGGTCACAGGATCGGCAATACTGCCGGACGGTGGTAAAGACCCGGGCCAGTAAAAGTTCTGTAGCAACCTCTGCCGGGTGCGCCGGATTCCCTGGTGCCCTGCAAGGGGGATGTCATGGGCCAGGTACAGGAGCTTGCGGCGATACTTCTGGGGGACCACCAGCTGCCTCCTGATCCCACAGGACTCCACTTCCCCTGGGGGAGCCCATTCTCGGTACAGGAACCCCTTCTCCCACAGGAACCTCTCCTGGCAGCCTCTCCTCATGGTCCGTCCCACACCAAGGTCGGCCAGGTCCCTGAGCTTCCGCAAGGAGGGATCTTTCCTCAACTCGGCCTGGAACTCAGCAGCTGGGGAAGGGATGGGGACCGGTTCCCCCTCAGTGGCCAGGTCTGAGGCCTCAGCCTCTCTGAGCCGTGCCCCTCGGTGCTCCCTCCCCACCAGGGTAGGGTCCTGGGCCTCTGGTGTGGTACCCTCCCCAAGGTCAGGGCGCAGTGCCCCTCGCCGGCTCTGGCTACGCGTCACAACCAGGGCGGTCTGGGGCTTGCTTGGCCAGTCCTCTAGGTCTCCCCTCATCAAAACTTCAGTGGGCAAATGGTGGTGTACCCCCACATCCTTGGGGCCCTCCTTGGCCCCCCATTTCAGGTGTACCCTTGCCACAGGCACCTTGAATGGGGTCCCACCCACCCCCATCAGGGTCAGTTAGGTGTTGGGCACCACCCGATCTGGGGCCACCACCTCGGGCCGGGCCAGCGTCACCTCCACGCCCGTATCCCAGTATCCATTGACCTTCCTCCCATCCACCTCCAGGGGAACAAGGCACTCTCTCCGGAGGGACAGCCCCGCGCCCACCCTGTAAACCGAGCACCCTGAGTCCAGAGCATCCAGCCCTCTGGCGGAGCTGGCCTGGGGTACTCTTCCCTCCTGAGCAGGTGGTAAACTGGCAGCCCCCCTTGCCTGGGTCGTCTGCCCCTCATCCAGCTGGGTCCCTACCCAGTTAACCCTGGGTAGGTTGGGTTGGCTCAGTTTGTCCCTGAGCCTGGGGCACTGGGTCTGTACGTGGCCTCTCTGGCCCCAGTGACAGCAGCTCAGGTCACGTTGGTCCCCTCGAGTGGGTCGGAGGGGCCCGACGCCAGGCGTTCCCCTTTGGAGGGGGTTCTCCCTATTTCCCCGCTGGGAGGTCCAATGGTGACTCTCTCTCTGCATCGGGGGGTGCCTGTTCTTTTGGGACTCCTCCCGGCTACCCCCTGACCGACTGTTCACAAACTCGTCGGCCAGCTGCCCTGCGTGCTGGGGGTTCTCCAGCTTTTTGTCCACCAGCCACAGCCTCAGGTCGGAAGGGCACTGTTCATACAGTTGCTCCAGTACGTATACGTCAAGCAGGTCCTCTTTAGCTTGGGCCCCAGCTGTCCACTTGCGGGCATATCCCTGCATCCGGTTGACCAGTTGTAGGTAGGTGACCTCAGGCGTTTTACGCTGACTCCGGAACCTTCTCCGGTACATCTCAGGGGTCAGCCCAAACTCACGGAGCAGGGACTGTTTGAACAGTTCATAGTCCCCTGCCTCCGGCCCTGTCATTCGGCTGTACACCTCCACGGCTTTGGGGTCCAGTAAGGGGGTGAGAAACTGGAGCCTGTCTGTAGGGTCAACCCTGTGCAGCTCACAGGCATTCTCAGAGGCCGTCAGGAAGCTATCTATGTGCTCCCCCTCCTTACGCTGGGCCAGGAAGCACTTATCAGAGCTCCTTGCAGTCTTGGGTCCCCCCTCACTCACCGCAGCCGGGGCCCCACTGCTCCTCAGCCTGGCCAGCTCCAGTTCGTGCTGTCTTTGTTTCTCCTTCTCCTGACGTTCCCTCTCCTTCTCCTCCTACTCATGTTGACGTTGTTTCTCCTCATGTTGACGTTGTTTTTCATGATCCTCCAGCTCCCTCATTTTCATCTCCCTCTCCCATTCCAGCCGCATCCGCTCCAGGGATGGGGAGCTCCGCCGGGAGGATCCCCTGCGGGCTGCTGGGGTCAGGGTGCCCTCGGTATTCGCTGGGCTTCCCCCAACCCCTCCCCCAGGCCTAGGTAGGAAGGGTCTCGGGATGTCCTGGGCAGCAGTCTGACCCCTCCCAGCCCGGTCAGGCCCCAGGGCCCACGCTGCGTCCGCCGGGCGGCTTCCCTCAGGGACAGGGATCGGGTCATCCAAGCGATCCCTCTCCTCCAACTGGGCAATCGGCTGTTCCTTGGTGGACGTCCCGATGCGCAGCCCCCTCTGCCTGCACAGCTCCACCAGGTCGCTCTTAAGGCGTTTAGCGTACATCTCCCTGCTGGCCACTCGCAGGCCGGGCAGCTTTCCACGGTTTCCAGGAAAAACCCCTAGGGTGCCAGTCCTTCTTGAGGTCACCACCTCTTTGCCAGGGTCGAGCTGCAGACTCCTCCGCCCCTGGGACCACTCGCTGCGATCCCCCGGGGGACCCTGTTACTGCAAAAGTCCTTCTCTCTGGTCACACACTCCCAGGGGTTAACCGCCCCCTGAAACCGTCTCTCTCTGACTCTTCAGCACGCCTGGTCCCCGTCAACCCCCCTTCGTTTTACTGCTCCCCAGTCACTTACTGCAGGAAGCGCCGTCCACGGGGTGCAGTACATCCCACCTCTGCCACCAGTTGTCATGGAGTGTGGGGGAGTCCAGGCCCTGCACCCCTCTTCCTGGGATTCACTGAGACTCTCAGCCAGCCAGTAAAATGGAAGGTTTATTGGACAACAGGAATACAGTCCAAAACAGAGCTTGTGGGTACAACCAGGACCCCTCAGTCAAGTCCTTCTGGGGGAGCAGGGAGCTTAGACCCCAGCCCTGGGGTTCCCTGCGTTCCTCCACCCAGCACCAAACTGAAACTAAACCCCCCCAGCAGGCTCCCTCCTGCAGCCTCTGTCCACATTCCCAGGCAGAGGTGTCACCTCCCCCTCCCCCTCCTGGCTCAGGTGACAGGCTCTCAGGTCTCCCATTGAAACTCCCCCGCCACATTCCCAGGTCAACACTCCCCCCTCCCTGCTCCGTCACACCTGGGGGCTGTGAGACAGACCCCCCCCCCAGCCCCTGGCTCAGCCAGCCCCTCAGAGGCTGGTGGAATCTGGCCCACGCCCAGATCCTTGCACCCAGTGCTGAGAGCTCACAGGCTCTTGAATACAGCTTCTGTCTAGCTCCCAGGTGCCAGGCGTGTGCAAACACCTGCAGGGTCAAGCAAGAGACACCCCCTCCCGCATCTATCTGAGCCACACAGGTACGGACCGACCAACAGAGCAGGGGCAGAGCTGGAATAGCAGGTACTGGCGCAGGGCAGAGCATGGGGAGATCACAAAACCAGGGGAGGGTGGCCAGAACTGGACTAGTAAAGTGGGCAGGAAATAGGCTGCAGATCAGGACTTGCAGAGCTGGGTTTGGGAGGGGAGCCCAGGGCTGGGAAAGGAGGGAGCTGCAGGTTGAGATTAAGGGGTGCTGGCAGAGCTGTGTGTGGGGAGCCAAGGGCTGGGATAGGAAGGGGGCTGCAGGTCAGGATTAAGGGGCACCGGCAGCCCAGGTCCGGGGCAGCAGGGGGCTGCGGGTCGGGAGTGAGGGGCACCGGCAGAGATGTGTTGGGGGGAGCCCAGGTCCGGGGCAGCGGGGGGCTGCGGGTCAGGAGTGAGGGGCACCGGCAGAGATGTGTTGGGGGGAGCCCAGGTCCGGGGCAGCGGGGGGCTGCGGGTCGGGAGTGAGGGGCACCGGCAGAGATGTGTTGGGGGGAGCCCAGGTCCGGGGCAGCGGGGGGCTGCGGGTCGGGAGTGAGGGGCACCGGCAGAGATGTGTTGGGGGGAGCCCAGGTCCGGGGCAGCGGGGGGCTGCGGGTCGGGAGTGAGGGGCACCGGCAGAGATGTGTTGGGGGGAGCCCAGGTCCAGGGCAGCGGGGGGCTGCGGGTCGGGAGTGAGGGGCACCGGCAGAGATGTGTTGGGGGGAGCCCAGGTCCGGGGCAGCGGGGGGCTGCGGGTCGGGAGTGAGGGGCACCGGCAGAGCTGCATGAGCAACTTTGCCCAGCCCCCGTCCATTCTGCCCAGCTCCGTGGCGGTGCTCAGGGACCCTTCTCTGCCCACAGACGCCGGGTGCTCCCCAGGGGGCGGCGATCCCAGGCGAGTGGCCTGCGTGGGGGCACCTACCCTCCGTAGGCTCCGAAGGTGAAGCTCCGCTTCCTGGAGCTCATGCCGGCAGGCACGGGCAGGCCCAGCTGTCGGAGCCGGGGACGCTGGTGACAGCCTGTCCCGATCGCCGGCTGCTGCAGCTGCAGAGTCTAGAGCCAGTTACACCACCGGCCTCGCCTCGCTGCCTCCCCGCCCACTCCAGCGTCCGTCCCGCCCCAGCTCTGCCCGGCTCCAGCCAGCACAGACGGGCAGGCCCTGGCTCTGCCAGCAGGCAAGCGTCACCCGGCAACCCCGCCGGGCCCCCGAAGCAGAGAACCACCGGGAGCAGCTGGTGAGGGGCTGCCCAGGGAGCCATTAACTCTGCGTCTCCACTGGGCACCAGGGAGCCCATTAGCGGAGTAGGGCTGGTGCCAGCCGTTCACCCATGGGAGCCCGACTGGCACCAGCCATCTCTCTCATGGGCACAGAGACCCAGCCCCCAATCACACCATCACGGATGGGGCCTCGGCCTCCCCCACACCCGCTGGTGAAGGGTTAACACCATCAGCACGAGGAGCCACAAGCAGGGGCGCCCTCCTCTAGGCCACAGCTGGTCCCCAACCCGGCACTGCCATGGGGAAGCTCACAGCAGCATCACAAACCTACACACTGGGCATCACAGCGTCGAACTGGGGAGAGGGAGCTGTACAAAACAGGGGGAGGTGGAGGGGATGGGTACATTTGGGGGGGCGCACAGAAAAATAGGGGGGCTGGGAGTATTTGGGGGGGCTGCACGAATGGGGGGGCTGAGGATGTTGGGGAGGCTGCACAGAACAGGAGGGGGCTGGGCGTGTTGGGGGGCTGCACAGAATGGGGGGCTGGGCATGTTTGGGGGGCTGCACAGAACAAATGGGGACTGGGCGTGTTGGGGGATGCACAGAATGGGAGGCTGGGCGTGTTTGGGGGGCTGCACAGAGCAGGAGGGGGGCTGGGCGTGTTGGGGGGATGCACAGAATGGGAGGCTGGGCGTGTTTGGGGGGCTGCACAGAACAGGAGGGGGGCTGGGCGTGTTGGGGGCTGCACAGAATGGGGGGCTGGGTGTGTTTGGGGGGCTGCACAGAACAGGAGGGGGGCTGGGCGTGTTGGGGGGCTGCACAGAATGGGGGGCTGGGCATGTTTGGGGGGCTGCACAGAACAGATGGAGGCTGGGCGTGTTTGGGGGGCTGCACAGAATGGGAGGCTGGGTGTGTTTGGGGGGCTGCACAGAACAGAAGGGGGACTGGGCGTGTTGGGGGGGATGCACAGAACAGGTGGGGGCTGGGCGTGTTTGGGGGGATGCACAGAATGGGAGGCTGGGCGTGTTTGGGGGGCTGCACAGAACAGGAGGGGGGCTGGGCATGTTGGGGGGGCTGCACAGAATGGGGGGCTGGGCGTGTTTGGGGGGATGCACAGAACAGGAGGGGGGCTGGGCGTGTTGGGGGGATGCACAGAACAGGTGGGGGATGGGCGTGTTGGGGGGCTGCACAGAATGGGAGGCTGGGTGTGTTGGGGGGCTGCACAGAATGGGGGGGGCTGCACACAGCAGACGGGGGGCTGGGTGTGTTTGGGGGCTGCACAGAACAGGAGGGGGGCTGGGTGTGTTGGAGGGATGCACAGAACAGATGGGGGCTGGGTGTGTTGGGGGGCTGCACAGAATGGGGGGGCTGCACACAGCAGACGGGGGGCTGGGTGTGTTTGGGGGCTGCACAGAACAGGAGGGGGGCTGCACAGAATGGGAGGCTGGGTGTGTTGGGGGGCTGCACAGAACAGGAGGGGGGCTGGGTGTGTTGGAGGGATGCACAGAACAGATGGGGGCTGGGTGTGTTGGGGGGCTGCACAGAATGGGGGGGCTGCACACAGCAGACGGGGGGCTGGGTGTGTTTGGGGGCTGCACAGAACAGGAGGGGGGCTGCACAGAATGGGAGGCTGGGTGTGTTGGGGGGCTGCACAGAATGGGGGGGGCTGCACACAGCAGACGGGGGGCTGGGTGTGTTTGGGGGCTGCACAGAACAGGAGGGGGGCTGCACAGAATGGGGGGCTGGGTGTGTTGGGGGGCTGCACAGAATGGGGGGGGCTGCACACAGCAGACGGGGGGCTGGGCGTGTTTGGCCCCCTTTGGCCACAAGCCCCAGGCAGCGGGAGCCCGACAAGCTTGTGGATTGTTCCCCCTGCAGTGCAGGGGAGGCGGGGAGCAGGCTGCTCAGCAGTGGGGGGAGGGACACTGGCAGCCCTTGTTCTGTGCCCCAGGGCAGCGCCCACTCAGCCCAGCTCTGCTCCTGGGGCGCCTGCCAGGCTGGGCGGGGGGCGTGGGAGGAATTCCCGGCCGCGGGGGCCGGCAGGGAAATCAGCTGGGGTTGGGGCAGAGTATCGGGATATAGGGCGGCCAAGCACCGACCCCCCCTGCCCGCCCAGCCCCCCACTATACAGCCCTGCACGACCCCCCACTGTATACCCTTGCAGCACCCTATACAAACACACACTATATTCCTACACACAGACACACACTGTACCCCCTGCACAACCCTACACACACTGTACCCCCTGCACAACCCTACACAGACACACACTGTACCCCCTGCACCACCCTACACACACAGACACTGTACCCTCTGCACAACCCTACACACACACAGACACTGTACCCCCTGCACCACCCTACACAGACAGACACTGTACCCTCTGCACAACCCTACACAGACACACACTGTACCCCCTGCACAACCCTACACACACAGACACACACTGTACCCCCTGCACAACCCTACACACACACACACTGTACCCCCTGCACAACCCTACACACACAGACACTGTACCCCCTGCACAACCCTACACACACACACACTGTACCCCCTGCACAACCCTACACACACAGACACACACTGTACCCCCTGCACAACCCTACACACACTGTACCCTCTGCACAACCCTACACAGACACACACTGTACCCCCTGCACAACCCTACACACACAGACACTGTACCCCCTGCACAACCCTACACAGACACACACTGTACCCCCTGCACAACCCTACACACACACACACTGTACCCCCTGCACAACCCTACACACACAGACACACACTGTACCCCTGCACAACCCTACACACACTGTACCCTCTGCACAACCCTACACAGACACACACTGTACCCCCTGCACAACCCTACACACACAGACACACACTGTACCCCCTGCACAACCCTACACACACAGACACTGTACCCCCTGCACAACCCTACACACACAGACACTGTACCCCCTGCACAACCCTACACACACACACACAGTCTATCCCCTGCACCACCCTACACACACACACAGTCTATCCCCTGCATGCTATGCACACACACTGTACCAACTGCAGTCTTACACAGACACACACTGTACCCCCCTCACACACACACTGTACCCCCCTGCAAAGACACACACACACACTGTACCCCCCCCCACACACACACACTACTTTCTGCGCACACAGCTGCTCAAGCCTGCTCCACACACTATACCCTGTGCACACCCCTACACTCCTACACACATACATCTTCTGCATCATCCAAGACACACACACACAGCGTATGCACTCTGCACAACCCTACACACTCACACTATACCCCCTGCTCAACCCTACACACACAAACACACACTCCTCTGCATCATCCTATACACACACACTATACACCCTGCCCTCCACTGTACGCTCCTTCACAACCCACACGATACCCTCCAGCGCAACACACAAACACTATACCCACCCACACACTATATCCCCTGCGCAACCTTACATCCCCCACAAAATATCCCCTGCACAATTGTATACACACTGACTACACCCTCTGCACAACCCTACACACACACACTGCACCCTCTGCACCCTCCTAGACACACACTGTGTGCACTTTGCACAATCCTACACACACACACACAATACCCCTGCACAACCCTATACACCCTACGCAACCCCCACTGTACCCTCCTTCACAACCCACCTACACACACTCTACACCCCAGAACAATCCCCCACACACTATGCATCCCGCACAACCCCCCACAAACACACTTTACCCCCGGCAAAACTCCTTTACCCACACTATACAACCCTGCACAACCCTAAATACACAATATAACCCCTGCACAAGCCCATCACACACACACTATACCCCTGCACAACTCCCACAATGCCCTCTGGCACAACCTACACAAACACTGCCCTGTGCACACCTCCCCGCACAACCCCGCTCCACAAACACACTATAGTCCCCTGCACAACCTCCCATCCACACAAGACACTCCCAGCACAACCTCCACACACATACTCTGCCCTCTGCACACATACCGCACACCCTCTACCCTCTGCACAACCCACCTCCACATACACACGCCATCCCCCTGCAGAACCTACACACACACACCCTACCGTCCCGTCCCGCACTATGTAAACACGCAACACACACCCCCTGCACACCCCCACAGTACACACACCCTGCACTCACACCATACACCCCCCGCACAACCCTCTCACCCACACACGCACCCCCCCGCGCTCGGAGCCGGCACTGGCTTTCCCACACAGCAGCACACCACCGCCCATGCCAGCTACCTCACCACTGGGCACCCTGACTCCTGTTCCGTCTGCCCGGGCACCTCCCTGAGCTAATACTGGGGGATTTCAGCTCTCCCCATATTGACTGGGTACTTGTCACCTCAGGAGGGGATGCAGAGATAACGTTTCTTGACACCTTAAATGACTGCTTCTTGGAGCCGCTAGTCCTGGAACCCACAAGAGGAGAGGCAATTCTTGATTTAGGCCTAAGTGGAGCACAGGATCTGGTCCAAGAGGTGAATATAGCTGGACCTCTTGGTAATAGTGACCATAATAAAATTAAATTTAACATCCCTGTGGCGGGGAAAACACCACAGCAGCCCAACACTGTAGCATTTAATTTCAGAAAGGGGGACTACACAAAAATAAGGAGGTTAGTGAAACAGAAATTAAAGGTACGGCACCAAAAGTGAAATCCCTGCAAGCTGCGTGGAAACTCTTTAAAGACACCATAATAGAGGCTCAACTTAAATGTCCACCCCAAATTAAAAAACATAGTAAGAGAACCAACAAAGTGCCACCGTGGCTGAACAACAAAGTAAAAAGCGTGAGAGGCAGAAACGCATCCTTTAAAAAGTGGAATATAAATGCGAGTGAGGAAAATAGAAAGGAGCATAAACTCTGGCAAATTAAGTGTAAAAATATCATTAGAAAGACCAAAAAAGAATCTGAAGAACAACAAGCCAAAGACTCCAAAAGTAACAGCAAAGATTTTTTTAATACATCGGAAGCAGGAACCTGCTAAACAACCAGTGGGGCCACTGGACGATCGAGATGCTAAAGGAGCACTCAAAGACAATAAGGCCATTGTGGAGAAACTAAATGAATTCTTTGCATCGGTCTTCCCGGCTGAGGATGTGAGGGAGATTCCCAAACCTGAGCCATTCTTTTTAGGTGACAGATCTGAGGAACTGTCCCAAATTGAGGTGTCATTAGAGGAGGTTTTAGAACAAATTGATAAACTAAACTGTAACAAGTCACCAGGACCAGATGGTCTCACCCAAGAATTCTGAAGGAACTCAAATGTGAAATTGCAGAACTACTAATTGTCATCTGTAACCTATCATTGAAATCAGCTTCTGTACCAAATGACTGGAGGAGAGCTAATGTGACACCAATTTTTAAAAAGGGCTCCAGAGGTGACCCTGGCAATTACAGGCCAGTAAGCCTCACTACAGTACCGGGCAAACTGATTGAAACTATCGTAAAGAACAAAATTGTCAGACAAATAGACGAACATAATTTGTTGGGAAACAGTCAACATGATTTTTGCAAAGGGAAATCATGCCTCACCAGTCTGCTAGAATTCTTTGAGGGGGTCAACAAGCACACGGACAAAGGCGATCCAGTGGATATAGTATATTTAGATTTTCAGAAAGCCTTTGACAAGGTCCCTCACCAAAGGCTCTTAAGCAAAATAAGCAGGCATGGGATAAGAGGGAAGGTCCTCTCATGGATCGGTAACTGGTTAAAAGACAGGAAACAAATGGTAGGAATAAATGGTCAGTTTTCAGAATGGAGAGAGGTAAATAGCGGTCTCCCTCAGGGATCTGTACTGGGCCCAGTCCTATTCAACATATTCATAAACGATCTAGAAAAAGGGGTAAACAGTGAGGTGGCAGAATTTGCAGATGATACAAAACTACTCAAGACAGTTAAGTCCCAGGCAGACTCGAAGAGGTACAAAAGGATCCCTCAAAACTGGGTGACTGGGCAACAAAATGGCAGATGAAATTCAACGTTGATAAATGCAAAGTAATGCACATTGGAAAACATAATCCTAATTATACATATACAATCATAGAATCATAGAATATCAGAGTTGGAAGGGACCTCTGGAGGTCATCTAGTCCAACCCCCTGCCCAGAGCAGGACCAATCCCCAACTAAATCATCCCAGCCAGGGCTTTGTCAAGCCTGACCTTAAAAACTTCTAAGGAAGGAGATTCCACCACCTCCCTAGGTAACACATTCCAGTGTTTCACCACCCTCCTAGTGAAAAAGTTTTTCCTAATATCCAACCTAAATCTCCCCCACTGCAACTTGAGACCATTACTCCTTGTCCTGTCATCTGCTATCACTGAGAATAGTCTAGATCCATCCTCTTTGGATCCACCTTTCAGGTAGTTAAAAGCAGCTATCAAATCCCCCCTCATTCTTCTCTTCCGTAGACTAAACAATCCCAGTTCCCTCAGCCTCTCCTCATAAGTCATGTGTTCCGGTCCCCTAATCATTTTTGTTGCCCTTCGCTGGACTCTCTCCAATTTCTCCACATCCTTCTTGTAGTGTGGGGCCCAAAACTGGACACAGTTTTCAATATCTTCATTAATGATCTGGAGGATGGTGTGGATTGCACCCTCAGCAAGTTTGTGGATGACGCTAAACCGGGAGGAGTGGTAGATACGCTGGAGGGCAGGGATAGGATACAGAGGGACCTAGACAAATTGGAGGATTGGGCCAAAAGAAATCTGATGAGGTTCAACAAGGACAAGTGCAGAGTCCTGCACTTAGGACAGAAGAATCCCATGCACCGCTACAGACTAGGGACCGAATGGCTAGACAGCAGTTCTGCAGAGAAGGATCTAGGGATGACAGTGGACGAGAAGCTGTGATGGGGTCTAAATTAGCTGTTACCACTCAAGAAAGCGATCTTGGAGTCATTGTGGATAGTTCTCTGAAAACATCCACTCAATGTGCAGCGGCAGCCAAAAAAGTGAACAGAATGCTGGGAATCATTAAAAAAGGGACAGATAATAAGACAGAAAATATCATGTTGCCCCTGTATAAATCCCTGTTACGCCCACACCTTGAATACTGCAGGCAGATGTGGTCGCCCCATCTCAAAAAAGATATATTGGAATTGGAAAAGGTTCAGAAAAGGGCAACACAAATGATTAGGGGTCTGGAACGGCTTCCGTATGAGGAGAGATTGATAAGACTGTTGGGACTTTTCAGCTTGGAAAAGAGGCGACTAAGGGGGGATATGATAGAAGTCTATAAAATCATGACCGGGGTGGAGAACGTAAAGAAGGAAGTGTTATTTACTCTTTCTCATAATACAAGAACAAGGGGCTACCAAATGAAATTAATAGGTAGCAGTTTTAAAACAAACACAAGAAAGTATTTTTTCATGCAATGCACTGTCAACCTATGGGACTCCTTGCCCGAGAGTGTTGTGAAGGCCAAGACTATAACGGGGTTCAAAAGGGAGCTAGATAGATTCACGGAGGATAGGTCCATCAATGGCTATTAGCCAGGATGGGTAGGGAAGGTGTCCCTAGCCTCTGTTTGCCAGAAGCTGAGAATGAGGGACAGGGGATGGATCACTTGATGATGACCTGTTCTGTTCATTTCTTCTAGGGCCCCTGGCACTGGCCACTGTCAGACAGGATACTGGGCTGGATGGACCTTTGGTCTGACCCAGTCTGGCCGTTCTTATGTTCTTCTTACGTTCCCATGTTCTCTCCTGCTCCTGCCAGCTCCTCCTGGCTCTGTCCTCCTTCTGGCAGTGAAGGGGCCACAGCAGCCCGCACAGCCTAGCTGTGGCCGTGTCCAGCCTCACAGGCTGAGCAGGGCTGGGCCGGGTCCGCGCCTGGGCACAGCACTAGCATACCTGAGCGCGCACAGAGCACTGGGAGCTGCTGCGTGAGACATCACACCGCGGCCTGGCCCGGCCCATCCTCAGTCACCGGACATCTCATGGCCCCTTCACACTCAGAGCCAGCCCTGGCCTCCTGCCCAAATCCCGGCTCTGGGAATGTCCCCGCCCACCTCGCCAAATCCACCCGGCAGCAGCAGTAAGATGAGGAGTCGCAGGTGCTCAGTGCCCTACACCATGGTGTTGCTATGGGCTATTGAACAGCACCCCAGAAGTGGCTGCACCTCAGTGGCTGGGAAGGCAGAAGCTCCTTCCGTCCTGGAGGACTCATGAGACTCATGCAGCACCCCCTCATCCCCAGACACACAGGAATAGCTCCGGGCTGAACTCCAAGAGAGCCATGCTCAGCCGGTCCCTGCCCTGCTGCCATGGGCTCAAGCATGGCCCCCTGACCCCCACTGAGTCTGGCCCCTGACATCTCAGACTTTATCTGCCGGGCAAGAGCCTCCCTTGTACATTACACACATGGACTAAGCGCCCCTGTGCCAGCCCCATCTCTTCCCCTCTCCACACCCAGCGTCCTGCCGTGCCAACCTGCCTGTTGCTGGTGCACTGGGCCGCACGGGGCCCGGGGAGTCAGGCAGGACACGGCCCAGCTCCCGGGGGCACTGCTAGAAGCCAGGGATCATTAACGAGCCAAGATTCCGAACGCTGGGGCCACGGCTCTCCGGCCTGGGCGGGATGCGCAGCGTGGAGGTGCAGCCCAGCGCGTGGGGGCCAGTGCCGACGGCTAACGCTCCAGGGGGCAGGCTCACACCTGGGGCTGCTTTGCCCTTCCCCTGCCAGACCCTGCCACTGCTCCCACAGCAGGGGCAGCGCCGGAGACATCTCACCCCCCAGGCCAGAGGTGGGACCATGCTGGTCCCTTGCTCTCACTGTGCCCAGTCGCTGCCTCTGGGAGACGGGGCCACCAGCAGAGCCTCCATTCAGGCCTGGTGCTCCTGGGGCCCCAACTCCAGCATGAAGGGCGCCAGGTGCCTGTTCTGCTCACCTGCCTCCCCAAAAAGCAGGAGCACACCAGCCTGGGCCCAGTAAGGGCAGGGAGAGGCAGCCCTAGGGACCACCGGAAGCAGAGTGCAGCAGGTGGGGAAGGAACCCCCCAGGCACCCAGGCCAGCCCCCTGCACTTAGGCCTTTCTGCTGAAGGAGGTGGATTTTAATGCTGACACTGCAGTGAGGGGGGGGAAGGGGACTGGGGAGGGGGCTGGTCACACGGGAGTGGACAGCTGTGCAACAACTGGATCTAAATAAAGGCTTTTAAAACCCCACCCCTACCCCAGGACCTTTCTCTCGGAGGCTGCTTCTCAGCTGTGGGGCTGTAGGGATGGTCTGTGTGTTTCACAGGGGCAGGGTGGCAGGGGAGGAGGGAGCAAGTGCATTCTGACCCCCCCCCAACTGTTGAACTATGAACCAACTGCTCCCCCCAAAGCCTTTGAAAGCAGAGCCAGCCTCCCTTCCAACCCCCGTGCACCAGCTTCCGCACAGCTCAGCCCCTTGAAAAAGCAGCCGCAACGATCGGGCTCCTCTGGGCAGCACATGCAGCAAGCGAGTGGTGCAGGAGAGGCTGCAATGGCCCAGAATAAACAACCCCGGGACTGGCTGCATAACCCGGGGCGCCCGGAAGGGGTGTGAACCCGGAGAGGGCCTCTCTCTGGCATGGCGGCACACCCAGACGCGCACGCCGAGCACACGCACAACACTCCACACTCGCGCGTGCACCAGGCAAACCGGCCAGGCACCGGCTCACACGCAAAGCGGCACACCCAGACAAAGCCGGGCGTGCCCCCTCCAGCACTCGGGCGGAGGGCGTCCCGCTGCCAGGCCAGGCCGGGGGTCCCCCGCGGCGGCTCTCGCAGCCCCGCCGGGTGCGGCTGGCTCACGCGACGCTGGGGTGCGGAGCAGTGGGCACTCAGCACCACCCAGCCGCAGGCCTGGGCACACGGCTCTCGCCCGGCCCCTCCGCAGCCACAGACGCCCCAATGCACAAGGCGAGCGCGGGCAGGCGCCACGGCCGGGCCCCCTTCCCATCTCGGCCTCGCCGTGGCCGCAAGGACAATGGGGCGTCAGCAGACCAGCCCCTTCTCCCAGCTGCCTCCCCATCCCAGGGGAGCAGCCCAGCCGGGGCTGCAGACGCGGGACAGGCGGCCGAGGGCACCCTCAGGAGCAGCGAGGGCTTTGCCAGCACCCTGGACAGCACGGGCTGGTGCCCGGCCCCCCATGTTTGCTTGCAGAGCCAATATTTCCCGAGCCCCCCTTCCCCTCGGCCACCTGCTATTTGTCATACAAGGTGCAGCAGGCGTGTCCTGCATGGAGGGCCAGGGTCTCCGTGAACAGCCAGCCGCGTGCCATGCACTGGGCTGGAACTGACCGTGAAGCTGAAGAGTGGAGAGGAATCCACCCGTGGGGTCCCTGACCAGACAGCTTGGGGCGGGGGGAGCTGGATTCCCAGATCTCAGCTGGAACCAGGCTCTTTCCCAGCTTCTCCTCTCCACCTTTGCCTTGATCTCCTCTTTTCCTGCATCTCCTCTCAGCCAGAAGCCCATCTGCCTTCCCCCAGCTGTCCTGTCTGCTGACAGCAATGTCTCCTCTGTTCCCATCTTAGACTTAGATCGCCAGCTGCCTTGGGCAGTGACTCGCTGTTCTACACTCATACAGCACCTAGCACAATGGGCCTGCTGCGTGACTGCCAGCTGGCGCACATAATGCGGATGGAGAATCCCCGGGCTCAGCCATCCCTTAGCACAGGTGCCCGGAGGAGAATCGCTCCTGGAACAAGCTGGGCCCTGCTGGCTCCATTGCAGGGGAACCAGGCAGCCCAGCTCTGGCTCTTCTCCTTCCTAGGGCCAGTGGAGAGCTGGACTGCGAAGCCGCCTGCCGCTATGGATCAGCGCCGAGACGCTCGGGGCGGAGAAGGAGTTTTTGAGGGGGATTTTCCACTGCGTGGACAGAGCTGGGCCCATGCTAGCACTTTACCCTTCCCCTGGGCCATTGGAAAGGAATTCAGGTCACGCACTGCTTCCGAACGCCAAGCCACTGCCCCCCAACACGGTTCAGCACGAATCCGAGCCTACAGCCACAGTGGAACCCCACCCCGCCCCTCCACCGAGCGACAGGCCAGACGTGAGCAGCCCCTTAGAGCCCTCCACGGCCTCAGGAGCTGGCTGCGCTCACATGGAGAAGTGGTCCCAGGCCGGGGAGCAAAGCACCGAGAGCCCGTGGACGGGTCACCAGCCTGCTACAGCCGCGGCAAGTCGCCCATTTGGGATCGCAGAGTCCAAGCCACTGGGGCCCACCAGCCCAGTCTGGGTCATTCCCCTCACCAGCCAGTCAGGTCAAAGGGCTCATCTCCCACGGGAGGGGGGCAGCCGGCACACGCTGGGCCAAAGCGCAGGTGTGACAATGTCCCACAGTGAAGGGCAGGAATGGCCGAGCCCAACCAGGCCCCAAGCCAAAATGTCCGAAGTTTTGCAACCAACTTCTCCAAGTGCTGCTTGTGGGGGCTGCTGTATGCGGATGTGAGGGGCAGCGCAGGAGCTGGGCGCTTCAGGTATGCCACCACCCTGCTGCCTTGTGTAGGCAGCCCCCAGACGACCGGCCACATGCCCTCTGCTAAGCAGCAGGTGATTCATAGCGTCATAGATAGAAGGTCAGAAGGGACCATCATGATCATCCAGTCCGACCTCCAGCACAACACAGGCCACAGAATCTCACCCACCCACTCCTGCGATAAACCTCTCACCTATGTCTGAGCTACTGAAGTCCTCAAATCACGGTTTAAAGACTTCAAGGTGCAGAGAATCCTCCAGCAAGTGACTGAGCCCCATGCTGCAGAGGAAGGCGATCAAAGGAGCCCCCGCCCACAGCTCTAGGCACTGCTCCGATCCCACAGAGCTTGGCTGGGGAGGCAGCAGGTGCTCTGGGGTGGAGCGCAGCGGCTATCACCGTGGGTGTGTTTGCAAGCCGGGGCATGGTGCTGCCCCCATCTGAACAGCCGCCAGCTCAAATTCCATCAGCGCCAGCCCGGGAGGGACCCCTTGGTGTGATCAACATTCAGGTGTCATGACCCTTCAAAGCCAGCTGTGGGACAGAAGGGTAGCTGGAAGGGAGGACGGGTGCCCTCTACAGCCAGAGCCAAGCAATCAGGGGTCCCAGCAGATATGACACCTTCTCCCTGCTGGCCATACTAGCCTAGAGAAGACACAGCCCTTTGCCCAGCCAGTCCCCGGGGGGGCCGTGTCTAACAGGACAGCCAGCCCCAGAGAGAGGCCCTTGGCGGGAGACGCTGGCACTGCCAAGCGCCATGCCCAGGGGTGGGAGGTGAAAAGCTACTCATGAGAATGTCTGCTGGGATCGTGGCTTGGGGCTCTGGGCTGAGCCAGGAGCCAGCACTCCGGGCGTTAAATCCTATCCTCAGTGTGCAGCCCCGTAGGTCGCTCGGCAGTGACGCTCGGGGAGGGGGGTGAAGCCATTGCTGCGGCACCCCAGGGCAATGTGGGTGTCACGGGGTCCCCGGGCGATGCTCTGGGACTGCTCCCTGCGAAGCCAGGCAGGACTCTGGGGAAGTCTCCTCTCTGGGAGCAGACTGTCTGCAGGACACACAGCTCACCCGGCTTCCCCCTTCCTGGGTCTGACCTCGGAGCATTCAGCATCCTCTGCCCCTCCGTGCGCTTCCCACAGCGAGTCCGCTCAGGCGGGGTCCTGGGGAAGCCTGAGGGTCCTGCACCCCAACTCCGCAGTCAGACGGGACTCTCAGCCAGCCAGGAAAACATAAGGTTTATTAGACGACAGGAACATGGTCTAACAGAGAGCTGGGTCCATTTTGGGGGGTCGTGAGCCAGACAATCACGTCTGCCCTTCACTCCATGTCCCAGCCGGCCCCAACTGAAACTCCCTCCAGCCCCTCCTCCTCTGGGCTTTGTCCCTTTCCTGGGCCAGGAGGGCACCTGATTCCTTTGTTCTCCAACCCTTTAGCTCTCACCTGGCAGGGGGGGAAGGGCCCAGGCCATCAGTTGCCAGGAAACAGGGTGTCGGCCATTGTCTGTGTCCAGACCCCTGCACACACCTGCCCTCTAGAGCTCTGCAATGATCATACACCCTTACCCCACCCCCTAGATACTTAAGAACTGCATAGAGGAAACTGAGGCACCCCCACACTATTCAGAGGAAACATTAAGAACAGTCCCACTTCGTCACATCTCTCCCCTCTTTGAGATCGAACTGACCGGGGTCACTTTAGCTAGTGACCTGGGGAAGTTCGAAGCCACCAATGTTCCTATGGATGCCCCAGCATCTCTCCCATTCCTTGGTAGGAGTTACACCAGGCCCTTCCAGTTTCACGCCCTCCCTTAGGGGAGGTCGATAGCACTCGCAGGCCACATGTGGGAAGGTTTATGCGGCCCGTGCCCTTTGGCCACCCCCAAAACCCCAGGGGGTCAAACTGGGATTGGGTCTTCTCCCCAACAAGCTGGCCAAACACAGCCACTTGGTTATAGGAATGTTTAACTTTCTTAACAGCTTTTACTTCATTTGAGACCTTCTCAAAGCTCTCCACACTGGATCTTTCAACAGGAGAGTCAGTGGATCCATTCACAACAGAACATTTCTGGCTGTTAGGAACTTGAAACTTTCTTGATTAAATCACTTTCACACCCTTCAGTTGCAGTAAACTGCTTGCAAAGACTCCATGAGGATTTCCTGGTGCAAGTGCTAGAGGAGCCAACTAGGGGGAGCGCTTTTCTTGACCTGCTGCTCACAACCCGGGAAGAATTAGTGGGGGAAGCAAAAGTGGATGGGAATCTGGGAGGCAGTGACCATGAGTTGGTTGAGTTCAGGATCCTGACACAGGGAAGAACGGTAAGCAGCAGGATATGGACCCTGGACTTCAGGAAAGCAGACTTTGACTCCCTCAGGGAACGGATGGGTAGGATCCCCTGGGGGACTAACGTGAAGCGGAAAGGAGTCCAGGAGAGCTGGCTGTATTTCAAGGAATCCCTGTTGAGGTTACAGGGACAAACCATCCCGATGAGTCGAAAGAATAGTAAATATGGCAGGCGACCAGCTTGGCTTAACGGTGAAATCCTAGCGGATCTTAAGCATAAAAAAGAAGCCCACAAGAAGTGGAAGGTTGGACATATGACCAGGGAAGAGTATACAAATATTGCTCGGGCATGTAGGAATGAAATCAGGAGGGCCAAATCGCACCTGGAGCTGCAGCTAGCGAGAGATGTCAAGAGTAACAAGAAGGGTTTCTTCAGGTATGTTGGCAACAAGAAGAAAGCCAAGGAAAGTGTGGGTCCCTTACTGAATGAGGGAGGCAACCTAGTGACAGAGGATGTGGAAAAAGCTAATGTACTCAATGCTTTTTTTGCCTCTGTCTTCACGAACAAGGTCAGCTCCCAGACTGCTGCGCTGGGCATCACAACATGGGGAATAGATGGCCAGCCCTCTGTGGAGAAAGAGGTGGTTAGGGACTATTTAGAAAAGCTGGACGTGCACAAGTCCATGGGGCCGGACGAGTTGCATCCGAGAGTGCTAAAGGAACTGGCGGCTGTGATTGCAGAGCCATTGGCCATTATCTTTGAAAACTCCTGGCGAACCGGGGAAGTCCCGGATGACTGGAAAAAGGCTAATGTAGTGCCAATCTTTAAAAAAGGGAAGAAGGAGAATCCTGGGAACTACAGGCCAGTCAGCCTCACCTCAGTCCCTGGAAAAATCATGGAGCAGGTCCTCAAAGAATCAATCCTGATGCACTTGCATAAGAGGAAAGTGATCAGGAACAGCAAGCATGGATTCACCAAGGGAAGGTCATGCCTGACTAATCTAATTGCCTTTTATGATGAGATTACTGGTTCTGTGGATGAAGGGAAAGCAGTGGATGTATTGTTTCTTGACTTTAGCAAAGCTTTTGACACGGTCTCCCACAGTATTCTTGTCAGCAAGTTAAGGAAGTATGGGCTGGATGAATGCACTATAAGGTGGGTAGAAAGCTGGCTAGATTGTCGGGCTCAACGGGTAGTGATCAATGGCTCCATGTCTAGTTGGCAGCCGGTGTCAACTGGAGTGCCCCAAGGGTCGGTCCTGGGGCCGGTTTTGTTCAATATCTTCATAAATGATCTGGAGGATGGTGTGGATTGCACTCTCAGCAAATTTGCGGATGATACTAAACTGGGAGGAGTGGTAGATACGCTGGAGGGGAGGGATAGGATACAGAAGGACCTAGACAAATTGGAGGATTGGGCCAAAAGAAATCTGATGAGGTTCAATAAGGATAAGTGCAGGGTCCTGCACTTAGGATGGAAGAATCCAATGCACCGCTACAGACTAGGGACCGAATGGCTAGGCAGCAGTTCTGCGGAAAAGGACCTAGGGGTGACAGTGGACGAGAAGCTGGATATGAGTCGGCAGTGTGCCCTTGTTGCCAAGAAGGCCAATGGCATTTTGGGATGTATAAGTAGGGGCATAGCGAGCAGATCGAGGGACGTGATCGTCCCCCTCTATTCGACATTGGTGAGGCCTCATCTGGAGTACTGTGTCCAGTTTTGGGCCCCACACTACAAGAAGGATGTGGATAAATTGGAGAGAGTCCAGCGAAGGGCAACAAAAATTATTAGGGGTCTAGAACACATGACTTATGAGGAGAGGCTGAGGGAGCTGGGATTGTTTAGCCTGCAGAAGAGAAGAATGAGGGGGGATTTGATAGCTGCTTTCAACTACCTGAAAGGGGGTTCCAAAGAGGATGGCTCTAGACTGTTCTCAATGGTAGCAGATGACAGAATGAGGAGTAATGGTCTCAAGTTGCAGTGGGGGAGGTTTAGATTGGATATTAGGAAAAAATTTTTCACTAAGAGGGTGGTGAAACACTGGAATGCGTTACCTAGGGAGGTGGTGGAATCTCCTTCCTTGGAAGTTTTTAAGGTCAGGCTTGACAAAGCCCTGGCTGGGATGATTTAACTGGGAATTGGTCCTGCTCTGAGCAGGGGGTTGGACTAGATGACCTTCAGGGGTCCCTTCCAACCCTGATATTCTATGATTCTATGATTCCTTTCCCGAGGGCTTTTTTATATGTAAGCAGAGTCAGGATGAGCTCCACCCTGACATCTGCTGGTGAGGTGTGGCAAGTTGTGGAAAAGAACTTCAGGGGCCGATCTCATTTGCATAGGCACACCCACCCCGCCTAGAATGAGGCTATAGCTGCCCAAATGGTCACTTTGGCTGCTGTGGGATCCCCAGTGTCTCTGTTATTGGGGCAGGAAGAATAAATGGTTATTACCCAGATTATGGGAATCAAGGACAGTGGAACTGTACTTGGCCTTTTGTTATGATGGAGGGACTCGCCATCAACTAAGTAGCACTCGCTAGGCAAGGGACATGGGTTCCAAAACTCTGTGAATTGAGAGAAGTTGGGGATAGGTATTTATACATGGTGGCATGGGCCCCCTGGTGAGGGCCTTACATGCTAATTGCACTGCCTCCTCTCTCCAGTGTGGAATATCAGAGCTAATGTTGATTCCATTAGGAGTCTAGTTACAGGCTGCTGAGCTGATTTCACTTTGGGCTAATGGTGCACCAGCACTGAGACTCTCCTGCTACAAGCTGAAATCACAAAAGAGCTAAAAACTGACTAAGAGCTGAAATCAGTGAGTGTTGTGTTAAGTAGTGGGGGAGCCTGAAGATACATTGTGGAGCAGTTTGTGGGATGGCTGGAGCGGCTTGTGGACTGGCTGGTGGAGCATGCTTGTGGGACAGCGGGAGCTGCTTGTGGGATGCGGAGCTGAGCAGAGCAGTTCGTGGACCGGCGAGTGGAGCGGAGCAGAGCCCTATGGAGCTGTGGGGCAGTCAGCTTTAGATCATGTAAGGTGCCCCTTACCTCTTCCCCGCCCCCATTTCCACCCAGGTTGGGAGGTAAAACGCTGCAGATAAACTTTCGAACTCTGGGGCTGCCCTGACAGAGACTTTTGGGTCATTGGACTTTTGGGACTTTGGGTGATTTCGGGTTGCTGGACTCAAGAACCCAAGGGAAAGGACACGCCCCAATTTGCTTGGGGTGGGTTTTTGCTCATGGGTTGTGTTGTGAATCCTGTTGGTGGTGTTTCCCCAACATAATGCCACATTGTTTCTCTCTGTTATTAAAAGGCTTTTTGCTACACTCAGACTATGTGCTTGCGAGAGGGGAAGTATTGCCTCTTGGAAGCACCCAGCGGGGGTGGTATATATTTGTCCCAGGTCACAGCGTGGGGGCTGGAGCCGGTTTTGCATTGTGTTATTGGAATAGATCCCCTAGATACTGAACCCGGCCCTTGTTGCTGCCAACTCTGACGGGCAGAAGGGTTACATATGCAACCATTTACCCCTCACAGAAATTCTGCCCTTACCCTCTTCACCTAGGGCTTGCTCTAAAGGAACACTTTCCTGAGCAACAACAGACTCTTTCTGGGTCTCCCTTACATCCAGAATTACCTCTGGCCCATCCGGCAGATTCCGACACAATCCCGTTTCAGGCAAACTTACAGACTTCCTAGATAAAAGGTCAGAGGCATTCTCCTTCCCTTTGCCACATGCAAGTTCAGGAATCTTTTCCTTCTTGCTACAGGTTTCCACACCCTCAGTAGGTAACACAATCACATCACCTTCATGCTCTCCTTGTGCCCCGGCTAGGATCTCACCCTGATTAGACAGAGTTGCTTCATCCTTTCCAACAACACACTAGCAACAGGCAAAATACAAGCACCAGAATTGTCTGGTCTCTGGGATTTTACATAGACCCTAACTGGATGCGACCTAGTTACAGGGCCATTCTCCCGAGCAGACACAAACTTAGGACCCTTCCCTTCCTGGGCTTTAGCTGAATCCAGAACCAGCTCTGAGACAACTGCACGACCCTCAACCGTCACAGGCTGAAAGGCCCCTTCTGTCTGCTCCACAGACAAAGAAGAGCCGGACACACTTTCTCCTTTCCCAGACACACAGCTTGGGATCTCTTTCCCCTTGTCCCAGCATGCAAGGCTGGTCACAGACAACTGCTTGGAGACCAGGGTAGCTCCCTCCACAGGCAAGTCAATACCCCTGACAGACACAGACACATTTCCTTCCCTGTCCCAATTCTCCATCCAGGTAACAGGTAAGGTCCAGGGACACTCAGCTTCCACTCTCCTCGCCTTCCTAGACACAGCCATCAGCTCACAAGGCTGCCTGGGCTCATCCAGACTCTCCTTACCCAGCACCTTGCCACTTCCAAAGATCCCCTGCCCTGCCTGTGTCTCCCCCCACTCAGCTGGGGTCTCAGCTCCCCCTGTGCTCAGCGCTGCCCTTGCTGTCCCAGTGGGGTAGGCAGCGAGCTCCCTGCTTTCCTCACTGCATCAGAGCCAGCCTGAGCCCCCTCTCTGGTGTGCAAGGGGGGCGGGGAGCATCCCTCTGTCCCACCCAACCCCAGGGGTCTGGTTACAGGCAGGCAGGTAGCCTGAGCCTAGCCGCTCCTCCCTGCTGCCAGCCAGGTCATCTGCATTTTCACTGACCATTTCCCTCTCCACCGATTGGTTCCCTGGATTCAAATTCAAACCCTCGGCCATTACAGGAGCAGGGCCTAGATCCTGTCCCAAAGAGACACAGTCACCCCACAATAGGGTCTTGCAGCTGATATCCTGGAGAACCCCAACAACCAGCCAGCCCCACCCCTCCTGGGTCTGCACAGGGATCTGGGCCATAGGCAGGGCGAGGGGCTTCATCCCTGGGACCCTCACCCAGCTCACACAGCCCCTCAGCATCTGAGGCTGCACCACACGGGGCCTGACAACAGTTCTCTCTGTCCCAGGATCTCGCCACCCCAGGAATGTCTCCGTATTGACCATCACCTTCTCCTCCCACTGTGGGCCCGAGGGGCTCGACCCCAGGAGACTCCACACAGACATATAAGTTGGGGTCAGGAGTGGGAGCCTGTCCACCTCCCCACCCATTGGGCTGACAGAGTCTCTGGCCTTGGGACTCCACAAGGGAGCTAGACACCGGGGCTTTTCCGCAGGGTCCCCCTCGTTCAAATCGCCAGCCTGCTCAAAGGCAGCGAGGTGGCATCCACATCCCCCCTCCTTAACCAGGGGCAGCAATTTAGTCTCGAGGTTCCCTGCGGAATTGGCACCCCGGGGTCTATCCCCACTCACCTCTGGGGGGTCCCCTAGGCCTCTCCGCTCCCACAACGCCAGTTCATGCTGCTGCTGCTTCTGCAGCTCTTTCTCGGGCTCTCGCTGTCTCTCACAGCCCTCTTGCTCTCTTGGACTCAGCTCCAATCCAGTCCATCTCCGATGCTCGGATGGGGAGGATAGGAGTCTTGGGGGTGCCTGGCTCCCACTCCAGCTGCTCCCAGATCCTGCTATAGCCCCATTTGGGGTCAGGAATCTGCTCCTTAGAGCGGTCATCCTCCTCCAGCTACACAATTAACTCTGCTTTGGTGAACTTTCCAATGCTCAACCCTCTCTTTCTGCACAGGGTTACAATGGCCTTCTTAAGGAGATGGTGACAGGCATCACTCCACTCTTCCCAAGGTGTTGTGGACTCACAGGGCCGTGTGCTCTCAGCTCCCCACGGTTTCCAGGGAGAACCCCTAGTGTGCCAGCCCTTCTCCAGGTCACCACCTCTTTGCCAGAGTCGAGCTGCAGACTCCTCCGCCCCGGGACCGCTCGCTGCAATCCCCAGGGGGACCCTGTTACTGCAAAACTTCTTCTCTCTCCCAGGGCCAACCCACAGGCTACATCCCTGAGACTGCTCACCGCAGTCCCCAGGGGGACCCCATTACTGCACAGTCCTTCTCGCTGGTCACACACTCCTAGGGGTTAACCGCCCCCCGAAACCGCTCCTCTCAGCCTTCAGCACGCCTGGTCCTCGTCAATCCCCCTTCGTTTTACTGCTCCCCGGTCACTTACTGCAGGAAGCGCCATCCGTGGGGTGCAGTACATCCCACCTCTACCACCAGTTATCACGGAGTCCCCGGGCGATGCTCTGGAACTGCTCCCTATGAAGCCTGTCAGGACTCTGGGGAAGTCTCCTTTCTGGGAGCAGCCTGTCTCCAGGACACACAGCTTACATGGCTTCCACCTTCCTGGGTCTGACCTCGGAGCATTCAGCATCCTCTGCCCCTCCGTGTGCTTCCCACAGCGAGTCCGCTCAGGCGGGGTCCTGGGGAAGCCAGAGGGTCCTGCCCCCCAACTCCGCAGTCAGACGGGACTCTCAGCCAGCCAGTAAAACAGAAGATTTATTAGACGACAGGAACATGGTCTAAAACAGAGCTTGTAGGTGCAGAGAACAGGACCCCTCAGCTGGGTCCATTTTGGGGGGGCAGTGAGCCAGACAACCCCGTCTGCACTTCACTCCATGTCCCCAGCCAGCCCCAAACTGAAACTCTCTCCAGCCCCTCCTCCTCTGGGCTTTGTCCCTTTCCTGGGCCAGGAGGGCACCTGATTCCTTTGTTCTCCGACCCTTTAGCTCTCACCTCGCAGGGGGGAATGGCCCAGGCCATCAGTGGCAAGGAAACAGGGTGTCAGCCATTGTCTGTGTCCAGACCCCTGCACACACCTGCCCTCTAGGGCTCTGCAACAATCATACACCCTTATCCCACCACCTAGATACTTAAAAACTGCCTAGGGGAAACTGAGGCACCCCCACACTATTCAGAAGAAACATTAAGAACAGTCCCACTTTGTCACAGTGGGCACTGAGTGATCTTTCCTGCTAGATGGGTATGACTGCCTGGCAGCCCCCACTCTCGCCTAGACCTGCCGGAGCCAGCGCTCCACTCAGCGGGCGTCTCTCCAGTGTCCTCCTTGGGCTCCTGGCCCAGGGGAAGAGGATCCCTGACTCTGAAACAAGCTGTTTGCTGCAGTTGCTCTCAGCTCCTCTGTGGCTGCAAAGGGCTTTGCACGTGTCAGTCACTGCAGCAGGAGGGATCCCAGCCAAGGGCAGCAGCCTGGAGCGTCGCCCTGGGAAGGGAGTCAGGCCAGCAAAGGACGCTCACATCGGTTGAGCTGGTTTCAGGCTGCAGTGGGCAACACATACTGGGCCCGATTTATTCCCAAGGGAGCCCATGTCTCCAGGGGCTTGACACCCTGGAGAGGTTTGGCCCAAGCAGCCAGGGCTATGAAGGGGTTTTCTTTGCAATGGACTCGGAGCTGATCTTGGAGGTCCTTTGCCAGCAGGACCCTTGTGAGGACTCCCCAGGCAGTCCCGTGTTTGCAGCGTTAGGGTCCGAGGTGCCCTCATGTCTTGCAGACAGACCCCCTGTTCCTACGGATGGGGATTCCTGGGAACGTGGCCTCACCCGCTGCAGGCCCGATGGCTCAGGTAGGGGCGAGTCCAGCATTAGCCAAGCCGGCTCAGGCACCGGGGGTGTAACCAGGGGGCTTCCATTCCAGCAAATCCACTGCACGTGAGTCAAGAAGATGCGCAAGACCTAACACGATCACAGGCAGCACCACGGCAGTCAGGAGGTCCCTTGCCAGTCTGCCCGGCTCGCTAGGCCCGGGGCCAGGCCAGCAGCCTGGCTCATGCTTGGGAGCCGCTGCCCAACCAGACCCGCGCACACGGCAGAGACCCAGCACCAGAACTGCCCCCTCCTCCCACACTCCTGCAGCGCCACACCCAGGAAACTAGCTGGTACTATCCCAGCCGCTCCTCCTCTGACCGCCCAGCATGTAACCCCCCCGCCCCCGCCCCACGCCGCCCTCTCCCACTGCTCCATCCCACGGGGCTCCCAAGTGCCCAGTGCAAGCCCTTGTGCAAACCCGCCGCATCCTTGTGACCAAACCCTGCCCGTGCAAGCGCTCCCGAGAGGGAATCTGGGGGGAAGCAGCCCCACGGACATTTGGACACAGGGGTCTGTGCTCAGGCACTGCCCCCAGCCTGCCCCGCTCCCCGGCTGCGCCATCGAGCACAGTCCATGCCCAGCACTCAGCTGAGGGCCAGTTGGGCTCATTTGCGTTATCCCTGCACTGTATGAAACCCGCCGGGGAGGGCAGGTAATGTGGACGGAAGGAAAACCTGGCTTTTCGCCCAGTGCTGGTTGGGCTGAATTCGGTTTGATCAGAAGGACCCAGCTCAATCGGGGCAGGTGGCTCCCCCAAACCGGCCATGCCCCGACCCCCACCAGCCACCAGCGCTGCCTTGGGGGCGGTCACATGTTCTGATGCCCCATCTGAGGGTTCAGAGCTGGCAGAGGGGGGCCCTTGGGGCCCCGAGCCAGCGCTGTGGGGCGTGGGCAGGGCCGTGCAGCAGCTCAGCGAGCGCAGCGTGGGTGCATCTGACACAGCAGCAGTGCCGAGAGGAGAGTGAGTCACCCAGAGAGAGCCCAGGAGGTACGCGGCCATGCCAGGCAGGCACGCACCACTGTGTCATGGGCTCTGGCAGGGTGACCTGCTGCAGGGCTGGGCGGTGCCAGGAGTGGGTGGCACAGAATGAGATTTGACGCCACTGTGCCACGAGTACCTGCTCCAAGAGATTCGGCCAAGTGCCCGGGCAGCCGCCAGCCAGGCCCGCTCTGCATAGACCTTCGGGCATCTCCTTCCAGACGAGAGGCTGCCGTGCACTGACACTGAGTGTCACCAGGCCTCTCCTACCCACGTCCACGAAAGGGTCCTCCAGCCTTAGCCTTAACCCCAACCCCGAGGCAAGGCACCATCTTGTCCTGCCCTCCACCTGGAGTTCGCTCACCCCAGCTCCAGCAGAGCGGGGCCGGGCAGGGGCAGCGCCTGGTGGGGAGGAAACACGATTGTTACGAGCATTAAAAGCTCCTTCCCCCAGTGTCCCCCATTTCCTGTTTGCACCGACAGGCCCCACGGCCCTGCCGGGGGGCAGCAGGGCACTTACGGAGCTCAGCTCCTGCCCTTCTGGCAGAGAGGGTGCGACATGAACCCAGAGCGCCCCCCACAACAGGCTTGGATGAAGGCAGAATGTTAAACTGAAAGATAGCACAGCCCTGCACGTGCCCCCAGGGGCCCCCCCCAGAGCACAGCCCTGCACGTGCCCCCAGGGGCCCCCCCCAGAGCACAGCCCTGCACGTGCCCCCAGGGCCCCCCCCCCCAGAGCACAGCCCGGCACGTGCCCCCAGGGCCCCCCCCCAGAGCACAGCCCTGCACGTGCCCCCAGGGGCCCCCCCCCAGAGCACAGCCCTGCACGTGCCCCCAGGGCCCCCCCCCCCGAGCACAGCCCTGCACGTGCCCCCAGGGGCCCCCCCCAGAGCACAGCCCTGCACGTGCCCCCAGGGGCCCCCCCCAGAGCACAGCCCTGCACGTGCCCCCAGGGCCCCCCCCCCCCGAGCACAGCCCTCTGAGCTTAGAAATGGCCCCTACCCCACCACACTCCCCCAGTGCGAGTGTAAGTTACTGGGGAGACAACACCACTATATACAACCTGTGCACGCACCCCTCCCCCCAACGCACCCTCTCCTGCCAACGCACCCCTCTCCCCGCTGATCTGCCACCCCCCACAGCACTGCCAGCCCCAGCATACAAAACGCACGTGACAAGATCTCCAAAAAATCCAGAATTGGCTTCAAATCGTGAGGTTTAAAACCTCTCTTCATTCCCGCCACCCTGTCTCCCGGAGGAGCCCGGCAGGGGCCTCCTGAGCCCCCCGTCGCACGCTGCTTTCGAGCTGCGGAGCACCAGGAACTTTTATTAAGAACTAAAGCGAGATTCTCACCCCAGCACCTGACTCCTGGAGCTGGGGCTTGAAGACAAACCCCCTAAACTGTGAGATTCCCCATAAAACCCCACAAGAGCCAGCGAGAGCTGACGGCATGGCCCCACCGACCCACTCGCCACATGGGTGTACGCGCGCACCCCCGGTGCACACGCGCCCCCCCGGTACGTACGCGCGCGCCCCCCCGGTACGTACGCGCGCGCGCCCCCGGTACGTACGCGCGCGCGCCCCCGGTACGTACACGCGCCCCCGGTACGTACACGCGCCCCCGGTACGTACGCGCGCACCCCCGCGCGCACCCCCGGTACGTACACGCGCACCCCCGGTACGTACACGCGCCCCCGGTACGTACACGCGCACCCCCGGTACGTACACGCACCCCCGGTACGTACACGCACCCCCGGTACACACGCGCGCCCCCGGTACGTACGCGCGCACCCCCCGCGCGCACCCCCGGTACGTACACGCGCACCCCCGGTACGTACACGCGCCCCCGGTACACACGCGCGCCCCCCCGGTACGTACGCGCGCGCCCCCCCCGGTACGTACGCGCGCGCCCCCCCGGTACGTACACGCACCCCCGGTACGTACACGCGCGCCCCCGGTACGTACGCGCGCCCCCGGTACGTACGCGCGCACCCCCGCGCGCCCCCCCGGTACGTACGCGCGCGCGCCCCCCCGGTACGTACGCGCGCGCGCCCCCCCGGTACGTACGCGCGCGCGCCCCCCCGGTACGTACGCGCGCGCGCCCCCCCGGTACGTACGCGCGCGCGCCCCCCCGGTACGTACGCGCGCGCGCCCCCCCCGGTACGTACGCGCGCGCGCCCCCCCCGGTACGTACGCGCGCGCGCCCCCCCGGTACGTACGCGCGCGCGCCCCCCCCGGTACGTACGCGCGCGCGCCCCCCCCGGTACGTACGCGCGCACCCCCGGTACGTACACGCGCGCACCCCCGGTACGTACACGCGCGCACCCCCGGTACGTACGCGCGCGCGCCCCCCCCGGTACGTACGCGCGCGCGCCCCCCCCGGTACGTACGCGCGCGCGCCCCCCCCGGTACGTACGCGCGCACCCCCGGTACGTACACGCGCGCACCCCCGGTACGTACACGCGCGCACCCCCGGTACGTACACGCGCACCCCCGGTACACGCGCGCACCCCCGGTACGTACACGCGCACCCCCGGTATGTACGCGCGCACCCCCGGTATGTACGCGCGCACCCCCGGTACGTACGCGCACCCCCGGTACACGCGCGCACCCCCGGTACGTACGCGCACCCCCGGTACGTACACGCACCCCCGGTACACGCGCGCACCCCCGGTACGTACGCGCACCCCCGGTACGTACACGCACCCCCGGTACACGCGCGCACCCCCGGTACGTACACGCGCACCCCCGGTACGTACGCGCACCCCCGGTACGTACACGCACCCCCGGTACACGCGCGCACCCCCGGTACGTACGCGCACCCCCGGTACGTACACGCACCCCCGGTACACGCGCGCACCCCCGGTACGTACACGCACCCCCGGTACACGCGCGCACCCCCGGTACGTACACGCACCCCCGGTACACGCGCGCACCCCCGGTACGTACACGCGCACCCCCGGTACGTACACGCGCACCCCCGGTACGTACAAACACACACACCTCCCTCTAGGCACCTGCACACCCAGCAAACCACTATCCCAGCTCAGCACGGGGACCGACCCCACCTTCCCTCCAGCCCCACCCTGACACCCCCAGGACCACCAGCCCTGGCTTCAGACCCAGGGCTTCCCAGGTGCCCAAGAGCCATCCCAGTGGCTTCGGGCCAGTCCCTGAGCTCTCTGGAGATGGGCCCCAGGCCTGGGTGGGGGGGAGGGAGGGGATGAGCTGGGGTTTGGGTCTGGCTGACCCTAGGGGCAGATCCTCCCGAGAGCTCGGCACAGCGAGAGCGGCTCCTTCAGCAAATCGGCCCCAGACGCTGGTGCGGAGCAGCTGGGCATCCGGCCCCGAGCCTCTCGGTGGGAGTGGCTGGTACGCAGCGCTTGGGACACCCCGGCTCTGGGCTGCAGAGAGACGGCGCCGGACCCCTGCCCCGCCCGGTGCCACGAGCCGGCTGCAGCGCAGCTCCACGCCAGGCGTGGGTCCAGCCCACGGAGAGCAGCAGGGGACAGATGGAGGCTGAAGAGAGAGAGACGCTCCAGCCTCAAACACCTGGCCCTGCCCCCGTGCCTGGCAGCGCTGGTGGGGTGCCAGCAGACGCCCGTGCACCGTCCCTGGGGTGGGGTGTGAGCGTGGCCTTGGGAAACAAACGGGGAGATCTCTCCGGGGAGGGAGATCAAAGGCACCTCACCCACCCTGCAGCTCCCCCTTCATCTGGCTGTGCAGGCAGCTGCTCGTCCTGGTTACAGAGCGACTGGCCTGGCCCTGCCTGCAGCGAGAGAACAGGCCCATCTCTGGCTCAGAGCAACTGGCTCATCTCTGCCGAGCACTGCCCAGCCCCAGCCCCAGCCCCAGCCCCGCACACAGAGCCCCCACGGCCTCCCAGCCCACGGGAGCCCGGGGATCAGAGCCACAGGCAGGGAACAGGGGGGACCAAGGGACCCACAGGCTGCAGAGGAAGGCAAAACTCCCCCAAGGTCCCTGCCAATCCCCTCCCACCAGCACCCAGGCTGACCCAGTAGGCCCTGGGCGCATGACAAAACCGGCCAAGCCCCTGAGAGAGGGAATGCATGGTGCCACCTCAGAGCCTTAGCCCACCTCGCCCAGCGTCCCATCTCTAGGCCTGACACTTCAGAGGACGGAGATTGAAAAAAAACCCTGCCAGAATATACTGGGGGGGGAATTCCTTCCTGACCCCTGCCGGTGGACAATCGAAACCCTGAAGCGTAAGTGTTAGAAGAGGAGATGTAAACCAGAGGCGAGCAGCAGGCTGCTGAGTGCTGCCCCCCACCATCCAAGCAACCCCCCATACAACTGCAGGCACAAATGTGACCAAAACCCAAGGCCTGCGCCCTGATCGCCCCCCGCCGTGCTCGTTACACATTCCCTCCAGAGCGGTGCCAGCCGCCGAGCTGCACAAACGAAGGGCCACGCCGCAGACCACAGCAGCTCCACAAGAAAACTCGGGTCGGGGAGCCTGGGGCAGGAAACCAGCAAGGCCTGAGGGCTCTGGCAAGCAGCAGGGAGGCAGGATTCCCAAGAAGCCGTCCATGCGGCGGGCCCCGCAACGGCCGAGGGGGAGGCAAAGAGCAGCGGGTTTGTACGGAACGGGCACTGACAGGCCTCCCCGCTGGTCACTGAGAGACGGGAGAGACAGGCGCCGAGGGGCGAAGGCCCCCCAAGACTTGAAATGTTGGGGGGCAGGTGCCAACGTAGCAAGTTAATGCAAAGCAACCCAGCAAGAGGGGCAGAGGGGCACAGTGCCAAGCAATCACCGAGACGGCCAGCAGGGAACAGCCCCACGGCAAGGGAGACACCGCAGCAGCCTCCCATGGCTCGGCTCGGCGTGCGAGACGAGACGCTAGTGCAAACGATGGGACTGTGGGGGGAGGCGTTGACAGAAGAGAGTCAGCGTGCGAGGGGTGGCGGGCACTGGTGTGTGCGTGCCCATGCACACGCGCTGGCAGGCCAGGCTCCGTGCGGGCAGCGTGTGCGTACAGCCTGGGCGTGCGGTGCGTACACTGGGTGCTGTGTGTGGGCAGGGCTGGGGGTGCTGGGCTGAGCGAGTGGATTAGATGGAGCCAGGCTGCGCTGGTCGATCGCTGCATGACCCCGGCGTGCGCCTCTCGGGGGGCCACGAGAAACAGGTCAACAGTGGGGGGAAGGGGCATGTTCAGCAGCAGCCCGAGGAAAGTCTCACCACAGCTCTGCCAGCGCCCCTCTCTCCTGACCCGCAGCCCCCTGCTCGGCCAGCCCCCCCCCAGCTCTGCCAGCGCCCCTCACTCCCGACCCGCAGCCCCCTGCTCGGCCAGCCCCCCCCCCCCAGCTCTGCCAGCGCCCCTCACTCCCGACCCGCAGCCCCCTGCTCGGCCAGCCCCCCCACCCAGCTCTGCCAGCGCCCCTCACTCCCCACCCGCAGCCCCCTGCTCGGCCAGCCCCCACCCCCAGCTCTGCCAGCGCCCCTCACTCCCCACCCGCAGCCCCCTGCTCGGCCAGCCCCCCCCAGCTCTGCCAGCGCCCCTCACTCCCCACCCGCAGCCCCCTGCTCGGCCAGCCCCCACCCCCAGCTCTGCCAGCGCCCCTCACTCCCCACCCGCAGCCCCCTGCTCGGCCAGCCCCCCCCAGCTCTGCCAGCGCCCCTCACTCCCGACCCGCAGCCCCCTGCTCGGCCAGCCCCCCCCAGCTCTGCCAGCGCCCCTCACTCCCCACCCGCAGCCCCCTGCTCGGCCAGCCCCCCCCCCCCCAGCTCTGCCAGCGCCCCTCACTCCCGACCCGCAGCCCCCTGCTCGGCCAGCCCCCCCCCCAGCTCTGCCAGCGCCCCTCACTCCCGACCCACAGCCCCCTGCTCGGCCAGCCCCCCCCCAGCTCTGCCAGCGCCCCTCTCTCCCGACCCGCAGCCCCCTGCTCGGCCAGCCCCCCCCCAGCTCTGCCGGTGCCCCTCACTCCCGACCCGCAGCCCCCTGCTCGGCCAGCCCCCCCCCAGCTCTGCCGGTGCCCCTCACTCCCGACCCGCAGCCCCCTGCTCGGCCAGCCCCCCCCCCAGCTCTGCCGGTGCCCCTCACTCCCGACCCGCAGCCCCCTGCTCGGCCAGCCCCCCCCCAGCTCTGCCAGCGCCCCTCACTCCCGACCCGCAGCCCCCTGCTCGGCCAGCCCCCACCCCCAGCTCTGCCAGCGCCCCTCACTCCCGACCCACAGCCCCCTGCTCGGCCAGCCCCCCGCAGCTCTGCCGGCGCCCCTCACTCCCGACCCGCAGCCCCCTGCTCGGCCAGCCCCCCCCCAGCTCTGCCAGCGCCCCTCACTCCCGACCCACAGCCCCCTGCTCGGCCAGCCCCCACCCCCAGCTCTGCCAGCGCCCCTCACTCCCGACCCACAGCCCCCTGCTCGGCCAGCCCCCCGCAGCTCTGCCGGCGCCCCTCACTCCCGACCCGCAGCCCCCTGCTCGGCCAGCCCCCACCCCCAGCTCTGCCGGCGCCCCTCACTCCCGACCCGCAGCCCCCTGCTCGGCCAGCCCCCACCCCCAGCTCTGCCGGCGCCCCTCACTCCCGACCCGCAGCCCCCTGCTCGGCCAGCCCCCCCCCCAGCTCTGCCGGCGCCCCTCACTCCCGACCCGCAGCCCCCTGCTCGGCCAGCCCCCCCCCCGAGCTCTGCCGGCGCCCCTCACTCCCGACCCGCAGCCCCCTGCTCGGCCAGCCCCCCCCCCCAGCTCTGCCGGCGCCCCTCACTCCCGACCCGCAGCCCCCTGCTCGGCCAGCCCCCCCCCCAGCTCTGCCGGCGCCCCTCACTCCCGACCCGCAGCCCCCTGCTCGGCCAGCCCCCCCCTCAGCTCTGCCGGCGCCCCTCACTCCCGACCCGCAGCCCCCTGCTCGGCCAGCCCCCCCCCAGCTCTGCCGGCGCCCCTCACTCCCGACCCGCAGCCCCCTGCTCGGCCAGCCCCCCCCCCAGCTCTGCCGGCGCCCCTCACTCCCGACCCGCAGCCCCCTGCTCGGCCAGCCCCCCCCCCCAGCTCTGCCGGCGCCCCTCACTCCCGACCCGCAGCCCCCTGCTCGGCCAGCCCCCCCCCAGCTCTGCCGGCGCCCCTCACTCCCGACCCGCAGCCCCCTGCTCGGCCAGCCCCCCCCCCAGCTCTGCCGGCGCCCCTCACTCCCGACCCGCAGCCCCCTGCTCGGCCAGCCCCCCCCCCAGCTCTGCCGGCGCCCCTCACTCCCGACCCGCAGCCCCCTGCTCGGCCAGCCCCCCCCCCAGCTCTGCCGGCGCCCCTCACTCCCGACCCGCAGCCCCCTGCTCGGCCAGCCCCCCCGGCTCTGCCAGCGCCCCTCACTCCCGACCCGCAGCCCCCTGCTCGGCCAGCCCCCCCCCCCCCCCCAGCTCTGCCAGCGCCCCTCACTCCCAACCCGCAGCCCCCTGCTCGGCTAGCCCCCCCCCCCAGCTCTGCCAGCGTCCCTCACTCCCGACCCGCAGCCCCCTGCCCGGCCAGCCCCCCCCAGCTCTGCCAGTGCCCCTCACTCCCGACCCACAGCCCCCTGCTCGGCCAGCCCACGCCCCCAGCTCTGCCAGCGCCCCTCACTCCCAACCCGCAGCCCCCTGCTCGGCTAGCCCCCCCCCCCAGCTCTGCCAGCGCCCCTCACTCCCGACCCCATGCAACAGCACATGCTGGCCAGAGGCTGACCTAACCGAACCAGCACATTTAGCACCATCCTCCCTGATGCTGCCCAGTCCCATCTCTGCCACCAGCGCCCATAAAGCACCTAGAGCAGTAGGTCTCATCCTGGTGTGGGGGGGGGGTGCAGCCCAGAACAGGCTGAGACCCCTGCCCCAGGTGGTTTGTGCAATGCGGCACCTCCCGACCCCAGCAGTCCCCTAGCCTGCCAGTGGGTATTGCCTGACACAAGCGAAAAGCCAGGCTCCCACCTTCACAGGAGCTCTTGTGCCCCCAGCACCTTCCATCGTCAAACCCCACGGTTAGCACAGAAATGCCACGCTGAGCTGCAGGCCAGGATCCAGGACACCTGGGTTCTATTCCCGGCTCTGACATCGATTCCCTGAATGCCCAGGACAAGTCACTTCCCCCCCTGTCAACAGGGATTGAAAATATCAACCCACCTGGGCCAAGTGCTTTGAGATCCTCAGGGAACAGGGGCAGCAGCCTGGAGCTCCCCCTGGCCGGGAGAGCAGTGTTACCCTCACACAAGTGGGAATGACTCTGGATGCAGATTGGGAAGGGAATGGCTGGCAGCTTCTTCCTCCCTGCTTCACCTGGCAGATGCCAGCTGTGCTAATGCTCTGGCTCCTCCTGGCGGTAACTAGCCCACGGAGCCGGTCACGATCAGGTCAGAAACCCAGCACACCCACCCTCCAAGGAGCTGCACCACGCGGAGACAAGGAGGTTTCAAACGCTCCCTTCCCCACTGGGTCTACGTGCCACATCCCCCCTTAACTGTTGCCAGCTGTGGGAGCCCAGCTGGGCACACTGCAGCCTCCGGAGGGCAAGGACAGGCCATTCTCGCACCCTGGAAAGGTCTCTCCGCAGTCACGCTGCCCCCGCCACGCCCAGCTACACCAGCCAGGAAAGCTGTGTGCACTTCAGCAGGCACCGCTGGGGCCGGACCAGGGAAGCCAGCCCGGGCCTGACACACAGTGGGAAGCCAATGCTCCGATCTCCAGCAGCCTGGATTTCACTGGGCATTTGCTGTGCTTGGAGTGCAGGGAGGAGGTGGCTCCTGGCCGGCTCATGGAACCAGAGGGGAAGCAAATCCTTCCACCCCTAGACCACTGGTTTGAGTCCTGCCCAGGACTGCAGCCACAGAGCTTCCCTGGGGTGAAGCGTTTTGGGGAATTCTCGCTCCAGCGGATCCAGAGCCACCAATGAGTGAACAGACCACAGGTCTGGGACTCGCCCGAGCCCAGCAGGATGTCCCGAGCATTATTACCCTGCTGGCTCTGTATGGGTCCCCCTGGGGCTCAGCAGATGCTCAGTCTGGGACCCGCGTCCTGGCGGAAAGACCAGGAGTCAAGGTACCAGCCATGGGGGCCCTGTGCGAGCTGCATGTGCCCACGCTAAAGACCCGCATCCTGCCTGTGCCAATGGTGGCCTGGCATCACTTGCAACAGTGCGTGCCCGGCGTAGTGGGGCCCAGCCGGCTATTCAGGACCAGCAAAGCCTGACGGGTGCTCACTCAGGGGTGCTGCAGCACCCACTCTGGGCGATGGACTGCACGCAGAGCTTCCTGTGCCTTCGCACCCCACCAGCCCATGGAGGCTGGGCTGGGCTGCCAGGAGTCCTGCAGCACCCTGCCCTGTCTAGCTGCAGCGAGGCACCCAGGAAGCAGGGCCGCTCTCCCAGCCCAGAGCTCACCCTGCTAAGGCAGACGGAGCCCCGCAGTGAGACGGGCACCTGCCCGAGACCCCCGGTGAGCCAGGACCTTGGGACAGGCAGCGCCAGCAGGAGCCTACCTGCATCGGGGCTGGAGGAGCAGCTGGTGCCAACCTGCCAGCACCCGCGGCAAGCCCCTTCCGAGCCGCAGCCCGGGCTGCAGTGGGTGGGACACCCCGGGGGCCTCTTCGCTCCCCCTGCCCATTGCTCAGGGGGTGGTGACACGGGGCCCCCGGCTCTCAGCTGTGCGGGGAGAGGCTATGGAGAGCGAGGGAGGGGGGGCAGGTTCAGGCAGATCCACCCACGGCCCAGAGAACGGAGCCGGCGAACACCCCCAAGCCCAAGCCCCGGCCTCTGCCCATCTCCGCCCGCATCTCGGGGCGCGCCAGCCCAGCGGGCGAGCCGCACTGACCGTGTGGGCAGAGACGGGAAACTGAGGCACGGGGAGCAGACGCAACTTGCCCGAAGCCGGGGGTTGGAAGAGCCGAGGAAGGGACCCAGGCGTCCGGGCTCCCTCTGTCCCTGCGAGCAGCCGGCGGGAGGGGCCGGGGCCGGGCCGGGGCCGGGGTCTCTTACCGCAGCAGGGGCGGGGGGCTCCCGGGAGCGCAGCCGGCGATGCCAAGCGGGGTGTCAGCAGCGGCGGGGCCGGGGAGGATCCGAGCCGGGCCGAGCCGAGCCGAGCCGGGCCGAGCGCTCCCCAGCGCAGCCGCTGCGGCTCTGAGCCGAGCGAGGCAGAGCCCGGCGCGTCACGTGACCCGCCCAGCCCGGCGCGCGGCCCGGGCGGCTCCGTGCACGGCGCTGCGGGGCGCTGCGGGGCGCGGGTTGGAGCGGGGCCGGCGCGCACCAGGCTGCCGCCCGCGGAGCCCGTCGGTGGATGAGGCATAAGGCCCAGGCCCGGGGCCCCTCCCCAAAGCAGAGGCCGGGACCGGGTCCCCCGGGCGGGGCGCAGCGCCCCGACCCGACGTGCCCGGCTCCGCGGGAGACAGGCGGCCCCGCGGGTCGGGGAAGCAGGGGCTGCCGGGGCTGGAGGTGCCCTGGGGTCCGGCCGGGGCAGAGAGCAGGCGGCAGGTGGGGCCCGGGGCGGGGGGAGCCGTCGGGGCGCGGGGCAAGCGGAGCAGCCGGCTGTGAACCCGGGGCTCTGGCCCCCACGGGGCAGCTCTGCGCAGGGCGGGCTCCAGCCCCCCACCCGCCCCGAGGGATCCGGGCAGGGCAGGAGCTGTCGGCCTCAGTGAGGCTCCGCATTGGGCGAAAGCTCCGCTCTGGGGCCTGCTGGGGGCAGAGACGGGAGCTGCAGGCTGCCCTGGGTGCCAGGGAGTGGGGGGCGGGGCAGAGATGGCGGTGGGAGTGGGGCATGAAGATGGCAATGGGGCAGGGCATCAAGATGGGGGGTGGGGCATCGAGACGGGGGCAGGGCAGAGATGGCAGTGGGGGCGGGGCATCAAGATGGCAGTGGGGGCGGGGGCGGGGCATTGAGATGGCAGTCAGAGCGGGGCAGAGATGGCAGTGGGGGGGGGCATCGAGAAGAGCAACAGGGTGCTTAGGGGACTGCTCAGAGGGGTCTAGCCTTCCAGCAAGGGGGTAAGAAAGGAATGGCTAATTGTAGGGGATACCCTTGAAAAACAGCATGTAAACAGACTGGGAGAGGAGGAGACTGCGGGTCAGGACTGAGGGGCAGCAGCAGAGCTGGGGGAAGCCTAGCATTGGGACAGCGGGGGGCTGCAGAGCAGGATTGAGGGGCAGCAGCAGAGCCATGGGGAGTGAGCTATCTGCATTGCTGAGGACTCCAGAGCAGGTGTGCCCAGGGCCTCCCAGGCCAGGTGCTCTGAAGCTGCCTACAAGTTGCATAGTGACACCCTGTGATGACTCAGCCTTGCACCAGCCATTTCAAAGGCAGGTGGGAGAAAGTGAAAGGGGCCGGCCTGTACCTGAGGAACCCTCTGGGGCCCTGGGGTCAGCCATGACCGGGTGCGGAGAGGCCCCCATGGGAAAACCAAGTGCCATCCTGCAGGGGCTGGGTTTCCCTTGCAGGTCCTCCATCCATGCCCTGAGCAGGACCCACCCTAACTAGTGCAAGCGGCCCAGGGCCCATGGCTTTTTGTGTCCAGCATGGGTAAGGTGACCAGACGTCCTGTTTGGGCCAGGACAGTCCCTTTTTCAGCACTGTCCCAGCCATCCGACCTGATCAGTTGGCAGGAGCAAATGGGACAAATGCCCACTTTTGTCAAAAAAGTGTGGCATGGTGTAGAGGAACATGGGGGGAGTGGAGATGCCAGCCCCATGCAGGGGGGCGGGGAGGGGAGAGGCAGCATTCCACAGTGCAGGGGGCCAGTAGGGTTCCAGCGACTAGCAACAGCCTCCCCCCCGGGGGGGGGAGGCATTTTCCCGCAAGGCTGTTTCAGAGACATGGACCCCACCCTTCCCCAAAGGGCACTGGGGTGAGCGGGGGAACTTGAGACAAGGCCCCGCAGACACAAGTGGCCTGAGAGCCCCAAGGATTTGGAGAAACAGGAGCTGGGAAAGGCCAAGCACTGGGCCAGCTCATGGGGGCGAGAAGCAGGATGGTTCAGGGAGCTGCTCAGTGTGCCCCATGGAGCACAAGGGCTTGGGGAGGCTGATGCAGGAGGCAGGGTCCTAGGCCGGGCATGGGGGATGGGTTGTGAATGATGTTCTCACAAGGCAGCTAGTCAGTTAACCTAGAGGAGAGCCCGGGCTCAAGGAAGCCCTGTGGAAGATGAAGAAATAAGTAGGTTGGGCCTGTGGAAAGGGAGGAGGCTGAGACCAGAAGGGGGCTGGCGCTGGGAGAGGCTGAGAGCTGGGCCTGGAAATCAGGTGCCTCGGGCTGCTGGAAATACTGGCTGGACGTTACAGTGACAAGTTCCAAGGGATGAGGAACGGCTGCAGATGAAGAAGAAGAAGCACACACTAGAAATCTCTGTCTGATGAAGGAGCAGGCAGGGCTGGCTAGGGAGTAAGGGAAAGGATCGGTAATTATCCAATCCCTCGCTGAAGCCGTTATTCCCTTGAAACCAGTGGCAGGGGTTCAGTGAAGCAGGGGATATACTCAGAATGCAAGTGGAGATTTATTACTAGGAGACATAAGAACAGGCTGACAAAGTTCTTTAAACAACAGTTTTAGGGAAAATAAAAGTAATTTGCCAACTACCTTTTCATGACAGACGCAAGAGGGGTAATGTCAGGGGTTCGACTAGACATGTCTGAGGCTGGAATTAAAAGGGGTCCAGGTGAAGACCAAGTGCTGTTTGTTAAGTGGCTGATTAGCAGGAGAGGGGAGAACAAAAAGCATCCACAGCAGCCCGAGTAACATTTAAAGGTACAATGGTACCACAGGGGTTAATAGAGGGTGTCAACTCTTCTTAGTTAAACCATCTATCCTGGCCCCTTTGAGATGCTGTAAGTGGCCCAGGTTTGGGCATGTGGCAGCTGTCTGGGAGGGGAGGATGAGGTGGGGGAACTGTGGAGAGCACTCGTCTGAGAACTATTTGCAAGGAAGGAACAGAACTAAAATGCAGCAATTGGGGGATGCGCACAGTGCAGCAGACAAAGAGTCTGCCAAACCAGAGAGATACAGAAAATTTAAATGACCTGAACCATATCTTACGAAGAAGCTACCAAAAGATATTCACAGCTGAGTGTGGAGAAGGCGGAAAATGCCAGTGAGGGGAGAAAGCTGCTGGTACAACAACCCTCATTCAGGGCAGGAAAGCGAATACCGGGGGAATAGATGGAGAGGCGCTGCTTGTAGGGACAGAGGCATTTGTAGCATTTATGACAGAAGTGATTAATTGCATTTACAGACAGGGAAGAAGACTGAGAGAATGAACATAACAAAAGTGGCAGAAAAGTATTTGCATGTAGGCAATCTCTTGAAAGACCGCATTCTGCAATGACGACAGTGTGGTTTAAACAACATGGTTCTACTGGCTTTTTGCTGTAATTACACTTAGTGTAATAACACAGGGCTAGGAATTAAAGAAAGCTGGTTTTGATGTGATATACGTACAGGAAACGTCTGATATACATACACAAACCTGATGTGATATACATATAGGAAACATTTCTTAGCATTCCAGGATCCGATGTAATCGGATTTGGCCGAGAAATGCCAAGGGCAGGGATCTGCAGATTGAGATGAACAGCGTTTATATTTTAAGTACATACCTGTTGCGATTCCTCTGCAGAATAATGGCACCTTTCTGTGAACCTGCACCGTGTACACCTGATATAAATCCTTGACAATGTTGAAGTGGAAGAGTTAGTTAAGGCTCTCAAAGGCCCGTATATTATTAGTGGAGACCTTAATAGCCATAATGAATGATGGGGAAGCTGGTTAAAATGTCAAATGCCCAGAACAGTTTGTTGCTCGATCCTAGAGCACCTGCTATGGTTAATTTGGAGGATGGAACCTTTGCATATTTAGATCTGGGAATTGCAACAAGCAGTACAGTAAGTAAACGCACCTTGGAAATCTATACAGAAGATAGAATGGGAAGTGATCACTTCCCTGTGCTAATTGCATATCACAGCCAAGGTAATGTTGAAAACACTGAAGGAATTCCAACCAGGAGCTTTAGAAAAGCAAACTGGGGACTCTTAAAGAGTAAGTGTCCTGAGTCTCTAAGTACCAATTGTATAAGTGATAATCCAGAGGCATTTCATGATAATATAATAAAGGGAGTTGTAGCAGCAGCCAGCCATCGAATGCCACAAACTCAGAAATCCCTGGTGCAATGAAGACTGTAAAGCAGCAAAGAAAGCAAGAAGGCAAACATACACACATACAACCAAACAAAAAGTACAATAAATAGCAAGTACTTTATGGACTACAACAGAGATAAAGCAGTGGCACAAAGAATTATGAAAAAGGCAAAAAGGGAGAGCTGGAGAAAACATGATCAGGAATGACAAAGATCCCAAGGTTTCAAAGCTGTATACACAAATTAAAAGACTGAATAAGTGAAAGAATGAATAAAATCAGATTTATCCTTGGTCTTATGGGAAATGATAAAGTTGAAAGTTGTAAGCTAGGAAAAGGGGACATTTTAACAAAAGAGTTCCAAACAGTTCATAGTGATACAAATCAAAGTCAAACGTTTTGTGAGGGGAATAGATGGGGGAAAAGAATGTTTGCTGAAGAAAATGGTGGGCTCTAGCACGGCTGGGTAGACTAGGAAGATGACACACTGGATTAATATGTCAGCATCCAGGAACTCAGAAAAGCTACTGCCAAGAGTAAAAACGCAGCCCCAGGCAAAGAGAGCATGTGCAATGCAAGGCTTAAACACCTGCCAGGAGGGAGTTTAAGAATTTTACTGAAATTATAGAATATACGGGGGCAAGGAATACTACGGGCAGAATGGAAGCAAGCAGTGGTTTTACTGCCAGGAAAACCTAGCAAATTATGCACAAGACTTGATGCATAAAGATCTATTGCCCTCAAATCATGTGTGGAAAGGATGCAAAATGAGAGGTTTGGAAAAAAATGAAATTATCAACTGTGTACAGAGTGGGTTCAGGAAAGGGTGATGCAGAGCTGATCACGTTATAAGATTAGAAACAGAAATACAAAAACAGGAGGAACAGAGAGTTTCTGACAGCTGTCTTTTTGGACCCTGAAAAAGCATCTGACATGCTGTGGAGGGAAGGCTTGCTCTATAAACTGGCTGCAGCTGGAATAAGAGGAAGAATGTTCTGGTGGATAAGAGACATTCAAAGTGACAGAACCAAGCAAGTGAGGGCAGGAGCGCTGGAACAATGTGCATAGTAGGGTGCTGAGAGCCATAGGATCAAACTGTAACCCCTGGATATGATGGAAACCGAGCCCCCCGCACACCTGTCATTCCAGCACCTAGGAGTGAGGGTTGGGGGCAGCTTTGTTGACTGTTTACACATGTCCTTACTAATGGCATTGCCCTCGGGAGTGTTATCGGCCCAGCCCTCTAACAGCGTAATTAGCGATCTCCCTGACAGAACACAGACAGGAACCGGTATTACCCTGTTTGCGGACGGCTGCACTATAGGGTATATCACAGAAGAGATAAGATCGCTGTGGAGAGAAGCAGTGAGGTGCTCAGGGGGTCTCAGAATGGGGAGATATTTGGGGATTTGAGTTCTCACTCGCTAAAACAAAGGAAATGCTATTCACCAAAGGGAGGCTTGGGGCAGAATGGAACTTCTCTCTGTGCTGGAAGAATGCAGGCAGCTCACCGGGGTACATTCCTTGGAGTTATGTATGGAGAATATCAAGACTCAGTGTGAAGACGGGGTGAATCTGCTTTAAGGTATTGCTGGGAACAGCTGGGTGCAGGTGAGAACATGCTGTGGATGCTGTGGAGGGCACTAATAAGACCAGCTGTAGATTAGGGGTGCCAAGCCAAGCCTTTCATTCAGCTTCTAGATCAACACTTACAAAATGAGACCCAAGCCCAGCCCAAGTTCTCAGCTGACATGCGGTGCGAGTATGCCCACTCCGTCATGTGTGCTGCAGGGAGCAGCTGGGGAAATGCCTGTACAGCTAAGGGTGAAACTTACAGGTAACCATCTGGGCGGAGGGTAACAGAATAGGATGAGCACTAAACAAATATACAAAGACTGTTGGGAATTAAGGAGACAAGAAGTAACTGGGCTGTAGAAACACCCGCCTGCTAACAGGGTCAAAAGGTGGTAAAAGACTTGGGTGAAAAGGAAGAACTCGAAGAAAGTAAAATCTTTAGTCCTGGGCAATCAAGCCATAGCTCAATGGCTGCCCCTCTGGCTGTGGATTTGGAATTGTGAGATCAAACAAAGGGAAGAGCAGGACCATCAAATGTGATGACTGTGGTTTTGCAGTTTGTACATGGCAATTGGGGCCAGTGTTGCCAGGTCTTTACTGACTGCTCTAGAGACGGCCATGCAGGTAGAGTGAGAACAGCTTTTTGTAGCCCTGAATTTGGAGACTATCCAATTGTGTGGTCATTATGTTGGCCAAATTGATGGGCACGTGGTTGGCACTGACCCGGCTAAGGGTTGCACAGCTAGCTCTGACTGCTGTCCTATCTGATGCTTTATCGCATACACTGAGGATCAGAAAAGGAGCCTCGGAATGCAGGATTGACTTTGTCAATGGAATATTGTCCTCAGCTACGGAGCTAGTACCACTAGGTGTCCATACAGTCCTCGTGTGGATTCCAGTACACGTTGGGATACCAGGCAATGAAATGGCAGATAAAACAGCAAAAAATGCCTTCCAAAGGAGGAGGCTGATATAGAGACCCGTCTGAGTAAACAGGACTCCAGAAGTTTGGTTAAAAGAGAACTTAAGAAGGAATAGCAAGAACCATGGGCCAAAGAGAAATGAACGATGCCCTCAGCATGAGGATAATGGCATGCTGAATACTATGATAGAAGAGGGGAAGTCACTATATTTAGAGGGCTACCGGGTCACAGTGACTGGAATGGGAATTCACGTTGACTAAACAAGCACAAAGAGGGGTTGTGTGACACGTGCAAAGGCCAAGAAACAGCTGAGCAGCTGCTGGGGCAATGCAGGGAGAATGACACAGAAAGAAAGATTCTTTATGAAGAACTGAGATGCCTCAAGGCAACAGAGCATTGTCTGAGGACCGGGGAAGTGGGGTAGCAGTAAAAACGCATCCCTGGGCTTGTTCAAGGATGCAGGACTGAGTAAGAGGATACAGATTTTTGTGTATACGAAAACTGTGATGGCTGGCGGTCTTGGTCTCGTGTGCTGAGGCTGCTGGGCCATGAAGTGACCTGGAAATAAAGAGGAAGAAGGGGGTTGCAAGGGATGTTGTCTGCAGTCACTCCCTGAGAGGAGTGGGTTCAGACCCCTAAACCCAGAAGTGGGGCCAGACGATCAAGAGGGAAATGGCAAGAAGGCTAGAGATAGAGACAGGGTCTGGGAACCTGTGCATAGGGTCTCTGGGCTGGAACCCAGAGCAGTGGGCAGACCCAGGTCTCCCACCAGCCACGGGGGACTGTATAATGACCTGGCAGAAGGCTGAATCACAGAGAAGCAGCACAACAAGCCCGAGAGAGCCAGGGGGGTTGCAGTGTTAGCAATTGACGGGGGTGCGGGACGAGGGGAGGAGTCATCAGAATGGAAAGGAGCTAATCCCCAGACATGGCCACAACAAGGTGCCCCAGCGGTGAATGACCCCCGTGACAGTGGGTCAGGGAGCAGGATGACAGGAGGTGGGGAAGCGGCTGAAACTGGACGCTGCCCAGCTGGGGCAGGAGAGGGTGGCAGGAACCAAACCAGCCAGGGCCAGCAAGTCACTGAGGGACAGGGGCCCAGCTGTTGCTGCCCTGCCAGGCTGCTGCAGGGCTGGGTTCTCGACTCCCGTTGCCTGCACAAGAGCAGCATTTTCCTCTTTGGTAATTCCTCAGGTAATTCATCTGCCTCAGGCCTGAGTCCCTCTCAGGGCTCTGCCGGTGCCCCTCGATCCCGACCCGCAGCCCCTGCGCCCGGCCCTGGGCTCCCCACACCCAGCTCTGCCGGTGCCCCTCGATCCCGACCCGCAGCCCCTGCTCCCGGCCCTGGGCTCCCCACACCCAGCTCTGCCGGTGCCCCTCGATCCCGACCCGCAGCCCCTGCACCAGGCCCTGGGTTCCCCACACAGCGCTGCCTTCCTCAGGCTCCCCCCCGACTAACAGCCCCCTCTCCAAGGCCTGGTCTGACATCAGGAACTGGGATCTTGGATTGGGGAGGCTCCTTAAACCCTAACTGCATGTTTAGAGCAAGCAGCAGCTCATCTGCATCCCGCCCCAATCCCAGCCCCGGCCCCCACAACTTCCGGGAGCTGCTATTGTGCGCAGCTCCTTTCATCGCTCCCAGGCACCTGGGCAGACAATGGGCACCAGCTGCCTCATCCCACAATCAGAGAATGACCCCAATCAGCAAAGGAGCTGCCTAATTGCAGCCAGCTGGAGACAGACCCCCGCCATCCCCCAGCTGGGGTCTCTCCTGAGGGCTCACTCCCACCCCCATCCCCTGCTTTGTTCCAAAAGCCTCAGGAGCTGCCCTGGTTGCAGGGCTCATGGGGCAGCAGCCGAAATGGCTGGAAACTCTCTGGACTCAGGTATCGAGGAGGAGAAGATGGAGGGTGGGGAGATGGAGCCCCCTGCCCCCCACCAGCCCCTCTGGGGGAGCTAAAGATAACACAGCTGCTCCATAACTACATATATGAAATTACAACCTGTAACCTCACTGTAAGAACCATGCTCAGGGCACCATGAGCCTTCCGAAGACACCCGACATGACACACTTTGCATTGGACACCACGTAATCATTTTACAAGGATGAACATGGGGGTGCTGGGTGTTCCCCTGAGGCACAGAGCGTCACGGAGCGGGCGCCCCCAGAGCTGGCAGGGAGGCTCTTTAGCCTCCTCCCCTCACCCTGCCCTTCTCCCAGCAGTGCAGCACTGGGGAGAGCAGCTCACAGCTCATCCCCCCACACAGCCCCCTGAGCCCCTCATCCCCAGACCCTGACATGGCATTTCACGCACCACTAGCCGGCCGGGAGCTTTCACCTTCACTTGGCCAGCTGCTCCCCCCACACCAGTGCTAGGTGTTGTGAGTAATGAGCTACTCCAGCCTCTGCACCGAGTGCTTGCCAGGCCCAGCACCGCCTCTCCCGGCCCTGCCTCCTGTGGGAGGAGCATGGACAAGGGATAAGGGATGGGGTCAAGTCAGCCTTCGATGGGGAGGGCTGCTCAGCCTGGGGGTTAACAGGAGTGCAGCTCAGACGGGGCTTCTTTATCTCCCCCTCCATTAGGAGCTTTCCTGGCTCCCACCCTCTCGCTGTGCCAATGACCGTCCACCCCACCAAGGGCGAAGTTGGTACATGGTGCCCGGTCTTGCTGTTCACACTCCACACATGACTCTCACCCACATGTGACTCACCAACTCTGGGGGAACCACAGCTACTTGTGCCCGCCTAAACCGGCCCTTGGTCCACCCAGTCCTGAAGGTGGCGTGGCGCCTGGAGCCTGCCAGCCTCTCTGCCCTGGCCCAGCCCATGGTGATTCTGGGAGAGCAGTCGTGGGAGGGGACAACCAGCCAGCTCATTCCAGCTGTGTCCTTCTCCAGCTGGTGGGGGTGAGTCTCCGGCCCTGGAGAGGCAGGGGAGGGGCTGCTTCATGCACTCACTGGGGGGGGTGGGGAGGTCTGATGCCAGCAGGCACCTCTGTCTGGACACTGCGGTCCAGCGAGTTGCTCGAAAGCAGGAGCTCCCTGCCAGCAGCGAAGATGTTGTTGAAAGGCAGGATCCTGGGCTAGATGGATCGTTGGTCTGATGCCCACCCAGCCCAGCCGCGGGGAGTGTGAACAGGCTCAGCACCTTGGTGTGAGTGGGGATCGCTGCTTCCTGCTGCTCTCGCCACCCCATGGGTAGGGGGGCGCCCCAGCCCAACGCCACAACCGGCTAAAGCCCTTGATGCTAAGGGCAGCCGTGCTCAGGGCATGGGAGCTAATTATCCCACCAAGCAGCGGGCAGCTCTGGTGCTGGGCTAGGGGCTCTGCGGGAGGCAGCAAGAAATCACAGAGCACAAGCCACGAGCCCTCCCTGTGGGCTGGGTGGCTGCACCATGCCCCTGTGCCGAGCGCCCTGCTCTGAGCCGCGTCACTCGCCCCTCGGGCTGGCTGTGGTCACACCCACGTCACAAGCTCGTCGGGGTGGGGCTGTCTCTCCGCTGGGTGCATGTGTAGCACCCACACAGCGGGGCCTCGCTCCCTGCCGTAGGCACCAGTGCCAGGCAGGGCAGAGCCCGTGTTCCCTGGGCACACAGGGCCTCATCTACACCACAGTGACGCTCCCTTGGGCATCACCGGTGTGGCACCACCCCGCCACGGCCAGAGCTCTGGGACTCTGATCTGGACCCACCCCCCACCGTGCACTGCCCAGAGCCCAGCTCATTCAGTCAGCTGCTTTGAATGCTCGCCAGTAAGGCTCCCGGCCCCAGTCCACAGCTGCCCTGCTCCTGGGGTGTCAGTTACACCGGGGCCAAGGGGTGCAGAACAGTCCCATTCTGTTCAGGCAGCATTTTGCACCCTTTGGCCCAGGTGGCTTTGTGTTCCGTTAAAGTTCCGGTCCCTCATGCTCCCATTCTCCTCTACGGGTTGGGCTCCCCGGTTGGACTACAGCTACCATGGTGCACTTCGGTGCAGTTGCTCAGCTGTGGTGCATCATGGGAGACAGAGTCCTACCGGGGAGCCCATGTCATAGAGGTGAAGGGGGCCATGAGTCATGCAAGCTCCACCTCCCAGCAGGCATTGCAGCACCATTTCAGACCCAAAGGTTTCCAGTTTGGGGGCGCTGGTTTTTTCTACAAGAAATCAACGTTTCCCGCAGGAAGCAGATGCCCCCTCCTGGAACAATCCAGCTGGTTCAAACCCTGGGTTCCACCCACACCCAGCTTTGGGGCCCATTCCCACCAGCCTTAGCAGAGCCCTGTGGCCTTTTGCACAAGTCTGGGAACTCACAACGTTTTTTCACCAAAGGTGAGGGTGGAACCTGGCTCCATCCCATAATACTCTGGATAACCTGGTAACCCTCTCATGGCCACTTGACTGTAGCAACCTCCTGGCTGCAGGCAGGCTCACCCCATCCTGTGACAGCCACGCTCACAGCTCTAAGGCCCGGCTATGACCCATGTGATGTCCCAGCAATGCAGGGGAATGGCACGTCCCTCATGGATGCCGAGCTGTGGAGCATTTGCTCCAACCCCTCAGACAGAGACAAACACCTACAAGATCTCTATCAAGCATTCTTACAACTACAATACCCACCTGCTGAAGTGAAGAAACAGATTGACAGAGCCAGAAGAGTATCCAGAAGTCACCTACTACAGGACAGGCCCAACAAAGAAAATAACAGAACGCCACTAGCCATCACCTTCAGCCCCCAACTAAAACCTCTCCAGCTCATCATCAAGGATCTACAACCTATCCTGAAGGATAACGCATCACTCTCACAGATCTTGGGAGACAGGCCAGTCCTCGCTTACAGACAGCCCCCCAACCTGAAGCAAACACTCACCAGCAACCACACGACAGAACCACTAACCCAGGAACCTATCCTTGCAACAAAGCCCGTTGCCAACTGTGTCCACATATCTATTCAGGGGACACCATCAAAGAGCCTAATCACATCAGCCACACTATCAGAGGCTCGTTCACCTGCACATCTACCAATGTGATATATGCCATCATGTGCCAGCAATGCCCCTCTGCCATGTACATTGGTCAAACTGGACAGTCTCTACGTAAAAGAATAAATGGACACAAATCAGACGTCAAGAATTATAACTTTCAAAAACCAGTGGGAGAACACTTCAATCTCTTTGGTCACTCGATTACAGACCTAAAAGTGGCAATTCTTCAACAAAAAAACTTCAAAAACAGACTCTAACGAGAGACTGCTGAATTGGAATTAATTTGCAGACTGGATACAATTAACTTAGGCTTGAATAAAGACTGGGAGAGGATGGGTCATTACACAAAGTAAAACTATTCTCCCCTCCCCCATCACCCCCCTGTTCCTCTGACGTTCTTGTCAACTGCTGGAAATGACCCACCTTGATGATCACTACAAAAGCTCCCCCCCACCCCTTGCTGGTAATAGCTCACCTTAAGTGATCACTCTGGTTACAGTGTGTATGGTAACACCCATTGTTTCATGTTCTCTTTGTATATAAATCTCCTCACTGTATTTTCCACTGAATGCATCCGATGAAGTGAGCTGTAGCTCACGAAAGCTTATGCTCAAATAAATTGGTTAGTCTCTAAGATGCCACAAGTCCTCCTTTTCTTTTTGCGGATACAGACTAACACGGCTGTTACTCTGAGAACTGTGGATGGAAACCTCTGTGCATCCCTGCTGCACCAGGTGGGTGCAGCAGCCTGCCAATCCCAGCGTCCCTGCCAAGGCCACCGTGCTAGCTCGTCAATCATGGCAGAGCACCTGCAGGAGGCACAGGCAGGCTGTGGACTCCATGGAGAGAGGCCAGTCTCATGCCTGCTGGACTCGCAACTGGGCCTAACAGCACAAACCAAGTCCCCTTCCCAGCATGCCCTGGAAGAGGAAACATCTTCCCACCCCAACCCTGGTGAGGCCACTGTGAATGTCCTCCTGATCTCTGCACACACACAATGGTGCACAGTCCACCCAGGGCCGGCCCACAACATTTTGGCACCTGAGGCGGGGAGCTCAAATGATGCCCCCATGCCCCCTCGCTGGGCCAAAACTTTGAAAGGTCTCAATTCTGCCTCCTTCCTGTTCTACTCCTCTCATGGTCCTGCTCTACCACCTACCCCAATAAAGGAGAACTAACAACTTAAAATGCCTTCTTCAAACATTTTAAGTAACACTTAACTTTCAAACACACCTGAACAGCAAATGTAACTTGTCCTGTCTGCATAGTAAACGCTGGCATTTTTAACTATTTGAATAATCAAAGTGGGGCTTTCCCTGCCTTCTTGGCTGCAAAGATTTGAACTGCTTCCTGAAGGTCCAGTCTGGACCAGCTCATGCTCTGCTGTGATGGTTGCAAGGCCGACCACCCTCTCCGGTGTCATTGTGGCGTGTAGATGTGTTTTTATTAACTTCAGCTTGGAGAAGCTGCGTTCTCCACTGGCAACTGTTACAGGAAGGGTTAGAAGTATGTGCAGAGCAACAAAAGCATTTGGAAAGAAGGTGGTCATCTTATTTGTGCACATATATTCCAGAACAGCCTTTGGAGTTGATCCTGCTGAAATGTATCTTGAAAGGGCTTTCAGTTCATCACCTAAATCACTCGCATCAATATCGCGCATGTCATCATGTGTCAACACTGTCTCTAGTGCCCTGCATTGCTGGTGTAGGTCTTCTTCGGGTATAGTGAGGAGTTTTGGAATATCGTACAACATCCCAAATGTACTGCCGTGTTCCCTGAGCTGCATGAAACATTCTTCAGCTGACTGTATTGCACAATCTAGCACCTGGTTAAAGAATTCAACTTTGAATTGTTGTTTGGGGTCTTTTATGGGATTATCCCGGGCCTCGTCATCAAAATGTCTTCTTCTTCGGTGACTCTTGTATTCTTGAATGGCTGGGAAAATAGTTTCAGTGTGAAGTTCCTCTGCCAACTTCTGTGCTCTTCAGAACGTTTTGACATCCCCCATCTGACCGGTAAGATTGTAGGTATGACTTTGCTTTGCCCAGTTGTTCCATTGCTCCAGATATATCAAGGTCAACACCTTGGATCCTCTTGCTTACAACATTTATTTCAAACAGAATGTCATGCCACAACACTAAGCCACACAGAAATTTGCAGTTATGTGTTTCTGGTGATTCCATTTCCCTCTGCCGTTGTTCTCCCATGACCAGTTCCTGTCATAGCCTTATCCTCCATAATAGCAACTATGGCACCATCTATCTTCCCAGTTTGGTGTTCGATAGGCTTTATCGCCTCCACTCGACTTTCCCATCGTGTGGCACTCAGTGGTTTCAGTGTCAGAGAGGATGTTCCCAGATGTTGCTTCAAAATTTGCCATCGATGAGTTGATGCAGAGAAAGATCCATCGATGCTTTGAATTACATTAAAAAATTCAGCAGCCTCACTAGAAGCTCATGCTGCATCACTGACCACCAAGTTCAATGAATGAGAACTGAATGGGACAAAAAAAGCTCGAGGCTTTAACTCTCGGATCCATGTCTGCACTGCTCTGTTCTTTCCTCTCATGTTGGCACCATTATCGTAGCCCTGACCTCTCCTGTCAGCTATCGCAATTCCCGTCTCTTCCAGCTTTTTAAGAAGCACATTTGTCATACCAGCTCCTGTAGTATCATCAATGTCAATACATCCTAGAAAATGCTCTGACAGTCACCATTGCAGGGACATTGTCACTTGGTTCTGCTGTTGTTACAAGACACACCATTAAAGTCATTTGATCGTTATGGCTGATGTCAGGTGCGCCGTCCAGAATAACAGAGGAATCTCTTGCTGACTTCAGATCTGCCCCAATCTCCTGTTTGACTTTTGTTGCCAGGAACTGGACGATCTCATTTTGAATGATTTTTCCAAGGTAGTGGGGTGTGTACATTTCTTGGGTGGTGACTCTTCTTAGATGCTCCGGGAGTACAGCATCAAACTCAGCCATCATCTCCACAATTTTAAGGAAGTTTCCATTGCTTGGCACACACAGCTGATCCGAAGTGCCACGCAGGGCTAGGGTTTGGGTCACAAGCATTCTCACAATGCAATGAGCCTTTTCAGAACATTTGGCCAGTAAAAGACTCTGACGCAATCTTCTCTTGATGCTGATCATCTGTGGTGGCCTTTAACCTTAGTCTCATCTCAAGCTCTTTCCACCTATGGAATGCTCTCTGGTGATTTGCTGCCTTCTCATGGCATGCCAGATTTCTAGCCAGATTTTTCCAGTCCTTTGTTCCTGTAGAACCCAATGTGGCTGGAACATTAGACTGGAAGAGTTTACAACAAAACCAGTATGCAGCATTCTGGGTTTTTGAGTACATAGGCCGTGGCCTCTCCACTTAGTCACCACTGGGGATTTCACGCCAGTAAGGTGTTGGATGGAAACTTCTATTTTCATTGTCTTTGGGGAACGTGAAGTTTTTCACTTGCTGTGGCCCATGCAGTACAAGGAAGTCCCTCAGGCTACTGCTCAAGTGGGTCCACAGTCCTGGATCATCTAGACTTAAGGAACTAAACTCAGCAGCAGCTGTTTCTTGCGCCTCCACCACACTCTTCTCTGAGCTACACTTTTCTTCAGGAATGTGCATGGCTACATCCATTTGAGATGGTGATATGGATGCTGCAGTAGCTACCAGATCACCTGCACTCTGACTGGAAGATCAGGCATCTCCTCACCACTCACATCCTCCCTGGGGCCGGAAGACTCACCGTGAACATTTGTGTCTGTGTATCTCAGGAGAGCTCCTTCCTGCTTAGATAGAAAAGCTTCCTTAGCTTTCTTCCTTTTTCTGAATGCTGCCCCAGAGGGGCGTTTTCTTCTTGAGTGAGGGAAGATATCATCGTATTAAGGGCCTAACTGGCTCCTACTACTTCAGCTGACGGCCTGTTCTTCTCAAGTGGGTTCAGGGAAGCAGCAGGACACAGGAAGCTCCCTGAGAAGTTGGGGTTAATCAGTCCAGGCTCCTGGGGGTGCTAGAGAGGTACCTAAGAGGCTCCTCCTCCTCTCTCTCCCTGCAGCTCCTGCTGCTTTCTGTCATTCCCTCTCCCCTTTTCTCCTGCCTGCCTGTTCTGTCTCTTGTGCCCTCCTCCCTCCAGCACAGCACTCCCCCCTCTCTGTGCATCCAGAGCAGAGAGAATCCAGATGCACCAGCAGCAGACACAATTGTCTACACTCTGGGTCCGAGTGCCCCCCCCGTCTGGCACCTGAGGCGGCCGCCTCAGTTCGCCTCATGGTAAGGCCGGCGCCAAGTCCACCCCTCCCTGGGGCCTGCCCTTAGTCTGACTCAGGGACTGGCAGGGCCAGATGACATACAGTGCAGCCTGGGCTGCTCCAAACACCTCTACCTCCAGACCTGGCCTGCCTCAAGGACACTCAGCCTTTTGAACTCCTGAGCTGGAGCTGATGAGACCCCCATGGTCCGGCAGTCAGGGTGTATCAGCTGAATAAGCTCTGCACCACCACACAGTGTGCTTTTCAAAACCCATTCCCTTTATTTCAGGGGTTCTCAAACTGGGGGTCGGAACCCCGCAGGGGGTCACGAGCTGTCAGCCTCCACCCCAAACACCGCTTTGCCTCCGGAATTTCTAATGGTGTTAAATATGTAAAAAAGTGTTTTTAATGTATAGTGGGGGGGGTCGCACTCAGAGGCTTGCTGTGGGAAAGGGGTCATCAGTACAAAAGTCTGGGAACCTCTGCTTTATTTCCTTCTTTGGTCTTTGACTTACTGCCATCAATTGCAACAGGCCAGCTCTGCACCGGGGCAGAGCATGGACTGCCCAGCCAAGGAGAGTCAGTGGCTGCATGGTTGTGTGAGGGCTTCTCCCAGCAATCCACCCTCCAGTGCCTGGCCTGTGTGGGGTGGCTTTGCTCCTAATTTCTGACCCACACAGGAATCACACCTCCAGGGGAAGCCGCCTCTTCATCCATCTGCTTGCACAGTCTCTGATTGGTCAGCAGTGCACGGCCCTGGTGTGAGCTGTGTGCGCCATCATTGTCAATGTGACAGGGCCGCTGGCATCAGGCAGCGTGGGCCATGTTTCCAGCGCCTTCATATGTCTGCATACATCAGGAGCCTCTGCATTGTGTGGGGACCGGGCCACAGCCAGGTCCCTGGCAAGCTGCAGCTAATTACCACTAAGAACATGGGGGCCAAAGCCAGCCCTGGTGCAACTGGGCAGCATTGCCATTGACTTAACGAGGTGCTGATCCCACCCAGCACAGCTCCTCCCCCACGCTGCTGGGAGCCCCCTCCTGCTCAGAATGGGCAGAGAGCAAATGCCACTCCACTCTCAAGTCCCATGGAATCAGCCTGGAGACTCTTCCATGCCCCTCGCCCCCTGCCTCTGGGCTTGGTCCTCTCACTGGGTGGGAGGTGGGGGGATTTTGCCATGTGCCTCGAGCTCCATTTCACCCCACGTGGGAGCAGTGGAGCAACCCCAGCTCTCGTCCCCCGCGTTACGCAGCCCCCGCCCGGCAAGCACAGCAAGGAGCAGCAGGGCCAGTCATGGCACATGCCGGCACACCCACTGGGGGCGGGAGGTTGGTGCTGCACCAAGAGTCCAGGCTGGGGCCCCGCTCGTGTTGGCTGAGAGCCTTCCCTGTGTCCCCCCCGTGCACCTGGGGCAATTGGAGAGCCCAGTGCCCCGTCTGGGGATTCCGCCCTGCTCTGGGCAGCGCTTGGAGGGCTGGGGAGTCATGCGGGGGTCAGATGAGGCCAGGCTCAAGGCGTTGACACTGGCCCAGCCCCAGCCTCAGGCAGTAGCCTCCTGGCTGCGGGACTGAAGCGCAAACCCCTCTCTGCCCTGGGCACCATCAGTAGCTGCCCCAGGCCCACGCACAGGGCACAGGCCCTGCCAGCGTCCCGCATTGCTGCAGGTCACCTGGGCCAGGTGCTCCACTGTGCCCTGCTGGGCTAGAGACCCCATGACAAGGCTGGAGTTTACTTCCACAATGGCTTCCCCCATCAGCCTCACAGGAGCTGTCATCAGGCTGCATAGGCAGGGCAGGTGTTCGCCTTCTAACTGGCCACCTGTGTGTAAGCAGAGTCAGGATGAGCTCCACCCTGACATCGGGTGGTGAGGTGTGGCAAGTTGTGGAAAAGAACTTCAGGGGCTGATCTCATTTGCATAGGCACACCCACCCCACCTAGAATGAGGCCAGAGCTGCCCAAATGGTCACTTTGGCTGTTGTGGGATCCCCAGTGTCTCTGTTATTGGGGCAGGAAGAATAAATTATTACCCTGATTATGGGAACTGTGCTTGGAACTGTACTTGGCCTTTTGTTATGATGGAGGGACTCACCATCAACTAAGTAGCACTCGCTAGGCAAGGGTCATGGGTTCCAAAACTCTGTGAAGTGAGAGAGGTTTGAGACAGGTATTAGTACCTGGTGGTGTGGGCCCAAAACACCAATTGCACCTCTGTCTCTCTCCACTGTGGAATGTCAGAGCTAATTTTGGGTCTATTAAGAGTCTAGCTACAGGCAGGGAGCTGAATTCACTTTGGCCTTAGGGTGCACCAGCACTAAGGCTCCCACTACTATGAGCTGAAATCGCTGAGCGCTGTGTCACGTAGAGGGGAGCTGGAAGATCTAGAGCGCAGTGGTGCTGTTTGTGGCTAGGCTGGCGGAGCGTTCGTGAGACAGCAAGGCGAGCTGTGCAGAGCGGAGCTGTTCGTGAGGCAGCGGAGCGGAGCCCTGTGGGGCAGTCAGCTTCAGGTCACGTAAGGTGCCCCTTGCCTCTTTCCCCCACACACAGGCACATTTTTACCCAGACTGGGGAGTAACACTCTGCAGATGAACTTTTGAACTCTGGGGCTGGACTTCTTGGACTCTGGGTGATTTGTGGATTGCTGGACTCAAGAGACGTTTGGGTTCTGGGACTCAAGAACCCGAGGGAAAGGACGTGGCCCAATTTGCTGGGGTGGGTCTTTGCTCGTGGTTTGGTTGATGAACACTAGTGGTGGTGTTTCCCCAATTTAATGCTGATGGCGTTTACCTCATGTTATTAAAGATTCTCGGCTACACCGAGACTCTGTGCTTGCGAGAGGGGAAGTATTGCCTCTTTGAGGCGCCCAGGGGGTGTGTAAGATTTTCCCAGGTCACTGGGTGGGGGGCTCGAGCCAGTTTTGCATTTGCTTTGATGAGAGGGAACCCCTGTGTACTGAACCCGGCCCTTGCTGCTATCAACTCGGCCTGGCAGAAGGGTTACATGTGCACTCCCCTCCCCAGAGCAGGCAGCACGAATCATGCAGGCACCTATGAATGGCAGCTGGAGCCTCCCAAGGGCTGCAGGGACAGTCGTTCTTTGGTAGCCAATGGCAGCTGAGTTGGTGGGTCTAGGTCCAGCCCCAAGTGGAGAGTGGCCACCCCCCACACTGCCATTGGCAGGGATTGCCCCCCACCACCATAGTGCCCTATGCAGAGAGGCAGATCAGGCTGGGACTGGGGATTTGGATTCTATTCTGTCTCTGCCACTGACTTGCTGGATGACCTTGGGCTTGTCCTGCTGCCCCCCACACAGTGCCCATTCTGGGTGAGCAGAGGCCTTCAGCTCCTGGAGCCACCTGCCTGGCACCACTCACTGTGAACAGCGTGTTCCCACGTAATCTGAGTGGGCAGATGGGACAGATGAAACAGAAAGTACAGAATAGTGGAATCATGGACTATCAGGGCTGGAAGGGACCTCAGCAGCTCACACAAAGGAGTCTCTGGCCATGACTGAGCTGCCAAAAGAGTGGGTGGGCGGCAGGTACTGTGCTTTACTAGCCTGGGGCAGGTCCCAGCTTTCAGGGCAGCATAGCCATGGCCTCCGAGCCCGGGAGGAGCTGAGCAGCAAGGCCAGGGCAGGGTTAATGTGGCTGATACAGCATGAGCGTGCTGAACCCACGCTGGAGCCAGGCACGTGCCCCTGCCAAGCAGCCCCCAAGGCGGGCGTGCGGGGGAGCCACAGGGCGGGGGCTCGTGCTGCGCCAGCCTGTCACTCGCTTGTCATTTCTCACTGACGAGCTGCCTGGCTTGGCGAGAAGAGAAGCTGCCGGGACTTGGCTGGCAGTGGGGGAGCAGCTGACGAGTGACAGGCTGAAGCCGAGGAGGGTCAGAGGAGGCCCAAAACTGCTGACTCGAGCGCTACGCTCAGGAACCAGCAGAGCCCTGGGCAAGTCCCCTGGCACTCCACTGCTCTGACGATTGTGATTAGGAGCCCTGGGAGAGAGGCTCAGAGCTCGGGAACGTGGAGGGAGAAGCCACGCACCTGAAGGGTGCAGGGAGGGAGGGGCTGGCCAGCGGAAGCAGCTCGCAGAAATATTTAGGAACATGCCAGCCATGCCTCTAAAGAGGCTTGGAGGCACCACCCCCATTTGTGTCCAGTCTGCTACCATGCCAGCTGGCGAAGCCAAGGCCTGTCTAGGTCTGCCTGTGCTTCGCCTGGCACAGCAGGCCCTGGGCATAGCTGGGGTGCAGCACGGTGCTTCTGCCAGGAGGTGAGTGATGGCAATGGGGGGGAAGAGGGAGGGAACTCTAGTAACTGACAAATAACTAGACCAGGGGAAACTAAAGCTTCCCTCTCTGGCCGGGTATCCTCCCCCTGCCCCACTCCCAAGTGCTCCGAGATGGCATCCCAACCACAGGAAGGGAAAGCCGAGAGATTGGCAAACACAGCAGTGGAATACAGTGGTGCAGAACAGCGGGGCCAGGAGGCTTCACCCATCTACTTTTCGCCAGGGCAGACCCTGTCCCCTTCCCTTCCTCTTCCCCCCAAGGCCCCACCCCCTGGGCAGGCCAGCGTGGAGCCCGGCCGGGGAGCCCGGACAGTTGTGGGAGCTGTGTGCACGGACCCTCCATCTGCCCGCAGTGCAGGGGGCTGACAGGTAGGGTTGCCAGTTTTGGTTGAACGTATTCCTGGAGGGTTGATCACATGACAATCTTTAATTAAAGATAAATCTTTAATTCCTGGAGAATCCAGGAGAACCCTAGCCTGGGCCAGGGCAGGTGGAGGGTCCGTGACTCCACGGCAGCTCCGCACAGCTGCCCATGCAGCTCTCCCTGACCTGGCTCCAGCCAGGGGGCAGGGCCTCAGAGCTGCAGCCTGACATGGTAAGTGCCGTGCGGGCAGCCATGGTATGGACCCTCCACCTGCCCTGGGCAGGGGGACCTGTCGCACCACGGACAGGTGGAGGGTCTGCTGCAACTCCCCACTGCTGCCTGCACGGCTCTTATCATGGCTGGGCTGCAGCTCCAAGGGCCCCCCGGCTGGAGTTGGGTCAGGGAGAGCTGTGCAAGCAGCTATGGGGAGCCGCATGGACCTTCCACCTGCGCCTAGCCTGGGCTGGGCAGGGGATATGGGCATGGGGCTGCTTTTGGCCCCACCACCACCACCATGGGTGGGCTCCCCGGCCCTGCTCTGGCTTCCAGCTTGCCCAGGGGCAGGGCCTCAGGGGTGAGGGCCTCCAGCCCCCCCCCCACTTTTGGGAAGGCTCGACGCCCTTAATGGAATGTATCTGCAGCTAGAGTCCAGGGCCTTCTTCAGCTGGTGGGAATATCTCGGAGAGAACAGGCCCTTGGCTGCACCGCCCAGCCAGCCCCACTCACACCTGGGAGCAGCGAGCAGCCATCCTCCAAGCGTCCCTTCACTGGTCCTGCTCCAGTCCCATGGGAGCTGTGGCTTGGTACCACCTGTGATGGGTTGGATCACAGAAACTCCTTTGGGACTGCCACCGGATGCGCCTAGATTACCTCTGAGCCCGTTTTCCCTGCCAGCTTGGGACCTCAGTACCTTGTCTTGTTTGAGCCAGACATACTTGCCTGCTGCAAACACAGATCCACATCTGAACCACGTCTGCCACAAGCTGCAGGCTTAACTGAAAACAGCTTAAGAAGTGCTCCTGTCTCCAGCACTCAGATACCCAGCTCCCAAAGGGGTACAAACCCCAAATAAATCCATTTTACCCTGCATAAAGCTTATACACAGTAAATTCGTAAATTGTTTGCCCTCTATACCACTGATAGAGACATAGGCACAGCTGTTTTCCTCCTGCGCCCCCAAGTATGAATACTTACTGGGTTAATTAAGAAGTAAAAAGTGATTTTATTAAATACAAAAAGTGGGATTTAAGTGGTTCCAAGTAATAACAGACAGAACAAAGTAAACTACCAAACAAAATAAAATAAAACACACAAGTCTATCCTAATACAGTAGGAAACTAAATGCAGGTAAATCTCACCCTCAGAGATGTTTCAATAAGCTTCTTTGATAGACTAGCCTCCTTCTAGTCTGGGTCCAGCAATCACTCACACCCCTGTAGTTACTGTCCTTTGTTCCAATTTCTTTCAGGTATCCTTTGGGGTGGAGAGACTATCACTTGAGCTAGTTGAAGACAAAATGAAGGGGTTTCCCTGGGGCTTATACAGTCTCTCTCTTGTGGGTGGACACCCCTCTCTCCCCCTGTGTAGAATCCCAGCGACAAGATGGAGTTTTGGAGTCACATGGGTAAGTCACATGTCCATGCATGACTCAGTTCTCTACAGGCCGATGCCATTGTCCACATGCTAGTTTGAGAACTTGTGGCACCTTAGAAACTAAAAAATTTATTTGAGCATAAGCTTTTGTGAGCTGAGCTGTGGCTCATGAAAGCTTATGCTCAAATAAATTTGTTAGTCTCTAAGGTGCCACAAGTACTCCTTTTCTTTTTGTGGCTACAGACTAACACGGCAGCTACTCTGAAACATGCTAGTTTGAATGTTCCCAGGAAAGCTCAGATGTGGATTGGTGTCTATCAAGGTCCATTGTTAGCCAAGTACTCCCAATTACTTGAATAACCTCTTCACACTATGTTGACCAGATTTCTCTTAGGTGCTTCCTACAGCAAACACTTTAAATACAAGCATAGAGCCATAACTTTAGATATAAAAATGATACATGAATACAAATAGGATGAATACATTCCGTAGAACATAACCTTTGCAAAGATGTGTTACATGGCATATGTAGCATAAAGCATATTCCATTTATGTCATATTTACATTCATAAGCATTATAAAGCATTATGGGGTGCAATGTCACACCACCACCTCAGCTTCCCCAGGGCACTGGGTAAGGCAGACCTCGCCTCAGGTTGTGTTTGCTCACCAGCGAGGTCCTCGCCAGAGAACAGGCACCTGCAGTCAGAGAGCAGAAACTTGACTAGACAGAGAGAGGCTCAGCCTTGTCTGGCAGGGGCGAGCCTGTTACCCTCCCAATATGCCAGTTTATAACTTTTGCTGTAGCTGTCAGGGATTCCCAGCCAGCCATGCCCACACCCTGCCCCATGCCCAGCTACCCTCCCAGCCATGCCCAGCCGGAGCCAGCAAACACAGCAGGGAGCTTTGGGATATGAGTGGTGAGGGAAGGACACGTTGTCTATAGGCTGGAGCAGTCAGTTTGGCAGCTAAAACTCCAAGGCCTGATTGTCTGGGGGTGCTAAGCACCCACTGGTGTCTACATGCCCCTCAGTGGCTCTGCCTACTGGAGGGCACTGCTGTAGTCTATGGCGGGTGTCTGACTCTGCTTGAGAGAGGCAGCTCAGCACCCCTGCGAATCAGGCTTGCAGAGACTGTGGGTCTATCAGACGCCCTGGGCTGGACGCTGGCAGAAGCAGCATTACATGGCTGTACGTCTCCTCCACTGCCTCCTTTCCTCCTCCCTTCGCTCCGTCCTCCACACTCCCTTGTTTCTCCTACGTAATCGACAGCCACAGGAGCTTGGAGAGTGAAGCTGTTTGTTCCAGTCGCAACTCAGCTGTATCACAGCGCATGGAAACCACACAAGAGATGAGGATGGGGTGCAGAACCCCTCCCGCACGTCCAGCACATGGCAGAGTTAGCCAGGAGAGGACCTGACTGTAGAGCACAATGCATCAGCCCAGAAACTGGCCCCACGGGTGAACAGGGCCCTGAAGCCGGCGGAAGGAACAAAATGTTCCCATTGGCATCAACAAAATGTTGGCCAACAAAATGTTCCCATCAATGGCTCCATCTACTGAGGGCACTGCTGTAGTCCATGCTGAGTATCTGTCTGACTCAGCTTGAGATAGACAACAGCTGCTGTTCCCATGGCCAAATCAGAGACAGCACATAGCCAATGGAGACTGCTTGACTCACGTCACAGCAAAGGGTCTTTCCAGCAAGCTGGAAGAAACTATAAAGGAGGGGAAGTGACATCATCACTTAGCCTCACTCCCTCCACAACTCAACACCTGGAAACACATCTGGAGGACAAAGACTGAACTGGGGAGGAAGTCCCAGGCTGAAGGAGTCTTCCAGCCTGTGTATGGAAGATCTGTAACCTGTCACACACAGTTAATTGCAGAGGGGCCTATTGGTGACTTTGTGCAACTATACTGTCCAGCAGACAAAACCCTTCCTAATGCAGACAACCTCACTCATAAGCATCCGAAAGAAAATGACGATGCTTTAGTGTTTAAACTGATGGAATGAGGTGATGGAAATGTGGTGTCTAGTCTGATTCCTGATGAGTCTGCTGATGCTTTGGACCATACGATTCTTGTCCTTTATTTCAAAGTGAATAAACCCACATTGTTTTGTGCTGACTTGACATTCATCTCCTCTGCTGACAGCCATTTTGTCCATGCAGCAAAAACGGACATTTTTGAGATGTTCCAGCTAACTTGGGAAAATGTGACCACAACCAACACAGATACTGCTTCCTACTTGATAAGTATGCCTGGGAGATGAAACTCAATCAGAAACCAGAGCAGCTACGTACTACCTGTCCTGCTCATCTGATAAACATTGTGCTGTCAGCAGCTACTGCGGCAGAGGAAATGAAAGATGTGAAATCTTGCATCATTGGATTTGGGTCCATTTTCAAGCCCACAAACTACCCCTGTTGTGCCACTTTGGTGAACAAGCTTGTTCTTTGCTGCCTGTCATGAAAATAACGTGTGGACTGTGCTAATGTGTTCCCTAGATCATCCTGAGTTTGTTGGGTCTAAAGCGGGGGTGGGAAGAGGTGGGGTGGGGCCTTGGGGGAAGGGGTGGAGGGGGCGGGCCTGGGGCTGAACAGGGAGCTTGAGTGTCTGTGAAAATTTTTAAATCAAAATGGAGGTCATCGGGTTGCTAAAGTTTGAGAACCACTGCTCTAAACAGAATAATACAGTTTAGATTCAGTTCCATCTCCCCCTTTAAATTCTACATTGCTGTAATGTGCACAATGGATTACAACAAGGATTAGCCTTGCAGATCAAAGCAAACCATCCAGGAGACGGGGTGTTTGGGAGTTTCCTCCATGGTGAATGGCTCATGCTTTCCTGGGCAAAGAGGGAGGAAGGCTGCAAACTATAGAAAGGGTCAGCCTCAATTTAAACCCATTTTAGACCACAACATGCCTGGGTTTCAGAAATGAAGGCCTGATTCAGCAGAAAACCTCCCTACCCTTTTGGGGGGTCACGTAAGCCCCAAGAAACCAGTGTGTCTGGCTACAGGCTGTGAACCAGGACAACCAGGTCTAGCCACATCCCTGCCTTCCTGTGTGTCCTCAGGCCAGTCATGAACACTCTCTAAGGCCGTTGGCCGAAACCTCTGTGTGCCTCAGTTAGCCTGTGTGAGCACGTGTGTGTGTGAGTGTGAGGTGTCTGCACATACACGTGTGGGGTGTGTGTACATGGGTGAGCATGTGAGTGAGCACGTGTGTGTGAGCACGTGAGTTAGCGTGTGTGTGTGTGAGCACACGTGTGACGTGACAAAGTCTCAAGCCTGCATTGGCGGGTCCGGCGCATGTGAGCGGTTTCAGGGGCCTCAGAAACTCGGTAAGGCCCCAATGTGACCTCCCTTTCTCAGCGTAGCAGCAAGAGCCGCAGCCTATGGAGCGACTTGCCTCACTGGCCAGCGTGGGAGTTGGGAAGGGGAAACACCCCCAGTCTCTGTTGCTCCCTAGAGCTCAGAAGGCACATTTCGGCCTCCTGACTGGACCGAGTCCTGCTTCCCTTCTCCAGGGGATCTCTGCAGAGCATGGGGCGGGGAAGAACCCGGGCCCACCCTCTACTCCGGGTTCCAGCCCAGGGACACTAATGGTAGCAGCTGGTGGTGGATTTCCCTTCACCACTGACGCCGCTTTCCCCGTGGTCCCGTTCCTAGCTTCACCCTTAGTTCAGGATTCAGCAATGCTTCCTCACCTCCAGCTCCTTTCACCTCAGGCTCCTGGAGGGCCCTGGAAGGACAGTTTTTAAACAGTATAAGTGGGATCTTGATTGGTTCCAGCTGTTCCTATTAGCCTAATGGCTTTAACTGGTTAATTGGCATCAGGTGCTTCAATTGGCCTGGAGCAGCCTTTGTTCGCTATCCAGGGAACAAGGGCATGCTCGTTCTGAAGGCTGATATACCTGCCTTCCAGCACTCTCTTATATTCTTCTGGTCTGAATCAGTCACAGTGGGGGTGTGGGGGGGGGTGTCTGGGTGCACACACACGTGCATGTGTGTGAGAGTTTGCGCACACGCCCGTGTGTACCTCCATATGCTTTCCTACATTTGCAAAGTGGCTGAAGACAAAGCTTCATTACCTGAGAGTGGGCGGACCCCCCCAAGCTCTTTGCACAGAACCAGGGGGTGGAACACAGGAGCAGCAGTTTTATGATGATGCTTTGCACAGCTTTATGATGATGAGGAAGGCTACGTTCATGTCATGGAAGTCACAGAATCTGGAATCCCAGACGTCCAGAGACCTCCATGACATTCTCTGTTTCAGCCCCAGGGGCCCAGGGACTGGAGCTGGCAGCCAGAGGGGACCCAGGAGGGTTCCAGCGACAGGCAACAGCCTCCTCATGGAGACCTCCGCAGGGTTCCAGTGAAGGGTGACAGCCTCGCGTGGGGATGTGAGGAAACGGGGCCTTGGGCGAGTGGCTGGGGGTGTCCTCTTTTCTCTTTGGGAAATATGGTCACCCATCAGCCCCCAGCCACTGTGGGTGCAGGGGAGCCCCCCTGCAGCTTCCAGCTGCCGTGGGAAGAGGGGGAACCCCACAGCTCCCAGAGTGGGGAACCATGGGCCAGCAGCAGCAAAAGTCACAGACAGATCATGGCGTTTGTGGATTTTCCTTTTTTACCTATGACCTGTCTGTGACTTTTACTAAACATAACCATGAGAAAATCTTAGCCTTAACAATGATCCAAGGGGCAGCTAAGCCCCTTGTCAGATCAGCCTGAGAGGAAACTCAGGACTGCAGCAATGTCTTTGCTGTGCCCGAAGACACTTTCAGAGAGATAAGAGAAGCAGTTCCCCAGGTGAGACAGGTCCCATTCCATGGGTTTATGAGGGGAGAGGAGTGATGTGAAAGTCTCTATCAGCATCAGCACCATGGCCCTACAACACCCTCAAAATAAGCGTGTAGGAATACCCATCTAACTGCAATAGCGTCCCCTAATTTAACATCATAAGAGCATCTCTAATGCCTCAAAAATAATGAGGAGTCCTTGTGGCACCTTAGAGATGTCAAAGTTTGACTCAGATTCACAATTTATCAAGCCACTCTGTTTTATTAGCAAAGCTGCTCTGCTAATATATTTAGAAGTGAGCCCCCCGAGTGGGGCTTGTGTCTCTTAATTTATACAGCTTGCTGGAGAACAAGTTACAGAGAAGTTACAGACAAAAGAAGAAAAAGATTTTAGTCACCACCCTTCGAGATCCCTGAGACCAGTCACGTATCTTCAATTACCTGCCACCCTTAACAATCTCCTTTAACAGCTTCCAGTTAACTTAACTATTTGCCCTTCACACCTTCCATTCTGATGCCTGCTTCTTAGACATGCTGGCTCTATCTTAATTGCTTCTCCATTCAAAAGCTAACTGTCCCTACGTGTGCTCCCTCAGATACTTTGTAACATGTTTTGGCATGCCCTCTCATATACAATGTATCCAGCATGTCCCCTTATACAACGTTATACTTATACAATGTTATACTTCCACAATCCCCCCTTTTGGTCAAGGCTACGCCCATGACCATTGACTTACTGGATTCCATACATCAATCGTTCTTTTTCATTACTTTCACTGGTGACATTTAACAACATTAGATTAGCACTCTGGTTAGGGGTAACCTGATGGATGGTGTGTCTTGTGCAGTTTTGGATACAACAAGAAATCAATTGAAAACACACCAAGATTATTAGAATTCCAAATAGGATAGTCAGGATTCCTTGAAACAACCAGTTTCCCAGACTAGAGAAATTGAATAAGTTACTTATCCATTTCCACAAGGAACTTGGTTCTTTGTGGGGAAGGTATGCAATTTGCTCCAGATGGCTAGCATGATTTATTACCTCGTTGGTATTATCAGGTATGTATACACAGCATTCTGTTCCAATTAGAGCACAGCTCCCTCCTTTGGCTGCCAGTATTATATCTAATGCCTGACGGTTTTGGAGGGCCACTTGTTGGACCGCTCCTGCTTCTTTGGCTAGAGCTTTTAAGCTCTCTCCTGTTTCATTGGCCATGATCTCAACCACCGCTTGTAACCTTAAAAGCCTTTTTGCATGGTGGATTACCCCCCCCCCCCACTGGGGCTAAAGAAATGCCAACAGCTTCTTCCCAAGTTAGGGGGTTTTTGTTATCCACATACCATTTAGCATCTGGCAAGTCTCTCCTTTTTCGCCTGAAATTACGGAGGCAATTTCATGGGAGGGATTGAAGCACCCGGAATTGTGGGAAAAGCTGAGCAGGATAACAGATACCTGACCAATTTGCTGGTAACACAGTGTAAGCATTTTCCCCACAAACCCAATGATGTCCCATTAAAGCTGGGAAGGGTTGACTGCAACCCTTTGACATGTAAGAATTTATGAAGGAGAAATAGTATCCCCCAAAGGGCACAGGATGATTTTCACTGGGAGAAGAGGTAGCATTCACATGACATTTGTAGATGGTGCTGTTTTTCTCAGGGAGGCTGTAGGGGAGCAAGAGATTGAATCTTTGGTTTGGTCCCAGGTTGAGAGGAAGTTTATCTTTCCATACCTGGTTCGCCATTCTCCAACCTTGTTTGAATAGTCCCATATAACACGGGACATGATGTATTGGAGACAGCTGCTCCTCCCTAGATTCAGCCCTGTCCCATTACACACCCAGCACCAGTGGCCCTTTCCTTTCACCACACTTATAAGTTTAGGAACATGTTTTTCCCAGCCCCCAAGTGTCATTTTCCTTCCATGTCCTTTCAAGTGGATAGGGTTCTCCAGCAAGCTCTGAGGAATTCAAAGGGATTGCCATGGTGGGGATACTAGCTTGTGAGTGAGCTGGGATGTGGCTGCAGACCCAGCAATTAGAAATATTCAGGATCTGGGCTATCTGCACCTGTTGTTGGATGAAAGAATTGTCACTGTCACTCTGGATTCCCCAGACCCTCAGGACACAGTAGCTGAGGATTAAGCTTCTCAAAGGATGCATGTTGGAAGCAGGACCCTTTCTGGTTCCGACAACCCCTTTCAAGGGAACCGCAAAAGTCACGGTTTTACGTCCACCAGGCAGCAGGCGCTAGGCTCACTACTGCTTCTTGTTTGTGGGGTCCTGCTGTCTGCTTACCCTCTGCTTCTGGCAACCCTTACGAGAGCGCAGATTGTACGGTATTGCAGGCTGTTCCTCTTTGTCTTCTGGGGTTGAAGCTGGTTCTGCGTGGTCTTGCAGAGGTGCTTGGTCCCCTTGAGGTGGCGCTGGCTTACGCTGTGAGGCGTGGATCCATGCAGCGATGCCGGATAATTTCACTGCTGTCTGGGTGGTGAGCAGTACCTGGTATGGACCCTTCCACCGGGGTTCCAAGGCGTGCTTCCGAAGGGGGTGCCGCAGGCAGACCCACTCACCAGGCTCAGGAGTGTGACAGGCAGCAGAGGTGGGTTCCCTCGGCCAAGCTGCTCGCACCTGCGAATGGAAGGAGCTCACAGCTTGCATTAACCCTTTGCAGTACTGGAGGAGCGTGCTGTGAGTTAGGTTTAGGTCTGGGGCTGGTGTAATAGTAGCCATTGTTCGCATAGGGCATCCCATGATGATTTCAAAGGGACTCAATTTGTGTCTCTGGGATGGGGATGACCGAATTTCCATAAGGGCCAGTGGTAAAGCAGCTGGCCAGTTTAACCCTGTGGAACTACAGATTTTTGCCAGCTTATTTTTAAGCACACCATTTCGCCTTTCAACTGCCCCTGCAGTCTGTGGATGGTAAGGGCAGTGCAACAGGTGGGTGACATGTAATACCTGGTTTAGATGTTGAACAATTTTTCCAGTAAAATGTGTTCCCCGGTCACTAGACAAAGTGGCAGGAATTCCCTTGGTAGGGATAATGTGGTTTAACAGACATTTTGCAACGGACAATGAATCAACTTTGCGACAGGGAAAGGCTTCAATCCAACCTGAAAACAGACATATTATAACTAAAATGAATTTATATTTCTGACACTTTGGCATTTGTACAAAATCAAGTTGCCAGTGTAGGAAAGGTGCTTGAGGCAAACCCCGGAACCCTTGTGTTACTTTTACAGATTTGCCTACATTGTGGCTTTGACAAGTAACACAAGCGGCACAGTGGCGGGTTGCAAAGGAGCTGAAATGGGGAGCCCACCACCCCGCCTTACTCATAGTGGAGACCATCCCCTCCTTGCCTACATGCGAAACACCATGTAGCAGGGCGGCTAGAGATGGGTAGAGTGAGAGGGGGGCTACAAAGGTACCGGTGGGCGATCGTCAAAGGGAATCAGAATGCAAAGAGCAACCCAAAGCACTCCAGGAGTCTCTCTCTGTTTCTGGGGCAGAATCCTGGAGCTGAGCGAGATGAGACACGGATGGTGGCATTACAGAGACAGAGAGGGGACCAAGAAACGCTTCTGGTGAAGGTTTTATAGTGGCGGCATGTTTTGCAGCAGCTTCAGCAAGTGCATTACCTTTTGCCTCCTCGGTCTCTGCCGCTGAGTGGCCAGTACACTTAACAATTGCCAAGGCAGACGGTAGTAACTGCATACAGGAGGGCGGCAATGTAGGGGCCATTCTTGATAGGGGTACCAGTAGAGGAAAGAAAACCTCGAGCCTGCCAGAGGGTGCCAAAGTCATGCATAATCCCAAAGGCATACCAAGAATCAGTAAAAATAGTGGCAGAGAGCCCCTCGGCTAGAAAGCAGGCACGGGTTAGAGCAATCAGTTCAGCCACCTGGGCAGAGGTCACAGAGGGTAAGGGCGCAGCTTCTATGCTCTCAGAGAGACCACAGCGTACCCTGCAAGAAGGTGGCCTTGGTCATTTCTATAACAGGACCCATCAGTGAATAATACCAGGTCAGAGTTAGGGAGAGGTACATCTGAAAGGTCGGGGCGCGGGACAGTGATAGCGGAGACAGTTGCAAGGCAGTCATGGGGTTCACCATCACTAGGTAAAGGAAAGAGGGTAGCAGGGTTTAACCGGGAGCAGCGCTTAATAGTGATATGTGAGGCTGAAAGCAGCAAAAGTTCATACCTAGTGAGGCGAGCAGAGGAGAGGTGAGCAGTGTTGCGTTGCAGAAGGAGAGTTTCCACAGAATGGGGAACCATGAGAGTGAGAGGAGAGCGGAGGACAAGGGACTCAGACATCTCGACCAGGCACGCTGCAGCAGCTACAGCGCGTAGGCAAGGGGGTAAACCCTGGGCTACAGGGTCCAAGGTTGCAGAAAAATAAGCCACCAGGTGATTTCTGTCACTGTGCTCCTGAGTAAGAACCCCGAGGGCACAAGCAGATTGTTCGTGACAGAAAGGGGTAAAAGGCTTGTCATAGTTAGGTAACCCTAAGGCAGGGGCAGAGGCTAAATTCTGCTTAAGGGAGATGAAAGCAGCATTTGCTTCAAGTGGCCATGGCATGGGGTTAGGTACAGAGGATCGAGTGAGTTCTTGGAGTGGTTTAGCCAGAGAAGCATATTGGGGAATCCATTGCCTACAGAACCCTGTCATGCCTAAGAATTTTCTGACCTGGCGTGGAGAGCAAGGCTGGGGAAAGCTAAGGTGGCTTGTACCCGGGCTGGATAGAGTGTACGGGAGCCCTGGGAGAGAAGGAAGCCTAGGTATGTGACAGAGGTTTGGCAGAGCCGCAATTTTGTGCGAGAAGCCTTATGACCCTTGTTTGCTAAAGCTGTGAGAAGTGTTAGTGAATCAGTTTCTGAGGCAGACAGAGAGGGGGGAGCACAGGAGTAAGTCGTCCACATATTGGATCAGTGTGGATCCTGATGGGAAAACCAGATCAGTGAGATCCCTGGCTAGGGCTTGAGAAAAATAGGATGGGCTCTCTGTATACCCCTGGGGAAGGGTAGTCCATGTATACTGCTGACCCTTGTAGGAGAAGGCAAAGAGATACTGGGATTCAGAGTGAACTGGGACAGAGAAGAAAGCGGAGCATAAATCTACAACAGTAAAGTGGGTTGCATTTGGAGGAATAGACGCTAGTATTGTAGCAGGGTTAGGAACCACTGGAAAAGAAGGTATGACAATACGGTTAATAGCTCGAAAGTCTTGAACAAATCGCCACGATTTGCCATCAGCCTTTTGAACTGGGAGGATAGGGGTGTTACAGGGGCTGGAACAAGGGACAATAATTCCTTGTTCTTTTAATGCAGATATAACTGGAGCAATCCCAGCCTCTGCCTCAGGATTCAAAGGATACTGAGACAGGCGAGGCAGAGGTTTGGAATTGTCTACAGTAATCCGAACTGGGTCAGTATTTAATCGGCCCACTTCAGATGGGTGAGATGGCCATAGGGAGGAAGGAACCTGAGAGATTAGGTGCTCTAAGGACGGAGTTAAGGGACAGCAAGGGACCGGAGTGGAGAGGGAAGTTTCAGACAGCAGGGAGGCTACAGAATCACATAAGGAAGACTGAGGGATTTGCAGATAGACACCATCTGGGGAGCAGTAAATAGAACAGCCAAGTTTGCATAGCAAGTCACGTCCCAGAAGGTTTGCAGGGGTGGAATCAGAGAGGAGGAATGCATGCTCCTCAGAGAGGGGACCGACCTGAACAGACAAAGGTTTGAGAGGGGAAAAGAGGTAGGGATCCCTGTAATGCCAACAGCAGACACAGATTTTCCAGATCGGGGAACCTCAGGCAAGTCAGTGGTGCGGATTGTAGAAAGAGAAGCTCCAGTATCAACAAGGAAAGGGAGAGAGAGATCATTTACAGTCAGGACACATTCTCCAGTAGGGGACAGAGGTAATAAGGGAGCTAAAACTTTGTGAGGTTCCCCAGCATCCCGTCATTGTTGGGGTGAAAAATAGGGTTGGGGATCAGCTGGAGGAATCAGCGAGGTATTCACTTGATTTCCCATACAATTATTGGGTCGTCTTGGACACTCTTTTTTCCAGTGTCCAGGCTGTTTACAGTAGTTACAAACCCCAGTTAATCCAGCCCCCTGCCCCCTTCCGCAACCCCGTCCCTGTCCCCGGTGTGGTCTGCTTAGTTCTGAATAATGCTGTATCTGCAGAGCCATTAACTTTTGGGAGGACTGTTCCTCCTTTCCTTTTAAAGTGCGGTGGCAATGCTCTGCTACTGCCAGCAATTTGTCCATGGTTTCAGTCTCCCATCCCACACTTATTCGTTTGAACATGCTGCCTGTGGCAGGGAGAAGACCATCAACAAATGCATGTGCCCAGGCCCCCTGCCCATTTACATCGGGCTCTTGTATTCCTGAATGTTGTAGGAAAATATCAGTTAGCCGGGACCTATAGTCGCCTGGGCTTTCTCCTTGCCCTTGCTTACAGCAACGTATTGCTGTCCAGTTTGTTTTAGGAGACCACACTTTGGGAATGGCTTGATGCAGGCGCTTCCAAAGAGCCATACACCGGTCTCTGTATGCCAAATCTGGGCCAGTACTTTTTATGGTTGAGTGGCATGCCTCAGCTGGCCAGTCTGCGGCAGCCAACCATTCTTCATAATAACTGGCAGGAGCTAACAATTTACACAGTTGGAGGAGATCTGTCTCAGAGGGTTCATAGGTTTCACAGATTAACAGAAACTCCTCAGCAAATTCGACAGAGTTTTCCTGTGGTTTGGGAAAACTTTTAACTATAGATAAAAGTTCCGTATGAGTCCAGGGCCTATAATCCCATATGGACTCACTTTCTCCCATCTTAAGGACTCGTAAGGGTGCCAAACAGTTTGATCAGAGTCTCTCATTAACCTCCCATGAGGTTCTCTTTTCCAAGAAGAGATGTCAAGAGAATCTTTGCAGTCTGCTTTGGATTTCTTCTTCATAATATTTTGCAGAGCTGCGAGGCCAATGAGGGTATCTTCTTCACTTTCATTATCTGTAGTCACTGAAGATTTTTCCTTTTCTGATTTCTTATTTGCGCAGGAGTATGGTGGGGGTCGGGTTTGATCCGGATCATTGCACAGGACTGGGCAAAGCGGAGCGCTCGGACTAGTGGTGGGAGAGACTGCATCCAATTGAACTGTTAGTTTTTTGATAGAATTTTTAAGAGAGGTGAGTTTTGACTCAGTCCAGCTACCATTTGCCTCTTCCCACCACTGCGTGAAGCAGTCTACTTCTCCTCTCTCCAATTTGGTTTTTGGGAGGACGAGTTTGCTTTTTAAAGCGTCCACTCGATCCTTGTCCCAAGAACCTAACAGTGGCCACTGTAATTTGGGGTTCTCTAGAGCTAATTTGGACCATTTTTCAAGAAACCTACAAGAGTCCAGACCCCTTCTAAAATACATAAAATAAGCCAGAGTTCCCTTAGGGAACTGTTCTACCTTAGACTTCTGATTACCCATCCAGGAGGACTTCACACAGCACTCACACAAGAAGGAAATTCGGGCTCAGCAGAGCGGTGCCCGGTGCAACACACAGAAAGGAGCCCACAGGCTACTGCCTCAACTGCCCTTGCTTTCACACCAGGGGTTATACCCAAGGCGTGGTGCGGCTGCAGCTGTGCAGATTCCACTTATTCAGACCGTGGGGACGGGGATCCCTTGGTCAGCCAGTCTCTGGACAGAGATAGCTCCCAGATTCACACACACACCACGGGGAAGACGGATAGACACAAAGACAAGACAGTCCTCAAACCGGTTAAAGCACAAAAATAATAATTATCTGAGACGTCTGATTCCAGAAGCTGGATCCAAAGACCCCTACCCGAACAGAGTGGGAACCAACAAGTTCAATGGCGTAGACTGCGCTGCTGCTGTGTACCTTTCTGTCTTGTGGAGGATCGCTTGGACTAAGCGTCCAGGCGCCGGCTGCCACGATTGTCCTGCAAGGCAGTCAGGGATCACACAGCCTCAGTGAAGCCGCTTGCCATCTCGGTGGAACCTTCAAATTGTCAAAGTTTGACTCAGACTCACAATTTATCAGACCACTCTGTTTTATTAGCAAAGCTGCTCTGCTAATACATTTAGAAGTGAGCCCCCCGAGTGGGGCTTGTGTCTCTTAATTTATACAGCTTGCTGGAGAACAAGTTACAGAGAAGTTACAGACAAAAGAAGAAAAAGATTTTAGTCACCACCCTTCGAGATCCCTGAGACCAGTCACGTATCTTCAATTACCTGCCACCCTTAACAATCTCCTTTAACAGCTTCCAGTTAACTTAACTAATTGCCCTTCACACCTTCCATTCTGATGCCTGCTTCTTAGACGTGCTGGCTCTATCTTAATTGCTTCTCCATTCAAAAGCTAACTGTCCCTACGTGTGCTCCCTCAGATACTTTGTAACATGTTTTGGCATGCCCTCTCATATACAATGTATCCAGCATGTCCCCTTATACAATGTTATACTTCCACAGAGACTAACAAAATTTATTTGGGCATAAGCTTTTGTGGGCTAGAACCCACTTCATCAGATGCATGGAGTGAAAATACAGGAGCAGGTATAAATACATGAAAGGATGGGGGTTTATTGTGAAGCAATCCCCATCCTTTCACGTATTTATACCTGCTCCTGTATTTTCACTCCATGCATCTGATTAAGTGTGTTCTAGCCCATGAAAGCTTATGCCCTGTCATAAATATAAAGGGAAGGGTAAACACCTTTAAATCCCTCCTGGCCAGGAAAAGGGGTGTAGTGCTTGGGGGGATATTTTGGGGGGGGAGACGTTTCCAAGTGGGCACTTCCCCTGTTCTTTGTGTAACACTTTGGTGGTGGCAGCGTTTAACCTAAGCTGGTAAGAATAAACTTAGGGGGTCTTTCATGCAGGTCCCCACATCTGTACCCTAGAGTTCAGAGTGGGGAAGGAACCTTGACATGCCCAAATAAATTTGTTAGTCTCTAAGGTGTCACAGGGACTCCTCGTTATTTTTGCTGAAAGAGACTAACACGGCTACCTCTCTGAAACCTGTCTAATGCCTCAAGTCACTGAACAATAAATGTCTCACCTGATAATATTCTGTTAGCAACTTCTCTCATCATTCAGCACTGATGGGTCACTGACCCCAGCCTCTGGAACTCAGAGTCCAAAGTTCTTGCTAGAAGCTCCAAGACTAAGCCCACCCTTCCACTCATGCCCCAGAAGAGTTATTTCAAAGCTGTAGGAACACTCCAGCAGCCCATTATTAGCATTAAGACAACATCTGGATTAGTTACTCTTAAAACAATTCTATGTCCAAGTCTCCTGGTCATTTCTCAGGATGGGTGGAATGAGGAGAGAAGACACCTAAGAAAATGACCAGTTAAGAAAGGTCTCATTGCATTGCATAGCTTCTGGCCTTGTTCCTCACTCATGGAAAGTAGCGAGCAGTGAATCAGAAAGGTAGGGGGTGGAGGGAGGGAAGGTGTAATGATGCTGGTTCTGGTGGAACCCAACTGAGAGTGCCAATTCAGGACAAATTGCTTAAAGCAGGGTAGTTACAGCCCAAGGCTGGGGTTTCTCCATCTCTAAGGCACACTAAACCAGACAAACAGAGAAGACTTTGGTTTTACCCCACTGGCTTACCACAAGTCACACGAGCAATTCCCTTAGACACTCCAGTTTCCCAGTATCACCACCAGTGCCCCTCGTTATGGGGACAAATGGTTATGAAAACCAATACCCCAGTAAAAGAAAAAAGGTTCTCTCGATCCCAAAGGACCAAGCCCCAGACCCAGGTCAATATGCAAATCAGATCTTACCCACCAATCACGCTGCTGCCAATCCTTTAGAATCTAAAATCTAAAGGTTTATTCATAAAAGGAAAAGGATAGAGATGAGAGCTGGAATTGGTTCAATGGAATCAATGACACAGTGATGGCAAAGTTCTTGGTTCAGGCTTGCAGCAGTGATAGAACAAACTGCAGGTTCAAATCAAGTCTCTGGAGAACATCCCCAGCTGGGATGGGTCATTCAGTCCTTGGTTCAAAGCTTCAGTGTAGCAAAGTCCCTCCAGAGGCAGGAAGCAGGATTGAAGACCAGATGGAGGAGCTGCAGCAGCTTTTTATAGTCTCTTGCCATGTGGTCTCTTTCTGTGTCCCAAAGACACGCTGTCCATCCCATGGCCTGGAAACACCTCAGAGTTCTGTCCCTAGGCAGGTCCCTGCACACCTTGCTGAGTTCCAAGGCGTGTCCGCCTTCCCTCAGTGGGTCACTTGTATCGCTGATGGTCCTTAATGGGCCATCAAGCAGGCTAGGCAGAGCTGACACCAACTTGTCTGGGGTGTCACCCAGAAGCATAGCACAAGTTTGAACTACAGACAGTATAGAACCAATATTCATAACTTCAACTACAAAAATGATACACACAGATAGACAGCGTAATCATAACCAGCAAACCATAACCTTGTCTTAGACACCTCATTTGACCCCGTTTATATAAGATTTGGTGCCACTACAGGACCTTGGTTGCAACAATGATCTATACGGTCCCAGTTCAAGTCATTAATGTCACAGAAGGATAAACAGAGTTTTAGTTATAATAGAACACCAGGCAGGAATGGAAGTTCCCCCACAGAAAGCAGGGAATGATGTGGGAACCAACCCATTCTTCCTACTGAAGGATATCTCTGCAGAAGAATGGAAACTTATTTTGCAAATCTTCTTCAGACACACACTTCTCCCTCAGTGCCCCACGAGCCATCAGTGAATAGCTGCCCAGATGCCTAGCACACCAACAGGTGCAACCTCTTGCCTGCAGCAACTTTAGGGCCCTCAAGTCTTGGCATTTTGTTTGGCATGAGATGAACAGGGTACGAATGGGGCATGTTTCTCCCTATATTGGAGATATACCCTTAGCGCACTAGGAATGCCCGTTTGTGCCACTACCTTCCAAAGGATTGTGCTAAGGGTTAGAACAAAATGATGGGGAAATGCTTTCCAGGAATTGTGGCCAGAGGAATTTACGCTGACCAGAAAGGGCTCTGGAGCTTTGCCTCACCACAGCAGCAGGGTTCTCGTGTAGATAAGGGAGCTAATTCCAAACTCTAAGAGCGACTAGCAAGGTCAGCCACAGGCTTCTCTAATCTGGCATTCAGAGTCATCTTGGCGCCTGCTGCTACTCAAATGGAAAGTGCGATATGCCTGCCTACAGAACACCACGATGGCTCTACTCACCCATTCCAGGGTAACAGGTCACTGCATATATTGTATTTCGTAGCCAGAGGGCCGTGCACAGCTTAAGGGGCAGTCCCTGCCCCGGAAGCTTTCTGTTGCCCCTTGCACAAGAAACATCAATTTGGCCAGACCAAGGGATGAAGCATGCTGGTTGAGTTCATTCGGGATCCCAGAAGGTGCCAGAGGCCAGCGGAGAATCCCGGCGGAGCAACATCTCTCTTCTCACGCCAGCTGTTTGTTGCGGGTGCTCCTGGTCCGATGAAGGAGTCCCTGTTTCTATCGGTGAGGTCTTTTCTTCTTCGAGTGATTGCTCATGTGCATTCCACAATAGGTGATTCCAAGCTATATTTGTTGGAGGTGGGTAGGAGTTCACAGACACTCAGGATGGAGCACAGCCCTGCCGAACTGGCATCTTCCCTGGTTTAGGAGACAATCGCATAATGAGATGTGAATGTGTGAACGGATGACCAGGTAGCAGCCCTCCAGATGACCTAGATGGGGACATGGGCCACAAAGGTGGCCAACGAGGCTTGTGCCCTTGTTGGAGCGTGCCCTCACAGTCAGCGGTGGGGGGACTCCCGCCAGGCCGTGACAGGTACGAATACACGCGGTGATCCAGTTGGAGAGCCGCTGAGTGGAGATCGGCTGGCCTCTCATGTGTTCGGCCAAGTCAATGAACACTTCCTGCGAAGACTTCCTGAACGGTTTTGTACATTCCAGGTAAAAATCCAGGGCCCGTCTCACATCCAACGTGCGGAGGCGGCGCTCCTCACTGGACACGTGGGGTTTGGGACAGAGCACTGGCGGGAAAAATGTCCTGACCCATATGGTAGGCGGATACCACCTTGGGGAAGAACGAAGGATGCGGTCGGAGCTGGACCTTATCCTTATGGAACACCATATACGGGGGTTCGGAGATCAGGGCCCGGAGAGCCGAGACCTGTCTAGCGGACGTGATCCCCACCAGGAAGACTACCTTCCATAAGAGGGGCGACCAGGAATATGTAGCTAGCAGTTCAAATGGGGGACCCATCAACCTGGTCAGCACCAAGTTCAGGTTCCACTGCTGGACTCCGGTAACATATGGGAAGAGGCGATCCAAACCCTTAAGGAATCAGCCAGTCATGGCATGGGAGAACAGCGTGTGGCCCTGCACCAGCAGGTGGAAGGCTGATATGGCTGCCAAGTGCACCTTGATAGACAAGGGCTCTTGGTCTTGGGCTCTAAGGTGAAGGAGGTAGTCTAATATAAGCTGAATTGGAGCAGCTACAGGCGAAATGCCCGGCTCAGCTGCCCACTGGGAAAACCGAAACCATTTTGCCAGGTTGGCCTGACATGTGGAGGGCCGTCTGCTTTCCAGGATATCACGCTGAACCCCTTCTGAGCAAGTCCTCTCCTCCTGGCCTAACCATTGAGCAGCCTCGCCATGAGGTGGAGTGCCGCTAGGTTGGGGTGGAGGACGCAGCCGTGGATAGAAGGTCCGTGCAGCGTGGCAGCGGCCATGGCGGGGTGACTGCCAGCCTCATGAGAGTCCCAAACCAATGTGGCCTGGGCCACGCCGGGGTGATCAGGAGGACCCGGGCCCTGTCTGTTTTTATCTTTTCTAAGACCTTGCCAATCAGCAGGATTGGGGGACAGGCATAGAGAAGCTGGCCCACCCAGCAAAGGAGGAAGGCAATGGAGATGGCGCCCACACCTGACCCTCCCCAGAGCAGAAGCTGGGACACGGCGGTTCTGCCATGTCGTGAACAGGTTTATATGCAGGGCAAGGTCCTGTGCAGACCACAGACCTTGGGTCTGAACATTCCCCACATGGGGTCCCCACCCCAGGTCCAACACATCGGACACCAGCTCCATGGATGGGGGTCGGCCCCTGTCATAAAAATAAAGGGAAAGGTAACAACCTTTATGTATGCAGTAACATAAAATCCCTCCTGGGCAGAGGTACAGACAGAAGTACAGAATCATTTTACCTGTAAGGGGTTAATCAGTTCAATTAACTTAGTTGGCACCTGACCAGAAGGACCAATGGGAAAAGAAGATACTTTCACACCTGGGGGCGGGGGAGAGTTTTGTTTGTGCTATCTTTGTTGGTTCCCTCTCAGGACACAGAGAGAGACACTAAGCAGGTAAACGAGCTCCTAAAAAGATCCTGAAATGCTACATCTAAAATTACAGAAATTGTAAATAATAGCAAGGAAATGCATTAGATTATCTTTTGCTTTAGCTTGTGAATTTTCTCTATGCTAAGAAGGAGGATTATGCCTGTTTTTGTAACTTTAAATTTGAGCCTAGAGAGGAATCCTCTGTGTTTTAAATCTTTTATTACCCTGTAAAGTTACCTTCCTGATTTTGCAGGTGTGATTCTTTTACTTTTTTCTTTATAATAAAGTTCTTTTAACAACCTGATTGATTTTTAGTGTCCTAAAAATCAAAGGATTTGGTCTGTGCTCACTTTGTTAACCTATTGGTTAGTATATTATTCTCAAGCCTCCCCAGGAAAGGGGGTGAAGGGGCTTGGGGGAATATTCTGGGGAAACAGGAACTCCAAGTGGTCTTTTTCCTGAATCTTTATCTAAATCACTTGGTGGTGGCATCAATACCGTCCAAGGACAAGGAAAGGATTTGTGCCTTGGGGAAGTTTTAAACCCAAGCTGGTAGAAATAAGCTCAGGGGATCTTTCATGCAGGTCCCCACATCTGTACCCCAGAGTTCAGAGTGGGGAGGGAACCCTGACAGCCTGTGAATGAGACCCCATGGAGCATGTTCCCCTGGCAGGCCCACCATCGCAGAGAGGCAATCACCGGTTCGGGCACAGTGAGGACTTTGTCCATCCTGTCTCTGGACTGGGAGAATACCGAGGCCAACCAGAGCTGGAGGGGCTGCATCCTGAGTATGGCGTGGCGAAGCACATATGTGCATGCCGACATATGACCCAGGAGCTGGAGGCATGCTCTGGCTGTGGTCACAGGGAATCTTGTGACCGGGTTGATGAGCTCCCTTAGGGTTTCAATCTGTCCAGTGGGAGGGAGGTCCTGGCTGATATCGCATCCAGAATTGTCCCAATGAACTCTATGCACTGCACTGGGACTAATGTGGACTTGGTGTCATTGACCAACAGGCCCCGTATGGTGCATGTGGACAGGAGGAGTGTTACGTGATCTCGCACCTGTGACCTGGAGCTGCCCTTGACTAGCCAGTCGTTGAGATAGGGAAAGATCTGGGCCCACCGAAGTCTGAGGTAGGCCACTACCACAGACATACACTTTGTGAAGACCCTGCAAACAGTGGACAGGCCAAACGGGAGGACAGTAAATTGGTAGTGCTCCTGCCCAACGGTGAAACAGAGGAGCCGCCTGTGTCCCTCAAATATATGAGGGTGGAAGTAGGCATCCTGCAGATCAAGGGTGCCATACCAGTCCACGGGATCTTGGGATGGGATGATGGAGGCCAGAGAGACCATGCGTAACTTGAGCTTTGCCATGTCCTGGTTTGGCCTCGCAGGTCCAGGATGGGCCTGAGCCCCCCTTTTGTCTTTGGGACAAGAAAGTAGCGGGAGTAGAACCCCTTGTGTCTGAACTCTGCTGGCACCACTTCCACCGATCCTAGGCCAAGGAGCTGCCTCACCTCCTGCTCGAGCAGGGCCTCGTGAAAGGGGTCCCCCAGGAGGGAGGGGGACGGAGGATGGGTAGGTGGGGTAGAGAGAAACTGGAGGGTGTGGCCCCTGGAGAGGGTGTTGAGGACCCATCGGTCCAAGGTCAGCTGCTCATATCTAGAGTGGGTGGCCTGGGTGGGAGCCTGCTGCAGTTTAAACTTGGTCCTGGCCAGGGCCGGGACATAGAGGCCGAGGGTCCTGTAAGGAGGTCTGCGCCTCGCTGGACAACCAGACAGCAGGAGCCACATCGCCCTTCTCATGGATACCGCGGAGGCCATAGACTTTGCAGCCATATCTGTGGCATCCGAAGCTGCCTGAAGGGCTGCCCTGGCGGCAGCTGTACCCTCCTCCACCAGAGTGTTGAACTCTTTTCTGTCACGCTCTTGGAGGGAGTCCTCAAATTTGGGCAGAGCGCCCCACAAATTTAACTCATATCTACCCAGCAGGGCTTGGTGGTTCACCACCCTCAGTTGGAAACTCGAGGCCAAATAAACCTTTCTACTGAATAGAGCTAGTCTCTTCGAGTCCTTATTTTTAGGAGTAGGGGCTGGTTGGCCTTGCCTCTCCCTATTGTTGACCAGCTCACTAGGGAGTTAGGGGCAGGGTGGGCATACAAGTATTCATGCCCCTTGGTTCTGCCCTCTTAGAGATGGGCGGCAAGGAAGCCGGGGTTTGCCACAAGGCATTTGAGATCTTTCCCACCCCTTCATGGAGTGGGAGAGTCACCCTGGCCGGTGCCGAAGCCGAGAGAACATTGAAGAAGGAGTCCAAGGGTTCCTCCACCTCCTTGGCTTGAAGCTTGATGCCACACTTTTCAACAACTCTTGGTGGGCTTTAGAGTCCTCCTGAGGGACAGATGGAGGAGGGGCTGTGATCGCCTCATCAGGGGAGGATGAGGATGGGGGTGAGGTACTCTGCGTCTCCACCGGTGCTGCAAGTCCCGCCACTCAGTCCCCCTCTGGGTGTGATGGGAGAACGCTGGGATGAACGCTCCATCGACTCCTTTCTGGGAGGCTGAGAAAGGGAGACTGACAGTCTCTCCGAGGCTCCCACCACCAAGTGAGCCAGCACCGGGGGCTGCTTTGGGGGCCATGGGGCCCATTGGTACCATGGTGCTGGCCAAGGAGCCTGATTAGCCTGGCCCATCAGCTGACGACTGTGAAGGGAGGCCATGCTGGCATTCGATCTACTGCTATCTCGGGACTGGGATGAGAGGTGGTGTTGGGAGCGGTGCCGACCATGAGACCGTGATCCTGTTGTGGAGGAGCAGGAGTACTACCGGTAGCAGCTGCTCCGCGATTGGCTCTGATGGGTAGATCCACGACGGCGAGGTGCCAGCGATCGATGCCTGGGGCTGCAGGAGTGATGCCGCGGCAGGGACCTCAAGTGAGACGAAGAATGGGAACGGTCGATGCCCGTACCACGAAGGGCTATGGTAGCTTCTCGGAGACAAGAACCTCTAGTGCCATCTGTCCTGGTCTTGATGGGGCCCACTCCCCTCACGAAGTCTACGGACCATCGAGGCAGAGCAGTCCCTGGGGCCCCTGTCAGTCGGAACCCAGCCAGACAGCCTGGTGGAGGTCAACAGGGACCAGAGTGGACTGTGCACGGGACGGTCACTGAGCAGCGAACAATGTCAGGAACCTTCCCTTGACCGTGAACGGTACCGTCCAGGTGGCGACTGCAGAGATCCTAGTGGCGGCTTGCCTCTGGACTGGGGACTTGATGACTACAGTGCCCCTGGTACCGGCAGAGACATAACGTCCCGGGCCACCTGCAGGGCCTCCAGCGTGGAGGGCACCCAAACGTCCGGGGAGGTCGGCTCGGAGTGGGCCGGGCTACTCTGCTGAACTTGAGTCGGAGGCCGCAAGGCTGATGGGGACCGAGAGCTGCCCAACATGGGTCTAGTCTCTCCCCCAGTCTTGCTCCAGTACCTCGGTGAAGACCTCTTCTTTGCCTTTTTAGAGTGTCCCGGGGACGGAGAACGGTGCCGGCTGGTAGAGGGCACTGTTAGGTTGCCCTACACCGATGCTGTGGTGCTCGGTACTAACTTGGAGAAGTGCAGCAGTTTTGGGGTCAGGGCCAATGCCATCAAAATGGCTTGGAGCCTAATGTCCCGCTCCTCCTTGGTCAAAGGTTTAAAGGATCTGCAAATCTTGCAGCTATCGCTGAGATGGGTTTCTCCCAGACAGCGTAAACAGTCCATGTGCGGATCACTCACGGGCATAGGCCTCTTGCAAGTGTCGCATAACTTAAAGCCCGGGGCACGCCCCAACCTGGGTGCACTTAACTAACTCTAACTACAGGTACTACTAACTATGAACTAACAGAGTCCAAAAGGGAAGCTGCAGCCCAGCTGGAGCAGAACAGTCCCGACGCACCTTCACTGGCAGGAAGAAGGAACTGAGGGTGGGGGGAGCGCACAGTGCCCCTTATACCGTGCCGTGGAGGTGCCACTCCAAGGGCTGCTGGGGCACTCCCCTACGTGTACTGCTAGGGGAAAAACTTCTCACACTGGTGCACGTGGCGAGCATGCACATTTATTGTGGAATGCACATGAGCAATCACTCAAAGAAGAACAGTTACGAAAGGTAGGTAACCGTGTTTTCTTCTTCGAGCGCTTGCTCATGTCATTCCATTCTAGATGACTCACAAGCAGTATCCCTGAGGTGGTTCACAGTTGTGCAGTACAGCTCTACCAAAGCCAGCATCGTCTCGCACCTGCTGGGTCAGTGTGCAGTGCGACGCGAACGTGTGGACAGACAACCAGGTGACGGCTCGACAGATCTCTTGGATCAGCATCTGTGCCAGGAAGGCTTCTGAAGATGTCTACGCCCTAGTCGAATAAGCCATCTCAATTGCTGGTGGGGGCACTTTCGCCAGCTCGTAGCAGTGGTGGATGCAGGCCGGAATCCAAGATGAAATTCTCCGGGCTGGCACCAGTCAACCTTTCATCCTGCCTGTGACAGCAGCGAACAATGGAGTTGGTTTACGGAACGGCCGCGTTCCATCGATGTAGAAGGCCAGTGCCCGTCTGATGTCCAGCGTATACAACCTGTGCTCCGCATCTGACGTGCAAGGCTTTGGTCAGAGGACCAGTAAGTAGATGTCTTGGCCCGTGTGGAACTGGGACACAACTTTAGGCAGAGAAGCCAGATGCAGGCAGAGCTGGACCTTGTCCTTGTAGAAGACCATACAGAGCAGCACCAACATGAGCACCCTGATCTTGGACACCTGGCATGTTGACGTTATAGCGGCCAAGAGCACACCTTCCGGAAAGGAGCAGGAAGCTAGAGGTTCAAAAGGAGGGCCCGTGAGCTTCGACCGCTCCAGGCCCCCTGGGGGACCAGGGTCTCGGACGTGCAGGTACGGGCACTGTAGGCCAGTGGTTTTCAGACTGCGGGTCGCAACCCAGCACTGGGTCACGGAATGGAAGGCATTGGGTGGCAGCGGCTCTGGTCAGCATCACCGACGGGACCGTTAAAAGCCCCGTCGGCAGTGCTACCCGGCTAAGGCAGGCTAGTCCCTACCTGTTCTGACACCACACTGTGCCCTGGAAGTGGCCAGCAGCAGGTCCAGCTCCTAGGCAGTAGGGAGGGTCACAGGGCTCCACATGCTGCCCCCACCCCGAGCACTGGCTCCGCTCTCCCATTGGCCGGGAACTGGGCCAATGGGAGCTGGGGCGGGGGCGGTGCCTGCAGGCGAGAGCGGCACCCTTCCGCCTAGGAGCTGAACCTGCTGCTGGCCGATTAGCACCCCCACTGTGCCACTGACCAGGAGCTGCCCAAGTTAAGCCCATGCCCCAACCCCACACCCCAATCCCCTGCCCCAACCCTGTGCCTCCCCCAAACCCAGAACCCCCTCCTGCACCCCAAACCACTCATCCCTGTCCCCACCCCAGAGCCCTGACCCCTTTCCCAAGCCCCAACCCACTGCCCCAGCCCAGAGTCCCCTCCCACATCCCAAACCCCTCATCCCCAGCTTTGTTGGGTCGCGGGCATCAAGAATTTTCTTCAACTGGGTTGCCAGAAAAAAAGTTTGAAAACCACTGCACTAGACCTTTTGGGAATTGCACCATCATGGGATAGGCAAAGACAGACCTGTCCTGAAGCGGAGGGTGGAACACAGAAATGGCCACCAGGTGCACCTTGACTGAAGACAGGGACAAGTCATGGAGCTTTAGATGCAGCAAATAGTCCAGGATGTCCTGCAATGAGGCCTCCTCAGGACGAACCCTTTTGTCCAAGGTCCAACATGGGAAGTGCTTCCACTTGGCCACATAGGTAGCCCTGGTTGAAGGCTTCCTGCTGCCCAGCAGGACCTGTTGGACCGCCGCGGTGCACTCTTACTCGTCCCTGCTTAGCCACGGAGCAGCTACACTGTCAAGTGCAGTGACATTAGGTTTGGGTGCAGCAAATTGCCATGGTTCTGGGATAGCAGATCTGGATGGAGAGGTAACTGCAGTGGGTTGGCCACCGACAGACTCAGCAGCACACCGAACCAGTGCTGGTGAGACCATGCCAGGGCAATGAGAATGACCCACGGTCTGTCTTGCTTCACCTTTAGCAGGACTCTATGGATAAGTGGCACTGGTGGAAAGGCATACATCAGTGCTCCCAACCAAGGGATCAGGAAGGTGTCCAACAGGGAACCCTTGTCCCTCCCATATAGGGAGCAGAACTTGTGACACTTCCTGTTCTGCCTGGACGCGAACAGGTCTACCTGGGGAGTCCCCCACCATCGGAAGATCAAGTTGACCACCTCCGGATGGAGGGACCACTCATAGCGAGAGGAGAAGGTCCTGCTGAGGTGATCTGCCAGGATGTTCCAGGTAGGTGAGCGGCCACCAGGTGGATGGCATTCTGCACACAAAGGTTCCAGAGGCTCAGCACATCTTGACACAGGGCTGAGGACCTGGCACCGCCCTGCCTGTTGATTTAATACATCGTGGCTGTGTTGTCCGTGAGGACCTGTATCACCTTGCCTTTCAGGTGGGGCAAGAACACCTGACAGGCCAGGCGCACCACTGTGAGCTCCCTGGCGTTGATATGAAGAGTTAAGTCGTGCTGCATCCAGCGACCCTGGGTGCTGAGCTCACCCAGGTGGGCTCCCCAGCCCAGAACTGATGCATCCAAGACGAAGGTGAGTGATAGTAATGGGGACACAAAAGGAATTTCCTTCAGCACTGACTTGGGGTCTAGCCACCAGTTCAAGGACGAGAGAACTGCTCGGTCTAGGGTGTGCCTGCTAGGAACGTAGACTGTTGCTAGCCACGTTTGTGGGGGTCGCAGATGAAGCCAGGCGTGCCTGACAGTGTACGTGCATGCTGCCATGTGGCCCATCAGCTTAAGGTAAGTGTTGGCTGTGGTGAAGAAAGGTAAGCAGCAGGATACGGACCCTGGACTTCAGGAAAGCAAACTTCGACTCCCTCAGGGAACGGATGGCCAGGATCCCCTGGGGGACTAACTTGAAGGGGAAAGGAGTCCAGGAGAGCTGGCTGTATTTCAAGGAATCCCTGTTGAGGTTACAGGGACAAACCATCCCAATGAGTCGAAAGAATAGTAAATATGGCAGGCGACCAGCTTGGCTTAATGGTGAAATCCTAGCGGATCTTAAACATAAAAAAGAAGCTTACAAGAAGTGGAAGGTTGGACATATGACCAGAGAAGAGTATAAAAATATTGCTCGGGCATGTAGGAATGATATCAGGAGGGCCAAATCGCACCTGGAGCTGCAGCTAGCAAGAGATGTCAAGAGTAACAAGAAGGGCTTCTTCAGGTATGTTGGCAACAAGAAGAAAGCCAAGGAAAGTGTGGGCCCCTTACTGAATGAGGGAGGCAACCTAGTGACAGAGAATGTGGAAAAAGCTAATGTACTCAATGCTTTTTTTGCCTCTGTTTTCACTAACAAGGTCAGCTCCCAGACTGCTGCGCTGGGCATCACAAAATGGGGAAGAGATGGCCAGCCCTCTGTGGAGATAGAGGTGGTTGGGGACTATTTAGAAAAGCTGGACGTGCACAAGTCCATGGGGCCGGACGAGTTGCATCCGAGAGTGCTGAAGGAATTGGCGGCTGTGATTGCAGAGCCATTGGCCATTATCTTTGAAAACTCGTGGCGAACGGGGGAAGTCCCGGATGACTGGAAAAAGGCTAATGTAGTGCCAATCTTTAAAAAAGGGAAGGAGGAGGATCCAGGGAACTACAGGCCAGTCAGCCTCACCTCAGTCCCTGGAAAAATCATGGAGCAGGTCCTCAAAGAATCAATCCTGAAGCACTTGCATGAGAGGAAAGTGATCAGGAACAGCCAGCATGGATTCACCAAGGGAAGGTCATGCCTGACTAATCTAATTGCCTTTTATGATGAGATTACTGGTTCTGTGGATGAAGGGAAAGCAGTGGATGTATTGTTTCTTGACTTTAGCAAAGCTTTTGACACGGTCTCCCACAGTATTCTTGTCAGCAAGTTAAGGAAGTATGGGCTGGATGAATGCACTATAAGGTGGGTAGAAAGCTGGCTAGATTGTCGGGCTCAACGGGTAGTGATCAATGGCTCCATGTCTAGTTGGCAGCTGGTATCAAGTGGAGTGCCCCAAGGGTCGGTCCTGGGGCCGGTTTTGTTCAATATCTTCATAAATGATCTGGAGGACGGTGTGGATTGCACTCTCAGCAAATTTGCGGATGATACTAAACTGGGAGGAGTGGTAGATACGCTGGAGGGGAGGGATAGGATACAGAAGGACCTAGACAAATTGGAGGATTGGGCCAAAAGAAATCTGATGAGGTTCAATAAGGATAAGTGCAGGGTCCTGCACTTAGGATGGAAGAATCCAATGCACCGCTACAGACTAGGGACCGAATGGCTAGGCAGCAGTTCTGCGGAAAAGGACCTAGGGGTGACAGTGGACGAGAAGCTGGATATGAGTCAGCAGTGTGCCCTTGTTGCCAAGAAGGCCAATGGCATTTTGGGATGTATAAGTAGGGGCATAGCCAGCAGATCGAGGGACGTGATCGTTCCCCTCTATTCGTCATTGGTGAGGCCTCATCTGGAGTACTGTGTCCAGTTTTGGGCCCCACACTACAAGAAGGATGTGGATAAATTGGAGAGAGTCCAGCGAAGGGCAACAAAAATGATTAGGGGTCTAGAACACATGACTTATGAGGAGAGGCTGAGGGAGCTGGGATTGTTTAGTCTGTGGAAGAGAACAATGAGGGGGGATTGGATAGCTGCTTTCAACTACCTGAAAGGGGGTTCCAAAGAGGATGGCTCTAGACTGTTCTCAATGGTAGCAGATGACAGAACGAGGAGTAATGGTCTCAAGTTACAGTGGGGGAGGTTTAGATTGGACATTAGGAAAAACTTTTTCACTAAGAGGGTGGTGAAACACTGGAATGCGTTACCTAGGGAGGTGGTTGAATCTCCTTCCTTAGAGGTTTTTAAGGTCAGGCTTGACAAAGCCCTGGCTGGGATGATTTAACTGGGAATTGGTCCTGCTTCGAGCAGGGGGTTGGACTAGATGACCTTCAGGGGTCCCTTCCAACCCTGATATTCTATGATTCTATGATTCTATGACTGGATGGCTCCTCACATGGGCAATGAGATCCACCATGGCATGAAAGCATGCTTCCGGAAGGAAGGCCCTGGCTCACGTGGAATCAAGAACTGCTTCAATAAACTCTATGCGCTGGACTGGCGTTAACGTGGACTTTTCTGTGTTATTAACAGGCCCAGGTGGTTGCAGGTGGAGGTCACCCGATTGAGGCTTCTTTGCACCTGCTCCAGAGACTTGCCCTTGATGAGTCAGTCGTCGAGATATGGAAAGAGCTGGATCCCCTGACATGCGAGGTGTTTACTGGAGCCACGGATTTTGTCAACACCCTAGGGGCCGAGGACAGGGCAAAGGGCAGCGCCATGAATTGGAAGTGGCACCTGGCCACTATGAAACGCAAGAATCGTCTGGGTCCTGGGAATATGGAAACATGGAAACAAGCGTCCTTTAAGCCGAGAGTGCGTACCAGTCCCCTGGATCCAGGGAGGGGATAATTGAGGCCAGGGAGACCATATGGGACTTCAACTTCTTGAGAACATGTTGAGGCCATGCAGATCCAGGATGAGTCTGAGACCCCCCTTGGCCTTCAGGATTAGGAAGCGTCTGGAATAGAAGCCTCTGCCTTCCATGTCCCGAGGAAACGACTCTACAGCCCCCAGCTGCAGGAGCTTGCCGACCTCCTGAACCAGGGCTTGAGAGGGGTCCCTGAAAAGGGACAGGGAAACAGGGGGATGGAAAGGAGGGGTATCCACAAACTTCAGGGTATAGCCCCGAGCTACTATGTCCAGGACCCAGCGGTCTGAGGTAACCCATTACCAAGCCGAGCAGTAGGGAGAAAGGTGGTTGAGAAAAGGGTCTGGCTGGCTGACTGGGGTGTTGCTCTCAAGCGCACCCTCAAAACAATCGCTTTTGGCCTCCCGAGTGCTTAGCGGGTCCAGGCTGGGTTGGTGAGTGAGAGGAGGAAGGCTGGCGATGGCTAAACCCCGCGTCCCTTCTCCTTGCAGATCCCTGGTGGGCTTCCAAGGCCTCAACGGTGGTGGAGGCCAGAATGGCTTTCTAGCAGACTGCAGGGTGTGCGTGCCCAACAAGCGAAGGATACCCTTAGTGTCCTTCAACCCGTGCAGCCTGGCATCTCTCTGATCTGAGAACAGCCCAGCTCCATCACAGGGGAGGTCCTGAATTGAGGCCTGCAACTCCTGGGAGAGGCCTGCTGTCTAGAGCCAGGAGCCGCGTCGCATGACACCACCGATGCGACCACCCTCGCCACCAAGTCCACTGCGTCCCATGCCCTTTGCAGGAAGCATCTGGCTGCCACGGTCCCTTCCTCCACCAGGTGCCAAACTCCTGAGCCTGACCCCGAGGAAGGGAGTCCTGGAACTTCTGGAGGCTTTTCTCAAAACTGTATCGACCCAGCACCGCCTGATGGTTGCCATCTGGAATTGTAGGCTGGCTATTGAATAAACTTTTCTGCCAAATAAATCAAGTTTCTTGACTTCTTTGTTCTGGGGGTAGAGGTGGTGGGGACCTGCTTGTCCTTCTCATTGGCCGTCGACCCCACCAGCGAGCCCGCGTGAGTATACAGGTACTCAAAACCTTTGGCTGGCACAAAGTACTTTTTCTTGGCCAGTTTTGAGGTGGGTAGGCTGGAGGAAGGGGTCTGCCACAGAGCCTTAGCAATCTTGAGAACCCCATCATGAACAGGTAGGGCGATATGGGCGGGCACAGAGGCTGAGAGGACATTGAAAAGGGTGTCTTCATGCTCCGCCATCTCCTGCACTTCCAGCCCCAAGTTCTCGGCCATCCGCCTGAGAAGGGCTTGCTGTTCTTTAAAGTCATCAGGGGGCTGGCCCTGGAAGGTCCCGCAACTGCCTTGTCTGGGGAAGGGGAGGCGGCCCTGGCCGCTGGTGGAGGCACTGAGGGCTTGGCAGCCACTGGAGAGGGAAGTTTGGGGGTGGGTATTGAATCCTCCATCCCGACCTCAGAGCGAGCTTCTGGTACCAGGCCCAGTGCCAGTGGGGCTGTCGATCTCCACTCCGATATGGCCACTGATGCACGCTGTGAAGGGGGCATCATCATCACCAGAACACCCCATGCTCCCCAATATGGCCACCTTTTTGGCCACTGGCCTTGCTGCCACTGTGGTGCCATGGATAGCGGAGCTGTTCCTGATGCCCAATCCTGTCACGGAGACCGGGGCAATGGGCTGAACTGGGCCTCCGTGTCAGAGGAACCACTCTTCAGCGACCAGAGAGGAGCCGTCGATGCCTGGGTCTGCTTGCTGGTCATGGCTACCAGTGAGTGCTAACCAGGCGTAAGCAATCGGTGGCTATACCGGGGAGAACAGTCCCAGTGCCGGCGAGATAGGTGTCAGGGGGAACGGTGCCGGGGAGACTGGTAACATGAGGGGGAGTGGTCCCATGGTGCTGGCGACCAAGACCGACGTCTAGACATGGATCGGTGAGAGGACAAATGGCATCAGCCATAATATGGGGAGCATCGACCCCACACTGGGGAATAACATCTTGACATCCGGGGGGAGAGTTTGGGTGACTGGTGGCATGGTTGCGAACTGCCATGGGATTGCTTGTCCAGTGACCAACAGTGCTGCCCTGCCCCCGGAGGGGTCTTAACGGCTGGCTTGCCCTCTCAGGGACCCTTAGCCTGGTCCTGCAGCACCAGAGATGTCATAGGAACAGGAGGAGGCCTGTGTGCTCTCTGTGCCTGGGCTTGGGGTGACGAGGGTGCAGGTAAGCTGGTGGGTCCCATACCGTTCACCAGAGTCAGTGATGGACCTTGAAAGACGGCTAAGAGCCCCAGCTGCGGAGGCACGCTCACGCTGCTCCAGAGAAGGCTGGTGGATAGGCCCGGTCCCTCTACCGGATGACCCCTGGGCCTTCTTGCTCGGCGTTGGTGAGCGCTTCTTCACCTTCTTCTTCGGCACCAGCAATGGCGAACTGTGCCGAGAGGAGCCAGGTGCCAGCGGTGCACTGCGAATGGAAGCTGAAGTACTTGGTGCGGCCTGTATTGAGGGCTCGGAAGCCGGGCAGAGAGTGGACTCCATCAGGAGAGCCCTGAGGTAAGTGTCCCGTTCCCTCTGGGTGCAAGGCCAAAAGTTCTTACAGATCCAGCAATGCTCCAAAGCACTTAAGACAGCTGTCGTAGGGGGCTACTCGCAGACATAAGCCAGCCGCAGAACAAGCAAGGCTTAAACCCGGGAGCTCGGGGCATGCTCCGCTTGGGACAAAGTCCCCTCTGGGACCTTAACTATCAGCTATATGCATTAGTGATGGGCCGCCAGCCTTGAAAAACCAACCAGACTGCTGCCATGGGGAAGCATACCAGTGCTTCTAAATGTCCTTTATTCCAGCTTTTCAGCACAAGCATTTGTTTCTGAATACTTGTGGTCTGCTGTGGAGTCACTATCACCACCCCTATCCAGTGGGTGGTAACAGCTGGACAGGAAGCCGTGGGAGCAGGGAGGAAGAAACAGCATGCATTTCCTGGAGTCCCACTTCCTCCCCCTCTCACCTGCAAGAATCAGGTTAAGTTCCAAGGAGGATGTGACATTACCCAGGGTACAATCTGGACTGTCAAACAGTTGTGTCCCCTCAATTCTTCTATCTGGGGTGCTTTTTACACTGCTTCAATGTGAGAGCTACCACTCCTGGTCTGCCCACGCACAGCCTCCAGCATGTGAATTACTCCCAACTATACAGTATGAATGCTATGGCCAGCCACCCATGAATTATACTGCTGGGCAACACCAGCAAACTTCCAATCCCAGACCTTCCCCCAGAAATGTGCATCTTGTACTGCCCAGCCCCTCCTGGACAACACAAGCTCATATAAAGTCTGTCATTTATTAACAGAAAATAACATGCACAAATCCTGTTATCTCAAATGGAGTTTCCCAAACACTTCAATCCAAACACACTAGTTTTGATAAAATAAGTTGATTAACTACAGAAAGATAGATGTTAAGTGATTAAAAATAAATGAGGCATAAAAGTCAGAATTGGTTACAAGGAAATAAAAGGTAAAACACAAACGAATGCTTAACTTAACAAGCTAAGTGAATTCCAAGCAAAAGTCTCTCTCACCACATGCTTAAGCCATCTTAGTGCCTGAATTCCTTTCAGATAGGATCCCTCCTTCACACCAAAGCTGTTTCTTTGTTCCTCATATGTTACGGCTGCCATGGGTAGAGAGAAAGGGAGGAATAAAAAACAGTTACTTACCTTCTTGTAACTGTTGTTCTCCGAGATGTGTTGTTCACGTCCATTCCACATTAAGTATGCACAAGCATCGGAAACTTTTTCCCTTAGCGGCTCCTGTCAGGCTGGCAGGGCCCCCTGAGTGGTGCCACTACGCCGTTCATATATACCCCTGCCACTTGACCCCCTCTGGTTCCTTCTTGCTGGTGACTCCGACAGAGGGGTAGGAGCGTGGGTGGTGGAATGGACGTGAACAATACATCTCGAAGAACAACAGTTACGAGAAGTAAGTAACCGTTTTTTCTTCTTTGACGGATGGGGGGCTCACCTGGGGGACCTCATGACGCAAGGGTTGTGGTCTGAGGCAGAGCGGTTGCTCCATATCAATGTGAAGGAGCTCAGGGCAGTTTGTCTTGCCTGCCAGACCTTTCACGCCATTCTGAGTGGTCACAGCATGACAGTTCTGACAGACAACACTACTGCCATGTTTTATATAAACAAGCAGGGCGGGGCATCCGGTTGTGGGGCGGCAAAGGGGATGCCTTCGCAAACCACAGCCTGGGACTGCCACCAAGCAGGGAGTCCAGCACGTCCCTTGGGGCTGTCACTACCAAGTGCAGGGGGTCCCTGCCTGGGCGGTACACCCGAGCGAGCCACGCCTGCAGAGTCCTGAGTCTCAGTCATGCTGCCTTGTGGCCCAGGAGCCGCAGGCAGCACCTGGCTGTTGTCATTGGAAACTGGCACAGGGAGGCCACCTCTTGCTGGATTGCTCAGAATTGGGATACTGGAAGGCTTGCCCTGGCCTGCACCATGTCCAGGACCACCCCATGAATTCCACTATCTGCGTGGGCACGAGAGTGGACTTGGGGATGTTGACCAGGAGCCCCAGTTCACGGAACAATCTGAGGGCCACCTCCATGTGGCCCCGCACCTCCGCCTCAGATCGGTCCACCAGGAGCCAGTCATCGAGGTACGGGTACACCCGGACCCTCTGCCTCCGTAAGAAGGCCGCCACTACCGCCACGCATTTCGTGAACATCCGTGGGACCGCAGCTAGACCGAACGGGAGAACCGCAAACTGGTAATGTTCTTGGCCCACGGTGAAGAGCAGGAACCGCCGATGTGCTGGGTGGATGGCCATATGAAAGTATGCGTCCTTCGTGTCAAGGGCAGCATACCAGTCCCCCGGATCCAGGGAAGGGACGATGGTGCCCAGAGAGACCATGCGGAACTGGGCCTTGACCAGGAACTTGTTGAGTCCTCACAGGTCTAAAATGGGTAAAGGTCCCCTTTGGCCTTGGGGATGAGGAAGTACCAGGAGTAGAAACCTTTCCCCCTTAGGCCACGCAGCACTGCCTCTATCGCCCCCGCCTCTAGCAGCGAGCGAACCTCCGTCTCCAGATGTTCGTGAGAGGGGTCCCTGAAGAGGGACGGGGAAGGGGGGTGGGAGGGAGGGAGGGAAGAGAACTGTAGCGAGTACCCGTTCTGTACCATGCACAAGACCCAACGGTCCAACGTAATGCTGGACCACACACGGAAGAAACGGGCCAGGTAGTTCAGGAAACAAGGGGTTGGATCCGGAGACTGGTCTGGTATGCTGTCCTCGAGCACACCTTCAAAAGCCTGGCTTAGTGCCTGGCTGGAATTTGTGCTGACCTTGGTTCTGGCCCGGCGCATTATTGTTACTGTTGTTGCTGCACCGTCGCCTGCTATCCCTGCCTCGCCTATGGTCAGGCTCGTGCCTATGGTGAGGCTGGTACTAGCATTGAGGGGGAGGCTGCAGCTTAAACGGCTTCCTCTGTGTCACCCGGGTGTGCATACTCAGCGACTAGAGCATAGCCCACGAGTCCTTGAGGCTATGCAGCCTCACATCTGTCTGGTCCAAAAAGAGCCCAGACCCTTCAAAGGGGAGGTCCTGAAGCGTACTCTGGACCTCCGGGGTCAGGCCTGACTCCTGGAGCCACACCGAACGCCTCATGACCACCCCAGACTTGATTGTTCTGGCCCCCGTGTCTGCTGAATCCAGGGAGGCCTGGAGAGAGGTCTTGGCTACTGCCTTGCCCTCGTCCACCAGGGCTGTGAACTCCTGTTGGGAACCTTGTGGAAGATTGTCCTTAAACTTCCCCACCGCTGCCCAGGAGTTAAAATTATGCCTGTTGAGAATGGCCTGCTGATTAGCAATCCTCAACTGAAGGCCCCCTGACGAGTACATCTTTCTGCCAAAACGGTCCAGGCGTTTTGCCTCCTTGGCCTTAGGTGCCGGGGCCTGTTGTCCGTGGTGCTCCCTTTTGTTTACCACCAAGACCATCAGGGAGCATGGATTTGGGTGGCAAAACAAGAATTCATAGCTCTATGGTTTAAGGGTGGAGGGTCGGACACCGCTGTTCCTGCCACCGCCTCATCCAAGGATGAGGAGATTAGCAGCTGCTCAACCCCCTCTGGCTGGTCCTCCTGCTCCCCTTCTCCCATGGGAGGGGCCTCCAGCTCAGTCCGGGGTGGGAGACCTCGGGGCAACACCGTACTTGGTGCTGGTCTCTTCGGTTTGCCCTGGGGGGATGCTGGAGACCTGGATACTGTGACTTCTGGCACTGTCAGGCATCGGCGCGGGGACCAGGACCACTGCACCAAGTAGCTTGCCTGGGATGGGGCCCCTTGGTGCTGTTGATAGGCACAAGGAGTCCAGAAGGACCAATGACCTGGTGGCCCCCGTTGGGGGTGCCACCCCGTCTGAGGGTCCTTGCTGTCCGGAGTAACTGTAACGGCCTGAGTCGGCGTTGGACTGTGGCGACACCGACCGCAAAGGCAATGGTGGTGCCGATGATTTGTGCCGGTGGGAGGTCGATGAGCGGCTCCTAATGGAACAGGAGCGAGACTGGTACCAATATCTAGTTCTTTTTTGAAGCCTGTTATAGTGTTGGCCTTCACAACATTCCTCTGGAAGGAGTTCCACAGGTTGACGGTGCGTTGTGTGAAAAAATACTTCCTTTTGTTTTAAATCTGCTGCCTATTAATTTCATTTTGTGACCTCTCATTCTCGTGTTATGAGTGAATAACACTTCCTTATTTACTTTCTCCACACCAGTCATGATTTTATAGACCTCTATCGTATCCCCTCTTAGTCATCCCTTTTCCAATCTGAAAAGTCCCAGTCTTATTAATCTTCTCCTAATATAGAAGCTGTTCCATACCCCTAATCATTTCTGTTGTCCTTTTCTGAACCTTTTCCAATGTATCTTTTTTGAGATGGGGTGACCACATCTGCACACAGTATTCAAGATGTGGGCGCACCATGGATTTATATAGAGGCAATATGATCTTTCCTTATTATCCCTTTCTTAATGATTCCCCGACATTCTGTTTGCCTTTTTGGCTGCTGCTGCACATTGAGTGGAAGTTTTCAGAAAACTACCCTCAATAACTCCAAGATCTTTTTCTTGAATGGTAATAGCTAATGATCATTTAATATGTATAGTTGGGATTATGTTTTCCAGTGTGCATTACTTTGTATTTATCAACATTGAATTTTATCTGCCATTTTGTTGCCCAGTCACCCAGCTTTGTGAGATCCTTTTGTATCTCTTCACAGTCTGCCTCGGACTTAACTATCTTGAATAATTTTGTATCGTGACATTGCACTCCATATGTTCTAGGGAAATCTGCTTATGAGCATAAATATGATGAAACTGGAATATGCTTTATGCACAAGGTCTCGTCAGGTATCATTACAAAGGTTATAACCTACTGAATATATTCCTCCTATTTCTTTGCGTGTATTGTTTATGTCTGGAGTTAGGAGAATAAGAAACTTGTACCACTGATGTAAAACATATTAAGTGGAAGCCATTAAAAGTGCTTCAGAATCAATGAACCATAAATGTCTCTGTTTACTTGTTTCAGAGTAACAGCCGTGTTAGTCTGTATTCGCAAAAAGAAAAGGAGTACTTGTGGCACCTTAGAGACTAACCAATTTATTTGAGCATAAGCTTTCGTGAGCTACAGCTCACTTCATCGGATGCATACTGTGGAAAGTGTAGAAGATCTTTTTATACACACAAAGCATGAAAAAATACCTCCCCCAACCCCACTCTCCTGCTGGTAATAGCTTATCTAAAGTGATCACTCTCCTTACACTGTGCCATTTCCAGCACAAATCCCGGTTTTCTCCCCCTTGAAGTGGGATTCCAAAGAGAATGGCTCTAGACTGTTCTCAGTGGTAGCAGATGACAGAACAAGGAGTAATGATCTCAAGCTGCAGTGGGGGAGGTTTAGGTTGGATATTAGGAAAAACGGTCCTTGACAAAGGCTTGACAAAGCCCTGGCTGGGATGATTTAGTGGGGGATTGGGCCTGGTTTGAGCAGGGGGTTGGACTAGTTGACCTCCTGAGGTCCCTTCCAACCCTTATATTCTATGATTCTACTGTTTCTTTAAAAGGTTTCCTTGCAGCTTGCAGGGATTTCCCTATTGGCACTGTACCTTTTAATTTCTGTTTCACTAGCTTCCTTATTTTTGTATAGTCCTCCTTTCCGAAATTAAATGCTACAGTGTTGGGCTGCTGTGGTGATTTCCCCACCATAGGGGGATGTTAACTTTAATTATATTATGGTCACTATTACCAAGAGGTCCAGTTATATTCACCTCTTGGACCAGATCCTGTGCTCCACTTAGGACTAAATCAAGAATTGCCTCTCCTCTTGTGGGTTCCAGAACTAGCTGCTCCAAGAAGCAGTTGTGACAGGATCCCCAGGGTGCAGCTTGGGACCATGGGACCACTGTGCCCCCCATAACTCTCCAGTCTGGGCTCTCTCTCTCTCTTTCTCTCAATGCTTTGCTTGTGACAAGCAGCAAGCCCCTCCAGGTGCTGCTATCACTCAGCACAACAGCATGTGGAGCCCCCACACCCAGCTAGATTGCATGAATGCTCCCAGAGCCACTCATGAATCACAAAGGGAAAGGCACCAGCCAAATCCCCCCAGCTCCCAGCACTGTACCTCAGGAATATACCGTCTTGCACTGCTCAAGATGAGCAATGCAGATTTATTAATTGGTTCACCACTTCATCAATGGAAAGTGAATATACACCAGCCTTTGTAAACCTGAGCAAACACCCTTACCAAACACTTCAGGCAAAGTCCCTGGTAAAGATAAACAAAATAAGTTTGACTACAAAAGATAGATTTGAACTGACTATTAGTGATAGGTAAAAAGTCATAGTTATCAAAATAAAATAAAATATAAGCATGCTGTCTAAACTCTCAACTATTAGACTGGGCAACATCTAGATGAACCAGTTTTTCTCACCCCACTGGATATTGCAGTCCTTAATATACAGGTTTGTCCCTTAAACCTGGGCCAGTCTCCTCTGTTGGAGTCTTCTGAGGACATGTCCACACTGGCAGAGTTACAGCGCCGCTGAAGGGAAACCGCTGTTGTGTGTTCACAATAGCGTGTTCACACCTGTGGCACTCGTAGTGGTATTCAGAGCAGTGCACTCTGGGCAGCTATCCCACAGAGCATCTCTTTCTTGTCTGCAGCCTAGGGTTGTGGGAAGGTGGAGGGGGGTCACGGCGCACCTTGGGTCCTGTCCCAATGCCCCGTGATGCATTGCTTTGCATCCCAGCAATCCTTGTGCTTCCATCCGCATTTGGCGCCATCTTTCCATGGTTTCTGTATTTCACGACCTGCCTCTTTGGGCTGCAGGAATGGATCCCGAACTGCTGACCAGTATGTTGCTTGCTCTGACCAACACATCACAAATAGCAGTGGAGTTATTCCTTAAACTACAAAGGCAAGAGGAGTGCGACATTGATCTCGCCACACATACTAGCTACGACATGAGATTGTTTGTAGCATTCACGGAAGTGCTGAACACAGTGGAACGCTGCTTTTGGGCTTGGGAAACATGCACTGAGTGCTCGGATCACATTGTGATGCACGCCTGGGATGACGAGCTGGCTGCAGAACTTTTGGATGAGGAAAGCCACTTTCATGGGACTGTGTGATGAGCCTGCCCCAGCCCTACAGAGCAAGGACACAAGAATAAGAGCTGCCCTGCTGCTGGAGAAGCGTGTAGCAATTGCACTGTGGAAGCTGGCTACTCCAGACTGCTACTGATTGGTCGCTAACCAGTTGTGAGAGGGAAAGTCGACCACTGGACTCCCGTTGACAGAAGTCTGCAGGGCCATTAATCGCATCGTGCTCCAAAAGACCATGACTCTGGGGAATGTGCGTGACATTGTGGATGGCTTTGCATAAACGGGCTTTCCTAACTGCGGAGGGGTGATAGATGGCACGCATATTCCAAATTCTGGCACAAGATCACCTAGCCACCGAGTACACTAATTGCAAGGGGTATTTCTCAATGGTTCTCCAGGTGCTTGTGGACCACCGTGTGTGTTTCACAGACATTAACACAGGCTGGTCCAGAAAGGTGCATGACGCATATATTTTTCTGAACATGGGCCTGTTCAGGAAGCTGCAAGCAGGAACTTTCTTCCCAGACCAGAAGATCACTGTAGGGGAAGTCGAAATGCCTATTATGATCCTGGGAGACCCCGCATACCCCTTAATGCTGTGGCTTATGAAGCCATAAACGGGGCAACTTGACAGCAGCAAGGAGTGGTTCAACAACAGGCTGAGCAAGTGCAGAATGACTGTTGAGTGTGCTTTTGGCCGTTTAAAAGCCTGCTGGCGCTGCCTCTGTGGGAAGCCGGACCTTGCAGAGGACAATATTTCTATGCTTATAACTGCACGCTGTACACTCCATAATATTTGGGAAGGGAAGGGAAAAAGCTTCACTCAGGGCTGGACTGCAGAGGCTCAGCACCTGGAGACTGAGTCTGAATAGCCAGAGAACAGGGCTATTAAAGGGGCGCAGCGTGGGGCCATAAGGACCAGGGATATCTTGAGGCAGCAATAAAGCGGTAAAGAGTCCTGTGGCACCTTATAGACTAACAGACTTATTGGAGCATAAGCTTTTGTGGGTGAATACCCACTTCGCCGGATGCATGAGGCAGCAAGTTGAAGCTGAAAACCACTAATGCTAGCAGGTGATTGGTGCAGGCAATGAAATATGAAGGTTTAACGTAATTGTATGTTGCTTTGCAGGGTGCTTTTTGCTTTCAATTCATAGAATAAAGATTGCTTTCAAACCAATACAATTCTTTTATTAAAAAACAACAACCGGAAGAGAGTCAAACAAAAAAACCCCACAACAATAGTAGTAAAGGGGGAAGAGAAGGTCCCAGGAGGAGGAGGAAGGGTCCCGGGATGGCTAAAGATTTTGTATGTCCAGGAATGATATCCAACCTTCTCCTTTGGAGTACAATGCAGTGGGTACTGTGCTTCAGCAGGGCCAAACTGCAGAGGGACGGGCGTTGAGTGCAATGGGTAGCAGGAGTCCGCAGTGCTGGACCGTGATGGGGGAGGAATGGAATGCCATGGATATAGACTGGAGCCAGGAGGTTCATAAGAGTGTGGTGGCGGTGTCTGGGGGGAGCATGAGAAACAGTTTTGCTACAGTGGCTGCAGGGGCGGGCGGGCATGGAGCTGCTCGGTTTGAAGAGCTAGTAGCGCCTGGAGCATGTCCGATTGGCACTGCATAACCTTTAAGAGCTGCTCCATGGCTTCATTCTGGCGTGCCATGTTCTCCTTTCGGTCCCTCTTCTCGCTGTCCCGCCACTCCAATTCCTGCTTCTCAGCGGTGGAGTGCATCATGACATCAAGCAGAAAGTCCTCCTTAGTTATTCTTGGCCGCTTTCTAATTCTGCACAGCCATTCAGCCACCGATAACAAAGAGAGATTGGGCTCCCAAAGTCACCTCTGTGCAGTTTAATACTATTTCTGTAAAATATTGCGTTTGTTTGCAAAACAGACAACACTGATTCAGTGATTTAAAATACAGCCAGTAATCTCGCACCTGTCACTAACTGGCTGACCCCAGGCAAGCACACATGAGCCACAAGACCCTCCAAAATGGTGAGTAGCTGCAGGGGCAGGATACATCACTTTTCCCGGACCCTGCTGTACACTGGGCTCGTGGCTCTTGGGGAGGGCCAGCACTGTAGGGTGGGCCTGATAATCATTCTTGTCCCCACACTTTCCACAAGATGTGATCATTATGGAAAATATCTCACTGATGAGGGTCAGCAGGGAATCAAGGGAGGGTCTTCTCCAAGACTGCAGCTTCTGCCCTGGCCCCTATGTGACTCGCCTGTGTGCAGCAATGATCCTCCTCCCCATCCCGTGATGGCACAGTGGTGCAGGAAAGTTACCGTTAATGGGGCAAGAAACAAAACTGCTCTGCCAAAGAACCTGTGGCAGCAGATTGCCCAGTATCTCCACAAGAGCTTCCTGGAGATCTCCGAAAGAGATTCCCATGAAGTGAGGGAGTCAATCAACAGACTATTCTGCCACTCAGACTAGGCATGCGGTGGGAGACAAGCCTGCTTTCTGCAACCCTCCTTCTTCCCACCAACTCGCTTTAGCGATTCCCAAAATCAGATCCACTTACCAGGGGCCGCCTCTCCTGTTTGCGCTTCGCCAAGATCCGACTGCTGTGACTGGCTAGCCTCCTCCTGGGTAGAAAAGAGCTCCTGGCTGCCTGCATCTCTGACCTCCAAATCATCCTCTGCCTCTGGGTCCCCCACTCCACATCCTCATCCAAGATTTCCTCCTTCTGGCTCACTCCACTTTAGACTGGCATGCGAGCCACCGGAGTATCCACAGTGATGTTAGCAACGGAGGTAGAGTCACCGCCGAGTATTGCGTCCAGCTCTTTGTAGAGCCAGCAGCTCGTGGGCGCAGCACTGGAGCGGTGGGTTGCCTCCTGTGCCTTGTGATAGGCATTCTGCAGCTCCTTCACTTTGACCCTGCACTGCAGTGGTCCCAGTCATGGCCCCTTTCTGTCATGCATTGTGACATCTGTCCACAGATATAATTCCTATGGCTGGAGCTCAGCTGGGACTGGCAGCCTCCTCTCCCCAAATGCTGATGAGGTCCAGCAGCTCGGCACTGCTCCAAGCAGGGGATTGCCTGGTGCGTGGAGCAGGCATGGCCACCTGGAAAGATGCACCGAGACCACTACACACTTCACCGAGCAAACAGGAAGGGGACTTTCAAAATTCCAAAGGAATTTATGGGGTGGGGATGACGGTTGGTAACCTGAAGGCAGGGCAGTAGAGTTCTGATGACCAGAGAGGTGAGAACAGGCATTGTGGGACACCTCCTGGAGGCCAATCGCAGCCCTGTAATTGACCAGTCACCACGGTGTCTACACTGGCACGGCAACGCAGTAGCCCCGGCACAGACAGCTGAAACCCTCGTTGGGGTGTTTTTTTTACAGCACAACTGCACAGTTTCTGCACACTAAGAGGCTTGGCCGTGTGCACACCTCGGGAGTTACAGTGCAGAAAACTGCTTTACTGCACAGAATCTTGCCAGTGTAGACAAGGCCTGCCTTTGTTGTTTGCAGCATAGATGGGGGCAGGAGAAAGGCCAAGCATGGGGGCCCTGTGTTCTATTTTATACCCAGGTCCCATGTGCTAGAGAACACAAATCCAGGCATGTCTGGTGGGCATTGCTGTCACCAGGCAACGTTGAGCAATTCCCCTCGTGTGGCCTTATGCCAGTGAGTCACTGAATTGTAGCTCCCTTGCTGGACAATGGCTGTTAATGGTTGTTTGAAACCTGCTCGGGCGTTGGTTACTTTCCTTGGCATTGTCTCTGTAGAGCCAGTATCTGGGCACTTCCCAAACCCATAGCATATTTAATGACAATGATACAACACAATTCTCACAACTTCATATGCATTAATAATATACATATTTAGACAGAACCGTGACTTTCAGCAGATCATAACCTTTCCCCGGAACCTCACATAGCCTGCTTTATACGCAATATCACAATTATATATAAATGAAGAATACGGGGGTTACAGGACACTCCAAGGTATAGAATGTCACAGCAGTCAGTTAAGGTGTCAAGAAACTTTATCTCTGCCTCCCGTCCTGAGGTGACATGTATCCAGTCAATACGGGGATAGTTGAAATCCCCCATTATTGTTGATTTTCTTATTTTTATAGCCACTCTAATGTCCCATAGCATTTCACAGTCACTATCACCATCCTGGTCAGATGGTCAGTAGTATATCCCTACTGCCATATGTTTATTATTAGAGCATGGAATTACTATCCATAGAGATTCTATGGTAGAGTTTGATTCATCTAAGATTTTTACTTTATTTGATTCTATGCTTTCTTTTGCATATAGTACCACTCCCCCACAAGCACGACCTGTTCTGTCCTCTGATATATTTTGTACCCTATTACTGTGATCATAAGAATGGCCATACTGGGTCAGACCAAGGGTCCATCCAGCCCAGCATCCTGTCTGCCGACAATGGCCAATGCCAGGTGCCCCAGAGGGAGTGAACTTAACAGGTAATGATATAGTGATCTCTCTCCTGCCATCCATCTCCACCCTCTGACAAACAGAGGCTAGGGACACCATTCCTTACCCATCCTGGCTAATAGCCATTAATGGACTTAACCTCCATGAATTTATCCAGTTCTCTTTTAAACCCGGTTATAGTCTTAAGTCTTCACAACCTCCTCAGGCAAGGAGTTCCACAGGTTGACTGTGTGCTGTGTGAAGAAGAACTTCCTTTTATTTGTTTTAAACCTGCTACCCATTAATTTCATTTGGTGGCCCCTAGTTCTTATATTATGGGAACAAGTATATAACTTTTCCTTATTCACTTTATCCACACCACTCATGATTTTATAGACTTCTATCATATCCCCACTTAGTCTCCTCTTTTCCAAGCTGAAAAGTCCTAGCCTCTTTAATCTCTCCACATATGGGACCCGTTTCAAACCCCTACTCATTTGTTACCCTTCTCTGAACCTTTTCTAATGCCAGTGTATCTTTTTTGAGATGAGACCACCACACCTGTACGCAGTATTCAAGATGTGGGCGTACCATGAATTTATACAAGGGCAATAAGATATTCTCCATCTTATTCTCTATCCCTTTTGTCCCATTGATTATCCTCATTCCACCAAGTTTCTGTGATGCCTATTATATCAATATCCTCATTTAATATGAGGCACTCTAGTTCACCCATCTTATTAAGACTTCTAGCATTCGTATATAAGCACATACAAACTTTTCAGCTGTCTGCCATTACCTGATGTAATTGAATGGGCCTCTTTCATTTGACTGTTTCTTATCAGAGCCTACCCATATTTATCACCTTCCATCATCTCCTCTTTACTAGGACATAGAGAATCTCCATTAATAGATCTTCCCCTAGGGGATGCCTCTGTCCAAACCACGTGCTCCTCTGCACCTGTCAGCTTTCCCCCAGCCCTTAGTTTAAAAACTTTGAATTATGAGTTTTTAAATGATACCTCACAAAGCATACGTTGTACAAAATTTATCGTAATCTTGTAAAAGGGAACATATGGGTACAGACTGTCTCAGAGCTTTCTTTAGAAAGTGATCGAACTAAAGGGAGCTAGCTGGGATGAGAGAGAGAATGGAGGTATCTAAGTTTGCAAGTCTCATTAGCATCCCACTGCTTTATATCATGTGGGTGCTTCTGCGAGGGTGGGGAAGAGGGACCCGGCCCAAGTATCCGCTCAGCTGTTCCTGGCAGCCTTTCCACAGGGCCCAAGCAAGGGGCTAGTTAAACGTGCACATACACAAATCCATTTATAGCAGGAGTCCAGGCTCAGGTGAGGGAGTGGTGGAGGGGATTGGTAAGTATTTGAATGAAAAAAAGGAAGTTGGGGAAGCATGACCCACAATGGGAAGTGTAAACAGCAATGGCTTTTCAGAAGTGGTAACTTAGGACTGGGATGGGAAGTGCAACAGGGCAGTTGATCCCACATTCACTTCAAAAGCCATCACACATTCATTAAATTAAAATATTTTAAACCCTCCTTCTGCCACTTCCCACTCAGATATAGCAACTCTTTCCTACCTGACATATGGAAAGCACAAATGCGCTTACTATATGGAATTATCAATGGTAGATCTGTTGTTGTTTATATATTAGAATTGGGAAGTTGACAGATCAAGCTCAAAGGGATTGTGAGGATGGAGAGAGAAATCCAAAGCTGCATCTATAAAGGCAGTTGGTGGGAGGTCAGAGCTCAGGACTGGAATCAGCCCATATGCAGGCACAAATGCACTGGTACAGCAGCAGAAGCCCAGAGATCACACAGTAAGAATGGGCCATGTCACACTGAGCAGAGCTAGGAGGAGTTTTCCTGCCCCCATTACCAGTAGCACCAGGATACCACGGATGGGATTTGAAGCGGAGCACTGACATTTCATGTTGATGTTTTTGTTGCCATTATTTTGTACTGCAGGCAGCAGGTTGTTTTAAAACATTTTGCTGACACACAAAAGTAACCCCACATGCTTGCACACAGCCCCAGCTCTTTTATGTGCATTTTCCACAAACTTCTCAATGCCTTCTCAACCATCAGCCCCTAACAATAAAATAGCAGCAAAGCATGTTGTGGGCCTGGCAGGAGATCCCACTCAACAGCGGGCCACAGGACCGCTGCTAATATTGCACCTCTTGATGAGGGCTCAGCTTCTTTACTCTGCACACCCGTAATGCGTAGCGATCCACTGGAGTCCTAGCAGCACACAGGGATACCCCACTGCAGTGCTTCACAGGGTAAGAGGAGGAGAAATACTGACCTGCCTCGCAGAGGGGAGACACCCCAAGACATAGTTACAAGAAGCACAACAGACACAACAGATCATTCCATCTCTATGGCCATTTTTCTTAGTACACAACAGAGCACCGCAGAAGGTGAAATGCTGTCTAAACTACAGCTGAAGGGGGGTTTGTTCTGGCATGCATTAAGTGTATCTTCCTTTGATACAGAAACACCTCTGTCATGAAGGACAATTGCTTTATCAGTTATTTTCACTTCTGCAGAAGAACAGCTGCCAAAGTTTACACTACACAAAGAAGTCTTCTTGAGCCATTAATTTGGGACGCGATAGTCACAAGACCTAGAGTGAGGAAAGACTGGTTTTACTGATGTTTTTATGGTTTCTCAAACGTCACTACATGAAAAGCCAGTCATTCTGGTATAGTAGTTTCTGGACATGGAGTTTGATTTGTGTATGTGAAGGCCCATATTTAATCATAAACCTAAGCTGGAGCTGACTCGCCTTCTGGATTCACTCAGCATGGATTCTTTCACAACTATGAAGTATTTAGTACTACAGGAATGTTTCTGTAACCGTTTTAGACTGTGCCTCCTTAACTACGCCTCTGCAATACAACTAACAGTAGATGAGATCCATATGCCTAAGTATCTGAACAAGATTATTCAATTTAAGCTGCTGTCTCTGATATTAATTTGGGAACAGTGAATAGACAACCATGAGAAAATCAACTGGGACTGCGCTTAAGTGTTTACACATATAGTGTTTCTTACTAGAGGAATCTGTACTATTGTTCTGCTACAGTTTAAATATCCTGAGACCCACGTGAAATTTGGTTTTTTTACTCAACTTTCCTCCTGGCTTTATTTTAGTAATCTATTGTTCCTGCCATCAAACAGTCAACTACCCAACGACTTTATGGCACATTCAACTCATGGAAAAAAGTTTCAAACTGTGGAATTCTCAGAAATACTAGAAAAAGACGACAAATTTTACAGAAGATACCTGAACCGATCAATGTAAAAAATGCTTTATGCAATACATTAAAATATGAGAAGATAGACCATGTGTATGTACTTTAATAAGGCTTCCACAGCTCAAATGACAATTTTAGTCCAATATGTTTGCAAATACAGACAAAACAGTTAATGTGCCTTTGATCACATCTTGTACCTGTTTCCCTTGCAAAGCTGTAAGATATAGCAATACCAAGGCCATTAGGTACATCTATACATCACATCTGTAATTGTGTCTACTTATACATCATGGTTTACAGTTCTTCCCTGTGAAGTTTAAGAGACTTAGTTTTGGAACATTGTAATCTCAAGGAAGAGACTCTAGTAACAAAAAAACAAAAATAAAAAACAACCCCCCCGCCTCCCCCCCCAAAACCAGCAAATTGAAAAAAATATCAAATTTCCAGGGGCTATGTACATGAGTGAGTGCTTCAGTCTAAAAAGAAGAATAAAATCTCTTTCAGGCAAACAAGCCTGTTTTCAAGGGAAGTAGAGTTGCTTAATCAAGCACTAACAATAGCATATTGAACTTTTACTGAAGTCTTTACCTTGGGAAAGAATAAATTGCTCAGCTGCACTGTTTCACCTCTCTAAGATCCAGCCCTTTTATTGGATCCAAATCCCGTATCTTGAAGTACAAAGCCAAGATACATTAGAAATAATCTCAGTTTTAAATCCCCTTTTCTGAATCATTTCCAAGCCATTATTTATGGCTTTACAACTGCTCCAAATAGAATACTTTACATCAACTGTTTTGCCATTCTCACTGGTCCAGACCTGCTGCCTGAATTCCCTACCGCCTTCCCAAAATGGTTTTGGAGGAAGGGAGGGGGGGAAAGATGGATTAAAACAGTATAGAGAAAAAGAACAAAGGTTAATCATTTTATGAAGGGGAGCTATAACTATTCTGATAAAAGGTAAATTTAAAAAAAGAACACTATCAAGGGCCCATGTTTTTATATACCCTCCACGCTCCACAACTGACCCCTTAAATCTGCCTGCAATGCTCATGGGAGTGTTAAATACACTAGTTTTGCTCTAAACAGCCAATTTAAAAACAATAATAAAACACTGCCGAAGCCCAAACTGAGCAAGAGGCTATTTTGCTAAGGGAGCACAGTTGAGCATGAAGCTACCAGGAAATATTTAACTTTATTATTAAGGATACCTTGACAGTGTCCTTTTAAAAATTTTAGTGGTAAACTATTTCCAGCTAATATTTAATAGGGTCAGGAAGAGATCCTTTCTGGGAATTACAGATGGTTTAAAAAAAAAAAAAAAAATTAGTGCATTCCTGAAAACAATGAGAACAAAAGGAAAATCTCTTCACATGAAAAACGTGCCCCAAGTATGACACCTCATCCCCTTCAGTATCTCTGATTCTGATGTTCTAGTGAAGATTAATTCAACGTTCCTGAATTGATCAGTAGAGCGGAAATGGATTTCTGGCTCTTGGCAGTAGCATACTGGAGAAGATGTTATCAAAAGTTGTTAAAATAGCCAACAATTCTAAAAACACATTTCACAGAGAAAGACCATGTGATTATTAAAGTTAGGATCATCTTCAAGTTTGAAACTGAAACTGCAAAAGGACGGGTGTGTGCTAGAGCCTCCAGACACAGCCAAGAAGGCAGTTCCTTATCCCCCTCATCTCGGTATTGAAGAGCCACTGATGGAGGCTTTCACAGGCAAGCCACAGTTTACATTTTGGGGTACATATCTGAAGTCTGAAAAAGCTAGTCATTCTTCACAATTAACACATTCTTTACTTCCATGCTGCACTGAGAGAGTAAGAGTGGATCAAAGACAGGGTGTCTGTTAGCAGGGTGATCTCTAAAGAGTTACTTGAGGGCAGATCAAGATGTTTTTGATCTACTGTAATACTATTTCTTTATGGACAGGCGACTGTGGTAGGAAATCAGAGCAAGGAAACAGCAGAGCCTCTCCCTTCCTCAGCTAGAAACTTCTGTCTGTAAACATGATGTATTGTTCCTGCTACTATACTTTTACTTTTGTTTTATTAAATATAAAATTTGAAATGCTCTCTTGAAGTCAGGATGTCCCTTCAGTGCAATCTGCTTTGACATAAGGCATTTGGGGCAGTCATTTCAGAATGGGTTTCTGCCTTCTGGAAGAGTCAAGCAACTGTTTAGTCCTATATCCACCTTTGTTTTAATGCCCTACCATGTCAAAATCCTCTTCCTTTCTGGTCATTTCTCTGCTGCCAGCGGTTATAAAAAAAAAAACATTAGTGTCCAAGAAGACCAGTCCCTGTAAGTGAGAAAGCAACAAAGAAGATTACATGCATTCAAGATGAAATTAAGGTAGGTTCAAATAAATGAAGAAATAAGTGTCTTACCTTTAAATCCTTCTTCAGGCATACAAACTGAAAAGGAAAGATACCACATCAGAAACCTCTAATTACAGCGTGACTTCTAAGAGAAGAATCAAGTGTTTGAATTATAGCAAATTGCAAGCTTCAACAACTTTCAGGTGCTGGCTACAGGGAAATCTTGAATGCTTCCATCTTCTGCTAATTTCTCCTACCTTTCTCCTCCTGACTTCAGCTCCACAAATTAGCCTGTCTTATGCTTAACATGTTCTGTCCCAAATGCAGTACTACATGACCATAAATAATTTTTGTCAAAGCAACCAACCAGGAAAGAGTACAGTGGTAATAATGTGTTTTCACAAATAAGAATGTTTCTAGATTGTAATTATGAAATCCTCTTTACCTTGCATAACATCATCCATTGCTGCATAATCTGCAATTGGTTCATCAGCCTGTAAAACAAACCCAACAGAACTATAAAACAACATGAATACTAGAAGTTTACCAGTCCTATTAGCTAAGCAAGAGACTCTGGCAGATGTGCATTTAAACAGACTGGAGAAGAAAATATATGCTGCCAAAGAAAGAAGTTTTCCCAGGGCGGTTTGGGGGACAATAAAAAGAGGCCTGGAAGCACTTTTGAGGCTTTAGGATCTCCAGTTCAGTAATGTATCTCTGTTGAGGAAGGGCTGTTTAAGCCTGTGCTTTAGTCCCACTGAAGTCAACTAAGCATATGCCAACTGGGGCCATTGTATTTTGTTGTGCTGCATGCTTACGAAGGTATGTACATGCACAGATATGGAAGCACTTACTGTCCTTGCCCAACTGGCACCTGTTAAATTTACAAGTGCACAGGTTACTAATGACACTAGTTAAGGCATTAGTTAGCCTTCACCATCAACAGCTCTTTATAGAGTTTAAGATTTTTCTTCCCTCAAAAAGGAGGACAGGAAATTAAGTATGAAAAATTATACTTCAGTTATACAGTTCAGTGCTCAAAAATCTAAGTGTGAAAGTTGAGTGCACAACCTTAATTCTGCTGGCCTTGTGCTTATGAGCTACAGAACCTTTCACATTCACTACACACGTATACCTTCAGTTGTAGAAAAAACGTTAACTTCTCAGATACCGTATCTCAGACAATTAAAGACAATGCATGCATCCTAGGAGGAGAGTTCTGACTCAAATACTTAACGGTGTAATCTCAATATAGTGTTAGTGTAATTCTAAGTTTGTATCATTTCTGCTGCCAGTCAGCATTCCTTTCAGCAGACCACCACAATTCTCACGTTGTTACCTTTAATAAAACGACTGACTCTGGAATGACTCCAAGGGCGCCAAGTGTTGCAGTATCATCATTTAGTATCTTCCCATCGATCGACAAATTCTGGTCAAACGGAGCAACTGAAAATGCGTGCATGATCTGTGCCAACACAACAACACACACTGATTTTGTGCAAAAGCAAAATATGTAAGTCACACACACACCAATAATACTGTCAAAAACCATGCATCTTAGGACACCATACAAACAGAGCCACGGATTAGCATATCATTGTGGGTGCTGCTGCCCCACCCCTTCTGTGTCATCACAGAGAACCACGGAGCAGTACTTTGCAAGAGCCCCCTTGGGCACTGCCGCCATCTGGTGCAGAAATGTGGTACTTAGAGCCTTCCTCAGCCATGAAGTGTGGAACAAGATTTGGCTGCGAGTTACCATGACAGATCTTGGAGTATTTTATAAGTTCTTACACAGGAAAATCTAAAACAATGGCAACAGCTAGGAGTACAAGACATCTAGATTTACTTCCTTGTCACCATTGTGCGCTCACACACGACAGCAGAGGAGAACACTGTTTTTAGGAACAAAGGAAGTTCCTCACCTGTATTTTCAGCTCTTTCAATGTCTGGTTGGCGGAAACAAGTAGAGCCTTTTCCCCTCTGACTTTTCTGTGCCGTGTACTCCGTCTGATGCCTTGCTTTTGATAAACAACGTAGTTCTGATGGGATATCTTCTGTCGTTTCGCACCACCATTAGTCTAGGAACAAGGGTCAGAAATAGGAAGTTCGCTTACTGAATTCACTGATAATGCAAATTCTTCAACCTGCCTCTTGCCCAGGTGGCCTTGTAAATAAGCTATTTAAACAAGTGAAGCCACAAAACATTAAAGTACATCTGTGATAATCAACTGATGCACACAGGCATCAGAGAGGTTGCAAGTACTGAAGGACTTGCTCAAAGACAGCCACATTTCCATGTTTAACTTGAGGACAGCATGGAGTACAGAACCACTCTTCAACATGTGTTAAATATTTAATATTGTAGTAACCACTTCTCTCTAAAAAAAAGTACAAGGAGGAAGACACTGCCAAAATCAGGGGGTAAGACAACAGTATGCATTACCATCACTTGAAGGAAATATCTCAGTATTTCTATGGGTACCAGGAAGAGCATGCATCAGTGTTAGGACAGATGTACTAGGACTAGGAATGTTTAAGAATTTTAAGCCCAAATTTTCATAGGTTCCAAACCTATGAAAGTCCTCTAGGTTCCAAGTTTCTTTTAAAGAAGGTAAGTTAAGTAAGGTAATATCATTTATTGGATCAACTTCAGCTGGTGAAAGGTACAAACTTTCAAATTACACAGAACTCTTCTTCACTTAGTGCCTCATATACTGGGACCAACATGGCTATACTACTTTTAAAGATGACTTAATATCCACCATTTTTGTGGGGTTCACAAAAACTACATGTTCAGTAATTTAATAAAACCTTGAACTTGGAGAACACCTTCTATCAGAACTTTAAAATGTTCTTTAAAATGTGCTTTACATTTAATAAATACACTTTCACAATACCCCGTAAGATGTACTAACAAGGAAACTAATCAAAACAATATTAGCTCCACAACCATATTAGACACATAGGAGCAAAGAACAATTGGTTTGTCAAATGGAACAAAAGGGTAAGGAAATTTTAAGAACATAAGAATGGCCATACTGGATCAGACCAAAGGTCCATCCAGCTCAGTATCCTGTCTACTGACAGTGGCCAATGCCAGGCACCCCAGAGGGAGTGAACCTAACAGGTAATGATCTAGTGATCCCTCTCCTGCCATCCACCTCCACCCTCTGACAAACAGAGACTAGGGACACCATTCCTTACCCATCCTGGCTAATACCCATTAATAGACTTAATCGCCATGATTCTAATTTTAAGAAGGTATTACAACAATATGCTTAAAATAAAGAAGCTTATATATTTCTGGTTTCAACAGTAAACATAAGAAGATTCCTGTATTGTCAGAGTTGGACACTTTGCTATCTAGAGGGAAACTCAAAATTGCAAACCTTGCAGCGTTTTAGATCTTTACCTGGTTAAAATCTGGATCCTGTTCCCCTTCTGGTTTGGCTTCTTCCCTTTCCTCTTCAGCTTCTGAACTGCTCACATTCAGTTCTGGAGCAGCTTCCTTCATTACCTGAAGTTACACAAATCACACACTGTGTAACTGTGTTCCAACAGCACAAACTCAGATTGTCCCAGGGCTTTTAGCAAGTTCCTTACAGAGCGTTTTTAAAGGTGCTCCCTTAATATAATGAGCTTAAATAGGGCACAAGGACAAGTGACCATAGTGGATAAAACGCCAACTGCCCTAACCCAGGCAGATACTTGGAGTGCATGAACCTAGGAGATACCAAGAGACAAGGCTCTAGTTTAACACACATATAGCTTGTAAATGATCTTTTAACAGATTTTGGATGCTGGCTAAAATGGGAGAAACCATTGCAGGGATCTACTGCTTCCTGTAGCTCAGGAACTCTTTCCCTTTCTCGACAAAGGAAAAGTCTTTGGGGCTGGATTCTTTCCCCTTCAGCCAGCTCTCTCTCTGACCTGAACTCAGTGTGTTGAGAGAGCTGTAACCAAGAGAAACTAATATTCTCCATAAATGACACATACAGGTCAGTCGTGTGGTTGCATTTAGCAGATGGACAGAAGTGCTCATTAGTGATTTATTGGTCTGTCTGCAGTTAATCTGTAAGTAAACTACAGATAAATAATTTATACATATCTATCCCTATGTTACTTCATGATAAATGTACCTACCCTACACTAATGTACGTATTTACACTTGTGCTAGGCTCCTCAGATAGCGTCGGAGACTGGAATTTTCAAGGGAACTTATGGAAAAGTTACACATACTCCCACCTGAATGCCTCAGAGCATGCTAACCTATCTAGGTGTATGCTTGTCCATACATGTATTTTGCGATTGAAGAAACCAGCACATCTTCTAAACACTGAGCATGATTTGCAGCATTCTCAAAGTTATTAGCAGTTTATCAAAGTTCTCACGTTTACAGAATATACAACCGTGGCTGCCAGGTGAAGAGACAAATTGCCCATCTTTCACCCTAAGTTTAGTTATAAATGCTGAATGTATATCTTTTACTAAATCTCTACTAGTTACTGCTAAGTAGCTATATCTGCCATGAACTGAAGGCAAGTGCAGTGACAAATAAAGCTTAATTGATTTATGAAGCCAAATAAATGTGTTGCAGAAAGTTATCAGTTAAAATACCCACTGTTTAGTGAGCAGTCACTCCCAGGAACACATAAGAACATAAGAATGGCCATACTGGGTCAGACCAAAGATCCATCCAGCACAGTATCCTGAGTGGGTGGGTGAGATTCTGTGGCCTGCATTGTGCAGGAGGTCAGACTAGGTGATCATAATGGTCCCTTCTGACCTTATATCTATAAATCTACTGACAGTGGCCAATGCCAGGTGCCCCAGAGGGAGTGAACTTAACAGTAATGCTCTAGTGATCTCTCTCCTGCCATCCATCTCCACCCTCTGACAAACAGAGGCTAGGAACACCATTCCTTACCCATCCTGGCTAATAGCCATTAATGGACTTAACCTCCATGAATTTATCAAGTTCTCTTTTAAACCCTCTTATAGTCCTAGCTTTCACAACCTCCTCAGGCAAGGAGTTCCACAGGTTGACTGTGTGCTGAGTGAAGAAGAACTTCCTTTTATTTGTTTTAAACCTGTTACCCATTAATTTAATTTGGTGACCCCTAGTTCTTATATTATGGGAACAAGTAAATAACTTTTCCTTATTCACTTTCTCCACACCACTCATGATTTTATAGACCTCTATCATATCTCCCCTTAGTCTCCTCTTTTCCAAGCTGAAAAGTCCTAGCCTCTTTAATCTCGCCTCATATGGGACCCGTTCCAAACCCCTACTCATTTTAGTTGCCCTTTTCTGACCCTTTTCTAAGGTTCCTGCTCATTAACATCTGGTCACGACACCACATGTTAATGGGCAGTAACAACATTTTGGTACTACTGATTTTTCTCAGTGTAGGACGGTTTGATACATGTGATCATATACAAGAGCATTTAAAAAAACTTTCCTGAGTAGAGGGCCAGTTGATTAAAAATCTCATCTGGAAATAATTTGCAATAATAATTTGAAATAATTTGTAGGTCCCACCAGTTCTACCTACATGCAGATTCTACTCTAGTACTCAAAATCTGCTCATCTCTGCAGAGACAGAGCAAATTTCTGTGCATGAGAACTATGACTTTCAGCAACTCGCAAGCCAGCTGCTTCTGTTAACTCTTATACTCATCATGTAAAGCTCGATTATTAGGGCATGCATCCGATGAAGTGGGTTTTAGCCCACGAAAGCTTATGCCCTAATAAATTTGTTAGTCTCTAAGGTGCCACATGTACTCCTCGTTCTTTTTGCTGATACAGACTAACACGGCTACCACCCTGAAACCTGTCAAGTATTACTGACTTCACTGGGCACTGAGGGTGCTCAGCACCCTTCAGAAGGCAGAGTCCCTCCCAGAATCTGGCCCTGACCCAAAAGAAAACAATTCTTACTGTTCCATTTATTTTCCTCTGAAACTGACAGCAGAGGGGATAAAATGAACAGCTATTTCACCTTCTTCGCCCACACGGGCTAGCTTGTACACTTACAGCTACTAGTGTAACCCCCACACGGCTCCTGGAACAGTGGACTGAGCCTCTGAGTGTTTCTTAATGACTGGTCCGCATACGGGCAGTCCCCGAGATCTCCCTGACACAGTTTAGGAAGGCAGCAAGCCAGTCCCTGGTATCAAAAAGGCTGAAAAACACTGCTCTAGAGGGTCCTACCCTATGGACTACATTTAACAATAATGGCTACCAGAGCCCTATGACATCATTTCCCAGCATGCCTGACTGCAGGCATGGAGACAGAATGCACTAGAAACTCCTACTGAGGTCAAAAGGGAGGCTTCTGCATGGGGTGATCTGGACAGGCAATGTACTGGGGCTGCTTAGGGAGTCTCTGATTAACCCCCCTCCACAAAACGGAGCCTTTGATCTGCTGTGGGATTCAGTGCATAGGTCAGGCAGCTCCAGCCCTACAGAGACCAGTGTCCAAAGTGGCAGAGATACGACCTGACACCACTGACTGAGCCAACGGAGACCTCCACAGGACTCCAGATCAGGGAGCCAGCAGAGGACCCTGCCCCACAATACGACGATACAATAAAAGGGCACCCTCCTAAGTTGGCCAAAGCTCACAGCACTGCAGCATTTATCTCTGGATTCATTCCCAGCATAGATTCTACCTGGGCAGGTGCCATGGAAGGAGCTGGGGGTTAGGAAGAGTTGAGTGTGTTGGGAGGCAGGAAATGGTTGGTTCTGGTCAGCATTTTTTAATTAATCCTCACCCTTTCCTTCCCCAGATCTAATTTTCCTATTCTCAGCGAAATCCTCTTTGTTATACTGTTATTTTGGGGTTTGTCATTCCTTTGCTGGGGTTTTTGTTTATATACTTTATTGTATCTTGTGTACTGGGTTTTATACTCCTTGCAAGCAGGGGTAGAATTATTCATTTTCCCAAGAGACAGCACCTCTTGGTCTCAGGCACAGTGAGAAGTCACCAAGCATCCCAAAAAGGAACTCAGGACCCAAACCCAGGTGAGGAGAGGGGAGATGCCTCTCCACGCTGCTAGCACCAGAGAAGACGCTTGAAAGACACACCTTGAGAGAAAGGTTACTCTACTTAGGCCTAACATGCTTTAGTAGAGACAAACTAGCCAGTAACTCTTACAAAAATAGAATAAAATGTCACAAACTGAACATAATACACTGTGCAGCCACTTCACAAAAGCCTGAGTTCACAAATCTCCTGACAGCTGAAAAGTTAAATATGTTTCAGGGACATGTCGGTAGGCAACTGTTTGCCTTTCCCAGCACTATCACTCCCCTTGAATCCTCAAACCACCACACTCCCACTCTGAACAGCATGACGACGCAGGGCTTCATTTACCCCAACTCATGGGCTGATGGGCACCAGTAAAATCTGTCCCTCCTATCCACTGTGCCCTCTGAAAAACTCCTAGTACAACAAAATCCTGTGACCATCCCACACGAAAGCGCCTCTATACTATCAGCTGGTTCTTGTCAGCTTATCTGAGGAGTTTTCCTATGAGGAGTCTTGGTTTCTCACCCAGAACTACAGAGCATTAAAATACAACTAAAAGAAGACTGGAGGCTTACTGTAAGAACCATCAGATACTTGTAAAGCAAGTTCTAGGGCCATTATTTACCCTGTAAAATGCTGTTTAGATTTTTGGTAAAGTAAATTTACAACCTAACCTTGTGTCTGATTTTTAAAAAGCATCTTAACTCACCAGTAGCGAGTCATTACACAAAGTAGAACTAGTTCCCCATGCTTATTTTTTTTCCCCCTACTGGTCCTCACACCTTCTTGTCAACTGCTGGAAATGGCCCATCCTGATTATCACGGCAAAAGGTTTTTTTCCCTCCTGCCGGTAATAGCTCACCTTAACTGATCCCTCTCGTTATAGTGGATATGGCAACACCCATTCTTTCATGTTCTCTCTCTCTGTGTACGTGTGTGTGTGCGTGTATGTATGTGTGTACGTGTACACACCCACCCACCTTCCTACTGTATTTTCCACTGCATGCATCCGATGAAGTGGGTTTTAGCCCACGAAAGCTTATGGTCAAATAAATTTGTTAGTCTCTAAGGTGCCACAAGTACTCCTCATTCTCTCTGCTGAAGAGGTATCCTCAACATAGCAGCAGTCACTGAGAGGCCCATTTGTAGAATAGAGGCACAGAAACAATGCTGAGTAATTTCTCATGCAGCACGGGCATTCTCTTTGCCAGTATATATTATTTGATAACTATTTTTATAGCTATCTTGGCTACCACTCAGTACAGTTTACCTTTAACAAAATTCAGTGAAGATTAGTAGTGAGAGATCAGTACCTTTTTATTATCCACCACTTTATGTACATAGATGGTGGCCTGGGTGTACTCACGCAGGTCCCTCTGCTGCTGGCATAACAATCCTTCTCTGCATTCTGGACACAGCTCTAGAAGGATAAAAAGGAAAGCATAGTTAAAATGCTAACAGATATTTTGGTGACAGTGACATTACACAAGGGACCACTACAAATATTCGCCACCTTCATGATTAAATCAAGAATGGCTTACACAATGGGGGGTACATTCTCTGAACTCTGGATTTACTCTATAGCTGTTACTGAGAAACTGGCATCTATCTTTTCCACTCCTCCCTTAAGTTCTGACCATTTATGCTAAAATGGCAGGTCCCTCTCCAAACCCCACAAGGGAGCCAGTATCAGTTGAAAAAGCTATTCTGCAGACACTGGTGAAGATAAGACTCACTTACTGGGTTCAGAATCGAAAAGCGTGCTCTCCGGGCTCATCTCAGCTGTTTGCATTCTGATGATTTTGATAATGTGATCCACAACAAATAGTTTTTGTATTGCCTCCCACTCACTGGGCCATATTAGAGCTATACTGTGCAAAGAAACACAACATGCTTCATGACATAGAAAAACCAAACCAGAAGTATTCAATTACAGCTGTGTAGCTTAGTCATCATTAAAGGAAACACTGTGCACAAGCCTTACAAGTGCACTGGGCTCTAGGTTTCGGAACCTTTTAAATGTTAAGAACAGTCTCTCTAACTCCTAAAGCAAAACTATGCAGGGAGGAAGGACTGAGATGGAAGAAAAAGTACGAAAGTGGAAGATGTGTTACATTTACTCTGTGCCATTGAAGAAGCAATTCCACAAAGCATGAAATCCATTGATGGTATCTGATACTTTGAAGACAAGTCTTGTGGAAATCAACTTTGAGAAGACCTGTGTCCATTCTGATCGTAAAGGTAAGGAAGTGAGTTTCCAATGTCAAATAATAGTCAGGTTTCAGAGTAGCAGCCGTGTTAGTCAGTCTCACTTGAGCTCGTTCAATTCCTAATAATAAATTCTACTTTACTGATCATATTTCTTTCTCCAATGCTAGCCTGCTTCTGCAGAACACTTATCACTGAACATGTATGGTACTTTCTGCATGAAGATCCATCTAAAGGTGTAAACGGGTTTTCACATCAAGGTCATTCAAAAACAGAGACATCTCCCAGGAAAATGTTACAGTTACAGAGATCAACAGTACTGTCCTCACAGGTCATTTGATTTACATATTCCTGGAGACAGGGAGAGAAATACCTGACAAAAGGAAGACAAGAGAGCAGAAGAAACTCACAGTTTAGAGTCTTCTTTGGTCATGGAAGCAAATGTGAACATGAGGCCCCCATGTGGGCAGAGAAGAGCACTGTTTCCTACTGATGATACAGGACTGCATCTTGTAGGCCTCCTGCTCAAAACAGGAGAAGAGAAAACAAATGTGTACTTAGGATGGTTAGACAGAGCTGAGTGAATTTTTTTTGGCAGATAAGTAAATTTACCAAAAAAATATACATATATGGGAATGGAAACTACTCATGAATGTGGGTCAAATCTGGCAAATTATTTCAGCTGAAAACAACCTGCATTTTTTTTTTTTAAAAACATCTGAATGTTTTGAATCAACATTGTTTTGAAAAGGCTGATTTGAATCAACATTCAAAATGTTCTTTTGTTTGATCCAAACAATTTTAATTTTGGTTTTTCATTTTGGTGAGAAAAACTGATTAAAAACTAGCATAATTTGGGGGGATTTTTCACTGAGCTCTAGTTAGACATCACAGGGTTATGCTATTTCCTTAACAAGAAATCAAAAGTCAGCAAATAGCACTGAGAAGAGAGATAAGTAGAGTATTTAAATTTGTGATTTTACAGAAAAGTAGCCAAAATTCAGAAGTATTAGATTGCTAGGCTCAGGGAATCAGATATTGGGGGTTTTTGATCTTGGGATGTTACTTATATCTAGCATTGCAGGGAGGATTTTCATCTCCTATTAACGACAGACTACAGAAGCAGGACGGAGTTATGTCCTTTGACCAGGATATAACTTTAGTCATGAGAAACTAATCAATATGGTATCTAACCTGACCAGCTGTTTCTCAGAACCTGTAATAACCAATACCAGCTTAACAATCCCAGTGCTTCCTTATTTCCACAAGGCCAGTCACTACACAGCAAGATATTTTAGTTTTAGCATAATTCTACACTGCACTATACAAACTTCATTCAGAAGTCAAATCACTACATATAAAACTAAAAGGAATAAAGGGAGTTCAGTGAAGATTTAAAATATGAACCAATTTACCTTACAAATTTCCTCCATTCTTCTACAAAAAACTGTGATACAATGTAGAGCTCATCTGTCTCCTGGAAAAACAGACTTCATTTAAATTAACCTAACAATGGAGATAGAAAAAACCTAAGTTTTCACTGTCTTTGTTACACCTGACAGGTTGTTTCAGAATAGCAGCCGTGTTAGTCTGTATCCACAAAAAGAACAGGAGTACTTGTGGCACCTTAGAGACTAACCAATTTATTTGAGCATAAGCTTTCGTGAGCTACAGCTCACTTCATCGGATGCTGTAGCTCACGAAAGCTTATGCTCAAATAAATTGGTTAGTCTCTAAGGTGCCACAAGTCCTCCTTTTCTTTTTGTTATACCTGTTCCCTTTCAAGATCCTAACATTCTTCACAATAACTCCATTCAAGTGTGACTTCTGAAAGCCAACTACAATAATTTGAGATCAAGTACCAAGAACATAGTACACAGTGAACCCTTGTGTTACTGCTTATATTACATTAGAAAGCTAATTCAGTTTTGTACCAATTATCTTCAATCCATTGTATAAATCATTTCTACTAAACTCCAGCAAGTCTTATGGCACACACAGCCTGTGATTAACCAGCAGAGCATATTATACTAACTGCAGAGTTGCAGACTTTGCTGCTTCGATGGGCAGATCTCATTGCACACAAAAGGGGCTACTGGCATTCTTCCATTCCACACCCCCGAGTTCCCTGTGTGCCAGCCTCACATCCCCGTTATTTCAGGGACTTCCTATAACCCCCGCCCCAACACACATGCCAAGGGCATTGTGTCCCTTCTCTCTCCCCTCTGCCCATACCAGGATCCTCCATTCTCTCTGCCCCATGCCATTGTGTATCCCCCATGCCATTATCCTCCATTTTCTCCTTCGGGGCTGTACGTCCCCACTCCTCTGGCCCCTCATGCCAGAGCCCCCTATTCTCCCTCCATCCCAGGGGCTCTGTGTGCATCCCTATTTCCTCCACCATTCTTAAGTCATTCAGGGCATCAACATGTTGAACTCTATTGGGAGGAGGGGCAGAGCTGGGATGGAGTTATGCAGCAATGTTGTAATGTCAGCCATGAACTGGTTCTCTGATCTACAGAAAATTACAGAGATGACTGAACTTGCTGGATATGCTAATCAGAAGCCGGGGCTGTCTCCCCCTCATTTCCCCTTTCTGGTTTTCACCAAAATCAACAGGGTTCTGCCCACTGATGCTAGAACATTCCCTGAAATTTGGAATTGATTTGATGTGGTGTTCAAAAGTTACATTCAAACAGAGAAATATCCATGTGCATAAAACACTCCTCTTGCTGCTACAATACTCCCACACACGCTCAGTGAGGTGGCAGTAAGAACAGCCTTGCTACTCCTATCATGACTGGCTCCAACATTCACAACCCCCTACCCCAGCTGTGACTTGTTTGCTGCTTAAAGACACTCCACCCCCTCTCTAGGGTTTTTGCCTGCTGCTGGAAGTGTATAGCAAGACAAACCCTTCCCTCCAGTAGGGTTCAGAATGGAACTCTCCAGCACTGTAGCAACAGCTAGTGCCCTAAACCCAGTCCTGTGGTGCAGAAGATTAATTAGTACCACTTCCATGTGAAACTGCTTGAAGGTGCTGCTCTTACTGCTGGCTCAGTACCATGGGAGCAGCAGGTGTAGATAACACAACTACTGTCAAGTTACTTTCTTCTACAATGTATTGAAGAGAGCAAGGACCAAATACTGCCCTCAGACAGGGGTGTACCCCTAACGACAGAAAAATAAATTTAAAAATATATTCCAATAAACAAATTAGCTGATAAAGTATCACCCTAACACCAAAGAGCAAACCACTGAGGCACTAATTGTATCAGCAATTGGTTGATAAAAAGGAAATTCCTTTCTTTGGTAAATTTAAGATTTGCCTTGCAAAACAAGAACAGTGGAAACAGCTCCTCTTTTGAAAGAAAGAACAAAAAGGGCAAAAAACTTATTGGATTGTGGGCTGCCATTTCTGCTCTCACTTCTTCCCCCTGAGATGAGCTGTTCTAGCCTGCTCTCACATATGGCCCCAAATACCTTTCCCCATCCAGACATACACAAACATTTCCTCTTTTGAAAGCTAGAGCCACATAGGATGCGGGAGGAAAGAGGGATGATTACAGGAGGGGGAAGAGGAGCAGGAGTAGCAGCTAGGTTACTGTGACAGATGATCTGGATGGTTGACAAGATCATCTGGAGAAAGCAGGCAGGGTCAAGAAGTAGTGGATGTGGAAGCAAAAGGTAGGGGAACAAGACCCAGGCAGGAGGCCTGGAGATGCGGGGGAAGGGGGGTGGGGAAGAGAGGAAGGACACTAAGAAACTAGCTGGGATTCAAGATTAGGCTGAAAGAGAGGTTCACTGATGTTTGAGTGACATTTGGATGGAAGGGGAAAAACACTAAATTTCTCTTTGATCAAGTATCAGCCTCCATGCAGTAAGTGCAGCTCCAATGGCTAGGGTGTCAATTTAGGACTCAGGAGATCCAGGTTCAGTTCCCTGCTCTACCCCAGACACCCCTGAGCACATCTTGCAGGCACAGGGAGACTCAGTTTCCTATCTATACAATGGGGATAATGGCCTTGCTCAGCCTCGCACAGGGGTTGCGAGAATAAATACATTCAAGTTTGTGAGGTACTCAAGACACTGCAGAAAGAGGGCACGGTCAATATCTAGGAGAGACAGACGGTACCTGAGGAAGTTTACTTCAACTAATATTTGCTATTCTTTTTCATTTTAAAGGACATTCTCATGAAAGATACACACTTCTACAAATGCCAGTCAAAAGAGCACCATGGAGTTCTTTATCCTCAGCAAGTTTGCAGATGACACTAAACTGGGAGGAGTGGTAGATACGCTGGATACAGAGGGACCTAGACAAATTAGAGGATTGGGCCAAAAGAAATCTGATGAGGTTCAACAAGGACAAGTGCACTTAGGATAGAAGAATCCCATGCACCGCTACAGACTAGGGACCGAGTGGCTAGGCAGCAGTTCTGCAGAAAAGGACCTAGGGGTTACAGTGGACGAGAAGCTGGCTATGTGTCAACAGTGTACCCTTGTTGCCAAGAAGGCCAATGGCATTTTGGGCTGTATGAGTACGGGCATTGCCAGCAGATCGAGGGACATGATCGTTTCCCTCTATTCAACATTGGTGAGGCCTCATCTGCAGTCCTGTGTCCAGTTTTGGGCCCCACACTACAAGAAGGATGTGGAAAAATTGGAAAGCGTCCAGCGGAGGGCAACAAAAATGATTAAGGGACTGGAACACATGACTTATGAGGAGAGGCTGAGGAAACTGGGATTGTTTAGTCTGTGGAAGAGAAGAATGAGGGGGGATTTGATAGCTGCTTTCAACTACCTGAAAGGGGGTTCCACAGGGGATGGATCTAGACTGTTCTCAGTGGTAGCAGATGACAGGACAAGGAGCAATGGTCTCAAGTTACAGTGGGGGAGGTTTAAGTTGGATATTAGGAAAAACTTTTTCACTGGGAGAGTGGTGAAGCACTGGAATGCGTTACCTAGGGAGGTGGTGGAATCTCCTTCCTTTGAACTTTTTAAGGTCTGGCTTGACAAAGCCCTGGCTGGGATGATTTAGTTGGGGCTTGGTCCTGATTTGAGCAGGGGGTTGGACTAGATGACCTCCTGAGGTCCTTTCCAACCCTGATATTCTACGATTCTATGATTCAAAGAGAGTACCCAAGTCAGCACTTAAAGGATTTGTAAGGAACATTTTTTCAATAAGCTTTACACCATGTTTGCATGGTCTATTTTGCTCAAGGATTACACACACAAATTTCCCTCTAATAGATCAGAATTTTACATTCTATTGTCAAGTGCAAGAGTACACTAATAGCCTTTTCCCAGATCTGGTAGACAATCAACTTTTCCTAGTCTTTGTACCTGAGGCCAGCTCCCAAGACACGGTCTGCATTTGTCTTGGAACAGGTTCTGGAGAGCAGTCTTCTGCTCACTTGCCATCATCTTATGCAGGGCTTCGTTTTCCTCTCCTTCTCTTTCCAGAATCTGTGTGAAAACAGAGAATCCTTTTCGCCGCTTGTGTTTGTTTTCAAAGGTGCTATTAAAAAGGTAAAAGCAGATTTTTTTCCTCCCATACATTTTAAGCAAGGGGAACGCCAACATGAAAGCTAAAGCTACCACCATACATAAACTGTCAAAAGTCTTACGAAGTCATCAGATATTCAGATACCTTGCACTGGGAACAACACTCTTTGCTATTTGGAAATTCTGGAGCCTTTGGAAAATATTGCTTGAGCTTTTTCCAGGCTTCTTTAGAAACAACCCTCCTTTCATTTTCTGATATGCATAGGTCACCTGCATGGAGAAATGCAAGAGATCATTTTTGTTCTGCACATACTCAGCAAAAGTTTCACAGCACTAAAACAGATTTAAGAGATTACTTGTATGAATACAGAAGTAGATTTTACACCCTTATAATCTGACACCTGTGTCAGCACTAGAATAAAAAAAGAATTTATACAGAAGAGTCACCTTCAGCCTCTATTTCTACCCCATCAATGATTAAGTTTCCTCCTGGAGGTAGGATTTTAGTGCTTACTCACAGCAACAGTATGTTTTAAGAATTATAGCTAATTATTTTAAAAGCTAACCCAATACATTCTTAAATACAGCATTCCTATTTAAAAACAGAAAGATCTTAATCTACCATGATTGCCCTTTGGATTTATAAAACCATGTGCCTGAGCAATAGGCACGGGAACTATGGGTGCTGCAGCACCCCCAGATTTTACGCGGTCCTCCCAGCTCCCTTACCCCAGCCTAGGCCTCCTTACCCCCATCTGGGTCCCCGCCTCCTGGAGACATGGCCCTGCTCCTGGTCCCAGCTCTGGGAGGGGGAGCGTGGACAGGGTAAGGGGGCTGGCTTTCAGTTCCTCCACTATTAAAAATGTTCCAGCACCACTGGCCTGAGCCACAGATTCAAATGCAACAAAAGGAAAGGAAAGACAGAAATCCATGGAATAGGAAGAGAAATTAAGGGCAAGAACAGAACCAGGACAGAGGATACAAACACACAATGGCTAATCTTTTCCCCACTCATGGGTGCCTCAAATTAGGCACTTAGAACCTAAAAAAGTGGTTTGATTTTCAAAGCTGCTGAGCACCCCACAATTTGTATTGACTTGAAAATGAAGGTGTATGTGCTACACCTCTGGAAAAATAAGACTACAATGATTTATTTGCCTAAATATGGCTTTAGGTGCCTAATTTCAGGCACTGAAAATTCTGTCCAAGATGTTCTCCCCATACATCCTCCCACCACCCTTCTGAAAGCGTTATGGCATTTAAAATGCCACATTTCTGTAGCAATCACTCAGAATGTGAACCTCCACAGGACACTCAAACACAGTCAGGATCCATAATTAAACATGGCAGATTCCATTTTCCATAATGCCCATCTTGAAAAAAAGTGAACTGCACAAAATCTTTTGATCGAGAGAGTGCCTTATTACATCCAGTTGGGTGGAATTAATTGTGTGTGAGAAAAAATATGAAGTGAGGTGTACCAAATATTATTTAAAAATTATGCCAATTACTTACATATTATCGTTTATCTTGAACTATTTTTCAGGTAACTAACAAAAAAACTGACAATCAGTAAGATAACAAATTAACAGAAAGCATTTATGAGTTATCCTGGTAACAACTATGCCAAAAAGGTCAATGCGCTGCAATACAGGCATCGAATTTATGTGTTTGACTCAACATGGTGGGAAAACATAATATTTCATATATGAGAAACTATGCTACTTCATTGCTGACAGACTGACCAAGCCATAATTTTTGCTTTACTTATAGTTGTAAAGGGGAGAGGTACAACACAACTGAGCCCTCGCTATTTAACTGCTGCTGCGTCAAAAGCTACAAGGTGTGGTAAGAATAATGCTGATACACAACCAAACGAGAATAATATTAATTTCAGTACAGAGGGTAAAGTAGTGAATGGTAAACAGCAAACAACCAAACACTGACATGGGAAAGAATGATGCTCAACTTTTAAAATGAGTACTAACCAACAGTGGGAAGAAAAAAAAAACTTGAGAAGTTGCTATACTTGACGGAGTAAAGTCTAGCTAAGAACTATTTAAAAAGTTTTTTCTTTCTTTCTATAGTCTACCCCAGCATGAAATGGGTTTAAGATAGCCACAAGATAGAGAAAAAAACACCAGGGAAACTCATTGGCTCTATGTATTTAGTATTAGAACAAGACTTCAGTGCCACTGACCTGTCATCTTCTCTCATTCTGACAAAGTCTGAACTCCTGCCAATTTCCCAAAGAAAAAATAGCAACACTCCATTCCTGGATTTATTACAATAAATGAAGGTCAGACTGGATTGTTTTAAAATTTTAAAATTTTGCTAATGAAACAGTTGCTAAATTTGACCAATTATTAACCTAGGTTCACCATATGGAGAAAGCAGGACTGGGATGATTTCCAGAAACCATCAGGGACATGAAAATAAGATTGTGCAAGTAATTGCTCTGACATCATAAGATTTATGAAAATAGATCAAGAAGCTATAGTGAGAGGTGGAAAATCTGATCAGAATGTATAAACGCTGTACCATCTGGAAGGCAAAGACCCTGACCATTTACTCCTGGAAGAATTGTGCACCACTGCAAAAGCACAGAATTCATGTCCCCTGAATATTTCTTTGCTTCCCCGCAGAAAAATGACTTTCTGGCAGGGAAGCAAAGGGAAGCTGTAACAGTAGTCATGCACCACTCCCCAACTGTGAATATACAGAGTTTCAGGAACCTGGAGCAGCCGGCTGAGAGATAAATCACTGCAGGTTTGGGGACATCCCAGCCAGTGGCTCTTACCCTGAGCTGGGATCAGCTGCTAGTTCCAGCTGGGCTGGAGGCAGGAGAGGATGGGAATTCCTCCTCCCCTGCAAGGACTGGCTGGGGCTGTTTCAGACCCACCCCCAGAAACCTCCCTCAGCTGCAGGAAACTCAGCATCCTCCCTTGCTTCCTGCCCCCATCGCTCCTCACCGTAGGGGGCAGGAGGCACCGTACAGGGAGCTGCTCTCCCATCCGCTCAACCCCCATGCACCTGGACCTCCCATGTCCAGACACCCCTACCAAGCCTCAACCGGTACACCCAGAACTCCCCTTCATACCTGAACCCCACCCATTGAACCTCAACCCCTGCATCTGCAGCCCCCCGCACCCATACCACCCCCACTGAGCTCCCTACACTCAAACCCACCACCCTGAGCTTCCACATCCAGACCCCCATGCCACTGACCCCCAACTAGCCGCATCCAGACCCCCCCCCCCACCAAGCCCCACTCCCCCAGACCCCTCCACTGAGCCCCAACCACTTTCACCTGGAAGCCCCTGCAGAGTCCCATTGCACCTGGAACCCCCCATCCGGATCCCCCCATACCTAGACCCCCTTCCCCCCCCACTGAGCTGTCTGTACACCCAGATTGTCCCACACAATCCTCTCACCCCACACCTGGATCCCCCGCACTGAGCCCTTCCACACTTGGATCCTGCCTGGTTGAGCCTTCCTGCCCCAGACCCGGTGCGCCTGGCGCAGAGGGGCAGGACCCCAGGGTGTATCTGGGGCAGGCCCAGGCCTTGTGCTGTGTTAGTGGTGAGGCTGCACCCGACCCTGAGTCCACGTCCCAGAGGTGGGGAGGCTGCATGGTGATCTCCCATCTTCGTACAGCCAGTGGACTGTGCTCCCCACTGCCATGCTGGAGCCTCTGCATTTATTTATTGACAAATAAAACTTGCAGAATTTTAAAATATTGTGCACAGAATTATTAATTTTTTTGGCACTGAATGCCCTCAGGAGTAACCATTGTCCCCCTCTCATCATCTCTGCCAACCTCCCTCAGCCTAACCTGGTAATCAGACAAAAATTATTCGACAGGGTCAGGAAACTATCGGAGAAAGAAATTATGACAATCCTCTGGAATTAGAGATGAAAAAGGTTCCTGACATATGCATGTAAGAAGATGGTAGTGGGAATTCATAAGGGAAAAACCTGTGTGATACTTTTGGATGCATGCCAGACCTAACAGATCAAGCACTGGGCTTTGCAGAAAGCACCATGAAGGAAGTAGTTTCCTTCTCTGCAACATTAAGGATCTATTACAGAGAAAACAGATTAGTTGATACACTTAATTGAATGGAAAATTTTGAACGCATAAGATGAAGAGAGCATTTTACAAGAACAGTCTGAAGTTAGCTCAGGATAATGAAACCTGAACTTTTGATGGCCCCAATATTTAATGTCATTTATTTTTTATGTGGACCAAAGTCACAGATCAATTTTTCTAGGGAAATATTTTCAAAATACTTATTTTTATGGTGTTTCATCATTCTGCTCTGCAGTTTTATATTAGCCTTGTGGGACTGTCAATTACAATGCACAACAATGAAAAAGGGTTAAAAAAGACATTTTAACCTTTCTATTTGAGAATACAGCTTTATTAATCAAAAAGCATGCATCTCTTATTAGTTTTAGTGGTGGAGCTTGCGTTGTTAGTTCATATCAACTGACAATAATGTATTCATTGTCCCAAACAGACCTGAAGGCCTAACTGCTACGATTACATTAGGGTAATGCTTCCAAAATGGAGCAATTATAGTCTATTAAAAGTGCCAATATTCTGCACAAAAAAGGAGACTTGAAAACTTGGATAGTAGAGGATGCAACTAACTAGCCATCACTTAATGTTATACAGCATCTCATGTTAGGCTTATAACACAGAGAACAGGTCTCAAAATACCCAGCACAGTTTGATTACAATCCTTATGTCAAGGACACCGAAATACTTACTGAGAGAAAGTATTTTTTATACTGCACTTCCACAGTTGTCAGTACCCAATTACAGTGTCTCACTTTAAAGAGTTTTTATTTTCTTAATGTACAAAAGGAAAGGGAATGGATACCATGCCACAAATAATCATGACTAAGGGTGCAAGTTTGTCATGGAGATCACTGATTCCATGACTTTCCGGGACCTCTGCAGCGGCCGGTGCAGCTGGCCTGGGGGCCACCTGAACAGCTCAGGCAGCCCCTGGGCCAGCCACACCGGCTGCTGCTGGGGCAGCCTAGAGACACCGCACCTCCCTCCCCAGCAGCAGCAGGAGTTTGGACATGGGAGGGGCTATGGTCTGGGGAGAAGAAGAGGGTGAGGGCTCTGGGAGGTGCTCACCTCGGGAGTGAGGGAGGTTGGCAGGCTCCCTGGAAGAGGCGACATCCCTCAGCTTCGAGACGGAGACACGGCCAGGGAGCTCTGTGCGCTGCCTCCGCCTGCAGGCACAGCCTCCACAGAGCCCATTGGCCAGGAACTGGAGTGGAGGCAGCGCGCAGAGCTGCCAGGCCGCGTCTCCACCTAGGAGCTGAGGGATTTGCTACTTCTGGGGAGGCACAGAGCCGGATAGGGAGCCTGCCAGCCCCGCCAAACCCTCCCCCTCCTGGAGCCCCCCCCCGAATGCCTCCGGGCTGCTGCCCCCACCCAGCACCCGCGACACGTTTCCCCGCACCCAAAATGTTTAGTCAGGGGTATATAGGACAAGTCATGGACATGTGAATTTTTGTTTACTGCCCGTGACCTGTCCATTACTTTTACTAAAAATACCTGTGACTAAAACATAGCCTTAATTATGACTGATTGCAGAGTATATTTCATCCAAAACCTCAAAGTACGTTCACAGATTTCACAGAATTTAAGTGGCCCCAGACCATGCACTTTTGTCTTATCCAACGAACAGCACCCTCCCGCAGAACAGAATCCCTCTACTTCATATTGAGGCAATAGTTCAGCACCAAAAGATCAGAGGGAAGAGCAACACCAAATGAATTACTACTAACTTTCTGCAACATCTAGGTCAGTGATTCTCAGTCAAACCAAATGTGGCCTACCAAAGCTTCCTCTGTGGCCCACCAGCACACCTTAAAAAAATGTTTATAATTAAATTAATAAAAAGCTTTGTGATGCCTATCATTTGCCTATGACTTCCTTAGTAAGTAACTTACTGGCAGTGCTTCATTTGTAATGAAAGAGGTGTCGGGACTCAGTGCCAGCAAGCCCCTCTACAAATGAAGCACTGACTGGGCGACCAGAGAGTGGTAGCTTCCGGCTGGGTGCCCAGCTCTGAAGACAGCACAGCCGCCAGCAGAAGCGCCACCTTCAGAGCTGAGCAGCCGGGGAGTGGTGGCTGCTGGCCTGCAGCCCGGAGGTGTTGGGGCCAAACTAAGCACTGCTCACTGGATCGTAAGTTCTCGCGATTGCAACAGCTATGATTTAGCTAGGATGCCACCCATTTTTTTCCATCAGTGATGGAAATGGAGCCAAAAATGAATGCGAGGGGGAGTAACCATCAAAACTAGACAGTGAAAACTGAGCTTTTAACCCAAACTGGACAGCAGATTTTTTTCTTATGTCACCTCATTTAAATGAAAATCCTTTGCGTTTAATACGCCAAACCACTGTTTCCATCTGTACGGTCACCAGCTTCAAGCACCACTTTGAATCAAAGCACAGTAACTTCAACGTGGCCTGTCCTCCTGGCAGTGTTGCAAGATGTGACAAAACTGAAAATATGAAGTTTTTGTATCACACTTCAAATATTCTCACAACATCAACAACTATACAGGAAAAGCAACAGCTGATTTTTTTGGGATAATGTTGGTACTAGCTGAAAAGAAAAAGCCTTTCCTGGATGCCGAGCTTGTGAAAGAATGCACGCCAGAAATGGTGGAGTAGTTTTTTGACAGAGATAGAAATAAGGATGACCTTCTGAAGCAAGTTCCCCTGCCTGATTCCACAGCAGTGCGAAGATTGGAGGTAATTTATGAGAACTGTTTGTCAGCACTGATTTCCAATTTAAAAGTCTCTTGAAGTGGACAAATCTGTCAGATTTTATGACGGTATTAAGCACAAAAATTCTTGCTTGAAAATTTCACCATTAGAAATCTACACTACAGGACAGATCATTTTTGAAAAAGTAAAAAGCTTTTTTTGGGGGAAAAAAAGATTTAGATCTGCAGAAAGTAAACTTGCTTGTTACAGATGGAGGTCCCTCCATGACAGGGAAATAGAAGGTCTTTGCTCTGTAGTTTGGCAATGATACACCCCTCATTAAATACACTTCACTGCTTCATTCACCAGACTGTGCTGTGTAGTAAGTTATCTGGGGATTTGAAAAAAACAAACAAACAATGGGTATTGAGATGAGATTGGTGAACTGCATACATTTAATTTCCTGTTTGCAACATCGTCTTTTTAAATGTCTTTTTACAAGACATTTCAGAAAAATACAGTGACCTGTTGCAGCACAACCAGAGAACGTCATTAAGTAGAGGGTGCGGATTAGAGAGGTTTTGTGCGATTCAAAAATAGAATTTCTTTCAAACCACAAGACCAACAAAGCTTATGAGTTCATGGAATTTAGGGATGATGTTCCCTCTCCGTCACAGGTAGCTTTTCTGTGCAATATTATTGGTCACTTGAATTCCCTCAACTTGTAGCTCCAAGGCCATGCAAGCAGCCTTGCGAATCCTTTTGAAAAACTGTGCCTTTCAGAAGAATCTTGAAATCTTTCAGACTTTACAGGAAAGACGTTGCATTTTCCCACATTGCATGTTGTTGCTACCGATGAAAACAATGCAAGAATTCCTAAAAAAAAAATCTCATTGAAAATTTTAAAATTCGATTGAGAGTTTTAAAATGCCAAAGGATTTGCTTTTATTTGTTCCTGATCCAATTGTTGTCTCTGCTGAAGCAAAGAACACTCTTGATTCAGGTGATGAAGGTGCATTTCAGTTAGAAACTATAAGGCTCCAGAGCTCAGATGTCCTCCAAGGAAAAATTCAGAGAAGTGGGACTTTGTGATTTGTGGACTCAATATACTGACCAGTTTCAGAATAGCCAGAATCTAGTCATCTATCTTTTAACAATGTTTGGCTCAACATGCCTCTGCAAATATGGGTTTTTTACCATTAACATCATAAAAAAAAACCACCACCACAATCACCTTACAGGTCAGCATCTTCACCAGTGCATGTGCCTTGCCCTTATCTCCTACAAACCACTTCTCACAAAGCTTGCCAGAGATCATTGATGTCACCTTCATTGCCACAAACACAGGTAAGAACGTTGATTTATAAACTTTGTTAAAAGATAAAAACATTAATATTTGTTACAATTAAGATCTTTCTTGGCAGCTGGAGTTTGTTTTTTTTATTTTATTTTGTTAGTCTTCTGTGCAAATGGCCCACTTCTTGTCATAAAATTTTCATATCAGCCTGCGGGTAGATCTAATTGAGTATCACTGATCTAGGTTTTCTTTGTAGGTCTCCCATCAAATCTATCCCAACATCACACTAGCTCGTGAGATCTGATGCGATCACAGCTCAGGATCAAATGATAAACATTTAAGAAAAACAAAGTAAGTCAGAAATAAACATAATTAAGCCCAGCTTATCTTGGTTTTTGCAGAAGAAATATGGAAGATCAGTCTGTAAATGGTGGGTCATCCAAATACGACATGTTCAGTTCTGTCCCCTACATTCGCACTTACCATGTGGGCAAACAAGGTCTTCATTAAAATTTAACTCCTCTTCCTCCTCCCTCTTTTCTTCATTTGACTCATCTGACCAAAAGAAAAAGTAGATTGCACAGATACTCTCTGTAGTAGAGTTTGATTCTTTGGAGGAACTGTAACAATTTGCTTCCTTTTCAAATTGCTGCAAAATTCTAACACTAGGGAAACTTCAACAACAATATATCTTTAAGTTTATTGGCCCATTTCTCCAGTACCAGGGCAGGATTATACATTACAATATATTTTGAGTGCTCTGAAGTTCATGGAGCACTCTTAAGACTATCTTCGACACGAGACTACAAAGGTAGCATTCATTATAGCTAGAACACCTGGGCTCTTTGCTACTCCCAAATAGCTCAGATCAGAATTAACAGAAAAGTTACCACCAGATCACAGTGGAGGGAACAGAAATCTTACAGGCAAAATATTAGTCAGCTCTCTGCTTTGAGGAATCTGATCCAAACCAGATGTCCCCAGTGCGGCACCACGATAGCGTCATTCGAATGAGGCCAAGAACCACTCTGCTTGGAAGGCTTCAATGTGAGTAACTTGCAGATAGGATTGTGCCTATTTCTGTTTTGGAAAGTGCCTACAACACTGTGGGCAATACCTGAAGTAATAAAAAGTAACATGTGCTTACTTTGTCAAAGGACAGTTTTTACTAGTCACTCCCATTAGCTCTGCAGGAGAAAATAAAATGGATTGCACCGAAATACAGTTGACAACTGAAGCCTGTTTTACACTTGAAAGTCAAGTCATCACAGCTACAGCACTCGGGGGGGTGGGGGGGGGGGGTGTCACACCCTTATGTGCCATAGCTATGCCAACCTAAGCTCCAGTGTGGATACAACTAGGCTGATGGAAGAATGCTTCCATCAACTTAGCAATCATTGCTCAGGGAACTGGAGTTCCTACAGCCACAGAAAAAAACCTTCTATTGCTGTAGGAACCATCTACCTTACGCTGCCCCGGCTACGGTGCCCCGGCTGTGCTGTTGTAGCACCCATGGCCTATGTTCCAACTGCAGGACCAGATTCTACCTTCAGTTTTAACAGGGAATTAGGGATGTAAAATGTTAACCAGTTAACTGATAAATGCCTAATCCGTTTAAAATGGGGTTTACATGCCTAATGTGCCGGGCCCACGCCCAGGGTCCTTCCTGCCGGCCCTGTGCCTGCCCCAGCCTTGGCCCCTTTCCCGTCTGGGTCTGGGCACTGGGCAGCAGCTCGGACCCCGTGTAAAACGTGGGGGCGCTGCAGCACTCCCCCGCACTCTTAGTTCCTGCACCTATGTTGTGAACTTGCTAACAGTTAAATGTTTAACTGACACAATTTTAATAGTTTAAATGGTTACTTTTTAAAAACACTATTTACACCCCCAGTGGGATTACGTAGGTGTTGTGAGGGCAGAGTCTGACCTGCTGAAAACTTTCGGAAAAAAAAAATGTATTTGAAATTGCTCAAATATGGATCTAATATATGCTACTTTGTACTATAGTAGCACCGCAGAGTTATGAACACCTCGGAAATGGAGACTGTTCGCAACTCTGAACAAAATGTTATGGCTGTTCTTTCAAAAGTAACAACTGAATATTGACTTAATACAGCTTTGATCTTTAATATGCAGAAGAAAAATGTTCCTATCCCTTTATTATTTCAGTAGTTTATGTTGAACAGTACTGTATTTGCTTTTCTGGGGGGGGGGGTGGGGGACGACTCTACTGCTGCTTGATTGTGTACTTCCAGTTCCAAATGGGATGTGTGGTTGCCTGGTCAATGCATAACCCTGAGGTTCTACTGTATATATCATTCAGACCTGCTCAAAACAATCCCTACAACTAAAACAGAACTGCTAGAATGCTTAATCAATACTATAGGAACATCTGATCTATTTATCAGGTAGTGGGAGAAATAGAGTTGCTTGGTTTTAAACAGCTACCTTTGTTTTGTGCATCTCCATTCATTTTTCCATTACTCTGGTCTGCATCTTCATCTTGTTCATTTAACTGTTCCAGAGCCAACTGACGCCAACTCCGCAAGGATGACTTTCCAACCCAAAATCCATCATTACTGTGTAGAAAAAAAAGACTAGCATTTACAATACAAACTGTAACAGATTTACAGTTTTGGGCTCAGAATGAGAACCGTTACAATCTTTGTTGGAACAATTCCTGTTGATGAAAGAACTCTTCATGTCCTGAAGCTTATCTGTAAGCTCAAAAGCTCATCTCTTTCACCAACAAGAGTTGGTCCAATAAAAGATATTCCCTCACCCACCTTGTTTCTCTTATATCCTGGGACCAACACAAGCTACAACACTGCAAACAATTGTTAAAATCTCATTTTAGAATATTTAAATATCACTGACAACAGACTTGTGCAATGCAAACATTGGAAGGTGTCAGCACCACATACCCCTTTACTGTAATTTTCAGCAAGTTTGTGACAGTTTTATAATCTTCGTTTAATTGGTTTTTCAGTCGTAGTATTCGACACCTCTCTACCACACAATCCTTGCAAAGTGCTTTAACTAGAGAAACAAAAAAAGACAACACCATGTTACAAGAACACTACTGCTACACTTCAAAACAAACCTAAGATTTCTGCAAGTGCGGGCATCACCATTTCAAGGTGCTGTCAGTCAAGTGGGCTTAATGTAGTTACTGACCGTGACATTTTCTACTACATATGATTTAGACGGAAATACATGGTAACAGCTGAACTGGACCAAATTTAGATATAATTGTAGTAAGCTTTTGATGAGGGTGGATTTGTTCCTTTAGCATCCACATTTCTCATCACCTCAGTTTCATAAGTCTGCATTTCTGATATTAACAGTTTATATTTACTGCAACAAGCTTGAGAACAGCAGTATGTGTAGACCTAGGTAAGCCGTGCGTTTGAAAAGGACAGTTCAGAAATTTGCAATACCAGTTTTGCCATTCATAAAAAAACCTGTCACAGTATGCAAACATGCAACATATACACACTATGAATATACTTCCTAGGCAGTGGGCTGCTTGGGGGAAATCTACAGGTGAAGGAAGACAGTTTCTCTCCTTGGCCAGCACACCCTCACTTCTTTATTGCTCTGAGAACAGGGTTCCAAAATACTGGCTCATCAGCAGAAAACGATACAATACACGAGGCACTGTTTATACTGCATCTGTAGAAATAATGGGCCCAGGAGCTCCACCACTCCCCAATTTTAGGGTCTTTATACAAGTTTCCCACAGTATTCTTGTCAGCAAGTTAAGGAAGTATGGGCTGGATGAATGCACTATAGGGTGGGTAGAAAGCTGGCTAGATTGTCGGGCTCAACGGGTAGTGATCAATGGCTCCATGTCTAGTTGGCAGCCAGTGTCAAGTGGAGTGCCCCAGGGGTCGGTCCTGGGGCCGGTTTTGTTCAATATCTTCATAAATGATCTGGAGGATGGTGTGGATTGCACTCTCAGCAAATTTGCGGACGATACTAAACTGGGAGGAGTGGTAGATACGCTGGAGGGGAGGGATAGGATACAGAAGGACCTAGACAAATTGGAGGATTGGGCCAAAAGAAATCTGATGAGGTTCAATAAGGATAAGTGCAGGGTCCTGCACTTAGGACGGAAGAATCCAATGCACCGCTACAGACTAGGGACCGAATGGCTAGGCAGCAGTTCTGCGGAAAAGGACCTAGGGGTGACAGTGGACGAGAAGCTGGATGTGAGTCAGCAGTGTGCCCTTGTTGCCAAGAAGGCCAATGGCATTTTGGGATGTATAAGTAGGGGCATAGCGAGCAGATCGAGGGACGTGATCGTCCCCCTCTATTCGACATTGGTGAGGCCTCATCTGGAGTACTGTGTCCAGTTTTGGGCCCCACACTACAAGAAGGATGTGGATAAATTGGAGAGAGTCCAGCGAAGGGCAACAAAAATTATTAGGGGTCTAGAACACATGACTTATGAGGAGAGGCTGAGGGAGCTGGGATTGTTTAGCCTGCAGAAGAGAAGAATGAGGGGGGATTTGATAGCTGCTTTCAACTACCTGAAAGGGGGTTCCAAAGAGGATGGCTCTAGACTGTTCTCAATGGTAGCAGATGACAGAACGAGGAGTAATGGTCTCAAGTTGCAGTGGGGGAGGTTTAGATTGGATATTAGGAAAAACTTTTTCACTAAGAGGGTGGTGAAACACTGGAATGCGTTGCCTAGGGAGGTGGTGGAATCTCCTTCCTTGGAAGTTTTTAAGGTCAGGCTTGACAAAGCCCTGGCTGGGATGATTTAACTGGGAATTGGTCCTGCTTCGAGCAGGGGGTTGGACTAGATGACCTTCAGGGGTCCCTTCCAACCCTGATATTCTATGATTCTATGATTTTGCTATTTTACAGAAAGTTTATTTTTAAAAGTTTAATTAAAATATTAAAGTTTCAAGTTGTTTCTACCTAAATATACCACTTCCTTTTATTGTATTTGTTTAAGTGACTGCACAAAACTTCAAGGCACAAAGCAGAATCAAGATCTGAAATATATCCACCACTCATGTTCCCTAGTCAGCCTAATTATCTGTTTGACCATAACGAAGTAGTTCTCCCAAAAGCAGCCAACCAGAAAAATACAAGCAGGACAGCTATTTTGACCAAAGATAAAGCTACATTAGATTGACAAAGGATGCAAAACAGATTTCAATATACAAAAATTTAAATAATAAAAAAAAGCTTGCCATGTGAGTGTGTTTTATATCCAGATACTATGGTTTAATCTTACCATTTAGCCTTGGCCCCCCTCCATATCTCCTGTAGAAGTAGTCAGCCACATACTCAGATATTCTCTTCATAATTGATATTTTATCAGGGTGTAATTTGCCATGTGAACACAAGCATGCAGTGTTATCTATGGGTTTGGGAGGGGCAGATTCATCCAGCCATTTCTGTAACCATTCGAGAGAGACAAACTCATAAGGGCACCCTGGAAAAAAGTAAACATAAACAAACCTATACATTTCCACAAGTACATGATATAGGAGATGACATTTTAAAATTACTCTACTGTTCAACAGTACTTTTTTAAAATTAAAAAGTTTGTGGGGGAATCTTTCCCCCCCAAAAGTTAGATTCCCATTACACAATATTTTCAGACATGTAATTCTGTTTCCATGCCAATTCTGATCTTAATTATGCAGTTTTATATCATGGTGTCCCTTCTAGAAGTCAGCAGCTATGTGAAATTACATCTGAGACGAGAAACATTTTAAATTTAAATAGGAAACTGGCTTGTGCAGCCAGAGAACATTTTCAAACTGCAACACCTTTTGGCTACAGTAGCTTATTTTATTTCAGAACATTATAGGAAAAATGTGTAACCAAACCTTCCTACTGTTAAATTAGTAGAGAATGCAATGTAGTTAAATGCTCCATTCAGAAGTCTGTTTTCCTTAATGATGAGGTAAGTATGTAAATTAGAAGTTTAAAGTAATAATGTAGGAGTGTAATAAGGGTTAGTGTGTCTGATATATATTAACTATTAGTGACAAGGCGGGTGAGGTAATCTATTTTATTGGACCAACTTCTGTTAGTGAGAGAGAAGTTTTCAAGGCCAGAGAGAGCTCTTCTTCAGGCCTGGGAAAGGCACTCCAAGTGTCATCCACCTTGTCTCTCTTAATATCCTGGGACTGACACAGCTACACACTGCTAGATACATTAACTAGGATAGTCATAAGAGGACAGGATACAATTTTATAAAGAACTAGATCTCTGTCTTGAAAATCACACAAACCCCTATGTGCTTAAAGTACATTTAAAAAAAAGAGGGGAATCTAGATGATAAATGCTAGCAATTAACCCTAACTAGAACTACAGTGAATAAGTTTGTCTACTGCCTATATAATAGACGAATGGAAGCTTGCATGTGATATGCTGCCAATTTTTCAAATGCAGATTGTTGATGTAGCATTGCTTCCAAAACAGAGCCTTGTATGTCCATGTTACTGTTGAAGCACCGAACCAGTCACTCTTCTGAACAGCTCTGACATCAAACTTTTGATGATACATGTTCCCCAGAACAAGTTTTTGTTAAATATTGTAAGATATCAACAGTATCAATCAAGTTAACAAAAAGTAAAGGAGTACTTGTGGCACCTTAGAGACTAACCAATTTATTTGAGCATGAGCTTTCGTGAGCCACAGCTCACTTCACTGATGAAGTGAGCTGTGGCTCACGAAAGCTCATGCTCAAATAAATTGGTTAGTCTCTAAGGTGCCACAAGTACTCCTTTACTTTTTGCGAATACAGACTAACACGGCTGTTACTCTGAAACCAATCAAGTTAACCTGGATTTACAGGTTGCTTTTTACAGCATCAGGCAGGCAGAGTGCTATTTCTTTAGATTAGACTGTAAAGTCTTGAGACAATGGACTATCTTTGTGTTCTGTGTCTGTTCAACACCCAGCACAATAGGGACCTGGACCATAACTAGGGCTCCTAGGTGCTACAGTAATACAAATTAAACAACAAATGGGAACTACTTCACCAAATTTGCTTCATCTATCAGATTTACCATAATGCTCAATTTCTGCATTTTGCGTGGAAAAATATTTTTGATATTTGAATGCCTGATCCATGCTGTCCAAGTAGACAACGAACCATCAAAATAGACTCAAGAGCAACAGGATATCTCAGTAATGATGCAAGATTTGGCTGTAAGGAGGAAACTATGAAAATATCAAGCAAAAAAAAAATTTTTTTTTAAAGTCTAGGCTATTCGTCAAAAATTAGCATTCAGAAAAAGCACGCAGACCCCAAATTAAAAAAAAACTTATACTGAAGGAGAAGCTGACTCAAAATTTCACAATACTAACAATTTAAGATTGTAGCAATTTCTGTTTTGTTTGTTAAACAAGAAATGCTTTTCTACACATTTACAAAATACATAGGTGCAATTTCTGGGGGACCTGAGACATACCAGCACAGACACTAGAAGGAATGAATGACTTTATATAAAATACTTGAGTCAAATATCTTGATACAAAGTCACACTGATGACACATGCAACCCAAAACAACTTGGCTATATCATTACAGAATTTTACAAAAAAAGCAAATGGAAATGTAATTAACAAATTGCTATGAAATGCAACAGCAGCAAAAAGCTGAACTCAAATAATGCTTTTTCTTATTTTCCATTAGTGACAATCATCTTTGGGTTCCAAGATAGATTTAATTATATACCGAGCAACATGTGTTGATTGTGGGAACAAAGCAGATTTACTTCTGCACACCAAATCTAGTCAATATTGAAAAGATAATCACTGGCATTTCTAAAAGAATATTGGAAAATTAACGGGGGGGAGGGGTGAAGAGAGAGAGGGAGGGAGAGATCAGGAAATTAAATCCACCTAGCTGATGCATCAACTACACTTCTGAAATTTCCCTGCTAGATGTATTTATAAAGTGACTATGAGAAGCTGGATTCTGTTTCCCCATAATCTTAGACCTCAAACTGTTCTTCAGCACATATCAGCAGCTTCTACATCTCAGGCAATGATACTACATAAATATGGTTTATCTGAAAAAGTGTAAGCTTCACTATTGCTATATTGTATTTACTTTACATAAAACGTGGCCACAATCTCTGGAGGATTTATTTAAACCATTTTTAATGTAACAACTTGGGACAAAAAAAATCCCAATTCATGCAACTGAAGGAGAAACTCAGACCACCACCTTGACTTCCAAAAGGTAAGCAGCATGAGAGTGCACTGTCTGGAAACCTGTCACAGTGACATTTACTCCTTATATAAATGTCCATATATCAATAACAAACGATTCTAATTATGTTTAGAAAGCCAAAGTGACAGAAAGTTACTTGTAATTCTTGTTCTCCAAAAGTGACCCATATCTGTGAAGATCATGCCCCATATCCTTGATTTATCAATGGCACTTCAAAAATACATTCAGAACATGGACCCAACAGTGGGGAATCTGGTGTGAATGCCTGCTTTCACACCACAGGTTTTCATTAGTTTTAGGCATAAATGACAGAACTTTAAGTATCCAAGTTTGAAAATTAAGAATCTGAACAGAAGCGACTGGATATTTAGAGGTGCCGAGCTCTAGATGCAGCTCCCACTGACCTAAAGTTGCTGGTGCTCAATACCAAGGAAAGAAACATCAGGCCTTATATTTCGGTGCCTTAATTTGGAATCAAGTGCTAAATTTTGGGCATCCAAGTCTGAAAAATTTGGCCAAAGTATTTTATGAACTAAACTGAAATATCACAACACTCTACTTGCTCTTTTTACAAAAAGGAGTTACAATCTTAATTGAAAACTACTGAAAAAGTTTCTAGGAGGCGTGTGTTTTGGATAAATACTGTCTATATAAAGTAACCACAGCACTTGTCTGTACCCTCACCCCATGGAAAACTGAGGAGAGAAAGGAATAAATCAAACTTCTAGTATTTAAAAAATGTGTAAAAGGCAGTAAGTAAAAAGTGGAAAGGAGTGAAGAATCAGTCAGTGACAACTTATTCATGGGACACACAAAGCTCTGGACAGAGTGACTCCTGGGAGAGAGCTGGTTAGAAATTTTCTGATGCAACTTAGTTTCACCAGAAAATGCCAATTAACAGAAGTGAAATGTTTTGCTGAATCCATTACAATGGCTCTCAGGGCTGCTAGGCTCCCCATTCTGAAGCAGTAGCACTGGGAGCCCCATCTGGGGCTAGGACTCTTGGGGTTGCTAACTTTCCTTCTCTGTGGCAGCAGCCTTTGGAGCCCAGGCTGAAACTGATATTCTTGTCAGTTTCACGTTGACTATGCAGTGGTGGCAATGGGTAAACCAGGGATGGCCAACCTGAGCCTGAAGAGGAGCCAGAATTTACCGATGTACATTGACAAAGAGCCACAGTAATATGTCAGCAGCCCCCCATCAGCTCCCCCCACTCCCAGTGCCTCCCGTCCACCGGCAGCCCCGCCGATCAGTGCCTCCCCTTCCCTCCCCACACCCCCCAATCAGCTGTTTTGTGGCCTGCAGAAGGAGGGGGAGGGGGTCAGGGGGAGGAGCTAGGGCATGGCAGGCTCAAGGGAGGGGGTGGGAAGGGGTGGAGTGGGGCAGGGCCTGTTGCGGAGCCAGGGGTTGAGCAGCGAGCACCCCCCAGCACATTGGAAAGTTGGCGCCGGTAGCTCCAGCCTCGGAGCCGGCGCCTAGACAAGGAGCCGCATATTAACTTCTGAAGAGCCGCATGGGGCTCTGGAGCCACAGGTTGGCCGCCCCTGGGGTAAACTCACAAGAATGTAAATTTCCCATATTTCTATTCTGGAACACCCTATTTCAGTGTTTTTATTACATGAAATGTTGAGGGTGCTTTCAGTTCGTAAGAAATTTCAGTAAAATCTGCTTCCATTCCAAAATACAAAAATTTTCTTGCAAACCAAAACCCCGCATTTTGGCCACCCCTAACATGGAATTTTTTTAGATAAAAGCTTGCCTACATGGAGTTTCTAAGTGTCTGTAAGAATTAAATTAATGCCTTTCTGGCAAAAGGTTGAATGAATGTGTGACTTATTACCTGCTGATTCACTTGGATCAACAGCACCAAAGCATGCAAGTGACCTGGATATGCAGGATTACCTAAGTTACTTCCTTCTCAGTGCTACCAATCAACAGGGAGCTGAGCTGTTCACAGGGCAGCAGAAAATGGATGTATGGTGGTACAAGGGAAAAGTACAGGAGGGTGACTGACAAGGGCATCACTGATGGTGAGGGAGTAAATCAAGAAAGAGGAAGACGGGGGAGACGGCACCAGTGGCAGTTATAATGAGGAACAGGAAAAACAAGAAAGAAAAAACAACAAGGAGTCCGGTGGCACCTTAAAGACTAACAGATTGATTTGGGCATTTTACCCATTTTCGTGGGTAAAAAAACCAGTTCTTCAGATGCATGGAGTGAAAATTACAGATGCAGGCATTATATACTGACACATGGAGAAGGGAGTTACCTGACAAATGGAGAACCAGTGTTGACAGGGCCAATTCGATCAGGGTGGATGTGGTCCACTCCCAATAATTGAGGAGGTGTCAATTCCAGGAGTGGCAAAGTTGCTTTTGTAATTAGCCAGCCACTCCCAGTCCCTATTCAAGCCCAAATTTACGGTGTTAAATTTGCAAATGAATTTTAGTTCTGCAGTTTCTCTTTGAAGTCTGTTTCTAAAGATTTTTTGTTCAAGTATAGCTAATTTTAAATCTTTTATAGAACGTCCAGGAAGACTGAAGTGTTCTCCTACTGGCTTTTGTATATTAAACACCACCCTATACCCGAAACCTACTGACTGCTATACTTACCTACATGCCTCCAGCTTCCATTCTGGACACATCACACGATCCATTGTCTACAGACAAGCGCTAAGATACAACCGAATTTGCTCCAATCCCTCAGACAGAGACAAACACCTACAAGATCTTTATCAAGCACTCTTACAACTACAATACCACCATAGGGAAGTGAGGAAACAGACTGACAGAGCAAGACAGGTACCCAGAAATCACCTACTACAGGACAGGTCAATAACAGAACAGAAAAATAACAGAACAGCACTGGCCCTAACATATAGCCCCCAGCTAAAACCTGATCATCAATGACCTACAACCTATCCTGGAAAACAATCCCACACTCTCACAGACCTGGGGAGGCAGGCCAGTGCTCGCTTACAGACAGCCCCCCAACCCGAAGCAAATACTCACCAGCAACTACACACCACACCACAGAAACGCTAACCCAGGAAGCAATCCCTGTAGCAAACCTTGTCGCCTACTCTGTCCCCATATCTACTCTAGCGACACCATCAGAGGACCCAACCACATAAGTCACACCATCAGGGGCTCATTCACCTGCACGTCTACTAATGTGATATACGCCATCATGTGCCAGCAATGCCCCTCTGCCATGTACATTGGCCAAACCAGACAGTCCCTACGTAAAAGAATAAATGGACACAAATCGGATATCAGGAACGGTAACATACAAAAGCCAGTCGGAGAACACTTCAGTCTTCCTGGACATTCTACAACAGACTTAAAAGTAGCCATTCTTGAACAACAACAAAAACTTCAAAGAGAAACTGCAGAACTAAAATTCATTTGCAAATTTAACACCATTGATTTGGGCTTGAATAGGGACTGGGAGTGCTGGCTCACTACAAAAGCAGCTTTGCCTCTCTTGGAATTGAGACCTCCTCCTCAGTTTTTGGGAGTGGACCACATCCACCCTGATCAAACTGGCCCTGTCAACACTGGTTCTCCACTTGTCAGGTAACTTGCTTCTCTTCATGTGTCAGTATATAATGCCTGGAGTGAAAATTACAGATGCAGGCACCTGAAGAACTGTTTTTTTACCCATGAAAGCTTATGCCCAAATAAATCTGTTAGTCTTTAAGGTGCCACCGGACTCCTTGCTGTTTTTGTGGATACAGACGAACACGGCTACCCCGATGCTTGACACCATGAAGAAAGAAAAAGAAAGTAGGTTGTGGCAGAAAGCGTTAAGGGAAAAAGCAACACTGATCATGCAGCCCCTACTGCAGTCTTAAGTGTTGGTCAACACACAGTTCGCCTTCTCTCCTAAGGCTATTGGTTTTTCCCCCATCTAAAAGCTTCTAATGATATGCTCTGATCATGAACTCATGTGCTAGCATATATTAATGTGGCACTAATGATCTGGAAACCAACAGCATATCTGAAGAAAAAAGGGAATGAACTTTTGGGGAAAGGCTCCTACAGAAAATTAAACACTTGCAAATTTTAACTAATGTTTACAAACTCAAACCTTCCAAATCTTGTTTAGTTACTTTAAAATCAATAGCAGCAGGAAGTCTGAGTGGATAGAGAATGAGTGGATGTCAGTGTCCTTCTCTACCGCCCAAAGTCTTACAATAGGTACCACAAACACCAGAACACAAAAGGCTATGAGGAAAAGGGGAGTAACACCCACTATATGAAGTTATACATAAAAGGGAAATAGGATTAATTTAGTGATTTATTTACAAAGAGTACTAATCTTAACAATGGTCTACTACAAAATACTACCAGAATATCTTACAGACCAGCTTCAGCAGGCAACCTTTGGTAGAGCTCCTTCACCTCTTCATGTTTGATTTTGCCTCTGACCACGCTTTGTTTACGCATATCTGCCATTTCGTTACACCACTCTTCAAACTTGCAGTTATCGCGTTCGACTAGCTCCTGCAGAAAAGCTATGGAGAAAGACAGAAAACAGAAGTACTAGCTACCACTAACCCTACTCGGTCTTAAAAACAAAAAGATGGCCAAAATTAAAGTCAATTATGCCAATTTTCCCAGTGAGCAGTAATATCCAATGATAACAACCCCCAGCTTAAAGGTTTTCTCACACAAATAATGAAATACAGAGTCTTTCTAAAAGTCAAGTGCCTGGATAGCCCTTCTCTCCAATATTCACATTTCAGTATTTGTGCCCATATGGGTAATTAAATGTAAAGGAGACATGGGATGCAAATGATTTAATACTGCCCAACAAAATTTACTCTGGAGGACATGATACCTGCAGTGTTTTAGAATATAAACCTTTGATGCATGACAAATACTTTTTGCATGTTTGAAAGGATTACCAATAATGTACTATAATATGTTTCAGAGTAGCAGCCGTGTTAGTCTGTATTCGCAAAAAGAAAAGGAGGACTTGTGGCACCTTAGAGACTAACCAATTTATTTGAGCATAAGCTTTGTGAGCTACAGCTCACTCCATTGGATGTTAATCCCACTAAGGAAAAAAGCAGCAACAGTTTTTGTACAGCTGTAATGGTGAAGGGCTGCAGACCATGAGCGCACCAGGCTCTTTCAGAGATGTCCCTACTACTCTTTGAGGCCCCTGGTTTCATTTCCTTGCCTCCCACTCATCACAGCAAGCCACAGGTCCCCTAGCTGTTCTTCTCTATTTCTCTGGAGCAATGGTTCTTCCTACTGAGATGCAGAAAACCTGGGTCTTCAGTCCCAGTAGCACACCAGAATCCTTAATGCCACCTACCAGAGAGGCCACCAACAAGGATTTGGGGGCACGTATAAAATCTTAGTGATCCAGGTTTTACATGGTTCAGTGATAAGCACAGAAAACTATTAAGAACTCCTGTGGATTAAAGGGAACAGGCAGGGAAACTGAAAGGCTGCTGATTCAAGTGAAAGGGGAGTGTGACTAAGTTTTAGTGTCACGAGTGAAATAAAATACTTCAGAAGAAAAGATGGAAAATGTGGGAATGATGGGAATTCACACATAAAAGAGGAAGGAAAGGGAGGAAAAATAAGTGAGGGTGTGCAATAACAGGCTTAACACAAAACAGATGTAGCAGTCAATTAATAGTGAAAAGAGGACAAAGGGGAAAGACAGAAGACCACCTACATACTTACAGTAATGGTATAAAAAAGGTGCAAAATATTTCCTGTGAAATTTTCTTCTACATTTAGAATTTTTTAAGAACTAACCTGTTTGAGAAACGTGAACTGCATTTTTCATTTAGATACCATCATGACAGGTACTATGCAAATCTCATAGAATGTTCTTAATTTTAACCTTAATGCTAAAAAAATTATTTGTTTCTGGGACAGTGAATTTAGTTCAATACATTCAGGCTGACCCTTTCACTTTTATGACTGCTAAGTCATCATGGCATGATAGCTAGGGCATGAGGCCATGACTCAGGTGACCCAAACTGTATTCCTGCTATCTGTAGGACTTGCTGTGTGGCCACGGGCAAGTCAATTCACTCCAACACCTTACTCCCCCCGCCCCAAAAACAGGAGTAACAACTCCATGCTTAGTGCCCCACGAAGATTAATTACTATTCATATATAGTGCTTTGTTAGGTATTATTATTAAATCCACTCGCCAATTGGATTCCCACCTCCCCAAAGCTCTAAGATAGGCCATGAATACGTAAATGAAAAATCCTTGAATGGCCTGCACTCTTACATTTCTTATGCCCTTTGTTCACATTAAGAGAAGTAACAAGTACTTGCGAGGCATAGCAGGCCATTCTGACAGAAACAAGAAAACTGAGCCACTGTCAAATATCAGGACTGCCCACCCTCATTACAGTATATACACCACTGACATCTTATAGCCATCATTATTTAGCTTTATGCTTACATTTAAGACATAATTAGTTTAAAATTAAAATGAGAATCTGGCTGTGGGCACTAATTATTCAAAGCCACTTTGACTGGCCAGCTGACCATTTTGTGACTACATGCACAGACTCGGCAGTCAACAACTGGGTCTACTTCAACACACACAATAAAGCCTCACAACTGTTTTGTTACAAGAGTTCAGGTGGTAACGTTGATGGGACAAGGACACTGAGCTGTTATGGGCGTGAAATTTTAAACGTACTCTCCTTCATACACAGAGTCAAACTGTCATTTGAACTGCAATGTGATATCCTTTCAGACACGCCACTGTTTTTTGCATCCGATGAAGTGAGCTGTAGCTCACGAAAGCTTATGCTCAAATAAACTGGTTAATCTCTAAGGTGCCACAAGTCCTCCTTTTCTTTTTGCGAATACAGACTAACACGGCTGCTACTCTGAAACCTGTTTTTAATGAAAAAGCTAACTGGGGGGTAACTTGCCAGTATTCTAAATTATTTTGTAAAAGAAGGTGAGAGAAGACTGGCTGTTGGGCCACAAACTGCTGCTGAAAGGCTTTTAGAGGGGGAAAGGAAGAGCACAATAGGGGTGGAAGACAAAAGGTTAAGAACTACAACACAAATACACCTCTACCCAGATATAAGGTGGGTTCACAAACAATACAGTAAAGCTCCAACACACTGCTGTGAGCAGCACGTTAAGGGAGCTGGGCCGGGCTGGGGCCAAGGGGTTGGATAAGGGGCAGAGGGTCTGGGAGGCAGAAGCTGTGGGGGGGCACTTTTGGGGGCCCTGCAGTCCCAGAGCAGCCTGGGGGATTAGTGGGGGGGCCGGGAGCAGCCCGCTCCGCTTCCCTCGCCCCAGCCGTGTTGCTCGGGGGAGGGGGCTTGGGGGAAGGGATTTCCCCCCCCCCCCCCGCCCTCACCAGCAGTGGCGGAAGTGGAGCAGCCCGGCCCCAGCCCACCCCACTCCGCTAGCTACCAGCCACAGTGCTCTGCTTCCCGCTGCAGGTGAGTGCGGGACCTTTCCCCAACCCCCCGCCCCCCCCAACACAGCTGGGGCTGGGGCAAGGGAAGCGGAGCAGGCTGGGGCCGCATTGCTCCACTTCCTGCCGCCGTTGAGTGCAGAGGGCATCCTTTCCCCCAACCTCCCTGCACTCACCAGCGGCGGGAAGCGGAGCACCGCGGCTGCGTTGCTCCACTTCCCGCCGCTGCTGGTGAGTGCCTGTTAGGGGGCATGGGGTGTGGATAGGGGTCAGAGCAGTCAGGGGACAGCGGGGTTGGGTAGAGGGTAGGGTCCTGGGGGTGATTAGGGATGGGGGTCTCTGGAGGAGGTGGTCAGGGAACAAGGAATGGGGGTCCAAAGCAAGTTCGATATAACACGGTCTCACCTATAACGCTGACTCCCGAAGACCGCGTTACATCAGGGTAGAGGTGTATATTAAATATATAGATAAAAAGGTATGTATGGACTTCTTGCTCATATTTTTTCCACTTTCCTAGGAACTATTTTTCATAGTGGAAGAATACATTGCAAAACTTAATTCTTTAAAAAAGTTATGTATACATTTAGCAAGTCAAATAGAAACAAATATCAATAAGCCACTGCTGATGCACGTATCAGGACCAGGAGTGACTGGTACACTACGCAATAAGTGTATTAGTTATAATTACCAGTGCACTATGGAGTGAGTGCTTATTGCTGGAATAATCGTTGGATCATTTAAGATAAGCTTTTATTTTACTGGACTCAGTGCTGCAAAAAGTATTTAAGAGGAAGTGCTAATTTCCCTCTGGAACTGACCCAAACAGACTTACGAGGCCTCGCTATATCTGACAGGAATAGGTTTGAAAAGTCCAAGTTCACTTACTTGGGACTTCTGCTGTTAGAGATTTTTCCCGTGTTTGCAGTCGGTACACCAACATGTAAGCATTTCGAGAGCAGTGAGTTCCTTTCCCACACTTGGGTTTACGAGTTTGAGACTTAGAAGGCTCTGCTGAGGTACAGAAGTCAAAAAATAATAAACATGCATGCCAACATATTTATTCTACTTTAACGGGGAATATCACATATCCCATTTCAATTCTTCCCTAACACATATACACTACCTCCAACCTCGCCAGAACTTTTCTCCAACGTAATACGGACAGTTTGTCCTGCATATTGTGTACACAGTCTTATCAATGCAGATTTCCTTATACCAAATAACACTGTCTAATGCTTACTTAGATTGTGTTGCAGAGAATTTAAACATTGTTTTATGCACATAACAGAAACATGTCCTTTCCCACGACATGACACCTATAAATAACAAAGTGCAGTGCAGGAAATAAAGAGTTATTCCAGAGTGGCTGGTTCCAACTTCCACCTTTAAGAGATGGAAAAAATTTGGCCATATAATACCAACCAATATTTCTCAATCTGTAATTCTATCTTAATCTCCAGTCTGTCAGAAAAATGAAATTTACAAAAATATGCATATACATTTGCAATTTTAAAAACAAAGTTTAAAAAAAAAAGTAAAGGAAAAACCTGCTTATTATCAAACCTTTAATACAACACAAAGAAAATACTGTAGGCATATATTGTTATTTCTTGGGAAACTCCACTACTACACTGATAGGCCACAAACACTTAGCCCTCCAGCATAACAATCCACACTTATTTGCAAGTCAGCCCCCCATGCAGGGCCAGAGTTCAAGAGTGTTTCCCTGCAGCAGATAAGCAGATCTCCAGTACCTGAAGCAGAACTCCTTCCACAGCTATATACGTTTGGGATGGCATCTGCTCTTATAGGAGAAAGAACCCTGAACTCAGGGCTTGGGAGGAGCTGGGAAAATCACTAACACACACTGAACAAAGTTTGTATTTATAACTCTTTGCACATAAAAGCTCCAAAACCACAAATATTAATCAACATACTTAACTTTAAGACCCCAAGTAGTTCTACTGACTTCAGTGGGACTACATCTGTGCTTAAAGTTACGCATATGCATGAGACTTTGTGGGACCCTGGCTTAATATTGTTTGTGATCTGAATGTTTTAACTTACTGTTACAAGTAAACCAACGAGTAACCAATGAGGCTAACAGAACAAAGATAAAAGAAAACCATTTTTCTGTGTTTTGCGATTTGACAGCACTGTGTATAATCAGCTTCATGAGGGTCAATTTCATCACTCATGCACTAAGCATGACAAAAATCACAGGTCTAGTGGGAGTTCACATACATGCTCTTCACCACTAACTTTACCAACAACAAGCAGCAAAGCTGAAAACTAAGAGACATCAGATAGGTGTGTGCATGGAGGAAGTCGGGGGGTGGGGGGGAGAGAGAGGAAGGCAGGGGAGGTCTGAGCATGTTTGGTGTTGTTCTCAGGGTTCCCCAGAAGAACCTTATACAACAAATGATGGATCAGGTAAAAAATAGATTTAAAAAGTCCTAAAGGCCATATTTATGGTGCTCTGTCAGAAAACTGAGGGCCTTTTAAGTCAGTCAAGAAAACTTCCCTTTGTACAAGCATAGCCTCAACTCTTTGAAAAAGGGATTTTTCTGCTTGCTTTTTAGATGAGAAAAATCTGGTCCGACACTTCCCTGCTTTTGTTAAAGCACTAGAATGACTCTGCCCAAGCCTACAAACCCATCCTGAGAAGTACTGAGCACCGACCCACTCACTGAAGTTACTCACAGTCACAGGAATTTGCCGATTCAGGCACTCAGACTGTTAGTTCAGAACTCAATAGCTCCTCCACATCAGCTGCAAGCAGAGCAAGCTGAAGCTCTTCAGCAAACTCAGGGAAGTCAAGACCAACAATGTCAATGTAAACAGATATGGGGGGGGGGGTTGGAAGGGGGCGGGAAGAAGAGGAAAAGAAGTGATATAAAAGATAAAAATATTATGTAGTTTTTGCTCCAAAAATGTTTTGGTTTTGAGATTTATGAAAACTTTTCAGTTCCCCTTCAAAAAGATGAACAACCTCCTCAGTGGAAGTAAATATACAAAAGGTAACTAAAAATAATCTTGCTCTCTAATAATAAAGCCTCATTCTGTGTGCTGGGTTGGGAAGAAACAGCTTTGCATACATTTTACCAATACGCAAGTTAATGATTTGTTTAAAAAATGGTTGTCTAGGTGGATATGCACACTACTTGCCATATTACAATCTATAAGAGAACTGAAGTAAAGTCAGTCATCACCAGGCCCATAAGACATTCAACAATCAGATGGGGTTGGGGTGAGGGTTAAAAATTGGCTGCAACTAATCAAGTTGCAATTTCATTAGTTACCCTTAAAAAATGTTAAAAAGTTATGACTGCAAATCACTCAATACATATATCAGGGCAATTGATTTAGCCTCCATGTTTTTGGTGAAAAGTTATTTTAAAAGGGCACTCACAACTTAAAGGTTTTACCTAGATCTTCCTCAATCCCCAGTTGCAATTTCTTCCCCTCCATCTTTTCTATGTCTTCATCATTAAACTTGTACCATTCACCAGTCTGAGGGTCTTTCACATGAGCAATGTAATGACCAGAATATGCACTCACTCCCCTGTGTATAAGAACTGCACTAAGTTCATATATATAGACACCATCTGAAAGAGAACAGGCAGTTTTTTAATCCACCAGAAAATACAAAGAACACAAGCAGCAAAAAAGTTCTTTTAAGAACCGTACCAAGACTTACTTTATACAAGACGTATACACAACACAGCATAATTTTTTTCCCTATTATTTCCCAAAGAGAGCAGCAGCACACACGTTGTGATGTATACATTCTTAACTCACAAATCTGGTAGCCAGAGCTCCAAACAGTTTGAAATTTAGCAATTTTTGTTAACGTACCTAAACTCAACTGCTGGTTTATCAAATGAGGACAAACACTGCTTAAGCTTCCATTTTAAATAAAAAGGTTAATAGCCAGAAATGACTTATTCATTAGCACAACTGTTTTAGTTGTTTTCAGCTAGAGGACAGGTTCAGGCAAGATCTTGGCAGCTAATGGCTGTATTAGTACAATTAGTCAATTAATACTTCATGTATAACTCACCTTTTTGTTCCATAAAAGGTTCCATATCAAGCAATTCAGAAAAGCCAATGTAAGTATTCAACTTTTTCTTATGGCCAGTTTGTCTATTCAAAAACAAATTACAAGACTTTCATGTACAAGTATTCAATGCAGCAAGGAGAGTAAACATCTTTTTGCATATTTAATCTAAAATTTTAATTTGCAAATCACTACTGTATTTAACAGATGAGACTACTGGATAGTTAAATGAACTTCACACTGAATGCATCCGATGAAGTGAGCTGTAGCTCACGAAAGCTTATGCTCAAATAAATTGGTTAGTCTCTAAAGTGCCACAAGTCCTCCTCCTCTTTTTGCGGATACAGACTAACACGGATGCTACTCTGAAACAAAAAATTAAGTGCACAGATGCTCAAATTCATATCATGTAACTCAGTTCAGACTTGCTGAATAGAACCAAGTTGTATGAAGTAAAAGCCAAAGCAGAGAAAGTAACTACAAGCATTTCCGAGTGACCAATATCCTTCCTAGGTTTACAACACATATAGGTTAGGTCACTTACCTGTCAAACACAAAACGCATCAGCTGCAAGTTGAGTGTACATGGAAGACTAAGCAGCCTGATCTTCCTTGTTGCATTTTGTTTACTCTGACAAGTTTCACAAAAGTAACGATTGTCCCCTTCTAACTTTTCTTCCTGACCAAGAAAAAAAGGAAGGTCATCAGTACATGTTACAGAGTGCAACATTAATTCTATGCTCAGCAGAGTTATTTGCTGCGGCCCACCAAGCTCCCCCTGGCGCTCCCCCCGCCCCCCGAGGTGCCCCCCCCGTCCCCCGAGTTATTTCCTGTGGCAGCCGAACTCCCCTCACCTGCCATCCCCGTCCCCCCCCAGTGCACCACTTCCCCGCTCCTCTGCCTACCTCCAGCGCTTCCCACAGCCAAAGCAGCTGTTTGGCAGTGCTTAGGGTTTTCCAGGACGGAGAGGAGAGGAGCGGGGAGCTGCCCACTCAGGCGAGGAGACAGAGAAGACGCCGGGAATTGGGGAAGGGGTTGGAATAGGGGCAGGGAGGGGGTGGGGACTCACTGAAGGGGTGGAGTGGAGGCGGGGCCGGGGGCAGCAGGGTGGGAGGTGTCAGTGATGCGGCCCTCGGGCCAATGTACTAGTCCTCATGTGGCCCTCCTGGTGATGTGAGTTTGAGATCCCTGCTCTAGCCTGAGATTCAAAACTATATATAGATACCAAGTTAAAATGTGAGAGTTCTAACTATATCATTCAAGCTGTATTCCAAAATACTTTGGAGTGATAGTACAAGACAGCATAGAAGATACTGAAAGCTCTGGATTCACCACCCAGTAAAGTTATCATAGTTATTAATAGGCAGTCAGTCTGAGGAAACCACCTGAGTTCAGTCTGGAAGACATAAACCCCAGTTGCAATATCAGGCAGATTATCAAAATTGCCCTCCACAGTACAGAGAGATGTGCAAACTTGGCTTCTACCAGAGAGATGGTGGAAAATTCTAATTTAATGAGGTCACATAGGTAGTGTGGCATGGCTGTATGGCCAGAATGAATAGAAAGCCATATCTGAGCAATGAACATGCAATGAGACCCATGTAGATGGATCCCTTCCCCCATGCTGAGCCACATTAACTCCAATGTGGATCAGCAAGGGCCAAATGTAAGCAAGAAGGCTTGCCTTTTAATTGTAAGGCAAACCTTCAAGCCCAAGTTCATTGTTGCAAGGCGGAGATACGGTAGTCTTGGGGTGTGGTAGCCTCCTAATGCATCTCTTAGATTTGCAGACATGTAGTTGTTTGCTTTTTATTGTAGAAGGCCTTTCACAAGCAAAGCAACATGTTGGTCAAGCAAGTCACCCTGCTTCACCAAACTATTGGACTAATTACAGAGCAAAAGACTAAACTTATAATTAACTTTGCCCTTAATATTTTTAATGACTTTCGTAACTCAAGCCTTAAACACCCTGAACCTGAGTTCTAATCAAATTTTAAATATGCATTAAAAGCAGACGTAGGTGTTGAGGCTGCTTCTCCAGAGCCACCAGCCAATATTTTAGTTTTTAAAAAGCTCTGCAGTTGACAAGCCAGGGAAGCAAGGGAAATGACCATACACACAGAGTGCTACGAACGAAAAAGCAAACAAACTGAGAAATACTTTCTAATCTTTCAGTTCTAGTAATTTTAGATGGAATATTTTCAGAAAGATGTCTCTCTTTAATTGCCATTATTTTACCATTAACACACTCCTTGTTCTCTGACTTCATTAAAAGTTTCATTTGAATTAGGAGTACAGGACTGGGCCCACATTTAGGATAGAAAACCCAAATTGTTACTCGTCACCCCGCTGAGTAGATTCAAAGCTCTGACCACTAATTGTGATACCATGTTGAAAATTAAAGCACTTCTTGAACAAAAAGGGAAAAACTTAAACACCCTCTCAACAGGCAAGGAGACTAATGCTTTGTGGGTGCTACGGAAACAGTAGGATTCCATAGGAATTGGTACCTTAAGAAATTCTGTGATACAGTCTGTCAACTGCTTGTGCCCTTGGATATTTAACTCCAGTTCATAAAATTTCGATATGAGTTTGGACTCCCTGCCACACTGGTTACAGCTAGAATTAAAAATAAATTAAAATAGATCAGTACATGTCTTAAAGTGTCAGTCATTTAACCACCAGAAAACTTTACTGCTGAAGTTCTTCCTCTGATTGTTAAACTAGGAGAGAATGGATTAAATTATCTCCAACACTCTGTTTCCAAGATTGCACGGGTCACAGAAGAGGACCTCGTACAGAGAGAAGAGAGCATCCAGCAGGAAGTAAAGAAATGCCCATTTACAACTGATCTTTATGCTATGTTTCAAACATAATTTACAATTCCACTACTGGGAAACAAAACAAGCATTGGGGCACCATAATACCACATGTTCTAGATATGGGGAATTAATCCACATAATTAAATAATTCAGGTGGCTATTTATTTGTGAGTTACTTTCCTTTACTAAAGGATGAATTACAGAAAAATAGATAAAATGTAGAGTGTTAAAAATTATGCAAACAGTCTTATTTTTAAGAAACTCAAGATTTTAAAACACACTGAAAACATTTTTTAGTTTAAAAATAATTTAACAAAAGTCACCTTCCCTTCTGCTAAAGATTAAAAAAGAATGGCTCCTTCCCACTCATGCCCTTCTCTCCCCCACCAAAAAAAAGTCTTCAGTATTTGTAGGAAGATGACCAGAAGAATAGGCAAACACACTGAGCAAGAAAGCACCACTAGAGAATTAAAGCAACTACTTACACAGTGACATATGCATACTCTCCGCAAAACTGCTTTTGAACAATGTTCCGTACATCTGGATTTTTTTGTTTAGACAAAGTATCCTCTAGCAGTGACATGAATAGCTTTGAAAATTCCTGGGCATCCTAGAACAAAACAGCAATACTTGGTAATATACTGCAACTCAAAAGTGGAGTCAGAACCTACCTCTCTAATTTACTGAATTATGTCCGTGATGGAGACCCACATACCAAATTACATGGAAGTGTACTAAGGAGCATGATGAATAGAAAAATACAAGTTAAGAGGGCTAAGAAAAAATTGAACTTGAGTAAAGGGAACGTAAGACACCTAGCATGAGAATACCAGCATGAATGAAATTGGTACAGTGCTGGTAGCTAAGAAGTGTTTGATTTCTGGACTGCAATGTGCGACTGAACAACAGGAGTGGCTCATTTATGATATAAATCCCATTATTCTCACTTTCTAACTCCACACTGTGAGCCAATTTTTTCCCCACAAGAATACTGAAACAAATATTTGACTGACAGGCTTTTTCAGAGCACTGCTTATGTTGTAAAAACAGCACACAGTAGTTTAAAGTGTATTAATCTTCCTTTGTTAGGGAATGGAGTATCCTTTGCTAAAGACATGGAACAGCTTCTGTGTGAGGAGAGATTAAAAAGACTGAGACTTTTCAGCTTAGAAAATAGACGAGTAAGAGGGGATATGATGGAGGTCTATCAAGTCTTGACTGGCGTGGAGAAAATAAATAAGAAGTCAAGTATCAGAGGGGTAGCTGTGTTAGTCTGTATCCACAAAAACAACGAGGAGTCTGGTGGCACCTTAAGGACTAACAAATTTATTTGGGCATAAGCTTTCGTGGGTAAAAAACCCACTTCTTCAGATGCACGGAGTGAAAATTACAGATGCAGACGTTATTATAGTGACACATGAAGAGAAGGAAGTTACCTTACAAGTGGAGGACCAGTGATGACAGGGCCAATTCAATCGGGTTGGATGTGGTCCACTCCCAATCCCTGATGGGAAGGTGTCAATACCAAGAGAGGGAAAGTTGCTTTTGTAGTGAGCCAGCCACTCCCAGTCCCTATTCAAGCCCAAATTAAGGGTGTTAAATTTGCAAATGAATTGTAGCTCTGCAGTTTCTCTTTGAAGTCTGTTTCTGAAGTATGGCTACTTTTAAATCTGTTGTAGAATGTCCAGGGAGACTGAAGTGTTCTCCGACTGGCTTTTGTATGTTACCATTCCTGATGTCCGATTTGTGTCCATTTATTCTTTTACTTAGGGACCGTCTGATTTGACGAATGTACATGGCAGAGGGGCACTGCTGGCACATGATGGCGTATATCACATTAGTAGACGTGCAGGTGAATGAGCCCCTGATGGTGTGACTTATGTGGTTGGGTCCTCTGATGGTGTCGCTAGAGTAGATATGGGGACAGAGTAGGCGACAAGGTTTGCTACAGGGATTGCTTCCTGGGTTAGCGTTTCTGTGGTGTGGTGTGTAGTTGCTGGTGAGTATTTGCTTCGGGTTGGGGGGCTGTCTGTAAGCGAGCACTGGCCTGCCTCCCCAGGTCTGTGAGAGTGTGGGATTGTTTTCCAGGATAGGTTGTAGGTCATTGATGATCAGGTTTTAGCTGGGGGCTATATGTTAGGGCCAGTGCTGGTCTGTTATTTTTCTGTTCTGTTATTGACCTGTCCTGTAGTAGGTGATTTCTGGGTACCTGTCTTGCTCTGTCAGTCTGTTTCCTCACTTCCCTATGGTGGTATTGTAGTTGTAAAAGTGCTTGATAAAGATCTTGTAGGTGTTTGTCTCTGTTTGAGGGATTGGAGCAAATTCGGTTGTATCTTAGCGCTTGTCTGTAGACAATGGATCGTGTGATGTGTCCTGGATGGAAGCTGGAGGTATTCAGGTAAGTATAGCAGTCAATAGGTTTCCAGTAAGGATGGTGTTTTTGTGACCATCGCTTATTTGCACTATAGCATCCGGGAAGTGGATCTCTTGTGTGGACTGGTTCAGGTTGCTGTTGGGGTGGAAATTGTTGAAATCCAGGTGGAATTTTTCAAGGGCCTCCTTCCTGTGGGTCCAGATGATGAAGATGTCATCAATGCAGCGTAACTAGAGGAGGGGCACTAGGGGACGAGAGCTGGGGAAGCGTTGTTCTAAGTCAGCCACAAGAATGTTGGCATACTGTGGGGCTATGCGGGTAAGCATAGCAGTGCCGCTGACTTCAAGGTACAAATTGTCCCCAAATCTGAAATGGTTGTGGGTGAGGACAAAGTCAAAAAACTCAGCCACCATGTGTGCTGTGGCCTCATCAGGGATACCGTTCCTGACAGCTTGTAGCCCATCCTTGTGTGGAATATTGGTGTAAAGAGCTTCTACATACATGGTGGCCAGGATGGTGTTTTCAGGAAGATCACCAACACATTGTAGTTGCCTCAGGAAGCTGGTGGTGTCTTGAAGATAGCTAGGAATGCTGGTAGCATAGGGTCTGAGCAGAGAGTCTAAATAGCCAGAAAATCCTGCTGTAAGAGTGCTGATGCCTGAGATGATGGGGCATCCAGGATTTCCAGGTTTATGGATCTTGGGTAGTAGATAGAATACCCCTGGTCGGGGCTCTGGGGGTGTGTCCGTGTAGACTTGTTCCCGTGCCATAGCAGGGAGTTTCATGAGCAGATGGTGTAGTTTCTTTTGGTAACCCTCAGTGCGGTCACAGGATAGCGGCGTGTAGAATGTGGTGTTGGAGCCTGGCAGCCTCCTGTTCATAATCCGACCTGTTCATTATGACTACAACACCTCCTTTGTCAGTCCCTTTGATTATAATGTCAGAGTTGTTTTTGAGGCTGTGGATTATATTGTGTTCTGTACGGCTGAGGTTATTGGGCAAGTGATGCTGTTTATTTACAGTTTCAACCTGTGTACATCTGCAGATGCACTCTTTGTAGAAGTCCACAGTCTGTTGTTTTGATCATCAGGACGGGCCCACGCAGAATTCTTCTTGTTTTAGTGTTGGTAGGAGGGTTCCTGTGGGTCAGTGCACTGTTCAGTGGTGTACTGAAAATATTCCTTGAGTCAGAGACATCAAAAGTAGGCTTCCAGATCATCGCAGAACTGTATCATGTTCATGGGGGTGGTGGGGCAGAAAGAGAGTCCCCGAGATAGGACAGTCTCTTCTGCCAGGCTAAATGTGTGGTTGGACAGATTAACAATATTGTTGGGTGGGTTAAGGGTACCACTGTTGTAGCTCCCTGTGGCATGTAGGAGTTTAGATAGTTTACTGTCCTTTTTCATCTGTAGAGAAGTGAAGTCTGCATTGTAAATGGCTTGTCTCATTTTTGTAAAGTCCACCCACATGGCAGTTTATGTGGAAGGTTGGTTTTGAATGAGAGTCTCCAGTTTTGCGAGCTCATTCTTGATCTTCTCCTGTCTGCTGTACAGGATGCTGATCAGGGGGTTCCTCAGTTTCTCTGAGAACATGTGGCACAATTCTCTCCACCGTCAGTGAAGTATGTCAATTGCAATGGATTTTTTTTTTTTTTTTACCTTCAGTCCATCTGGTATGATGTCCATCTGTTTGCACTTGGAGAGGAAGGTGAGGTCTGTCTGAATCTCAGAGTTTTTTGATGAGGTTGATGGATTTCCACTTCATATAATCATTATAATCCAACCGCAACTAAATCATCCCAGCCAGGGCTTTGTCAAACCAAGCCTTAAAAACCTCGAAGGATGGAGATTCCATCACCTCCCTAGGGAACCCATCCCAGTGCTTCACCACCCTCGTGAAATATCCAACCTAGACCTCCCACACTGCAACCTGAGACCATTACTCCTTGTTCCGTTATCTGCCACCACCAGAACAGCTGAGCTCCATCCTCTCTGGAACCCCGCTTCAGTAGTTGAAAGCTGCTATCAAATCCCCCCTCACGCTTCTCTTCTGCAGACTAAATAAGCCCTCAGCCTCTCCTCATAAGTCATATGCCCCAATCGCCTGATCATTTTCGTTGCCCTCCGCTGGACTCTCTCCAATTTGTCCACATCCCTTCTGTAGTGGGGGGGACCAAACTGGATGCAATACTCCAGGTGTGGCCTCACCAGTGCCGAATAGAAGGAAGTAATCACTTCCCTTGATCTCCTGGCAATGCTCCTACTAATACAGCTCAGTATGCTGTTAGTCTTCTTGGCAACAAGGGAACACTTTTGACTCATATCCAGCTTCTCATCCACTGTAACCCCTAGGTCCTTTTCTGCAGAACTGCTGCTTAGCCAGTCAGTCCCCAGCCTGTAGCAGGGCATGGGATTCTTCCGTCCTAAGTGCAGGACTCTGCACTTGTCCTTGTTGAACCGCGTCAGAATATCTTTTGGCCCAATCCTCTAATTTGTCTAGGTCCCTCTGTATCCCATCCCTACCCTCCAGCATATCTACCTCTCCCCCCCGTTTAGAGTCAAACGCGAACTTGCTGAGGATGCAATCCATCCCATTATCCAGATCATTAATGAAGATTTTGAACAAAACCGGCCCCAGGACAGACTCCTGGAGCACTCCACTTGATACCTGCTGCCTACTAGACATTGAGCTATTGATCGCTACCCATTGAGCCTGAGAATCTAGCCAGCTTTCTATTCACCTTACAGTCCATTCATCCAAGCCATACTTCTTTAACTTGCTGGCAAGAATACTGTGGGAGACCGTATCAAAAGCTTCGCTGAAGTCAAGGTAAGTCCACCACTTTCCCCATATCCAAAAAGCCAGTTATCTCATCATAGAAGGCAATTAGGTTGGTTAGGCTGACTTGCCCTTGCTGAATCCATGCTGACTGTTCCTGATCACCTTCCTCTCCAAGTGCTTCAAAATGGATTTCTCGATGACCTGCTCCATGATTTTTCCAGGGACTGAGGTGAGGCTGTAGTTCCCCGGATTCTCCTTCTTCCCCTTTACGAAGATGGGCACTATATTTGCCTTTTTCCAATCATCTGTGACCCCCAAGATCGCCACGAGTTTTCAAAGATAATGGCCAATGGCTCTGCAATCATATCAGCCAACTCCCTCAGCATCCTCAGATGCATTAGATGACCTCTAGGAAAAAACAATCACCCAAGTGTGGCTCCAGGGTTTCTCATACCTCTTTGAGACCCACCATAACACTGCTTTGCAGTGTCTCAGCACACAAATACAAGTTACTTCTGTTTACATGATAGTTCTAGTCAAGCAACAGAAAAGTAAAAGCACAAGCAAGCAAGACATTATGATTTTAATCAGTTTTTTCATTTTAAATCTAAGGCCGGCTCCTCAAGGTGTAAATCAGCACAGCTACAATGAAATCTACCAAACAATGCCAATTTACACCTACTGACAATCCAGTCAATAGGCTTTTATGCTCTGTTACAGGATAAACGTTCCACCATGCCCAATTTGTTCAAAAGGAAAGTTCATCAAATATAAAAACCTCAAGACTACCTGTTGTTGTCCTGTATCCAAACCTAGTGCTTTAACAAACCCGGAGGGATCAATATATCGTCTATTACTGTTCTGTAACAAAGCAAACAAATACTGAAGATGTTCACAAATTGTCTGGGGTTCATAATCTATTGGAAAAAAAAATGCCCAAGTTAGTGATCAGCAAGTTACAGTTTTTCTCAAAACAATACAAGAGAAAATTAAAGTCGTTCCAAGTAGAATAATTTACTTTTTGTTAGTCAATGGAAGAAACTTTTTTAAATACACATCTTGATGGCCAAAACAAGCTGTTCTTGTTTACAGCTCACATTATAAATCGTCATGAGCTCTAAAGTGGTTAAAATTAAGAATCAGAAAAATCAGTTCTAAAGAAGACAGATTTTCCCATTTTAGACTGCACTGCCTTTCCCACAGCCAACGTTCAGTAGGGGGAGAAGGCCCTAAGGCTATTAGTTAATATTAAATTCTGTTATGTTGTACACTTGAGGTTTTCCACAATATTTTGTTGCTTTCAAAATACCCTATCTTCTGAGTACCTCCTCCAACAAATGAAGTGATGGGCTAAAAGTAACACCTTACCAAAAATGGCCAAAAATGTATTTTATCTGATGTGAAATACCAGCTGCAAGAGTACTTTTAAGCAGCATGGTAAAACAGATATTACAATGCAGTATTCCATGGTGTAAAACAGAAAGCACCATACCGTTAAGCCACATTAACTGCAAAGCACACCTATAGCACGCCAAACAAAGAACATGGGCCACTGGTCTAATCTAGTGTGAACAATCTATCTAGTACATAATTCTAGCACCAACAGTGGCCAATGCCAGATTTTTCTACATAATTTCCTTATGTGGGACTGAAGTTCTCGCATGAAATATGCCTATGGGTGGAATCTTCTTCCTATTCCCAGTCATCTAGCGGTAAAATAATGTCCTGAAACATGAGAATTAATATTTCTTCTAATTTTTCCCTCTCTAGTCACTTAATATGGTTTACCATGTTTCACTTTATAAAGCAGAAAATGACTTCACACCATCAGGTTCACAAAATTTCAGAGTAGCTCATTCGAATACATTAAACTTCTCTCTTTGCTCAGATAATTAAAGCAACTTTTGCTTATAACAAGACACAGGCTTAGGAGATGCTGTGACCTTCCACTAACCTCTGTCTTTAGGGATGCCTTCACCAGTTACATATTCACTGCAGGTGCTTGGACACAAGTAAAGCGCTTGCCGAAGTTCCAAGTTAAGAAACCACATCTGCAAGAAAGTGTTCACGTAGCATGTGGCTCCAAGGTTCGTTAGGCCTACAAAGGCGTTCTAACAGAAAACATGATATGAATTAATTCCTATTTAAAAGGAGCAGACTGATAAAACTGAGTGTCAGTTAGGCTCTTTCTACACTACTGCTTTTAGCTGAGTTTGTAACTAGTTATTGGTGCTGAGACTCTACAGATTTCTGGAGTTTTCCTTCAAACTTCTTAGTCTCCAACAGCACGTGTCCAATCAACATGGTGTCATTAAATAGACAATTGTTCATCTGTAATTCTGCTTATCTGCAGATATCATCTGACTCTAATTATACTAACACACTTCCCTGTCCTGTTTCTTAACTCTGGAGGGAAGCACGTAACATTTTGAACTTCTAATTCTCTTCTGGTGATTTCTTTGGATGCCTCTTATTGTTAGAATGCAGAGAATTCATTGCATTCTGCTCATCAAGGAAATGAAATTGAATGCACCGAGGCATTCAGAGCTGGTCTCAGATGGGGAATGAACAACTAGTGCCTCAAATCTTTGAATGCTAAGGGAATTCCAGACCCATACTCGGGAGCTAAAACCCAGTAATGGGAATCCAGTCAATATGGTATTCTTTGAAGAAGAGGGTTCTTCTATATAGGCCCTTAACCTACAAACACGTAAGCAGATATATAAACTTTCCTCACATAAGTAGAAAGCATTTGCAAAACTAGAGCTACAGTCTGAATGACAAAAGAAGAGTTTCTTTTACCTTTTTCCTCCGTTCAGAGTTTGGATCATCAATGTTGTGAAAGCTATTTTCATCAATTTCTCCTAACCAAACATGTTCACCAATCCCAACCAAACAGTTTGGGTTTCCTCTGCAGTTTCTTCTACAAAAACAGTTATGAAAACACTAAATTATAGACAATACGCTTGCCATTTGTAATTAGTGCATAAACAGGCAGCGGACAAGGTGAACCAAGTTATTTTTATTTGCAAAACAAAGGGCAACAGCAAACAGAATAAAGAACACTCAGAAGTAACTTGAGAAGTTTTCTTTAGTAATAGTATGTGTTCTTTAATTTATGACCAACAGGTTCTGGTTTTTACGGAACAGGCTTGGAGGTACTGGTTAGTGTTAATCTCAGTACAACTCACCCAAACAAAATCCTCGTTTTAGTTGTTGAAAAGAGCAGAAATACCACTTTCTCCACAAAGGGCATTTTTATTTGGTTTTACAAAGGCAATTTACAGCTCACAGCGATGCTGCCTGATTGCTCTTGACAGTGCTCCTATCCCTCGTCCAGCTATGTACAACTTCAACTCGCTCACCCACACGTAACAGGGTGACAAGCCCGAGACGGTGGAAAGGGCTTGATGTTGTCACTTGTTCAGCAGGCACCGACAGCCCATTGGGGGCAGGCGGGTATTTTAACATACTTAGAGTAGACTGGGTGCGTTAATGGCCTATGTCTGCCTAAAAGCATTTACTGCTGGGGTAGGTGAGTTTTCCAAGAAATGTCTGTAGACAAAAGCCCCTCCCTAGCGGAGGCAGAAGCAGCCGTTCTGGTAAATCCATCGGAAGTCGGCACAGGCTGGTTCCCACCAGGCCCAAGGCCCGACGTCCGGCAAGACACTGAACGCCACCGGAACGGTGCCAACTTGGAAGTCTCAGGTGCCCAGGGCTCCGCCGCTCTCTGCGGCCGCTACAGCCCGAGGGGCGAGCGGGCGGCAGAGCGCTTGGGCGGCGTGTAGCGCCCCGGGCTCGGCTGCGGGCTCGGCCCGGGCTCGCCGGCGGGGGTCACGTGGGCGCCGGCGGGGACGGGCCAGCCCCGCGCCGAGCCCGCCATCGCAGCCGGGCCGGCCCGGAGCCGGGAGAGCGCGGCCGCGGCGGCCCAGGCGGGCGGGGCCGGGCCGGGCCTGCCCCGGGCGGGGGGGCGGTACCTGCACACGCCGCGCTGGCAGGGCTCCAGCCCGACGCGATAGGCCGCCTCGATGTGCTCCTGCGTCACCTCCTCGGGCGGCACGGTCTCGGTCCAGCGCCAGGCCGCCTTCTCCAGCTGCAGCCGCGGGGCCATCGCGCTCCGCGCCGGGCGCCGCCTGCGGAGCGAGGGAGCGGCTCAGACGCGGCCGGGCCCCCCGCGACACGGACGTTGAGCGCGCGCCCGACGCCTCTGCCGCGCGGGCCCGCCGGGAGCCCCCCTCGCGCCGCGCGCGCGCCCGGCGCGCGCGCCCGGCGCCCCCGCCCGCTGCTCCGCCTGGTACCTGGCCGCCCGCTGGCTGCGGCCCCTCGCGCGCCGGTGCGCGGCCCCGCTCAGCCCGGCCGGGCGGCTCCTTGGCTGCGCGCCTGGCTCCTGGCTCTCGGGCCCAGGTGGGGGCTGCGCCGACGCGGTGACGACATGGAGCGACCGCACGTGAACGGGTGACGTCGACACCCCGCGCGAGCAGCGTCCGCGGCGTGAGGGGCGTGGCCTGCGGAGGGGCCGGAGGAGGCGGGCTCCCGCCGACGGGCCCCGAGCCGGGCGAGCCGGCCGCGGGGGAGGCGCTGTGAGGAGAAAGGCGGGCTCCCGGGCCGCCCGGCCTCCGCGGGGAGTAAAGGTTCTGTCGCCCAGCCAGAGTTGGCAGCTCCCGGGCGCGGGCAAGGTGGAGAGGCCTGGTCCTGTGGGGCGTCGGGTCCTGGGGGGGCTGGGGCCGCCGGGCCGCTGCTGTGGGGGGGGGGGCGTCGTGTCCTGGGGGGGCTGGGGCCGCCGGGCCGCTGCTGTGGGGGGGGGGCGGCGGGTCCTGGGGGGGGCCGCCGGGCCGCTGCTGTGGGGGGGGGGGGGCGGCGGGTCCTGGGGGGGGCCGCCGGGCCGCTGCTGTGGGGGGGGGGGGCGGCGGGTCCTGGGGGGGGCCGCCGGGCCGCTGCTGTGGGGGGGGGGCGGCGGGTCCTGGGGGGGCCGCCGGGCCGCTGCTCTGGGGTCCTGGGCTCCACGGTGAGAAAAGTGAGGGGCTGGTTCCATGGGCTGCCGCCCCCGCGAATGGCTTGCAGCAGACGCAGACCCCTCTGTATAGGGAAGGCGCTCAGGGGTACGTGGCTTATGTGAAACATTTCTCTCTGCTGCCCTCTTAGGCCTCTGGCAAGATCAAGTCCGGCACCAGTGTGAGGGTGCACCCCATAAGGCTTATGGAAATATGCTTAGGCATGTAACTATGACATAACTGGCATATGCTTTGTTACGTATGTCATGTGACATCTCTGCAAAGGTTATGATCTACTGAATATATTCATCCTATTTGAATGCATGTATCATTTTTGTATTCAAAGTTGTATACGAATATTGGCTGTGTACTTGTTTGATGTTAAGTAGCCTTAGTAAGGCATTTGGCCAGCTTCTTTCGGCACTTAACTTGCAAATTCCTTTCTAATCAAGAAACACTTAACAGATAATGGATCTTGGAAGGCTCCAATCTACATAAGAAGTCTACATGAGGCCATTCAAGGTAGCATGTGAACCATGTCTGCTACCTGTAAGTTTTGAGTCATGCATGGACATGTGACTTGCCCATGTGACCCCAAAACTCCATCTTGTAGCTGAGTAACAGCCGTGTTAGTCTGTATTCGCAAAAAGAAAAGGAGTCCTTGTGGCACCTTAGAGACTAACCAATTTATTTGAGCATGAGCTTTCGTGAGCTACAGCTCACTTCATCAGATGCATACCGTGGAAACTGCAGCAGACTTTATATATACACAGAGAATATGAAACAATACCTCCTCCCATCCCACTGTCCTGCTGGTAATAGCTTATCTAAAGTGAGCATCAGGTTAGGCCATTTCCAGCACAAATCCAGGTTTTCTCACCCTCCACCCCCACACACAAATTCACTCTCCTGCTGGTGATAGCCCATCCAAAGTGACAACTCTTTACACAATGTGCATGATAATGAAGTTAGGCCATTTCCTGCACAAATCCAGGTTCTCTCACTCCCACCCCCATACACACACAGACTCACTCTCCTGCTGGTAATAGCTCATCCAAACTGACCACTCTCCAAGTTTAAAACCAAGTTAAACCAGAACATCTGGGGGGGGGGGGGTAGAAGCTATTACCAGCAGGACAGTGGGGTGGGAGGAGGTATTGTTTCATATTCTCTGTGTATATATAAAGTCTGCTGCAGTTTCCACGGTATGCATCTGATGAAATGAGCTGTAGCTCACGAAAGCTCATGCTCAGATAAATTGGTTAGTCTCTAAGGTGCCACAAGGACTCCTTTTCATCTTGTAGCTGGGATTCTACACGGGGAGGGCTGTCCACCCACAAGAGAGAGTCTATTTAAACCCCTGGGAGACCACTCCATTTTGTCTTCAGCTGGATCAAGAGATAGCCTCTTCACGCCCAAAGGATACCTGAAAGAAACTGGAATAAAGGACAGTAACCACGGGGGTGTGAGAGATTGCTGGACCCAGACTAGAAGGAGACTAGTCTGTAAAAGGAAGCTGACTGAAACACCTCTGAGGGTGAGATTCCATTTGTAATCACTTTCTTTCTGTATTAGGTTTAGACTTCAGTGTTTCATTTTATTTTGCTTCGTAATTCACTTTGTTCTGTCTGTTATTACTTGAAACCACTTAAATCCTACTTTTTGTATTTAATAAAATCACTTTTTACTTATTAATTAACCCAGACTATGTATTAATACCGGGGGGGGCAAACAGCTGTGCATATCTCTTTCAACGTTATAGAGAGCAAACAATTTATGAGTTTATCCTGTATAAGCTTTATACAGGGTAAAACGAATTTATTTGGGCTTTGGACCCCATTGGGAGCTGGGCATCTGAGTGTTAGAGACAGGAGCAGCTTTTGTGGGACATGGTTCAGACTTGGGTCTGGCTCAAAGCAGGCAGGGCACTGCACCCCCAAGCTGACAGCTACCTCCCTAGGTAACGCATTCCAGTGCTTCATCACCCTTGTAGTGAAAAAATTTTTCCTAATATCCAACCTAAACCTCCCCCACTGCAACTTGAGACCATTACTCCATGTTCTGTGATCTGCTACCACTGAGAACAGTCTAGATCAGAGGTGGGCAAAACTATGGCCTGAGGGCCACATCCAGCCTTCGGGACCCTTCTGCCCAGCTCCTGGCCCAGGAGGCTCATCCACAGCCCCTCCCCCACTGCTCCCCTTCCCTCACTGCACTGTCGGCGCAATGCTCTGGGCGGGGGGGCTGCAGAACCCGGCCACCGGTGCTCCAGGCAGCGCGGTGAGCGGGCAGGGAGTAGGGGGTGTTCTAGATAGAGGGTTGGCTAGAGGGCAGGGGAGTTCGGGGTGGTGGTCGGGGGTGGGGGAGTGGATAGGGGTTGGAGCGGTCAGAGGGCGGGGAACAGGGCGGTTTGATGGGGCGGAGGTCCTGGGGGGGGCAGTCAGGAATGAGAGGGGGAGTTGGATGGGGCGGTCAGGGGACAGTGAGTTGGGGGGCAGGGCGGATGGGGCAGAGGTACCGGGGGGGCTGACAGGGAACAGAGGGGGTTGGATGGGGCAGGAGTCCCGGGGGGGGGGGGGCGTCAGGGAGCAAAAAGCAGGGGGTGATAGGAGGCAGGGTCAGTCACCTGACTGTTCTGGGACGCACAGCCTCCCCTAACCGGACCTCCATACAATTTTCGAAACCTGATGCTGCCCTCAGGCCAAAAAGTCTGCCCGCCCCTGGTCTAGATCCATCCTCTTTGGAACTCCCTTTCAGGTAGTTGAAAGCATCTATCAAATCCCCCCTCATTCTTTTCTTCTGCAGATTAAACAATCCCAGTTCTCTCAGCCTCTTCTCATAAGTCATGTGTTCCAGTCCCCTAATCTTTTTTGTTGCCCTCCGCTGGACGCTTTCCAGTTTTTCCACATCCTTCTTGTAGTGTGGGGCCCAAAACTGGACACAGTACTCCAGATGAGGCCTCACCAATGCCGAACAGAGGGGAATGATCACATCCTTTGATCTGCTGGCAATGCTCCTACTTATACAGCCCAAAATGCCGTTAGCCTTCTTGGAAACAAGGGAACACTATTGACTTATATTCAGCTTCTCGTCCACTGTAACCCCTAGGTCCTTTTCTGCAGAACTGCTGCCGAGCCATTCGGTCCCTAGTCTGTAGCGGTGCATGGGATTCTTCCGTCCTAAGTGCAGGACTCTGCACTTGCCCTTGTTGAACCTCATCAGAATATCTTTTGGCCCAATCCTTTAATTTATCTAGGTCCCTCTGTATCCAATCCCTACCCTCCAACATATCTACTACTGCTCCCAGTTTAGTGTCATCTGCAAACTTGCTGAGGGTGCATCCACCCCATACTCCAGATCATTAATGAAGATACTGAAGAAAACCAGCCCCAGGACCAACCCCTGGGGCACTCTGCTTGATACCGGCTGCCAACTAGACATGGAACCATTGATCACTAGCCGTTGAGCCTGATGATCTAGCCAGCTTTCTATCCACCTTATAGTCCATTCATGCAGCCCATACTTCTTTAACTTGCTGGGAAGAATACTGTGGGAGACCATATCAAAAGCTCTGCTAAAGTCAAGGAATAACACATTCGCTGCTTTCCCCTCATCCACAGAGCCAGTTATCTCGTCATAGAAGGCAATTAGGTTAGTAAGGCATGACTTGCCCTTGGTGAATACAGATGACATATGCTACATGTTCCTGGAGATAAAGGTTAAAAGAAAATACTAATTTCCACAGCAGCAACTTCAAACCAAATTGTGTGTGTGCAGGGAGAGAATCAGTTCAAAGGCAACTTTGCTTCTTGCTGCTGTGCGTGGGAATTATTAATATATTAAAACTGTCAAGATTCTAGGGAGAGTTTGGGAGGAGCGTGATGGGTAACAGCAGTGCCTAGACATAATTTAAGAAATATATAGCTTTAATGAGGTCTCAAACATAGGCGCTGACTCCGTGGGTGCTCCGGGGCTGGAGCAGCCAGGGGGAAAAATTAGTGGGTGTTCTGCACCCACCAGTAGGCAAGCTCCCCTCCTCACCTCACCTCGCCTCTGCTGAGTGTGCCAGGTCCCCACCCCTCTGCCTACCTCCTAGCGCTTGCAAAACAGCTGTTTCATGGCGTAACAAGCTCCGGGGGGCGGGGGAGAGCGGGAATGTGGTGTGCTCAGGGGAGGAGGTGGGGAAGAGGCGGGGCTGCGGTGGAGATTTGGGGAAGGAGTGGAATAGGGACAGGGAGGGGGCAGGGACTTTGGGGAAGGGGTTGGGATGGGGGCGGGGCAGGGGCGGGCGGGGCATGGGTGGAGTCGGGGCAGGGCCAGGGGCAGATGGGGGTCAAGCACCCACGGGCGCCAGCAGAAGTTGGCGCCGATGGTCTCAAATATGTGCCCAAGGGAAGGAGATGCACAGTATCTTCTGCTGTTGCACAGAGACTTTTCTGTCATGCCAAGTACTGCTGTCTCAGACTGTGGTTCCAATTAACTGCTGTGGGACTGTATTTGGAATGTGAGAAACTTTGGCAGCTTTCTAGGATGCAAGGCTCTGGTAGTCATTGGTATGTTTAATACTATATAGTCTAAGCCTGCTCAAAGTGGGTCTAACCAGCGTAGTGTTCAAAATGCCGGCTGCTGTATTGAACCCTGCCTGCAGTAGTGCTCTCAACATTCATGCTACCATTCATGGAGCTGAACTGGGGTAGTGATGGTGGGATTTTTTTCATCAAAAGGCCTTAGGTCAGATGCAGTTTTTATTCCTGGGGGGATTCTGCACAAAAAAATTCAAAATTCTGCAAAATTCTGCATATTTTATTTGTCAGAATAATGCAATATAAACACACCATAGAATATCAGGGTTGGAAGGGAAGGGAAGGTCATCGAGTCCAACCCCCGGCTCAAAGCAGGATCAATCCCCAATTTTTGCTCCAGATTCCTAAATGGCCCCTCAAGAATTGCGTTTGCAACCCTGGGTTTAGCAGGTCAATGCTCAAACCACTGAGCTATCCCTCCCCCGTTTCACTTATTTTGGTAATTTATTTAAACTACAACAGGGAAAAAAGTCACAATATCTATTCAGCATTTCCTAAACACATGAAAGTTAACTTACAAACACTTGGTAACCGAGACCCTGCCTTCCAGTTATAATCCTGGATTTTCATTTAAATTACATTACAGAACACCAAATAGAAAAATAAAAGGAGAAACTCATTTCAAATTGGTCAGACTTTCACACATGAAAGTCATAGTCTTGCTAATCATTGTCCTGGACCTGGCTGGGGACTTTGGAAAGTGTTTGCTTCTGATTGTCCTGGCGTTTTACTGACTGCTTGAAATGTTTTATTTCCCTCAAAGTCTTTTTTTTTTTTTAAATGGGTAAGTAAAATAAATCCTGAGCTGTACCCCACTGTGCCACTTTGGCACAGGAGAAAAGTGAGAAAACGCATAGATCTTCCCAGCTGATTCCCTTCCTGTCATTGATAAGGCTTTCCATCCCTCTGGCAATGTAGAGGCCTTACAACTTCTACAGGTTTTTATGCTCCTGGGAGAACTGACTGAGAATGGGAACAGTTAACTAACAATAGGAACGTTAACAATGTTACTAGGCAGGCAGGCGGTTCCATTTCTGCCTTGGGACAGAACCTTCCTCCTGCATAATAAAAAGCCCTACCCTTCCATGTCCGGCAAGCCGCAGAAGCAAGCAAGAGAGAGACAGGCCTTGTCTACACTGCCACTTTACAGCACTGCAACTTTCTCGCTCAGAGGTATGAAAAAACCACACCCCTGAGCACTGCAAGTTTCATAGGGGTGGGTTTTTTACAGCGCTTGGGAGAGCTCTCTCTCATGGCTGGTGCCACAACTACACAGCCACAGTAAAGCGCTGGTATGTCAGTGCTTTAACATTGCTAGTGAAGACATCCACAGTCTCTCTCGCTTGTTGGCCGGTAGGCACGCCCCACCCCCTGACGGTGAGCGTCTCTCCCCAGGCATGCCCTGCCCCTCTGCCCCCCTACCCCCCGCAGTGATTGGCGTCTCTGAGGCTGCTCCAGGCATGCTGGAACAGATGCACTGCCTGGGCTGCCAGATAAGAGGCATGTCCCCCCCAGATTTCTTTTGCACTTTTCTGCACGGGGGTCACAGAAATATGCAGGCCGTATGGGGGCGCAGAATTTTGTCAGGAGTAAACGGTTTTGGAGACGCATCAATGCCCATTCCTGCTTCAAGAGAAGGGAGAATCTCTCTTGTCTTTGCTGAGCTGATAGCCTCTAGAGTAGAGCATATTAATAGTTACTCTGTACCTCGTAAACTTGAGCTTCAGTTTGCTGCAAATTATAATCCAGCGTGGTCAAGGAAGCTCAATATAAGAAAATGTACAGAAAAGGACAGGAATCTGAACCTGAACTAAATAGTTGCTTTGCAAGTACTGTAAGGTGGAAATCTGTGCGTATTATAGTGACATACAAGTTCATGGTGCTGCATATGAACACCATGTCTGCTAAAAGAAAAGGAGGACTAGTGGCACCTTAGAGACTACAGACTAACACAGCTGCTACTATGCTCAGATAAATTGGTTAGTCTCTAAGGTGCCACTAGTCCTCCTTTTCTTTTTGCCAATACAGACTAACACGGCGGCTACTCTGAAACCGTGTATGCTGTGCATCAGGATCTGGGGTGAGATCTGATGACCACAAATGCAGGGAACTGTGTATAATCCCCTGTGGGGCCAACAATACATCCATAGATGCTATCACTAAGATGGTAGAAATCCTCAAGGATGAAATTGGATCACTTCAAATGAACCAAAGCATACAGCAGTTATTGATTTGCTTCTAGGCCTGCACTTCAGAGGGCAGCTGCTCAATGACCTTGACACATTGCCATTTTCTTTGCCTGTGGGTGACTAGACTGACAGTTCACTTCAGATGCTTTTTTATATTTTCATCAAATACTCAGCGCTTATGAACACGTCTCTGGGCATGACTGAACTATCTGAACCACACAGGGCATCTCAAAAACTACACTGCAAAGTAAAAGCTTTAAAACATCATTGTACTTGCTACAGACGCAGGAAAGTTTAGTTGCATTAAAATTGATGCACTGTTTAGTTTTAAGAGCACAACTCTCTAATCTTCAGTTTATATCTAAGGCTAAGATTTTGTCATGGTTATTTTTAGTAAAACTCACGGACAGGTCACAGGCAAAAAACAAAAATTAACAGAAGCCGTGACCTGTCGGTGACTTTTGCTGCTGCAGCTCCATGGTTTTCCCGTGCTGGGAGCTGTGGGGTTCCCCCTCTACCCATGGCAGCTGGAAGCTGCAGGGGGGCTCCCCTCCACCCTCGGTGGCTGGGAGCTGCAGGGTGACCATATTTCCCAAAGAGAAAACAGGACACCCCCAGCCACTTGCCCAAGGTGCTGCCCCGCCCATACAAGGCTGTCACTTGTCACTGGAACCCTGAGGAGAGCCCCCTCGGCTAGCCTGTGGCTAGAACCTTGCAGGGGGCCCCCCTGGGGAGGCTGTTGCTGGCGCGGGCCACACTGGCTGCTAGCCCCAGTCCCTGGGCCCCTGGGACTGAAGCAGAGAATGTCAGGGAGGCCTCTGGAAGTCTCGGATTCTGTGACTTCCATGACCTCCATGACATAAATGTAACCTTAATTATACCCAGTGTTTGTCATTCACTTTTTATTGTGCTCAGAAAGCAATGCAGTTGTCTTTCTGGTAATCCTGATATGACTTTAAAGAAACATACTTCTAGTTTGCACAATCTGAAGGCGGGGGGGAGCCAAGCTGATTTCAAGGAACCGCATTAGTAAATGGAAACTGCCCAGTAAAGATGATTTCCAGTGCTACTGTTTGGTTAGTTGCTACAAGTTTTATAAAATGAATTGCAGAGCAGTATAACGAACTAGTTACACATCAGCCTGCTTTATCTGCAGCATGCTGCTTTTGCACCTTTTGACAAAGAGAAATGTACAGTAAGACAGAAAATTAAAGGATTTAAAGAAGACTTTTCCATCTTAAATCAGGCACATTGGTAATTGTGACCTAGTGCAGGGGTTCTCACAACAAATATCTTGGTGGAATTCCTAGTGCGGCCACCAACTCTTGCTGGTGGCCGCTCTGACAATTTTTCCTAAAATACTTAATTAACTTTAGGAAAAACAAATAAATATGCATAGATACATGTCCAAATCATTGTAATTTGTCTATTTAGGGGTTTTTTTGCCAACTCAATAATAAAAATAATGTAGTTGTCCCTATTCTTTACTGGACCTAAACAGAACAGAAACACAAATAAGGTGCTTTGCCTGTTTTGCTTTTTTCGGTTGATTTTTTTTTTTTTAAGACTTGCTAGCTAGTAAGTCTGCTATTGTGAAAAGTGATATTTGTATATTTGTTTATATCACTTTTCACAGCAGATTTACTCATCCACGGCAAGCGGGGGGACAAATTATATCCTGGATGGGGAGATGAGTAAGGAGGCAGGAGGGCCGGGACAATGGGGCACTGGATGGCTGGTGGAGGCAGTGGGGGTTAGGGGAATGGGGGGGTGAGTCTGGGCCTGGAGCCTGGGGTCCTGCTGCAGGAGTGGGAGCTGGAGGAGTGGGAGCCAGGGGCGATTTGTGGGGGGGAAGCCTGGGGTCACAGCCTAAAGCCCTGCAGTTCGGGGACAGAACCTGCTGCCCACCCCAGGGCTGAAGCCCAAAGCCCAAGCCCCGCTGCCCCCAGGAAGGCGGGGAGCTCAGATTGGTTGCCTGGCTCCTACAGTGTTCTTACTATAGTTTCAACAAGTTTGCCCCGTACTGAAGTCAGGGTTACCGGCCTGTAATTGCCGGGATCACCTCTGGAGCCCTTTTAAAAAATTGGTGTCACATTAGCTCTCCTCCAGTCATCGGGTACAGAAGCTGATTTAAATGATAGGTTACAAACTACAGTTAGTAGTTCTGCAATTTCACATTTGAGTCCCTTCAGAACTCTTGGGTGAATACCATCTGGTCCTGGTGACTTACTATTGTTTAATTTATCATTTTGTTCCAAATCCTCCTCTAATGATACCTCAATCTGGGACAGTTCCTCAGATTTGTCACCTAAAAAGAATGGCTCAGGTTTAAAATCTCCCTCACATCCTCAGCCGGGAAGACCAATGCAAAGAATTAATTTAGTTTCTCCGCAATGGCCTTATCATCCTCGAGTGCTCCGTTAGCATCTCGATCGTCCAATGGCCCCACTGGTTGTTTAGCAGCTTCTTGCTTCTGATGTACTTAAAAAAAAATTTGCTATTACTTTTTGAGTCTTTGGCTAGTTGTTCTTCAAATTATTTTTTGGCCGTCCTAATGATATTTTTACACTTCATTTGTCAGAGTTTATGCTCCTTTCTATTTTCCTCACTAGGATTTAACTTCCATTTTTTAAAGGATGCTTTTTTGGTCCTCACTGCTTCTTTTACTTTGTTGTTTAGCCACGATGGAACTGTTTTGGTTCTCTTACTGTGCTTTTAATTTGGGGTGTACATTTAAGCTGAGCCTCTATTATGGTGTCTTTAAAAAGTTTCCATGCAGCTTGCAGGGATTTTACTTTTGGCACTGTACCTTTTAATTTCTGTATCACTAACTTCCTCATTTTTGTGTAGTTCCCCTTTCTGAAATTAATTGCTACAGTGTTGGGCTGCTGTGGTGTTTTCCCTGCCACAGAGATGTTAAATTTAGTTATGTTATGGTCACTGTTACCAAGAGGTCCAGCTGTATTCATCTCTTGGACCAGATCCTGTGCTCCACTTAGAACTAAATCAAGAACTGCCTCTCCTCTTGTGGGTTCTAGCTGCTCCAAGAAGCAATCATTTAAGGTGTCAAGAAACTTTATCTCTATCCCATCCTGAGGTGACATGTACCCAGTCAGTATGGGGATAATTGAAATTCCCCTTTATTATTGAGGTTTTTGTTTTTATTGCCTCTCTAATCTCCCTGAGCATTTCACAGTCATTCTTTTTCTGGACTGTTTGTGTTCGAAAAGTATTCTCACTTACACTAGCTGGTCACACATCTTAGGTGCACCATGGAAATCAAGTTGTGACAGTCTTGATTGGTTATCAAGTACAGGAATAAATGCAGTAAAGGGGGATAAACCTGAGAGTCTCTTCATTAAGTTTAGAAGTGGGAGCAACAAGGGTGATGTCATGGTGGGAGTCTGCTATAGACCACCGGACCAGGGGGATGAGGTGGACGAGGCTTTCTTCCGGCAACTCACAAAAGTTACTAGATCGCAGGCCCTGGTTCTCATGGGAGACTTCAATCACCCCAATATCTGCTGGGAGAGCAATACAGCGGTGCACAGACAATCCAGGAAGTTTTTGGAAAGTGTAGGGGACAATTTCCTGGTGCAAGTGCTGGAGGAACCAACTAGGGGCAGAGCTCTTCTTGACCTGCTGCTCACAAACCGGGAAGAATTAGTAGAGGAAGCAAAAGTGGATGGGAGGCAGTGACCATGAGATGGTTGAGTTCAGAATCCTGACACAGGGAAGAAAGGAGAGCAGCAGAATACGGACCCTGGACTTCAGAAAAGCAGACTTTGACTCCCTCAGGGAACTGATGGGCAGGATCCCCTGGGAGAAAAACATGAGGGGGAAAGGAGTCCAGGAGAGCAGGCTGTATTTTAAAGAATCCTTATTGAGGTTACAGGGACAAATCATCCCGATGTGTAGAAAGAATAGTAAATATGGCAGGCGACCAGCTTGGCTTAACAGTGAAATCCTTGCTGATCTTAAAAACAAAAAAGAAGCTTACAAGAAGTGGAAGATTGGACAAATGACCAGGGAAGAGTACAAAAATATTGCTCAGACATGCAGGAGTGGAATCAGGAAGGCCAAATCACACCTGGAGTTGCAGCTAGCAAGAGATGTTAAGAGTAACAAGAAGGGTTTCTTCAGGTATGTTAGCAACAAGAAGAAAGTCAAGGAAAGTGTGGGCCCCTGACTGAATGAGGGAGGCAATCTAGTGACAGAGGATGTGGAAGAAGCTAATGGACTCAATGCTTTTTTTGCCTCTGTCTTCACGAACAAGGTCAGCTCCCAGATTGCTGCACTGGGCAGCACAGCATGGGGAGGAGGTGACCAGCACTCTGTGGAGAAAGAAGTGGTTCGGAACTATTTAGAAAAGCTGGACGTGCACAAGTCCATGGGGCCGGATGCGCTGCATCTGAGGGTGCTAAAGGAGTTGGCGGATGTGATTGCAGAGCCATTGGCCATTATCTTTGAAAACTCATGGTGATCAGGAGAAGTCCCGGACAACTGGAAAAAGGCTAATGTAGTGCCCATCTTTAAAAAAGAAAAGGGATCCTGGGAACTACAGGCCAGTCAGCCTCACCTCAGTCCCTGGAAAAATCATGGAGCAGGTCCTCAAGGAATCAATTCTGAAGCACTTAGAGGAGAGAAAAGTGATCAGGAACAGTCAGCATGGATTCACCAAGGGCAAGTCATGCCTGACTAATCGAATTGCCTTCTGTGGTGAGATAACTGGATCTGTGGATGAGGGGAAAGCAGTGGACATGTTGTTCCTTGACTTTAGCAAAGCTTTTGACACTGTGTCCCACAGTATTCTTGCCAGCAAGTTTAAAGAAGTATGGGCTGGATGAATGGACTATAAGGTGGATAGAAAGTTAGCTAGATTGTTGGGCTCAACGGGTAGTGATCAATGGCTCCATGTCTAGTTGGCAGGCGGTATCAAGTGGAGTGCCCCAAGGGTCGGTCCTCGGGCCGGTTTTGTTCAATATCTTCATAAATGATCTGGAGGATGGTGTGGATTGCATCCTCAGCAAGTTTGCAGATGACACTAAACTGGGAGGAGAGGTAGATACGCTGGAGGGTAGGGATAGGATACAGAGGGCCCTAGACAAATTAGAGGATTGGGCCAAAAGGAATCTGATGAGGTTCAACAAGGACAAGTGCAGAGTCCTGCACTTCGGACGGAAGAATCCCATGCACCGCTACAGACTAGGGACCGAATGGCTCGGCAGCAGTTCTGCAAAAAAGGGCCTAGGGGTTACAGTGGACTAGAAGTTGGATATGAGTCAACAGTGTGCCCTTGTTGCCAAGAAGGCCAATGGCATTTTGGGATATATATGTAGGGGCATTGCCAGCAGATCGAGGGACGTGATCGTTTCCCTCTATTTGACATTGGTGAGGCCTCATCTGGAGTACTGTGTCCAGTTTTGGGCCCCACACTACAAGAAGGATGTAGAAAAATTGGAAAGCGTCCAGCAGAGGGCAACAAAAATGATTAGGGGACTTGAAACACATGACTTATGAGGAGAGGTTGAGGGAACTGGGATTGTTTAGTCTGCAGAAGAGAAGAATGAGGGGGATTTGATAGCTGCTTTCAACTACCTGAAAGGGGGTTCCAAAGAGGATGGCTCTAGACTGTTCTCAGTGGTAGCTGATGACAGAACAAGGAGTAATGGTCTCAAGTTGCAGTGTGGGAGGTTTAGGTTGGATATTAGGAAAAACTTTTTCACTAGGAGAGTGGTGAAACACTGGAATGGGTTACCTAGGGAGGTGGTGGAATCTCCTTCCTTAGATATTTTTAAGGTCAGGCTTGACAAAGCCCTGGCTGGGATGATTTAGTTGGGGCTTGGTCCTGCTCTGAGCAGGGGGTTGGACTAGATGACCTCCTGAGGTCCCTTCCAACCCTGAGATTCTATGATTCTATGATAAAGCGTTAAGTGATTATGACATTGGGAGTAGTTGTTGTTAGTTCTTCTTGGGCTAACCATGTTCTCTAATTTCTAGCAAATCACCATTTGGAGGAACTTGTGGCTTATAAATTCAGCCTTTACCAGATTGGGAAGCCCCCAGATTTTCCAGAATAACCCTAGTGGGTGCAGCGGGAGCGGGTGGAGTTCCTGCCGTAATGCTAGCACTGCAGAACCCGTGGCCTCTCATGGGAGAGCTAAAGCTTTATGCCGATGGTGCCACAATCAATCAAGGAAGGATTTTTACAAACACACCCACATACTCCACAGATGGGAATTTCAAAGCCAACAAGGGGATTTGGACACCCAGTTTCCATTAGCATTAAACCTCCTGCACCGCTCTGCAGATCTCAGCCTCCAGCAGTAGTTCTGTGAGTGCCATAAGCAAGTCCTACGGGCTGAGCAACCTGCACGGGGAGGGAGACGAAAGGCAAGGGGGAAGTGGGCCCAAGTAGTAGAATCGGGGAAATGGGACCAGGACAATAAAGTTTTGAAGGAAGAAAAAGAAGATGATTTTGTTTTGTCCAGTTGGGTCTTCTGAAAAACGTTGGCGACCTGATACCCTTCCTTAAATGGTTACCTTCTCCCACCTCCCTTGCAAGGTTAAAGCTGCCTGGGCCTGTTCTATGATTTTCCTCTTTATGGCCTGGATTCAGCCAGGTGCTTCAGCATGTGCTTCCCTTGAACGGTCTGTGTAGCTCCATTGATTCGATGGGAGTGCTCAAACACCTCATGGAATCAGGGCCTCAGCAGTTTCCATCAGTTCTAAATCAGTCCCGAGTCCATCGTTTTCAGCCTGGATCTCCCAATACCTGTCTTGTTAATGCTCTGGCACATCCATGCCTCATCCTCACTGGCTAGATATTGTCCATGTCGGTTTGCTGTCACCACATAGATGCCTTTTAGTCTCGTAATGGATTGGAGGTTCCTGGAGCAGCATGTTTTATTGTTCCCCCTGGCTCTTCTACTGCTCCATCAAATTCCCATAGTTGCCATGGCTACCCAACCAACACAAATCCTGACCGTAAAAAGCGGAGTGAAGCAAGGACAAAAGTAAAGCTCTAGGAGTCATTGTGCCCAGACAAGAAAGAGAAAAGTCCTCTGCCTTTTAATCAACAACCAGGGCTGCTGCCTTTCACTATGAGCAGATCAGCTGCTTCCCTTTGTTCCCATGTCACAGCAACCTCCAGCTTGATTTGCTCACTGAAAGCTAGAAGGTCACCACACTCCTCAGTCTACCAGCTGCTGCTGGCCTAGCCAGTACTTCCTCATGTCTCGCTGTAGCTTGGGATTTGGGGCTCCTGAAAAAGAAAACACAAAGATGAGGGGACACTTGCATATGCTATCAAAGTGGCTGATTCTGCTGAACTTCATGGCATTGGAGGTCTCATCCATAGAAACAGGTATGGTGGTTTTTCCAGACTGCTTCTTTTTCCAGACTGCTTCTTTTGCTCCCCAGCTGGGCTGATCCAGAACTCGAGCTCTCTATTTGGTTTACTAGTAGAAACCTGACTTTACACTTGAATCTAAAGTGCATATCTGACGTGCACTGTAGCCACACTCCTTCCTATCTTTGCATAGGTGAGAGCTAAATGGTTTCACTAGGATGGGGAGAGATATGTTCATGGCCTATACAGAAGCTGCTATTTTTCCCGGTTTAAAAGGCAGCTGCATAATGCTGAATGATTCATATGGTCTAAGGGGAGACAGGCACCTGTGGCTAGCAGGTGACCATCAGTAGTTTCCCAAATCATGATTGGCTGTGCCCCTGTGTGTATTTGCCTGTGTGAACTCACTGCTAGTTGCGACCTGTCTAAGCATGGAAGACATTCGGCACACTTCCAGGGCCCTGATGTTGTGCTGAGTTGTGCAATGACACGTTGGCATTCACACACAGCTACTTGACAGACTGTTTGCAGTTAATATTTTTCCTAGGGTGTTGAGGCCAAACTCTCATTCACAGTGCAAGAAGAATCACTGTTATCATCATTCCTGTTTCACTTCTGCAGGTGCAAATCAGGAGTAACTGCTCTAATTAATGGAGTTCCACCAGTGTGAAAGTGGTAGAAATTACAGGAAAATCAGGCCCAATGAGTCCAGCCAGGCAGTATGAGTCCTACATGGCATCTTCTGTCCAGGGAAACATGACTGAGTAGGTAGAACCTCTTAACTTGCCTTGGAACAAAATTCTCCCCTCTGTTCTGTGGCATGGGTAAGAGATCCACAGTGTGGACCGGAGAGCAGCATTTTGACCTTAGTCCTGTGGCTGAATGCAGCCCTCTCTCACCCTTGTGCAGCCCCAGTAAGCTGTACAAGGAGCTTGTACGGGTGTGACCAAGTGCTGCATTTGGCTCTCTGTCACATCCAGGTCTGGTTAGCCAAGACAGTGCAGGTGCCTTAGCTGCACCCTACACAGAAAGCTATCTATTGTCCATTGTGTAGCTGCATTGCTAGAATTATCAATACCTGTCTTACCATAGAGAATGAGCACATTCATTGCATGTAATTCACCAGCCCAGTAATCTTACTGGCCTAAGCAAATGTTAGTTTGGAAGGGGTGGCTCCCCATCAGGAGGTGGAAACATTAAGAGGGAGTTTCTACAGTGGAGTCCAGGAGTCAAACCCTTTGGCATAGGAGCGGTAGGTGCTTTCTTGTGTTGGATTTAGTACTTTAATGCCCATGAGGAAAAGTGGGGAAGTGTTTCGAGGTGATGGAGGAAATTCACTGAAACCCAGAGGAACTGGGTTGTGATGGAAGTTCACTTTGCAGGGTTGTCTCATGCCTTCCCTTCCTGTGGGAACTGGAATGAACCGGGGCCCACAGACAGAACGAGACATTTTCCTCGAGGAAGCGTCTGAGAGGGGCATAGGCTACACGGGGAGGAGAGGACGTAGGTGGATGCATATATGCTGGAACAGCCACGCCCCCGGCTTGAAGTAGTTTCCATGACATACGGGTTTTACCGTTTGGTTCAATGGCTCTCAGCACTCCCACTATACACGTTGTTCCCGCACGCCTGGGTGGGCGGACAAGGGCACATGGACCCCAGGAGAGTTTGGAGTGCCCTCGTCACCATGTCCTATCCTCTGGGTAACTCTGTGAGTGCTGGCTGCCCCACACCGGGCACCAGAGCACAGCACAGAATGTTGCACCCATTCCAGATTTTCTCTGCTGTAATGGACTTGCTGTAAAAAACAGAGGGGGAATCCTGGCCCCTTAGGAATTTTTGCCATTGATGTCAGTGGAGCCAGGATTCACCCAGACATGGACCCGAACTGGCACCTCCAATCGAGTCCCCTCTGTGTTTCAGATGGGGTTGGATTCTTCTAGTTCAAATTCCCACCCAGCTGAAATTTTATGAGAACAGCTGGTCTTGTGTGAGCTGCCCCACTCAAGATGGCTCAAGTCTCATCAGGTCAGACAGTTTTACATGTTTTGGGCCAAAATATTATGAGATCAGTTTTTGAGATTTCACTGAGTCAAATCCAGACACAAGTCCTAATCCTGATTTGGCTTTGACCCTAAACCCTAGCCTAAAACAATGCCAGAGCTAAAAATCTGATCTGCTTCTCTGTACCCAATATCATCTGGACAATCTAAACAACACCCCCCTTCAGTGCTGGGGGATCACTGCTGAAGGTTTTGGAGGAGCCAAGCCCTCATCGCTCTGCAAACTAAGCTCCACTGTACAACTTCAAAGGGTATTTCAACAGCAAGCTGCAGGCTTGTTTCTCCAAAGGAGCTGTCTCAGTCAATGATTTGAGATGTAATTGGATTAAAATCACCTGCATAGGACACAAGATGTTTTGGCATCAAGGAGACACGGCCCTTTGGCATTGACAAGCAGGAGAGCTGGAATATGCTGGCACTATAAAGTGCTTCCCCGGCGCTTCCCAGACGTGTGGGCTCCCAGAGGCACAGAGCAGCATTGTTCAGGTCTGTGTGTGTGTAACTGCAATGGCATGGCAGGGAACGTGAGCAGATTCTGTGTGTGCTTAGCCGCAGTGGGCTGCTCCCTTGCGATTTGAGGGCAACAGTCAGAAGGCCCATTAAACGAGCCCCTGGTAATTTGATAGGTTTCAGAGTAGCAGCCATGTTAGTCGAGTTTTGGAGTACACTACAGGAGCAAACCTTTTTCTTTCTGCTCATCAGGACCAGTGGTGCGGGTTCACGGCTGACCATCCCACGGTACAGCAGGGGGCTGTTAGGAGCTGGGAACTTTTCTGACTTTCTCCAGGGCCCAGTCTACCTCCCTGAGGTGGGAGAGACTTTGAAAACTGCAATTCTGCTCCCCACAATTTGCCTTGAGCTTCTCCTCCCCCAGGAGGGAGAGCTGCCCTCTGTGCCCCACAGGTGGAGCTGGGAAGACACCGGGACCAGCAACTGCATTGAGGAGGCAGTGGACACCATCCATTGCACCTCTTTCTCTCCTTGTGAAGAACCCGAGACAGACAGAGCTGGACACGCCCACTCGGAAATTGATGTCCAGTTCATGGAGCCAGCTAAGTTTTTAAACTAAGGGCTGGGGGAAAGTCAACAGGTGTGGAGGAGCACATGGTTCAGACAGAGACATTCCTTAGGGGAAGATCTATTAATGTAGATTCTTTATGTCCTTGTAAGGAGGAGAGGATGGACGATGATAAAATAAAGGCAGGATCTGATAAGAAACAGTCAAATGAGAAAAAGTCCCATTCAATTACATCACATAATGGCAGACAGCTAAAAAGTGACAAATTTTTAAGTGCTTATATACCAATGCTAGGAGTATTTTCCACAGTATGCATCCGATGAAGTGAGCTGTAGCTCACGAAAGCTTATGCTCAGATAAATTGGTTAGTCTCTAAGGTGCCACAAGTCCTCCTTTTCTTTTTGTGAATACAGACTAACTCGGCTGTTACTCTGAAAGCTGTCAAAATGCTAGGAGTCTAAATAATAAGATGGGTGAACTAGAGTGCCTTGTATTAAATTAAGATATAGATATAATAGGCATCACAGAAACTTGGTGGGATGAGGATAATCAATGGGACACAGGTTTCAGAGATTTGTGCTGGAAATGGCCCAACCTGATGATCACTTTAGATAAGCTATTACCAGCAGGACAGTGGGGTGGGAGGAGGTATTGTTTCATATTCTCTGTGTATATATAAAGTCTGCTGCAGTTTCCACGGTATGCATCCGATGAAGTGAGCTGTAGCTCACGAAAGCTCATGCTCAAATAAATTGGTTAGTCTCTAAGGTGCCACAAGTACTCCTTTTCTTTTTCTGGTTTCAGAGAGGTAGCCGTGTTAGTTTGTATCAGCAAAAAGAACGAGGAGGACTTGTGGCACCTTAGAGACTAACCAATTTATTTGGGCATAAGCTTTCGTGGGCTACAGCCCACTTCATTAGATGCATGCAGTGGAAATTACAGTAGAAAGATATATATATATATACAGAGAACATGAAAAAATGCCATACCAACTCTAACAAGACTAATCAATTAAGGTGGGCTATTATCAGCAGGAGAAAAAAAACTTTTGTAGTGCTAATCAGGATGGCCCATTTCAAATAGTTGACAAGAAGGTGTGAGTAAGAATAGGGGGGAAATTAGCATGGGGAAATAGTTTTTAGTTTGTGTAATGACTCATCCACTCCCAGTCTTTATTCAAGCCTAATTTAATGTTGTCCAGTTTGCAAATTAATTCCAGTTCTGCAGTTTCTCTTTGGAGTCTGTTTTTTTGTTGAAGAATTGTGACTTTTAGGTCTGTAGTTGAGTGTCCAGAGAGGTTGAAGTGTTCTCCGACTGGTTTTTGAATGTTATAATTCTTGACATCTGATTTGTGTCCATTTATTCTTTTGCGTGTTGTGACAAAGTTCCTCCTCTACCTTGGTGGGTCTTGTGCTTATTGGCGGATTTGCTCACCTCAGAGATTCACAGCAACCCTCAGTTTGGCAGTTTTTGTGAACCCACAGTCCAGGTCAACTCCTCCTATGTTGGATCAGGAGTTGGGAGGTTTGGGGGAAACACAGGCCCGCCCTCTACTCTGGGTTCCAGCCCAGGGCCCTATGGAATGCAGCTGTCTAGAATGCCTCCTGGAACAGCTGTGCGACAGCTACAACTCCCTGGGCTACTTCCCCATGGCCTCCTCCCAAAACCTTCTTTATCCTCACCATAGGACCTTCCTCCTGGTATCTGATAATGGCTTGTACTCCTCAGTCCTCCAAAAGTATGTTTTCTCACTCTCAGCTCCTAGTGCCTCTTGCTCCCAGCTCCTCACACGCATACCACAAACTGAAGTGAGCTCCTTTTTAAACCCAGGTACCCTGATTAGCCTGCCTTAATTGATTCTAGCAGCTTTCTTGATTGGCTGCAGGTGTTCTAATCAGCCTGTCTGCCTTAATTGTTTCCAGAAAGTTCCTGATTGTTCTGGAACCTTCCCTGTTACCTTACCCAGGGAAAAGGGACCTACTTAACCTGGGGCTAATATATCTGCCTTCTATCACTCTCCTGTAGCCATCTGGCCCGACCCTGTCACAGTAGAGACTGTCCAGTTTGGCCAGTGTACATGGCAGAGGGGCATTGCTGGCATGTTACTCACACCTTCTTGTCAACTGTTTGAAATGGGCCATCCTGATTATCACTACAAAATTTTTTTTTCTCCTGCTGATAATAGCCCACCTTAATTGATTAGTCTCATTAGAGTTGGTATGGCAACACCCATTTTTTCATGTTCTCTGTATATATATATCTTTCTACTGTATTTTCCACTGCATGCATCTGATGAAGTGGAAAATACAGTCTCTAAGGTGCCACAAGTACTCCTCATTCTTTTCAATGGGACACAGTAATACCAGGGTACAAAATATATCAGAAGGACAGAACAGGTTGTGCTGGTGGGGGAGTGGCACTATATGTGAAAGAAAACGTAGAATTAAATGAAGTAAAAATCTTAAATGAACCAAACTGTACCATAGAATCTCTATGGATGGAAATTCCATGCTTGAATAATAAGAATATAGCAGTAGGGATATATTACTGACCACCTGACCAAGATGATGATAGTGACTGTGAAATGCTCAGAGAGATTAAAGAGGCTATTAAAAAAAACCCTCAATAATAATGGGGGATTTCAACTATCCCTGTATTGACTGGGTACCTGTCCCCTCAGGATGGGATACAGAGATGAAGTTTCTTGACATCTTAAATGACTGCTTCTTGGAGCAGCTAGTTCTGGAATCCACAAGGGGAGAGACAATTCTTGATTTAGTCCTAAGTGGAGCACAGGATCTGGTCCAAGAGGTGAATATAACTGAATCGCTTGCTAATAGTGACCAAAATATAATAACATTTAACATTCCTGTGGTGGGAAGAACACCTCAGCAGCCGAACACTGTGGTATTTAATTTCAGAAAGGGGAACTATGCAAAAATGAGCCAGTTAGTTAAACAGAAATGTAAAGGTACAGTGACTGGAGTGAAATCCCTACAAGCTGCATGGACACTTTTCAAAGACACCATAATAGAGGCCCAACTTAAATGTATACCCCAAATTAAAAAACACAGTAAAAGAACTAAAAAAAGAGCCACCGTGGCTTAACAGCCATGTAAAAGAAGCAGTGAGAGATAAAAAGGCATCTTTTAAAAAGTGCAAGTCAAATCCTAGTGAGGTAAATAGAAAGGAGCATAAACTCTGCCAAATGAAGTGTAAAAATATCATTAGGACAGCCAAAAAAGAATTTGAAGAACAACTAGCCAAAGACTCAAAAAGTAATAGCAAAAAAAATTTTTAAGTACGTCGGAAGCAGGAAGCTGCTAAACAACCAGTGGGGCCATTGGACGATCGAGATGCTAACGGAGCACTCAAGGGTGATAAGGCCATTGCAGAGAAACTAAATTAATTCTTTGCATCGGTTTTCCGGGCTGAGGATATGAGGGAGATTTTAAACCTGAGCCATTCTTTTTAGGTGACAAATCTGAGGAACTGTCCCAGATTGAGGTATCATTAGAGGAGGATTTGGAACAAAATGATAAATTAAACAATAGTAAGTCACCAGGACCAGATGGTATTCACCCAAGAGTTCTGAAGGGACTCAAATGTGAAATTGCAGAACTACTAACTGTAGTTTGTAACCTATCATTTAAATCAGCTTCTGTACCCGATGACTGGAGGAGAGCTAATGTGACACCAATTTTTTAAAAGGGCTCCAGAGGTGATCCCGGCAATTACAGGCCTGACTTCAGTGCCGGGAAAACTGGTTGAAACTATAATAGAGAACAGAATTGTCAGACACAGATGAACATAATTTGTTAGGGAAGAGTCAACATAGCTTTTGTAAAGAGAAATTATGCCTCACCAATGTATTAGAATTCTTTGAAGGGGTCAACAAGCATGTGGACAAGGGGGATCCAGTGGATATAGTGTACTTAGATTTTCAGAAAGTCTTTGACAAGGTTCCTCACCAAAGGCTCTTAAGCAAACTCTTAAGTAAGCAGTCATGGGATAAGAGGGCAGGTCTTCTCATGGATCAGTAACTGGTTAAAAGATAGGAAACAACGGATAGGAATAAATGTCTGTTTTCAGAATGGAGAGAGGTAAATAGTGGTGTCCTCCAGGGGTCTGTACTAGGATTCATAAATGATCTGGAAAAAGGGTAAACAGTGGGGTGGCAAAATTTGCAGATGATACGAAAGGCTTTGAGCCGGGGCAACTGCTTCAAGCTAGCAGCCCTATAAAAAAGCAGCCAGTTGCGAACCAAGTGAGCTGCGAACCGAGGAGAAGCAAACAGAGGGAGTTTACCTGGGAACCATCCATGAGGAGCTACAGTGAGTGCTGCATTAGGGGGCTGTGTTGTGAGCTGGTGGGATGAATATCTGAGTGTCTATCTGCTGTGACTATTTGTTTGACTGGTGCTCGTTGCAGGGACTGTTTGACCGTGTGTTTGTTTGAAAAGTGTGAATTGGGAGTGCTTTGTTACAGGTGGGCCTTGAGTGGTTGATTGGAGGGAAGGCTTTGAGCCAGCAACCTTGTAAAAAAGCAGCCAGTTGCGAACAGAGTGAGCTGCGAATAGAGGAGAAGGAAACAGAGGGATTTTGCCTGGGAGTTCGCCTGCGGGGGGCGCCCCCACAGATTTTTTGCCTTTCAGGCTTCTGTGAGCAGTAAATACAACATCTGAAGAGGCTCTTAGAAGGAAGACAATATGGATAGTGAGCAATCAGCTGTTGTGACATGCACAGGATGTGCCATTTTGTCTTTCTCCCAGAGGACAGAAGCGATTTCATCTGTACGAAGTGCAAGCTGGTCTCCATACTGGAAGAGAAGGTTAAAGGATTAGAGACCCAAGTATCAACCCTGCGTTGCATCAGAGAAAACAAAGACTTTCTGGATAGAAGTCAGCGTTTGGTACTGCAGGAACAGCATGCTGAAGAATCTGAGAGGGCAGTGCAGAACGGGGAAGAAAATTGGCAGCATGTGACCTCCAGAAGAAGAAAGAGGCGAACCCATGTACCCCCAATGCAGATAGAGGTAAGGAACCTTTTTCAGGCTCTCTGCACAGGTACTATGGTGGAGAATGGTTTGGAAGAGCCCTCTGAGGGAAGAGATCAGGAGACCCCATCGACCAGAAGGCATGGGATGCATTCTCCTAGGAATAGGGGTTCCACGATCACCACTCCCAAGAGGAGGAGATGGGTGGTGGTGGTCTGGGAATCCCTCCTAAGGGAGATTGAGTCATCCATCTGCTATCCAGACCGGGAAACTCGAGACATGTGCTGCTTGCCTGGTGCTAGAATTCAGGATGTGATGGAGTGTCTGCCGAGTCTGATCAAGCCCTCGGACCGGTACCTCTTCCTGCTTCTCCATTTTGGCACCAATGATACTGCCAAGAATGACCTTGAGCGGGTCACTGCAGACTACGTGGCTCTGGGAAGAAGGATAAAGGAGTTTGAGGTGCAAGTATGTTCTCATCTATCCTCCCTCTTGAAGGAAAAGGCCCAGATAGGGATCATCGAATTGTGGAAGTAAATGCGTGGTTATGCAGATGGTGTCGGAGACAGGGCTTTGGATTCTTCAACCATGGGATGTGGTTCCAGGAAGAAGGATTGCTTGGAAGAGATGGGATCCACCTAACGAAGACTGGGAAGAGTATCTTTGCAGGCAGGCTTGCTAACCTAGTGAGGAGGGCTTTAAATTAGGTTTGCCAGAGGATGGAGACCTAAGCCCTGAGGTAAGTGGGGTAGTGGGATACCAGGAGGAAACATAAGGACGAGGGTGCAACAGGGGAGGCCTCCTGATTCCTATTGAGAAAGTACCGCAATCGGCTAGTTATCTTAGGTGCCTGTACACAAATGCAAGAAGCCTGGGAAACAAGCAGGAAGAATTGGAAGTCCTGGCACAGTCAAGGAACTATGATGTGACTGGAATAACAGAGACTTGGTGGGGTAACTCACATGACTGGAGCACTGTCATGGATGGGTATAAATTGTTCAGGAAGGACAGGCGGAGGAGAAAAGTTGGGGGAGTTGCACTGTATGTAAGAGCAGTATGATTGCTCAGAGCTGAAACTGGAGAAAAACTGGAAACTGGAGAAAAGCCTGTTGAGAGTCTTTGGGTTAAGTTTAGAGGTGAGAACAACAAGGGTGATGTCATGGTGGGCGTCTGCTATAGACCGCCAGACCACAGGACGAGGTAGACGAGGCTTTCTTTGGACAACTAACAGAAGTTTCCAGATCACAGGCCCTGGTTCTCATGGGAGACTTCAATCACCCTGACATCTGCTGGAAGAGCAAAACAGCAGTGCACAGACAATCCAGGAAGTTTTTGTAGATAATAATACCTCTCAGATACCGTTTTTCATCCACAGATCTCTACGCACAATGTTGGGGACAACTTCCTGGTGCAAGTGCTGGAGCAACCAACTAGGGGCCGTGATCCTCTTAACCTGCTGCTCACAAACCGGGAAGAATTGGTAGGGGAAGTAGAAGTGGATGGCAACCTGGGCAGCAGTGACCACGAGATGGTCGAGTTCAGGATCCTGGCAAAAGAAAGAAAGGAGAGCAGCAGAATATGGACCATGGACTTCAGGAAAGCAGACTTTGACTCCCTCAGGGAACTGATGAGCAGGATCCCCTGGGAGGCTAATCTGAGGGGAAAGGAGTCCAGGAGAGCTGGCTGTATTTTAAAGAAGCCTTATTGAGAGAGCAGGAACAAACCATCCTGATGTGCAGAAAGAATAGCAAATATGGCAGGTGACCAACTTGACTTAACAGAAATCTTTGGTGAGCTTAAACACAAAAAGGAAGCTTACAAGAAGTGGAAACTTGGACAGATGACTAGGGAGGAGTATAAAAATATTGTTCAAGCATGCCAAGGAGTAATCAGGAAGGCCAAAGCACAATTGGAGTTGCAGCTGGCAAGGGATGTGAAGGGGAACAAGAAGGGTTTCTACAGGTATGTTAGCAACAAGAAGTTCAGGGAAAGTGTGGAACCCTTACTCGATGGGGGAGGCTACCTAGTGACAGATGATGTGGAAAAAGCTGAAGTACTCAATGCTTTTTTTGCCTTGGTCTTCACAGACAAGGTCAGCTCCCAGACTGCTGCACTGGGCATCACAGTATGGGGCGGAGGCGAGCATCCCTCAGTGGTGAAAGAACAGGTTAAGGACTATTTAGAAAAGCTGGACATGCACAAGTCCATGGAGCCGGATGCGCTGCATCCGAGGGTGCTGAGGAGTTGGCTGATGTGATTGCAGAGCCCTTGGTCATTATATCTGAAAACTCATGGTGATTGAGGGAGTTCCAGCACGATTGGAAAAAGTCTAATATAGTGTACATCTTTTAACAAGGGAAGAAGGAGAACCCAGGGAACTACAGACTGGTCAGCCTCACCTCAGTCCCTGGAAAAATCATGGAGCAGGTCCTCAAGAAATCCGTTTTGAAGCACTGGGAGGAGAGGAAGGTGATCAGGAACAGTCAACATGGATTCACCAAGGGCAAGTCATGCCTGACTAACCTGATTGCCTTCTATGATGAGATAACTGGCTCTGTGGGTATGGGGAAAGCGGTGGACGTGATATATCTTGACTTTAGCAAAGCTTTTGATACGGTCTCTCACAGTATTCTTGCCAGCAAGTTAAAGAAGTATGAACTGGATGAATGGACTATAAGGTGGATAGAAAGCTGGCTACATTGTCAGGCTCAACGGGTAGTGATCAACAGCTCAATTGTCTAATTGGCAATCGGTATCAAGCGGAGTGCTCCAACGGTCGGTTTTGTACAATATCTTCATTAACGATCTGGATGATGGGATGGACTGCAGCCTCAGCAACTTTGCAGAAGACACTAAACTGGGGGGAGAGATAGATATGCTGCAACTGGTTATAGTGGACAACATTGGTTCGAGTGATCATGAATTAATTCAGTTTAAACTAAATAGGAGGGTAAATGAAAACATGTCTGCAACTAGGGTCCTTGATTTCAAAAGGGCAAAATTTTAAAAATGAAGGGAATTAGTTTGGAAATGGACTTGACTGAAAAAAAAATGGTTTCTGACCTTCCCTAACTGGTGTTTCATAGATTCATCGATATTAAGGTCAGAAGGGACCATTATAATCATCTAGTCTGACCTCCTGCACAATGCAGGCCACCGAATCTCACCCACCCACTCCTGCAATAAACCTCTCACCTATGTCTGAGCTATTGAAGTCCTCAAATCATGGTTTAAATACTTCAAGGTGCAGAGAATCCTCCAGCAAGTGACCCGTGCCCCATGCTGCAGAGGAAGGTGAAAAACCCCCAGGACCTCTTCCAATTTGCCCTGGAGGAAAATTCCTTCCCAACCCCAAATATGGCAATCAGCTGAACCCTGAGCATGTGGGCAAGATTCACCAGCCGGATACCCAAGAAAGAATTCTCTGTAGTAACTGAGATCCCACCCCATCTAACATCTCATCACAGGCCATTGGGCCTATTTACCATGAATAGTTAAAGATCAATTAATTGCCAAAATCATGTTATCCCATCATACCGTCTCCTCCATAAACTTATTGAGTTTAATCTTGAAGCCAGATAGGTCTTTTGCCCCCACTGCATCGCTTGGAAGGCTATTCCAGAACTTCACTCCTCTGATGGTTAGAAACCTTCATCTAATTTCAAGTCTAAACTTCCTGATGGCCAGTTTATATCCATTTGTTCTTGTGTCCACATTGGTACTGAGGTTAAATAATTCCTCTACTTCTCTGGTATTTATCCCTCTGATATATTTATAGAGAGCAATCATGTCTACCCTCAGCCTTCTTTGGGTTAGGCTAAACAAGCCAAGCTCCTTGAGTCTCCTTTCATAAGACAGGTTTTCCATTCCTCGGATCATCCGAGTAGCCCTTCTCTGTACCTGTTCCAGTTTGAATTCATCCTTCTTAAACATGGGAGACCAGAACTGCACACAGTATTCCAGGTGAGGTCTCACCATTGCCTTGTATAACGGCACTAACACCTCCTTATCTCTAGTGCAAATACCTGGCCTGACGCATCCCAAGACTGCATTAGCCTTTTTCACGGCCATATCACATTGACGGCTCATAGTCATCCTGTGGGCAACCAATACTCCAAGGTCCTTCTCCTCCTCCGTTACTTCTAATTGATGCGTCCCCAGCTTGTAACTAAAATTCTTGTTATTAATCCCTAAATGCATGACCTTACACTTCTCACTATTAAATTTCATCCTATTACTATTACTCCAGTTTACAAGGTCATCCAGATCCTCCTGTATGATATCCCGGTCCTTCTCTAAATTGGCAATACCTCCCAGCTTTGTATCATCCGCAAACTTTATTAGCGCACACTCACCTTTTGTGCCGAGGTCAGTAATAAAAAGATTAAATAAGATTGGTCCCCAAACCGATCCCTGAGGAACTCCACTGGTAACCTCCCTCCAGCCTGACAGTTCACCTTTCAGTAGGACCCGTTGTAGTCTCCCCTTTAACCAATTCCTTATCCACCTTTCAATTTTCCTATTGATCCCAATCTTATCCAATTTAACTAATAATTCCCCATGTGGCACCGTATCAAACGCTTTACTGAAATCGAGGTAAATTAGATCCACTGCGTTTCCTTTGTCTAAAAAATCTGTTACTTTCTCAAAGAAGGAGATCAGGTTGGTTTGGCACAATCTACCTTTTGTAAAACCATGTTGTATTTTGTCCCATTTACCATTGACCTCAATGTCCTTAACTACTTTCTCCTTCAAAATTTTTTCCAAGACCTTGCATACTACAGATGTTAAACTAACAGGCCTGTAGTTAAACGGATCACCTTTTTTCCCTTTCTTAAAAATAGGAACTATGTTAGCAATTCTCCAGTCATATGGTACAACCCCTGAGTTTACAGATTCATTAAAAATTCTTGCGAATGGGCTTGCAATTTCATGTGCCAGTTCCTTTAATATTCTTGGATGAAGATTATCTGGGCCCCCCGATTTAGTCCCATTAAGCTGTTCGAGTTTCGCTTCTACCTCAGATAAGGTAATATCGACCTCCACTTCCTCATTCCCATTTGTCATGCTACCATTATCCCTAAGATTCTCATTAGCCTCATTAAAGACTGAGGCAAAGTATTTGTTTAGATATTGGGCCATGCCTAGATTATCCTTGACCTCTACTCCATCCTCAGTGTTTAGCGGTCCCACTTCTTCTTTCTTTGTTTTTTTCTTATTTATATGGCTATAGAACCTTTTACTATTGGTTTTAATTCCCTTTGCAAGGTCCAACTCTACTTGACTTTTAGCCTCTCTCACTTTATCCCTACATGTTCTGACCTCAATAAGGTAGCTTTTCTTACTGATCTCTCCCACCTTCCACTCCCTGTATGCTTTCTGCTTTTTCTTAATCACCTCTCTGAGATGCTTGCTCATCCAGCTTGGTCTACAACTCCTGACTATGAATTTTTTCCCCCTTTCTTGGGATGCAGGCTTCTGATAGCTTCTGCAGCTTTGACTTGAAGTAATCTCAGGCCTCCTCTGCCTTTAGATCCATAAATTCTTCAGTCCAATCCGCTTCCCTAACTAATTTCCTTAATTTTTGAAAGTCAGCCTTTTTGAAATCAAAAACCCTAGTCGCAGATTTATTTTTGTTTATCCTTCAGTTCAGTTTGAACTGAATTAGCTCATGATCGCTCGAACCAGGGTTGTCCCCTACAGCCATTTCTTCTATGAGGTCCTCACTACTCACCAAAACCAAATCTAAAATGGCATCCCCTCTAGTCGGTTCAGTAACTACTTGGTGAAGGAATCCATCAGCTATCGCATCTAGGAACATCTGAGCCCTATTATTATTACTAGCACTTGTCCTCCAGTCTATATCTAGGAAGTTAAAGTCTCCCATGATCACGCAGTTTCCATTAGTATTTACTTTATTAAAAACACTAAAGAGGGCTCTATCCATATCCAGATCGGATCCCGGCGATCTATAGCACACCCCAAGCAGTATTACAGGGGGGCTCTAGTAGTTTTCTTCCCCAATGTGATTTTTGCCCAGATGGACTCTGTCTTATCCATTCCATCGCTTCTTATTTCTTTACATTCTACCTCATCATTGGTATACAATGCTACTCCACCACCTTTACCTTTATTTCTGTCTTTCCTAAACAGCACTTACCCTTCAATACCCGTACTCCAGTCATGGCTACTATTCCACCATGTTTCTGTTATCCCTACAGGTTTCACTTCCTGTACCAGTAACTCTAGTTCCTCCATTTTGTTACCTGGGCTACTCGCATTGGTGTACAAACATCTTCATTTTTGCTGTTTGGCCTCGCTCACATTCTTTACCCGATTAGGCACAGACATTCTACAGCCAGTATCACCTATTAGACGGGTACCCACACTGCCCTTCCTCCTCATGTCCATTCTCCTACCCACGGCTGTATCCTTTCTTACTTTGTTTTCTTCCCTCTCAATGTTAAAATTCGGCGTGGAGATTACCTGGACATCTCCCAACCATCTCCCCCAAATTCCTAGTTCAAAGCTCTCTTAATCAGTTGTGCCAGCCTCCATCCTAGACGTCTATGTCCTTCCCTACTCAGATGAAGTCCATCCCGAGAGAACTGTCCTCTGTCCAGGAATGCCTCCCAGTGGCCATATATCCCAAAGCCCTCCTTCTAGCACCACTGCCTAAGCAGTGTTGTTCATCGTAACCTTGTCACACTTTTGTTGCCCTTCTCTAGGAACAGGCAGAATCCCACTGAAGATCACCTGAGCCTCGATTTCCTAAAGCGTCTTTCCCAGCCTGGCATAGTCTCCCTTGATACGTTCCAGCGAGAATCTACCGGTATCATTTGTTCCCACATGAAGGACGATCAGTGGATTCTTTCCTGCTCCCTTTAGGATCCTCTTCAACCTCAGGTCCACATCCCGTACCTTAGCACCTGGAAGACAGCACACCCTTCTATTCTCTGGATCAGCTCTGGTTACAGGCCTTTCCATTCTTCTCAGTAAGGAGTCCCCGATCACATAGACCTGCCTTTTCCTGGTGATGGTGCGATTCTCCAGTCTATCCCCTGTTCCCGCTGGCTGCAAGTTCTTTCCATTCCTATTCTCCCTTGTAATGCTCTTCAAGCCATCCTGTATCCTCCTGGGACTCATATTTGGTATAGTCTCCATTGACTCTTCCCCTTTTTATATAGGACTAGCAGCTCTTCTCTTCTTCCTTGCCCTTCCACCTTCAGTGACCACCTGCTAAGCCCCTTCTTCATTTTCCAACTCTGCAAACCTGTTCTTGAGCTCTATTTCTTCTTCACTAGCCCGTCTTTTCCTCTGCCTGGTTCTCTTAGTCACATTCTTCCACTGTCCATTTTCTTCACCCAGCAGTCTCCCCTCAGAGTTCTTCGGTCCTGCTTCCATCTGCAAGTCTGAGCTTTTCCCTTCAACCGCCTCATGTCTTTGCTCCATAATCCGCTCGAACTCCGTTCTAAACTCAACCAGACTTTCCACCTGCACCTCCAATCCTTGGATCTTTTCTTCCATCAGCTCAATCAGACGGCATTTCATGCAGAAAAAACTCTTTCCAGGTCCCCCCTCCAGGATCATGGACATACCGCAGCTTCCACATCCAGTCATCTTCATAGTGTCTTCCACTACTTGGGTCACTTCCACTGCTGCCTCTGTGTCTGTCATCGCCTTCCCACCTAAATCCTGTTAATCTGGGAAACACAAACCACACACAGACCCCACCACCCGCAGCAAACAAACCCCCAACAAGCACCGCAACATGAACTCCCCTTTCAAACTCCCAGTCAAACTCCCCTGTTTACAGCTCCGTTTGCTGGCTCCTGGGCTGCTGGAGCTGTCTGTGCTTGCTCATGTCCATTCCAATGTGTTCTTCAAGATGTGTTGCTTATGTCCATTCCAATGCAGCTGCGTGCTCGCCCCAAGCACCATCACCGGAAAGATTTCCCCTCAATGGTATCGGTCGGGTCGGTTCTGGTGGCCCCTGGAGTCGTGCCCTCATGCCATGGTATATAGGGCCCTGCTGACCCACCGCCCCCTCAGTTCCTTCTTGCCAGCTAACTCCGACAGAGGAGCAGCAGAGGGGAGGGGGTTGGTATGGACATGAGCAACACATCTCGAAGAACAACAGTTACAGAAGGTCAGGAACTGTTTTTTCTTCGAGCGCTTGCTCAGGTCCATTCCAATGTAGCTGATGCCCAAGCAGTTCCACAGCTGGAGGGTTCGGAGTTCGCTGATTGTAGCACCACTCAGCCAAAGCCTGCATCATCTCTAGCTTGCTGGGTGATGGCATGTGACTTGAACGTGTGGATGGACAACCATGTCGCCACTCTACAGATGTCGTGAATTGGAACCCGCGCCATGAATGCCACCGCTGATGCTTGAGCCCTTGTAGAGGAGCTGGGACCTTCACCAGGTCATGTCAAGTACGGATACAGGACGTGATCCACGATTCTTGAAATTCTCTGGACCGAGACTGGGCAGCCTTTAAATCTGTCTGCAATGGCTACTAAAAGCTGAGCGGATTTCTGAAAGGGTTGAATTCTTTTTATGTAAATCTCCCCCACTGCAACTTGAGACCATTACTCCTTGTTCTGTCATCTGCTACCACTGAGAACAGCCTAGATCCATCCTCTTTGGAACCCCCTTTCAGGTAGTTGAAAGCAGCTATCAAATCCCCCCTCATTCTTCTCTTCTGAAGACTAAACATTCCCAGTTCCCTCAGCCTCTCCTCATAAGTCATGTGTTCTAGACCCCTAATCATTTTTGTTGCCCTCCGCTGGACTCTTTCCAATTTTTCCACATCCTTCTTGTATTGTGGGGCCCAAAACTGGACACAGTACTCCAGATGAGGCCTCACCAATGTCGAATAGAGGGGAAAAATCACGCTATGATGCAGTTGGATTCCCCACTGATCCAGTGGCAGACCACTCTGGCACTATTAGGGCCCTGGGTCAGGACCCAGTGGAGTTGGGTGGGCCTGGTCCCTCTACCCCGACACTACCTCCCCTTTGGTGGCAGCCCCTGGATTTGGCCACTAGGCCATGCTGCCCTGCACTCAAGGGCTGCTATATTGACTCTGGCCACTAGGACATGCAGTGCTACACTTGGGGGTCAATATATTGACTCTGGCCAATAGGCTACACTGCCCTGTGCTTGTGGGCGGCCATATTGTCTTGGGCCATTAGGCCACATAGCCAAAACCCAAGAGCCGCCGCTTTGACTCTGGCCACTGGGCAACACTGTTGTGGGGCCCAGAACAGTCCAGTAGACTGTAACCATGGTGTCAGCACAACCATGACCCACCTCGAAGGGGAATGGGGTGTGCATACACCACCCCACTGGAGAATTGCAAATTTAGTATCTACATTTAAGAGAAGGAAAAAAAGTGAGCTGGGAAACTACAGGCCTGTTAGATTTGACCTCAGCTGTATGCAAAGTCTTGGAACAAATTTTGAAAGAAAGTTAAGGACATAGAGGTAAATGGTAACTGGGATAAACTACAACATGGTTTTACAATAGATAGATCATGTCAGACCAGCCTGGCCTCTTTCTTTAAGAAGATAACTGATTTTGTAGACAAAGGAAAACATTTGATGCAGTTCCACATGGGAAATTACTAGTGAAATTGAAGCAGATGGGGTGGTTTGTTATTGTAGGGTTGCTGAGGATGTGCACTGTGCTGTGTGCACTGGTTTGTTATTGTAGGGCTGCTGCTGCTGAGGTCCAGGCTGCGTATGCGCCTTTGTTATCACTGAGTTGGTCATGAGCACTGGAAGGTGCATGCTGATTTGTTACTGTAGGGTTGATCATATATGAACAAGTTAAAAATATTTTTAAATGGTGAAAAATAATCCCTCACCAGCATGTGGCGCAGAGCCTGCCTGCTGCTGGGGAGCAGCGTTTGGCTAATGCAGGGATGGAATGAGCTTGTTTTAATTGGCAAAGCTCTAGTGCGTTTACTCGGAAAGGAAAGTGACACCACTGTTGTTTTTTTAATTTGCTTGCTGGGAAAACACGTCTGGAGGAGTGAGGCCCTCTGCAGAGTCTGGGAACGATGTAAATACACAGGTTGTGTGCGCACCCAGATTCCAGCCTTGTGGGCCTCCTAGGAACTCCTGTGTTAAACGTCTGTGAGCTTTCTAGGTCTCCATGGGAGGGGCAGTGCGGGAGGAGGGTCAAAGGCTTGCAGAGATGCACTATAGGAGAGATTTCAGAGTAACAGCCGTGTTAGTCTGTATTCGCAAAAAGAAAAGGAGTACTTGTGGCACCTTAGAGACTAACCAATTTATTTGAGCATGAGCTTTCATGAGCTACAGCTCACTTCATCAGATGCATACCGTGGAAACTGCAGCAGACTTTATATATACACAGAGAATATGAAACAATACCTCCTCCCACCCCACTGTCCTGCTGGTAATAGCTTATCTAAAGTAATCATCAGGTTAGGCCATTTCCAGCACAAATCCAGGTTTTCTCACCCTCCACCCCCCCACACAAATTCACTCTCCTGCTGGTGATAGCCCATCCAAAGTGACAACTCTTTACACAATGTGTTCTTTACTTCCGCAGGTGGGTATTGTAGTTGTAAGAAAGCTTGACAGAGATCTTGTAGGTTTCAGAGTAACAGCCGTGTTAGTCTGTATTCGCAAAAAGAAAAGGAGTACTTGTGGCACCTTAGAGACTAACCAGTTTATTTGAGCATGAGCTTTCGTGAGCTACAGCTCACTTCATCAGATACATACCGTGGAAACTGCAGCAGACTTTATATATACACAGAGAATATGAAACAATACCTCCTCCCACCCCACTGTCCTGCTGGTAATAGCTTATCTAAAGTAATCGTCAGGTTAGGCCATTTCCAGCACAAATCCAGGTTTTCTCACCCTCCACCCCCCCACACAAATTCACTCTCCTGCTGGTGATAGCCCATCCAAAGTGACAACTCTTTACACAATGTGCATGATAATGAAGTTAGGCCATTTCCTGCACAAATCCAGGTTCTCTCACTCCCTCACCCCCCTCCAAAAACCCACCCCCATACACACACAGACTCACTCTCCTGCTGGTAATAGCTCGTCCAAACTGACCACTCTCCAAGTTTAAATCCAAGTTAAACCAGAACATCTGGGGGGGGGGGGGGGAGGAAAAAACAAGAGGAAATAGGCTACCTTGCATAATGACTTAGCCACTCCCAGTCTCTATTTAAGCCTAAATTAATAGTATCCAATTTGCAAATGAATTCCAATTCAGCAGTTTCTCGCTGGAGTCTGGATTTGAAGTTTTTTTGTTTTAAGATAGCGACCTTCATGTCTGTGATTGCGTGACCAGAGAGATTGAAGTGTTCTCCGACTGGTTTATGAATGTTATAATTCTTGACATCTGATTTGTGTCCATTTATTCTTTTACGTAGAGACTGTCCAGTTTGACCAATGTACATGGCAGAGGGGCATTGCTGGCACATGATGGCATAAATCACATTGGTGGATGTGCAGGTGAACGAGCCTCTGATAGTGTGGCTGATGTTATTAGGCCCTGTGATGGTGTCCCCTGAATAGATATGTGGGCACAATTGGCAACGGGCTTTGTTGCAAGGATAAGTTCCTGGGTTAGTGGTTCTGTTGTGTGGTATGTGGTTGTTGGTGAGTATTTGCTTCAGGTTGCGGGGCTGTCTGTAGGCAAGGACTGGCCTGTCTCCCAAGATTTGTGAGAGTGTTGGGTCATCCTTTAGGATAGGTTGTAGATCCTTAATAATGCGTTGGAGGGGTTTTAGTTGGGGGCTGAAGGTGACGGCTAGTGGCGTTCTGTTATTTTCTTTGTTAGGCCTGTCCTGTAGTAGGTAACTTCTGGGAACTCTTCTGGCTCTATCAATCTGTTTCTTTACTTCCGCAGGTGGGTATTGTAGTTGTAAGAAAGCTTGACAGAGATCTTGTAGGTGTTTGTCTCTGTCTGAGGGGTTGGAGCAAATGCGGTTGTATCGCAGAGCTTGGCTGTAGACGATGGATCGTGTGGTGTGGTCAGGGTGAAAGCTGGAGGCATGCAGGTAGGAATAGCGGTCAGTAGGTTTCCGGTATAGGGTGGTGTTTATGTGACCATTGTTTATTAGCACTGTAGTGTCCAGGAAGTGGATCTCTTGTGTGGACTGGACCAGGCTGAGGTTGATGGTGGGATGGAAATTGTTGAAATCATGGTGGAATTCCTCAAGGGCTTCTTTTCCATGGGTCCAGATGATGAAGATGTCATCAATATAGCGCAAGTAGAGTAGGGGCTTTAGGGGACGAGAGCTGAGGAAGCGTTGTTCTAAATCAGCCATAAAAATGTTGGCATACTGTGGGGCCATGCGGGTACCCATAGCAGTGCCGCTGATCTGAAGGTATACATTGTCCCCAAATGTGAAATAGTTATGGGTAAGGACAAAGTCACAAAGTTCAGCCACCAGGTTAGCCGTGACATTATCGGGGATAGTGTTCCTGACGGCTTGTAGTCCATCTTTGTGTGGAATGTTGGTGTAGAGGGCTTCTACATCCATAGTGGCCAGGATGGTGTTATCAGGAAGATCACCGATGGATTGAAGTTTCCTCAGGAAGTCAGTGGTGTCTCGAAGGTAGCTGGGAGTGCTGGTAGCGTAGGGCCTGAGGAGGGAGTCTACATAGCCAGACAATCCTGCTGTCAGGGTGCCAATGCCTGAAATGATGGGGCGCCCAGGAGTTCCAGGTTTATGGATCTTGGGTAGTAGATAGAATATCCCAGGTCGGGGTTCCAGGGGTGTGTCTGTGCGGATTTGATCTTGTGCTTTTTCAGGAAGTTTCTTGAGCATATGCTGTAGTTGCTTTTGGTAACTCTCAGTGGGATCATAGGGTAATGGCTTGTAGAAACTCGTGTTGGAGAGCTGCCGAGCAGCCTCTTGTTCATATTCCGACCTATTCATGATGACAACAGCACCTCCTTTGTCAGCCTTTTTGATTATGATGTCAGAGTTGTTTCTGAGGCTGTGGATGGCATTGCGTTCCGCATGGCTGAGGTTATGGGGCAAGTGATGCTGCTTTTCCACAATTTCAGCCCGTGCACGTCGGTGGAAGCACTCTATGTAGAAGTCCAGTCTGCTGTTTCGACCTTCAGGAGGAGTCCACCTAGAATCCTTCTTTCTGTAGTGTTGGTAGGGAGACCTCTGTGGATTAGTATGTTGTTCAGAGGTATTTTGGAAATATTCCTTGAGTCGGAGACGTCGAAAATAGGATTCTAGGTCACCACAGAACTGTATCATGTTCATGGGGGTGGAGGGGCAGAAGGAGAGGCCCCGAGATAGAACAGCTGCTTCTGCTGGGCTGAGAGTATAGTTGGATAGGTTAACAATATTGCTAGGTGGGTTGAGGGAACCATTGCTGTGCTTTCTAAACTACTACATGCTACAAGGGGCCACAGCAATGGTTCCTTACCCATAACTATTTCACATTTGGGGACAATGTATACCTTCAGATCAGCGGCACTGCTATGGGTACCCGCATGGCCCCACAGTATGCCAACATTTTTATGGCTGATTTAGAACAACGCTTCCTCAGCTCTCGTCCCCTAAAGCCCCTACTCTACTTGCGCTATATTGATGACATCTTCATCATCTGGACCCATGGAAAAGAAGCCCTTGAGGAATTCCACCATGATTTCAACAATTTCCATCCCACCATCAACCTCAGCCTGGTCCAGTCCACACAAGAGATCCACTTCCTGGACACTACAGTGCTAATAAACAATGGTCACATAAACACCACCCTATACCGGAAACCTACTGACCGCTATTCCTACCTGCATGCCTCCAGCTTTCACCCTGACCACACCACACGATCCATCGTCTACAGCCAAGCTCTGCGATACAACCGCATTTGCTCCAACCCCTCAGACAGAGACAAACACCTACAAGATCTCTGTCAAGCTTTCTTACAACTACAATACCCACCTGCGGAAGTAAAGAAACAGATTGATAGAGCCAGAAGAGTTCCCAGAAGTTACCTACTACAGGACAGGCCTAACAAAGAAAATAACAGAACGCCACTAGCCGTCACCTTCAGCCCCCAACTAAAACCCCTCCAACGCATTATTAAGGATCTACAACCTATCCTAAAGGATGACCCAACACTCTCACAAATCTTGGGAGACAGGCCAGTCCTTGCCTACAGACAGCCCCGCAACCTGAAGCAAATACTCACCAACAACCACATACCACACAACAGAACCACTAACCCAGGAACTTATCCTTGCAACAAAGCCCGTTGCCAATTGTGCCCACATATCTATTCAGGGGACACCATCACAGGGCCTAATAACATCAGCCACACTATCAGAGGCTCGTTCACCTGCACATCCACCAATGTGATTTATGCCATCATGTGCCAGCAATGCCCCTCTGCCATGTACATTGGTCAAACTGGACAGTCTCTACGTAAAAGAATAAATGGACACAAATCAGATGTCAAGAATTATAACATTCATAAACCAGTCGGAGAACACTTCAATCTCTCTGGTCACGCAATCACAGACATGAAGGTCGCTATCTTAAAACAAAAAAACTTCAAATCCAGACTCCAGCGAGAAACTGCTGAATTGGAATTCATTTGCAAATTGGATACTATTAATTTAGGCTTAAATAGAGACTGGGAGTGGCTAAGTCATTATGCAAGGTAGCCTATTTCCTCTTGTTTTTTCCTCCCCCCCCCCCCCAGATGTTCTGGTTTAACTTGGATTTAAACTTGGAGAGTGGTCAGTTTGGACGAGCTATTACCAGCAGGAGAGTGAGTCTGTGTGTGTATGGGGGTGGGTTTTTGGAGGGGGGTGAGGGAGTGAGAGAACCTGGATTTGTGCAGGAAATGGCCTAACTTCATTATCATGCACATTGTGTAAAGAGTTGTCACTTTGGATGGGCTATCACCAGCAGGAGAGTGAATTTGTGTGGGGGGGTGGAGGGTGAGAAAACCTGGATTTGTGCTGGAAATGGCCTAACCTGACGATTACTTTAGATAAGCTATTACCAGCAGGACAGTGGGGTGGGAGGAGGTATTGTTTCATATTCTCTGTGTATATATAAAGTCTGCTGCAGTTTCCACGGTATGTATCTGATGAAGTGAGCTGTAGCTCACGAAAGCTCATGCTCAAATAAACTGGTTAGTCTCTAAGGTGCCACAAGTACTCCTTTTCTTTTAGAGATCTTGTAGGTGTTTGTCTCTGTCTGAGGGGTTGGAGCAAATGCGGTTGTATCGCAGAGCTTATTGGTGTAGAGGGCTTCTACATCCATAGTGGCCAGGATGGTGTTATCAGGAAGATCACCGATGGATTGAAGTTTCCTCAGGAAGTCAGTGGTGTCTCGAAGGTAGCTGGGAGTGCTGGTAGCGTTGTGTAAAGAGTTATCACTTTGGATGGGCTATCACCAGCAGGAGAGTGAATTTGTGTGGGGGGGTGGAGGGTGAGAAAACCTGGATTTGCGCTGGAAATGGCCTAACCTGATGATTACTTTAGATAAGCTATTACCAGCAGGACAGTGGGGTGGGAGGAGGTATTGTTTCATATTCTCTGTGTATATATAAAGTCTGCTGCAGTTTCCACGGTATGCATCCGATGAAGTGAGCTGTAGCTCACGAAAGCTTATGCTCAAATAAATTGGTTAGTCTCTAAGGTGCCACAAGTCCTCCTTTTCTTTTTACTATAGGAGAGAGGTTGCTCAGAACCAGACACAGACTTAACCAGGGGTGAAAGTGAGCCGGTAGGGGCTGGTACCGCGTACCAGCAAGAACCTGCCCCGGCCCATACCCAGCCCCCAGTAAAGCGTTGCCGTGGCAGCACTTGGATGTGACTGTGCCCTCTGCACATCGGCGGGGCCACTGACGTGGGGGGTGGGGGGCAGCAACGTTAAAGAGCTGCTACAGCAAAGGACCCTGCAGCACTTTAACGTCCCTGCCCCTTTTGCCCCCCCCCCGGCCGCCGAAGGGCTGGGTGGGGGGCAAAGGAGCTGCTGCCCTGGGGCCAGTGATTTAAAAGGGCCCGGGGCTCCAGACGCCACGGCTGCAGTAGCGGAAGCGGTGTCCGGAGCCCCGGGCCCTTTAAATCAACACGGGAGCCCCGGGTGGCGCGGGCCAGGCGGCCTGGAAGGGCTGGCTGGGGGATGCTCACCCCCCCAGCCCTGCCCCTTCCGCCCGAGGCCCCGCCCCTTCTGGGGGCCGGAGCCGCCCCGGCCCTGTACCGGTAAGTGGCCTCAGTTACTTTCACCCCGGACTTAACTCATTGTGGGCAAGTGAAGCCAGATCTCCAGCAAAGGTAATGAGCGAGATGCAGAAGTCACTGGGTGAGGTTCTTTGAAAAATCCATGGCTCTGTGAAGTAGCAGGGGAGGGATCACTAAAGCTACTCTAATTCAAGCCGTTGAGATATCCCTTGTCATGTTCTTCTGAACCAGATGTGAGCGGGGCACAGAGCAGGCTTATACTCAGCTGTGTTCATCGTTAGATCCTTTAACGCTCCGCCAGGGAGGGCCAAGGTTAGCTTACCTAAAGTATGGCGCACACAGTGCTGCCTAGTGGCTGAAGAATGTGGTACAGTTTAGCATCCCATCACATCTCCCCCTTTAAGTTCTACATTCCTACCAGTTACAGTATTTACACTGTCGCGCTGTCTTTGATGTTCAGTACAGATCAGTCTGTTCAGTGTCTCTGAATCGTACTGGTTTCTAATTACACAACCTGAATGCATAACGACTTGGTCATCTGGCTGTCCATTAGCTGCAGTGACTGGCTATGTTGGAATCCTTGAGTCCTCGTCTACTTGTTCTGCATCTGCCAGCTGCAGAGTTTGCTCTGTTGATTGTTCTTTGAGGAACAAACTGTAGATGTTGATGGTTTCTGTTGAACTCTACACTGTTAGCTCGATCACGTACGATCTGGGTGCTGAATTCTTTTTCTTCACAACAGCTATTCCGTGGTGGGCAGGAGGGGCTGGGAGTGAGGGGGAGGTGCTGATTGGTGTGGCCACTGGTCGGCAGGAGGCGCTGGAGGGAAGGGGGAGATGGCTGTCGGTGGGTGCTAAGCACCTACCATTTTCCCCCATGGGTACTCCAGCCCACACAGCTATCTATAAAATTAATCCAGTCCACACAGCTATCTCTAAAAATTCTCACATGCCCATACGCTTGCCAGGCACTCCTTGTTCATACAGTTTTTCTACTTCCGTAAGTGTGCAAGAGAAAAATGCACTAATTTCCACTCAGAGCCCTGTTGTTAAAACAATATACCACCGAGGCCACAGGTGCTTGCATCTGCACTGACCAGGGTGGGTTTGTTCACATCATAGTTCTTGAGAACTGGCGCTGTTGAAATCATTTCTTTTCCCTTTTTGAAGGCAATTTCTTGGTTTGGCCCCATAGCCAAGATGTCTTGAACTTGAACAGTTCGTTCAGTGATTTTGTCACTGAAGAAAGGTCTTATAGATATTGACCAAGGTAATGTACCATCCCCAATATACGTCTCAGTTTTGGTACATTGATTGGTACATTCAATTCTAGAATTGCTTGTACTTTCTCAGGACTAGGACTGATTCCATCTTTCTTTATTGTTTGTTCCAAAAACTCCTTTGGGTTCGGTGGAAGATGGATTTTTCCTTCTTAGCTTCAGTCCAGAGTGCCTGATAAGGCATAGGACTTTATTGAGGGTTTTGGTGTGTCTTCCGTGGAAGTTCCACTTATCAGAGTGTTATGGATTCTCTCATTGCTTCAACAGGTGAGTGTTCAGTTAGTAGTGACCTAAGTTCTGGGTTTATTTGTTTTTATGGCATTTCACAAGAGAAGTGAGTCCAATCCTGGGTTTGCAAATGCAGTCTCATGTCTTGGAAGTGTAGTTGTTGTTGATGGGAAGTTTTGAGGTGTTAGCCTTATGAGGTGCTCTCTTCCCCTGCAAACACCTCACAAACCAAATGTGGACACAGCCTCATGGCACAGACCTCTACCTCTGGGTCTGTCCATTGCAACAAGTTTCCAGGTTTTAATGTCTATCTTGCATGCTTTGAGGTTGGCCTTCAAGGCGTCTTTGTATATGAGGATGGATTGATCCTTAGAGCAGGTTCCTGTCTCAGCTGGCTGGAGAGTGCTGGTTTCGGTGTATGGGAAACCTCCATGCGCACCTTGTGTCCAACCCAGCGAAGCTGAGCCCTGATGAGCATTCTCTTGTGGGCAGGGATTTGCACCTCTCAGTGACCTCTGTGCCGGGATCCTGTCCTGCCACTTGATGTTGCAGATGGATCTTAGGCAGCATAGGTGGAAGCTCTTCAGCTGTTTAATGTGGTGTTCATAGAACGTCCATGTGTTGCCCCATGGAGGAGTGAGGTGAGTACAAGAGAGTGGTAGGTTTTTTATCTTGGTTCTGAGGCAGACTCCACGTTCCCTTTGGAGTTCATGGGTGAGCCTGGCAAATGTCAAGCTGGCCTTTGCCAGGCGCTGAGTGATCTCATCATCCAACATGGTACCCGGGCAGCAGAATTTCCTGATTGAGTTGAGGGGTGTGTTGTCGGTTGTGACAATGGGATCATGATGCGGGTGGTCTGATGCTGGCTGGTGCATGACCTCTGTCTTTGTCAGGCTGAGTGTGAAACTGAAGCATTTTGAGGCATAGGAAGAATGGTCCACAATAAGCTGAATGTCCTCGAGTGTGTGTGTAGGGAGAGCACAGGTGTCAGCAAACAGGAGATCTCTTAGTAGCTGTTCAGTTACCTTGGTGCAGGCCCTGAGTTGCTGTAGATTGACTAGACCCCTCATCCAATATAAACCAGAAGTCTACGCCTCTGTCAAAGTCCTGGAATGTGACCAAGAGCATGGCTGAAAAGACAGTGGCAAAGAGGGCTGGAGCCATTACGCATCCTTGTTTGGTGCCATTGGTCAGTGGTTCTCAATCAAGGGTACGCAGAGATCTTCCAGGGGGTACATCAACTCATCTAGATATTTGCCTAGTTTTACAACAGGCTACATAGAAAGCACTAGTGAAGTCATAGAATATCAGGGTTGGAAGGGACCTCAGGAGGTCATCTAGTCCAACCCCCTGCTCAAAGCAGGACCAATCCCCAATTTTTGGCCCAGATCCCTAAATGGCCCCCTCAAGGATTGAATTCACAACCTTGGGTTTAGCAGGCCAATGCTCAAACCACTAAGCTATCTCCCCCCAAAGTACAAACTAAAATTTCATGCAGACAATGACTTGTTTATATTGCTCTATATACACTGAAATGTAAGTACAATATTTATATTCTAATTGATTTATTTTATAATTACTAGCAAGTAGTTTAAGTAAGGTGAAACTTGGGGGTACACAAGACACATCAGACCCCTGAAAGGGGTACAGTAGTCTGGGAAGGTTGAGAGCCATTGCCGTTGGTGACAGGGAAGGCTTCTGATGAGTCTCCATAACCCTGCCCATTATGCCATCATGAAGTGAGCAGATGACAGCAGTCCTCTTCTCTGGGCAGCCAAAATTATGGAGGAGTTTCCACAGGCCCTTGTGATTCACTGTGCCGAAGGCCTTGGTCAGGCCAGCAAACACCATGTACAGGTCCTTGTTCTGTTCACCAGCCTTCTCTGCAAAACTCATGTCCATGGTGCCATGGCCAGGACGAAAGCCACACTGTGACTCTGGATACACCGAGTCCACTAAGTGAGAGATGAGCTTGCTGGGGACTACAAGGATCTTCCCCACTATAGACAGTTGTGCGATTCCACGATGGTTCTCACTGCAAGGTATGCTTCCCTTCCTCTTGTATAGATGGACTATGAAGGCATCTTTATACTCCTGGGGCACAGTGTCCTGTTCCTATATAGTCTTGAAAAAGTTGGTGAGTTTTCTGACCAGGTGAACACCTCCACATTTGTACACATTAAGTGGAATGCAACCAGGGGTGGAGACTTGCCCCTGAACAGCTGCTTGATGGCCTTAGTAACTTTGTCTAAAGAAAGGTCCACAGCTAGCCCCTCCAGGACAGGACACTGCGGGCGTGAGTCAATGGCTCCATTGGACATAGTGGATTGACAGTTCAGGAGACTATCAGAGTGCTCTGCCCAGCTTTTGACTGTGAGGAGCCAGTTACCATCTGCTGTGAGGACAGGATATCAGAATATCATCCATGGAAACGACAACTCCATTTGCATTAGTTAGCAATTCTGCCATTGTTTTTTGGAAAATTTCAGGTGCACTGGCAATTCCAAAAGGTGATCTTTCAAAGCAAAATCTCCCAAAGGGTCTGATAAATGTAGTCAGTTTAGCACTTTCTGTGGCTAACGGAATTTGCCAGAATCCACTCAAGGTATCCAGCTTGGAGAATACTGTAGCTCCTTTCATTTTGGGGAGGAAGTCAGCCAGTGGTGGAAGGGTAGATTTTTGTCTCACAGCTAATTCATTAAGACTGTTAAGATCCATACAGATTTGTATTTTTCTATTTTTCTTTATTTCTGGTACCATTGGGGCACACCATGCAGTTGGCTTGATTATGCCAAGCCGCTCCATTCTCTTTAACTCAGTTTCCACTTTATGAAGTAATGGGCTAGGAATCCTGCATGGTGTAGGTGCACTGTATGGTTCAGCATTGGCTCTTAAGGTCATTGCACTGGATCTTCTTTCAGAAGTCCAATATCACCAAATATTCCATGGAGTTCATCCACCTTTCTCACTAGGCCCATCATGGCTGCTCCGCTGTGGCCGGGAAGGCTGTTGGTCTGTGTCCTTGGATCACGTACACTGTGAACACAAAGCTCTTGTCTTTGTAAGTTGTTCTGTGGTGAGCTGGCCCATGCAGCTCAGAATCCCTCCAGGGCTAGCCTGAGCTGTGACAGGTAAATTCAGCTTTGGGAGAGGTTGAAGGCAATTGCTGAGATGACTGTGATGTCAGCTCTGAGTCAATTTTAAAGTCAATAGTCTTGCCAACAGAATAGTCCGTTTCACTCTCCAGGTACATTCTGTGTCACCAGCAGTGATAGATCCCAGAACAACAGCTCATCTTGATTGTCTGTAATATGAGTCAACTCCCTGTGGTGGCAAACAGCCAAAAAATGTCCATATTTCATGCACATATTACACCATGCGCCTCTGGCTGGACATGAATCATCTCTTGGGATACGACTTTTTCCACACCTTGGGCACTAGGCTGGAATTTGTCCCTCTTAGCCTGGGAGTTCTTTCTCCTGGCCTCAGGGTTTTATGATAACATGCAAGTGTCTGTCTGCAGCTTTTAATCTAATTTCAGGTTTTTCAAGTTGCTCCTGCCATTTGGCCTGTTGTTTGGCTAATTCTGACTGCTTCACTCTCTGCATAGCTGTGGCTGGGGTTAAATCTCTTCAGCTGTAGCTGCTGTGAAAGGCTTTTATCTGTTAACCCAATAACCAGCCTGACTCTGATATTTTCCTGTTTTGGATTCCCCAAATCTCAGGTTTCAGCCAGTGTACCCAGAGCTCTTATAAAACAGTCAACATTTTCCCCTGGTTTTTGAATTCTCTGGTGAAAACATGCTTTTTCATAAACTACATTTCTCTGAGGTAGAAAATATGCATCAAACATAGCCAAAACCTGTTCATAGTCATCTTTGTGACTATCTTCAGTAAAGTCAATAGATATAAAGATATTCTCGACCTGTTTCCCCATAGCATAAATTAGAGACGATACCTGAATATCTCCAGTTTCTTTGTGGAGTTTTTTTTAGCAGTTCAAAATCTTGCAAATTACGGCTTCCAGTCAGTCTATCGGGAAGGTTTGTCAAAGCTGTAGTTCTCTGGGGCATTGAAGAGTGGCTGTAGGTCTCCCCCCTGCCACCCCTTCTCCCTGACTGGAAGTTCGGGCAGCAGCAGCCACGACTGGTGCAGGTTGTTGTGGACAACAGGTTCCAAAGAGCACCAGCCCCTTGTGCCCGGTGCCCCCCAGATGGAGCATGGCCAGAGTCATGGCAGTGAAATCTCTGGCCAAGTCCCAGTGCCAAGAACACTGCCTGAGATTTACGGCCTGCCAGTCCCCTGCACTCAGCTGGCCCAGCTCCCAGCAGCCCTGGGATTGTCCCCCCAGACAGACTTCATCCTGGGAGCCACCGTGACCTTGGGGGGCTGTTACCTCTCTGCGGGGCTTTGCTGTGCGGGGCTGTGCCTTGCAAGCTGACGTGGTGCCCTGTGGCTGGGCGCGGTGTCTCAGGGTATTGCCTCTCCGTAGCCCCTGCGACCGGCTGTCCCATCCGCCCATGGCCTCCAGCCAGGGCACAGTTACATTCAGCCCTTTCGGATGAACCAGAGCTTGACTCAACAGTGCCATGACATTGCCCCAGGTCCAGCCCCTTAGTCCTTCTGGCCCCTGTGTCTGGGGCCTCCATACAGCCCCCTTGGTTAGCCTGTAGGGACCCACTCCCTGCCTCCACCCTGGATCCAGCCCAGGGACCCTGCAGCAAGTGGGTTTTCTGCCTCATCAGCCCTCTTTCTTCTTCCCTCAGCTACTTCCTGAACCAGCCCAGCTTGGGTGCAGGGGCTCGCCTTGTCTGCATCCTGCCCTGGGGCCAGGCTCGTGGTCTCAGCCGCTGCCACAGCCAGGGATGCTGGAACCGTTTTTATAGTGGGGGTGCTGAGAGACTTGAAACCAAACTGTTAATGATGGAAACCATTTCAAGCCAGGGGGTGCGGCAGCAAAGCATGAAAACCAAACTAACAGCAGTAGAGCCCAGCACCATGCCTCCTGTCCCACCAGCGGCCTGGCCATCGTCCTGCACCCGGTGTGTGCAGGAGCCTGACAGCAGCTGGGCTCCCCTCTGGGAGCTGAGGGGAAGAGGCCTGATGCCCTCCCAGGGCTGGGGTCCTCTGAGCTGGGCTTCTCCCTGGTAAGCATCTCCTCCAAACCTGGCATCAGTCACAGGTGTGCAGGGCGGGGCTGCCCGATCCCATGGCTGCTCTTTAACCCCTTCCTACCTGCTGTGGGGTTTGTGCATCCTGGCCCTTGGGGTCAGAGGAGCAACCCTGGAAGGCGGTATCTGTGTGTCCCCAGAGCAGGCCGCAGCCGTGTGAGCTGGTGCATGTTGTTAGCGCAGCTGGGCGCTAGGCGGGGACGAGCCGGCTCCCCCCAGGGCCGTTTCCATGCTTTGCCGTCTCCCGAGGCAGGGACAGAGGCACTGGGATTCAGGGGCTGCACATCCTGCTGGGGCTCGGGTGGCAACTCTCTCTCTCTCCCCCGCCTCAGTGAACCTGGTGGATTTTTGTGGCCTGACCATCAGAGACGACGGGCTGATTATCAATTCGCACAGGGACTCCCGGCGCTACTACTTCGTGGCCACGGGGACAGACTGCTCCCTCACCATGCAGGCCGCGTCGCCCAAAGACAAAGTCCAGTTTCAGTTCCGATTCTTCTTGGTGTACAGCTTGCTGCGCCTGGCCCCCAGCGGCAGGCCCCCACCCACTGCCACCGGAGCACCTCTGCCCCCAGAGACCACCCGGCCCAGCCAAAGGGGGCCTGGACAGACCTCGTCTGGTGGAGACTGGGAGCTTCAGGATCCCTGCAATGCTGGATCGTATGTGCAGTTCTATGATGGCAGAGGTCGTGCTGCCGAGCCCCTGGGGGTCCCGCTGTGTGGGAAGAGCATCCCCAGGCCCATCCTGTCCACCGGGAACTACCTGACCCTCCGCTTGGTGACACGGGGGCAGCAGCCCCGGGTGGATTTCGTCGGCGATTTTACATCCTTCCGACTGGGTGAGGTGCAACACGTGCAGGGGGCACGAGCCAAAGGACCTTGCCAGACAAGCACAGTGTCTAGCCCACAGATCAGCTGCCCAGCCCCTGCCGCCTGCCTGGAGACCACTGCCAGCTGTGCCCTGGGGCCCGGTCACCGGCCGTCACGGGGCCAGGGCACATGTGGCAAAGGGCTTCAGTGGAGGAAATAAACTGAGTATTTGTGCCATCTGCTGAATCCCCGCCAGGCTCTGCAGGAGTCTTGGCCTGGGGTGGCTGGATCGGGTGCAGGCCGGGGAGCAAAGGCAGGGCTGGCCCATGAACGCCCGGGGGGGCAGATTCCAAAGGCCACCTGATTGGCGGGGTGGGGGGTGAATCAGGAGTGACATGGGCTTGGCTGCAAGCGCGTGTGATGGCGATGAACACCCATCAGGCACGGGGAAAACGCACCTGTTTGCCAGGGACTCCACAGTTGCCTGGAACACAGAATGACGTGTGCCTAGGCCCCCCACGCACAGCTGCACATATATTCCTGGACACACGCTGTCTGCACACACCCCTATTCACACAGACACACACGGCTGCACACACCCCTAGACACACACACAGACACACACGGCTGCACACACCCCTATTCACACCCCTATACACACAGACACACACGGCTGCACACACCCCTATACACACCCCTATACACACAAACACACATGGCTGCACACACCCCTAGACACACACACAGACACACACGGCTGCACACACCCCTATTCACACCCCTATTCACACAGACACACACGGCTGCACACACCCCTAGACACACAAACACACACGGCTGCACACACCCCTATTCACACCCCTATACACACAGACACACACGGCTGCACACACCCCTATACACACAGACACACACGGCTGCACACACCCCTATACACACCCCTATACACACAGACACACACGGCTGCACACACCCCTAGACACACAGACACACACGGCTGCACACACCCCTATTCACACCCCTATACACACAGACACACACGGCTGCACACACCCCTATACACACAAACACACACGGCTGCACACACCCCTATTCACACCCCTATACACACAAACACACACGGCTGCACACACCCCTATACACACGGCTGCACACACCCCTATTCACACCCCTATACACACAAACACACATGGCTGCACACACCCCTATACACACGGCTGCACACACCCCTATTCACACCCCTATACACACAAACACACATGGCTGCACACACCCCTATTCACACCCCTATACACACAGACACACACGGCTGCACACACCCCTATACACACAAACACACATGGCTGCACACACCCCTATACACACGGCTGCACACACCCCTATTCACACCCCTATACACACAGACACACACGGCTGCACACACCCCTATACACACAAACACACATGGCTGCACACACCCCTATTCACACCCCTATACACACGGCTGCACACACCCCTATTCACACCCCTATACACACAGACACACACGGCTGCACACACCCCTAGACACACAGACACACATGGCTGCACACACCCCTATACACACGGCTGCACACACCCCTATTCACACCCCTATACACACAGACACACACGGCTGCACACACCCCTAGACACACAGACACACACGGCTGCACACACCCCTATTCACACCCCTATACACACAAACACACACGGCTGCGCACACCCCTAGACACACAGACGCACACGGCTGCGCACACCCCTAGACACACAGACACACACGGCTGCACACAGACACCCGCAGACCGTGTCTCACACAAGGCTGCACAAATGCTTCCACACACACAGGCCTGCGTGCACGCACACCCAGAGTCTCACACAAGGCTGTACATGAACAGCTGCACACACGCTCCTGCACACACACCCCCCCATCTCACACAAGGTTGCACATGTCCTCTCACATGCAACCTCACGCTCGCTCGCTCTCTCACCCCCCCCCCCCCCACACCCACTGTGGCCAGTGTAGTTCAGGTCTTCAGGTTGTGCCGACTGTCTCGGGCTCTGAGACACAGGGTTTCTAGCCCTGCAAAGAGCCCTTTAGTCAGGGTGAACTCATGGCCCTGCTGAGATCAGTGACGCCCCGCCCCTGATGCCAGTGAGCGGGGCGTTGGTGGAGCGATAGCCTGGCTCCGCTCTCAGTGGTCACTGCCAGGCCCCAGAGCCAGTGGTTCCAAGAGAAACCAAAGGCCATTCTCCCTGGTCAGACACCCCCGCTGCTCTGGTGCCGCCCCCCTGACTGGAGAGGCCATCTCCCCTCCAGAGCAGTAGGTGCTGCCATGTCCTTTAGCCTCTTGGCATGCTCGCCCTGCTGTCTCACCCGTGGCTAGTGGGGCGTTAAGGTCCGGCTTGCAGTGCCCCAGGCAGGGCCCCAGCTTGCAGAGAGCCTGGGTCTGAAACTCTGCGGCATGGCTAAGGTTGCCAGTTTTTGACTGGAACACCCTGTTGGAAAGGGACCCTGGCAGCTCCGGTCAGCACCACTGACCAGGCTGCTAAAAGGCCAGTTGGTGGCGCAGTGGGGCTAAGGCAGGCTCCAGGCCTGACCTGGCTCTGCGCAGCTCTTGGAAGCAGTCCGCATGTCCAGCTCCTAGGCACAGGAGCAGCCAGGGGGCTCCACGCACTGCCCCTGCCCCGAGTGCCAACTCTGCAACTCCCATTGGCCAGTGGGAGCTGTGGGGGAGGTGCCAGCAGGCACAGACAGCGCACGGAGTGCCCTGGCCCCTCTGCCTAGGAGCCAGACATGCCGACTGCTTCCGAGAGCCGCCTGAGGTAAGTGTTGCCCAGCCAGATCCCCACTCTCAAACTTCCTCCCATGCCCCACCCCCCTCCCTCAGCTCAGAACCCCCTCCTGCACTCAAACTCTTTCCCAGAGCCCACACCCCAAGCTCTTGCCCCAGCCCTGAGCCACCTCCTGCACCCTAATCACCTCATCCCCGGGAGCCTGGCAGCTTGGTCACGTTTCCCTCTCTGCCACTGAGTCACGTACCCACGCCAGTGCATGCTCCCAGCCACGCTGTCAGCACTGGCCATCTCCATTCCAGGCTTCAGCATCTCCGAGTGCAGCGAGGAGCCGTACTTCCAGTGCCGGAACAGCAAGTGCATCCCCAGAAGCCTGGTGTGTGACCGGATGGGCATCGATAACTGCGGGGACGGCTCGGACCAGGCGGCCCACCCCCCTGCCAAGTGCAGAGGTCAGTGCGGGTGGGGAGAACCCAGGGCAAGGGCGGGGGAGAGGGAGTGCCCCCGAGAGCAGTAATGGACAAGAGGGCTGGAAAATACGGGCCCGATCCTGCCTGGTGCAGTTGGGAGCGCGGGGGAGCATTCTGGATGGGAGGACGGGGGAGCAAACAGACGGGGAGGTGGGGGGCTCTGAGGCCTTTAGTGAGGCAGCTGCCAGGGAAGGGCTGCTGGGGTGGGAGGGGGCAGCAGGAGCTCAGGGCTGCTCCCCTCCAAGGGTTTTCCTGGCCTGGGGGCTCTTTGCTGGGCTGACGCCCGCACCGGCAGCAGGTGCAATTACACCCCCTTCCTCTCCCCCATGCAGGCCACCTCCCCACATCAGCATCTCTCCAGCTGGTGAGCAGCCCTGCAGCCAGCGTCACCCCCTGCATGGCGGCTTGTGCCGGGGCAGAGAAGAGCCACCCCTTGGCCCCAGACACTGCGCCCCTGGACAAGCCTGCAGCAGGTACCTAAGTCCAAGTGCAAAGTCCCGGGCCTGGCCCAGAAATGTGCTCAGCATCTGGCATTGTTCATGGATTTCTCCGCATGCCCTGGGGGCAGGGCTGGGCTGTTCCCCATGGTACAGACGGGGACTGGGGCAGGGCCAGGGCCTGGGACCCGCCCACTCGCAGGCGGTGGGTGCTCTGCTCTGTCCCCTCCTCCCTCCACCCCATGCGAGCAGGGGAAGAGGCTGAGCAGGGGCGGGACCTCGGGGTGGGGAGAGGCCAAGTGGGGGCAGGGCAGAGCACCCCCTATTTATTTTCAGTGGGTGCTTGAGCCCCTGCGACATGCCCCGGGGGGAGCCTGAACCGGCGGGCAGCCAGGGCCCTTTCTGCCCAATCTGAGCTTGCTCCTGGGAGACCAAAGCCCAGGATGCCCCCAGCACTTTGCAGAAGGATTGACTGATGTGTGCGCATGTGTGTGTGTGCAACGAGAGCTCTGTGTGTGTCATGCCAGACACGTGATGATGTGTGTGTAATGACAGGTGTATGTACATGTGTAATGGCAGGTGTGTGTCCATATGCAATGAGGTGTGTATATAATGACAGATATGGGCTCATGTGCAATGACATGCATGTGTGTGCAACGACAGATGTATGTGTAATGACAAACTTACGATGGCACGTGTGGAATGAAAGGCCTGTGTGCAGGTGTAATGCCAGGTTTGTGTAATGACGTGTATGTGTCTATGTGCGATGACACGTGCATATGTGTGTAATGGCAGGTAGTTGCATGTTTACATGTGTGCACATGCACTAGCAGCTGTGTATGTACCTGTGCAATGACAGACGTGTGTGCATGGTGACAGGTGTGTGCCATGACGGGCGTGTGCATGTGTAATGACAGGTATGTCCATGTGTGCAATGGGTGTACTGACAGGTGTGTGCCATGACGGGCGTGTGTGCAAAGTGTGTAATGACAGGTGGGTGTATGATGTGTGTGCATGCATTGACACGTGCAATGGCAGGTGGCTGCGTGTGCGATGACATGCGGGTGTGCAATGGCAGGTGGCTGCGTGTGCAATGGCATGTGTGCAATGACAGGCATGTTTACATGTGTGTTCCTCCTCCCCCCGCTCTGAGCTCAGGCTCGAGGAGTAGCGGCTCGGCAGGCGAGTGGGAGATCAGCTGCTGTCTCACACTGACCCTCGCCGAGGCTCTGGGCCCTGCAACAGGCACCTGTGTTGTTCCTCTCCCAACGTGCCCCCTACAGCGACCCTCCAAGGGCCAACGCCTGGCCATGTGATGCAGCATTGCCAGCTGTCCCCTGCGGCCCGCATCCACCCTGTCCCTGGTGTCTCGTGCCCCCATGCACAGTGCAGCTGGCTTAGCACCACATGGCAGAAGGAGCAGGGTGGCAGCAACTCAGGCCCTGTGGCCCCATGGCTGGGGCACTGAGGGCACGGGAGCCCCCTGGGCTCTGCCCACCCTGTGGCAGGACAGGCTCGCCAGAGTTGTCTGCTTTTGGCTCCAGCACGTCGAGGGCGTTCGGGGGCAGAGATGGCCACAGAGCGGTGCTGGGGAGGAGAAGGGAGGCACCTGGCACTCACTGCCCCCAGCCCTTTTCCTTCCTCTCCAGGTGAGAGGAGCTCGGGCTCCCTGCTGCCCCTCTACATCCTCCTGGGGCTGGGCGTGGGCTCAGCCCTCCTGCTCTGGTGCTGCTGGTCCCCTGGCTGGTTTGTCTGGAGACTCGGGGCCTGCCGGTTCCTGCCTGGCTGCAACTCCGTGTGGGCCTCATGCCAGCTCTGCCCCCGCAGCTGTGCCCACAGGAACCAGGGCTGTTCCGGCAAAGTGACGCCGCAGCACAGCGACGACCTGCCCCTCTGATGCCAGCCGTGCCACCTTTGCCCGGGGGCGGGCACTGGGCCTCCCCCCGGCCGGAGGAGCAGGGATCCGACCTCTCCTGCCCGTGCCCTCTGCTGGCTTGGTGGGGTGGGTGGGGGGAGATGAGAGGGGATGGGGCAGCTCCCACTACCCCCCCGCCCACTCCCATAGGCACGGGCCAGGCCCCATGTGCCTTCCCCCAGAGGCGGCAGCCTCCAAAACACAAGGGCCCAGAGGGCTGCTTGGGGGCCCAGGAGCTGCCCCAGTGAGCGCTGCGGGTGGTGGAAGGAGCGACAGAGTCACTGGCCTGGGTGGGGCTTGGCCCCCAGCCTTTGAGCACGGCGCGGCTGGGGGCAGGCCGCGTGCCCCCAGATCGGCCTGTGAGTGTTGTTGTGACGCGTGCCGCACCAAACGCACTGTCCCACCCTGTGGGGTGCAGCTGGCGGAGGATGTGAGCCCAGCGCTAATAAAACAAGCCCCCCCTTTGCTTGGGAGCTGTGTGCGCCCAGCCCTGAGCTGGCCCTGCAAGCGGGTAGGGCTGGGTGGGCATCACTAGTACGGCCCATGGTGCTGGGGTCATGCTATTGCAAGAGCTTTGGGGGTGACCAGGCCTGGCCATTTCCTGGGGTGCTGCACCCACCTTGTCACAAGCAGACGCTTTGGGGCACCTTGATTTCCAGGTGCCCAGTCTGTGCTGAGGGCCAGATTTGGCAGCAGCTCCAAGCCTGCGAACTCCTCTGCAGCCCCAGGAGCTGCCGGCATTCGGCCCCACTGGAAACCAGGCCCAGGAGAGCCAACACCAATGGCCACTGCTGCCCCCTACGTGACCCGGCTGAGGCTGGGAAGCCAGGCACCGGGCTGGTTCAGCACGGCTTATTTAGGAACAGTGACCAACCCCCATCTTCTGCTAAAGGGGCCCTGGGGCTTTCCCCCAGCTCCTGCACAAACAGCACCGGCTCCATCCGGCTGCAGCTGGGCTCCCCAAAGGAGGCTCTGGGACGGGGGCAAGCAGGGCTGGCAGGTCCAGCAGGGGCCAGGGCCCTAGCCCAAACACCCCAAGGGAAACGCTGCTCCCCAGCCAGTGGAAGAGGAGCGTGGCCTTCGCCTGGCTCCCATCACACTCCCCCATGAAGCCCCACCAGGTGCTGGCTCGGCTTAATGGGCCCATAGGACTGGTGGGGCCCTGCCAGACTCTGCATCCAGCCCCCTGCCTGCCCCCTCACTGGCAGCTGTTTGGTGACTCGTTAACAAAGAGGGACCCATGGGACAACTGCTAACACCCCCTGTATTGAGTCCTGGCCCGGCTGGCAGGCGCCCGAAGCAGACACACAGGGCGAGGTGCAGCTCACCCTCCGACAGACAGCTCAGGCGTTACTTGTCGTTTAATAAGAATCCAGTGAAACAGCACGAGCCGGACGTGGTCTGGGGTCGGGTGCGTTAGGACGCCATCTGAATGGCAGGAACACAAGCAGCCCGGCTCCCTGCCGGTCTCTGGGGTGGCAGCCGCCCCGGAGAGAAGGGCAACGCAGGGCAGTGGCAGCGGGACCTGTGCCGTGTGCTGGCACCTTGCCCCGGGGCGGGACGTCACTCAAGGCAGAGAGGTGACATTGGCTGGGCTCTGTTAGAACCGGTGCCCTTGGAGCTCCCGGTTCTGCTCAGGGAGCTGGTGGTGGGCTGGGGCAAAGGGCTGTTTGCAGTGGGCTGATCTGCCCAGCCTGCCGCTGCCTAGGCCGAGTTGTCTCTGTCCCACTATGTGATGCTGGGCAAGCTCCAGCCAGTGCAGTCGGGGGCGCGATTTGCAGGGCTCGGCGCTGGGTGAGTGCTCAGTTCTGGACCTGGCAGAGCCGGCAAGAGCAGTGAGCGAAGATTGTCCTGTGAGCAGACGGCTCCAGAGCAGCGAACGCCCCCTGCCAGGCAGGGAGGGCAGGGAATGGGTGGGCAGCTTTCAAGGGTCTGCCCAATGGTTGCTGGGTGAATAGGGGCAGCCCGGACCCCAGAGGGTCCTGCTGCTAATAAGGCACTTGCGTCTGTCCGCCCGTCTGACTGGGGAGGAATGATCTTTGGGGGGGGTCCCAATCCAGCCCTGAGGGCTGGTCTGCGTTGCTGCCCATAGGGACACGTAACAGCCTCTGCTCATGGGATGCTCCTGCCGCCACCACTGGTCTCTCTGCGGGGCCCTGGAGTGAGCCATGGGGCTGCCGTCATGCGTGGGCCCCCAGCTGCGCATGCGGGATGCTGGCCAGGGTACCCTGCAGCATGAGCTGTTGTCGCTCCCGGGGCCTGCCCCTCCAGGAGCCTGCCCCTGCCCTCCTGCTCTGCGGGCATGACCTTCCGGGTGAGGGTCTAGGGAGACAGCTCAGCTAGTGGCTTGGGGCAGCCGTGGTGCGGGTGCTGGAGTGTGGCTGAGGCAATGGGGACGGCCAGTGTAAACAGACCAGATCCTGGTGGGAACCCCTGCCCTGGCCTGCTGGCTCCTGTAGTGCTGGCCCATGGAATGGAGGGGGTGGGGGTGACCAGGCTGGGAGCCCCCTGCCTGCCCCTCACTGCTCCCGGAGAGAGGGGGCAGGCTCTCCTGTCGATTCCCCCCGAGCGGGGTGAGGCATGCCACCTGCAAAGTGGGCTGTGACTTCGATCCCACTCTCCTAACTCTGGAAGAATGAATGTGGATCCCATCTCTCCCCAGAGGAGAAAAGATGCCCCGTCTCCCCAGACCCCCATCCCTCAGCAGGCATGGGGCACAGCAGAGCCAGCTGGCACCCTCTGTCCCGCCCAGCTCAGGGGCACGTGCTCCGAGTGCTGAAGCTGGAAGGCAGAGGGGTGGGCTCCCCATCCCGTGGGGCCCTTGCTGGGCAGGATGTGGAGGGGCTGGCGCTGGGTTGGGCTCCTGGCTGTCTATGGCCACGGGCCCATGGTGGTTGGGTCAAATCCACCGTCTCCTCAGGTGCGAAGGGTCCGCGTTCCCGTGGGGCTGGCGGGAGGCGGGGCTGCCCCCTGCTGCCACGCGCCAATCACACAAACAAACCCTTCCCCCACTCGCTTGGGGTAGCAGCGAAGCTCCATTTTCCTCTGGGTTTCTTTACAAAAATGAATCATCGTAATAATAAGCAGCCGAGGTCCCCCAATCGGCCTGCGGACGGGGCCGGCGGCGGACGGGGCCGGTGGCAGCCAGCCTATGAGGGGCACTCCTGCATGTTAACTCCCGCCTCCGAGTGATGCTGCAAGTCAATGGGCTGCCGCGGCGGCTGGCCCGGCTGCTCGTGGCTCAGCACCAGGTTTTTAATGCATCCTGTGATTCCGGAGCGGAACTTGCCGGCGGTCAGGGCTCGGATGGCAGGAGCGCCTCCTGGGGGCGAGAGGAGAAACAGTCAGCTCCCAAAGACACTGCCGGGGGCAGCCCCAGGCTGTCCCGAGCGCTCCAATGGCCACAGCCGGGACTGGATCACTCCACATGGCCCACTGCTCTTCATGGCCTGTCAGAGAGCAGGCTGGACGGACTGAGTCAGACCCAGCACGGCAGCTCTTACGTCCTGTTCACATGGAGCGGTGGGGAAACCGAGGCATGGAGCGAGCTAAGGACACACACAGGGCGAGGGGCAGAGCTGGGGATGGAACCCCCTCCCCTCCCCTGCTCTAATCACTAGACCCCTTCTTGGGAGGGGGGTTTATGGGAATTCCCCAAGTGACCATGATCCTCTCAGCGCATCCCAAACCCGTGAGTGTCGCTTCTGCTGCTCCCCAGTGCAGAATCGCACCATGTGACACACCTGGGCTCCGCTGGCCCCATCCCGCCATGGGAAGTGCCCGGCCTGGCAGCCCTCTCACTCCTTCTTCTGTTCCAGAAGCGGTGGTGCTGGCTCAGACAGGGCTCCTGGGCATTAGGTCCCTGGGCAGGAGGGCCCAGCTAGCGGGCAGGGGCAGGGGAGAGCCCCAGTTCCTCCCCTCCCCCTCCCCAAGTACACCCAGGTCTTCCAAGTCCCACACAGCCCGTCCGCTCGTGCCCTGCAGGTCCCCAGGGCGCCAGCCCAGCCTCACCTATGTACACACTGCCTTGGGTGTTCACCATGACGTTGCTGCCTGGTGACTCCCCGCTCACCAGCTCCTCGCCATCCACCTGAATGGAGCCCCGCCTGCCTTCCCTGCAGGACACAGAGACAGGTGTGAGCCAGGCTCGTCCAGGGCCAGCCCCCATCCCAGCCGGGAGTGAGGGGGCAGGATGATCGACCATGGGGGAGCTGCGCCCACTGACACCAGTGACTCCCCTGCCACCCCACTGGGCTCCCCGGCTCCAGGCTGCAGCCTGGCTCAGCCCCTCTGCAGGGGGAGCCCGGGACTAAGGACCCTTTCAGAATAGCTAGAGGGCTGCCTTGCAGTGGGATGGCTCCCTCCCCTTCCCTTCCCAGGGGGATGTCTGGCTGTAGGACGGTGCTGAGCTAAGCCCTGGGGCCCCTCACCGAACGGCCGTCACTCTGTGCCACTCTCCATCATTGATTGGGTCCTCAGAGACGATGTTGGCTTCGCCGCTGCCCAGCTGGTAACTGCAGGGAGAACAGCTGGTATTAGCACCCACTGCCAGGGGGCAGCGTCCGCATAAACCAGTGCTCGGGGGGACGAGGGGGGGGGGGAGGCGGGGAAACAACAGCATCCACCCATTACCCAGCACTAGCCGGGGGGGGGGAGGGGGAAGCAGTGTCTGCATCGCCCAGTGCTCTGGGGCAGTGGGGTCTGGGGGAGACCGGGGAAGGGTGGTTCTGGGACCCTGGGGGTGAGGCTCGGGAGGGGGGGTCTAGGGTCTCAGAGACGGGAGAGTGGATCTGACATGAAAGAAGTGGGGAGAGAAGGTGGGTCTGGGATCCTGGGCAGGGGGAATGTGGATCCAGGCTGCAGGTAGGTCCAGGGTCCCAGGTGTAGGGGGAAGGTGGGTCTGGGGTTCCAGGGAGAGGTGGATCTGGGGTCAGGGGGAAGGTGGGTCGGGGTCCTGGGGGCAGGTGGGTCCGGGGTCCTAGGAACAGTGGGAAGGTGGATCTGGGATGCCGGGGGGAGGTGGACCTGGGGGCAGGGAGAAGGTGGGCCCAGGGCAGGTGGATCTGGGGTCCCAAGGCAGGAGCTCTGGGGTTTCTAGCTTGTGCTCTGGACATGCTCCCTGGCTGGCAGAAGGGGTGCGTCAAGGGACACATGGCCATTTGCTCCTCGGCTGGCACCAGGCCATGCTCACCTGAACACCAGGTGTCCATCTCTCAGGCCGAGGCTGATGAAGTCTTTGGCTTTGCCGTTCTGCCCTTGTTCCTGCCAGAGAGAGGCATTATGAGACTGCTGTCTCCTGTCTGGCTGGGACCCTGCTCAGGAGCCAGCCCGGGAGCCATGGGCCCTGCCTGCCATCCAGGAACGGGTCCGGCTGGGCCCAGGGCATGAGCCAGCCAGCGCTGTGGGGCCCATGAAGCAGGCAACAAGTGGCGCACGCTCACCTGCAGAGCTTCTTGGCAACACTGGGCTGGATGCTCCGACTGACCCCGTACAATGGGGAACGCCTGCATGGGCAGCCAGCTGCACTGCCCGCGGGGCGTGGGAAAACCCACCCCTGCGCGGCTGCGGACAAGTGGGGGACATGGCTGTCGGGGGCCGAGTTGCAGGGAGTGATAGCTAATCGGGGCTCCCCGGGTGTCCCTGGCCGGGGTGCATGCTGGTGCCCATGCAAACTTGTGCCCCTGCAGCAAGCACAGCCTGGTGATCCCGGAGGCCGTAAGCCGCACTGCTGCTCCCCATCTGGTGTCAGGCCCAGCGCCCGAGGGCACTGCAGTAAATACCTCGTTAGTAGCATGTGGCTTGAGGGCAGACTGCCCCGCCACCTGGAGGAGAAACGTGCCACAGGGCAGTGAAATGCCCATTGCCAGCAAAGCAGCATGCACCAGGGAGGTGATGGGGAGCCTGGCAGCCATGGCATGGCTCAGGGAGTAGTACCCTTGGGCGACGCCAGCCCGGCGTGGCATGGAATGAGCAGTTGAGCATGGCAGATTAGTACGGGCCTGGCTCTCTGGCCTGAGACAGGAGGCACAGGCCGGCTTCATGCATGTGCAGGCAGATCAGACAGTGTGGGGGGATAGGATGTGAGTCCAGAGTGGAGCCGGGTTCCAGCCCATGCCATAGCCGGGGAGGGAGCAGCCCAGCATGCTGGCTGGCGCACTATGCCCACGTCCTGATCACACTCAGCAGCCAATCCCCCAACTGACAGCAGGGGGCACTGCTGGTCAGACCCGCCTGGCACCCAACAGATTCCCTGTGCCCTGCTCCTCCTCTGCCCCAGGCCGAGCTGCGGAAACAAGGCCCCTCTCCCTCCTCTCCAGAGGGCAGCCAGGAAGCTGGCTACTCTGCATGCTCTGCCCTTCCCGAGGGCCCATGCACCTGGCCCTGCCCTTCATCCTGGCTCCCCACAGCCCAGAAGCCCCTGAGGGGCTCACTGTGCTCCCAAGTGCTGAGGGAGAAGCTGGTACCCTCCAGTGCCCTCTCAGCCATCTGGGATGCCCTGGCCCTCTCCCCAGTGGGGTGTGCCCAGCTCCGTCCTGCCTCATGCGCTGGCCCCTCTTCCCCCCTTGCTGGCTGCTCTCAACCCACCGCTGCAGAACTCCAGGCCGGCAAGTGCTGTAGATGGAGTTGCCCTGGCCGGGGACATGGCTGCAGCCCGTCCCTGGTGCCGCCCTCAGCCCTGGAACCCAGTCCCGCAAGGCATGCTGGAACCATGCTCACCCCTGGGCTTTCATTGCCCGGGCTGCCCTTGTCTCCGACCTGCCCCTCCCACCTCTCCCTCTGGATCTGGCCTGTGTCACCCTCACCTGGCCCAGCCTCCGTTCCGGAGTGCCAGGGAGCCCAGACAGCCCTTCCCCGTCACCCACCCATCTTCTACCTGCCCCAGCCACCCATGCTGGCCTGGTTCCCACCTGCCCCAGCCCAGCTCCTCTCCGCCTTGTGCTCACCCCGAGCATCCCCCCACATAGCAAGGGCCGTGGAGCCCAGCCCCCAGCGCGACTCACCACGCCCTGCCAAAGGAGGAGGCCGTTCGGGGAGCGGGTGCGCACTTCCAGCTCAATGGTCTCTGGAGACTTGGGGTGACTGCAAGGAGAAGGCAGCAGCTGTCAGCCCTGGGCCCCAGGGTATACAGGCAGGGAGCAGAGACTAGATCATGGCATGCCCCGGGAGCCCTGCCCCCCCAGCCTCCAGTCCCCCGACCAGGGCCCAGCTCTGCCATTCCTCTGCCCCCAGAGCCAGGCCACATGGCCTCTGGTGGGGCTTGGTGAGATGTCTGCTCCCGGATCGGCCTGCCCAGCTCACGCTCCAGGCTCCCTCCCCGGCTACGCGGAACACCGCGTGGCTGGCACTGGGAGCTGGAGCCAGTGCTTGCCCCAATGGCACATGCTGGGAGCTCCGGGCCTTCCTGAACACAGACGGCATGTGGGCAATGGGGCCATGCCCCTCCTCCCCCTGCCCAGCATAGGGGCCCACTCACCTGTGGGGCAGCACGTGCCGGGGGAGCGCGAGGTAGCCACTGTCCTGGAAGTAGGCTCCATACTGGCCTGGGGCATCTGCAGGGCAAAAGCTGGGATCAGACAGCAGCGGGCGCTGGGAGCCGCCCTGTCCCACACCTGGGCTTACCATTAACCCAGCTGCGCCCAGGACACTCTGTAAGGAGCTGGACCTGCCCCTGCCGCAGATGCCCTGGGGCGAGGGGGTGAGCACAGGTCAGCCAGCGCTACTTCCTGATGCTTCCCCCCCTGCAGCTCATTGAAGCCCACCACCTGGGGTGAGCTGCCCCGCCACCCTTGGCCACCCCCCGCAAGGAACCTGGGAGCCGCTGGGCCAGGATGCCCACGGGTGTTGCTAGTACAACGAGGGGGAAGGAGAGAGGCGGTGGGGGAGAGGCCAAGTAAAGTAGGTACCGTACCGTTTCCCCCGCTGCCCTCCAGGGCCCACTCACGGTCCAGCGCCGCCAGGGCCAGGCCTGCATGCAGCAGAGACAGGCGCGGGTTACAGGGAACACAGCGCAGCGGAGCAGCCCAGGGCACGAGCTCTGCGCCACGCCAGGGAGCGGGCAGAGGGCTTGGCCCAGCCAGGGAGCCCCCGCAGCCCTGCCAGCTTGGGCCCTGGAGCTGGCTCCCCACTGGTCCCTCCACTGCACAGGGCTGGGGGTACCAAGTGCTACGCTCCAAACCAGACCAGCTGCCCCCAGCCCCAGCCCCGAGCACATGCTGCCCCCCCAGGCCCGAACACACGCTGCCCCCCCCAGGCCCGAACACACGCTGCCCCCCAGCCCCAGCCCCGAGCACACGCTGCCCCCCAGGCCCGAACACACGCTGCCCCCCAGCCCCAGCCCCGAGCACACGCTGCCCCCCCAGGCCCGAACACACGCTGCCCCCCCCAGCTCCGAGCACACGCTGCCCCCAGCCCCAGCCCCGAGCACATGCTGCCCCCCCAGGCCCGAACACACGCTGCCCCCCAGCCCCAGCCCCGAGCACACGCTGCCCCCCAGGCCCGAACACACGCTGCCCCCCAGCCCCAGCCCCGAGCACACGCTGCCCCCCCAGGCCCGAACACACGCTGCCCCCCCCAGCTCCGAGCACACGCTGCCCCCAGCCCCAGCCCCGAGCACACGCTGCCCCCAGCCCCAGCCCCGAACACACGCTGCCCCCCAGATTCCCAAGCCATGGCACACTGCTTCCTTCAAGACCCCGATGTGCTGCCACCTGACCCCCCCAGCTCCAGATATGCTGATTCACCATCCTCCCAGCCCCGGCCATGCTGCTGCCCACCCCTGTCCCCTGTACACTCAGCTTTGGTTCCCTCCCTTGGTCTCTACAGGCCCCCGAGCCCCACTCTGACTCCTCCCCTCCCCCTGCACCCACGGCGCCCAGAGGCCTTCTGCTGCCCCGCTGTAGCACCTGCCTCTCCCTAAGGGCCTGGCTAGATCCCTGGCAGGTCCCCTGGGGCTGTGCGAGGGGCAGGTGAGGCAGCTCCCTGCCCGCCAGCCCCAGTCTGCGTACCCTGCTCGCAGTAGGTCCCCGAGAAGCCGGCCGGGCATAGGCACTGATTTGCCTTGCACATCCCGCCGTTCAGGCAGGGGTTCCTGAGCAGGCACTGATCCTCGGAGAACTCGCAGCGATTGCCTGTGGGGAGACAGCGGGGGGTTGTGGGCAGGGCCTCTCACTGGGCCTCCCCACAAGGGGGCATGCACACACGTGTGAGCACAGACAAACACACACACGCACACTCACTCCGGCCCCATGTCACGGATCCCCAGGGAGAGGGGACCCCAGCTGTGGGGGACCCGCCCTGGGCACATCCCCGAGCCGCATGCTATGAGTGGGGATGCCCAGTTCAGGGCCCCTCCTCACTCCGGTGGAGGGGCTGCAATCTGCTGCCAGCCGTCCCTGGGCCCTTGGCAGGGCAGGTGGCAGTGCCCCGGTGCGCAGAGGTGTTCCCAGCCCTGCCCATGCTGCCACTGCGGGGACAAGGCGTGCCCACCTCGGAAGCCATCTTGGCACAGGCAGTGGAACTCATACTCTCCGGTGGCTATGCAGGCGGCGCCGTGCAGGCAGGGCCTGCGGTCGCAGGGCGAGCTGTCATAGCACTGGGTGACGCCCCGGCTCTGCAGGAAGCTGTAGGAGATGTCCACCTTCTTCCCATTGATCGACACCTGGGGGAAGGGAAAGGGGACGCCGTGTCACCGGCACACAGGCTCCCTCAGACTCAGTGCCCGGGGCCTCTCTGGGTTTAGCCACTTTTGACACGGTCTCCCACAGTATTCTTGCCAGCAAGTGAAAGAAGTATGGGCTGGATGAATGAACTATAAGGTGGGTAGAAAGTTGGCTAGATTATTGGACTCAACAGGTAGTGATCAATGGCTCCATGTCTAGTTGGCAGCCGGTATCAAGTGGAGTGCCCCAAAGGTCTGTCCTGGGGCCGGTTTTGTTCAATATCTTCCTAAATGATCTGGAGGATGGTGTGGATTGCACCCTCAGCAAGTTTGCAGATGACCCTAAACTGGGAGGAAAGGTAGATACGCTGGAGGGTAGGGATAGGATACAGAGGGACCTAGACAAATTGGAGGATTGGGTCAAAAGAAATCTGATGAGGTTCAACAAGGACAAGTGCAGAGTCCTGCACTTCGGATGGAAGAATCCCATGCACCGCTACAGACTAGGGACCAAGTGGCTCGGCAGCAGTTCTGCAGAAAAGGACCTAGGGGTGACAGTGGACGAGAGGCTGGATATGAGTCAACAGTGTGCCCTTGTTGCCAAGAAGGCCAATGGCATTTTGGGCTGTATAAGTTGGAGCATTGCCAGCAGATCGAGGGACGTGATCGTCCCCCTCTATTCGACATTGGTGAGGCCTCATCTGGAGTATTGTGTCCAGTTTTGGACCCCACATTACAAGAAGGATGTGGAGAAATTGGAAAGCGTCCAGCGGAGGGCAACAAAAATGATTAGGGGACTAGAACACATGACTTATGAGGAGAGGCTGAGGGAACTGGGATTGTTTAGTCTGCAGAAGAGAAGAATGAGGGGGGATTTGATAGCTGCTTTCAACTACCTGAGAGGGGGGTTCCAAAGAGGATGGAGCTCGGCTGTTCTCAGTGGTAGCAGATGACAGAACAAGGAGTAATGGTCTCAAGTTGCAGTGGGGGAGGTTTAGGTTGGATATTAGGAAAAACGTTTTCACTAGGAGGGTGGTGAAGCACTGGAATGCGTTACCTAGGGAGGTGGTGGAATCTCCTTCCTTTGAGGTTTTTAAGGTCAGGCTTGACAAAGCCCTGGCTGGGATGATTTAGTCGGGGATTGGTCCTGCTCTGGGCAGGGGGTGGGACTAGATGACCTCCCGAGGTCCCTTCCAGCCCTGGTACTCTGTGGTTCTAGGGGCTCTGGGGCCTACACTGAGGAGGCTGGCATTGCCCCAAACTGGGCAGGCTGCACTGGCACAGAAGGGCCCTTTCAGAGCTGGGTAGAGAACACAGTATATGTGATCCAGGCTGCCCGGGAGCCACTCAGTGCGTGACCTGGTCCCAGGCTGCCCCAAGCTGAGCCGCCGGCCCCCCACTGCTAAATAGGAAGGGGTTCACCTGCCCCCTATGGGACTGTTGGGGTTGGTGTTTGTAAACCACTTCCAGAGTCAATGGCACCACTAGGAATAGAACCCAGGAGTCCTGGCTCCCAGCCTGCCCCTGTTCACCCCACTAGGGCCCACTCCTTTTCCAGTGCCGGGGATCGAACCCAGGAGTCCTGGCTCCCAGCCCGCCACCACCTCTGACTCCACTCCTTGTACGGCTCAGGAGTGACTCCAGAAGGGTGTGACTCACCTCCCCAATGCAGCCATGGAAGCTGGAGCTGATGCTGGCGGCTGCAGGCAGCGTGACAGATTTGTCCACCCCGCCCAGGTACATAGGCGTGCGGAGGTTGAGCCCTTGGCTCTTCCCCGGGGAGGACCTCTTCACCGGCTTGCTGCTGTCTACCTGCAGGGTGCCATCCTTGTTGATCCGTTCTGCCGAGACTTTGTGCCACTGGCCCAGGGCGAGTGGCTCTGTGCTCTGGAGCACAGCCATGCCTGCGAGAGAGAACGGTGAGACGGGCACGCCGCCTGGCGCCGAGCTCAGGGCACGCCCCAGGACTCTCTCCTTCACCTGTAGTGGCAGGGTAGCCGCAATCTCCCCTGCCAGGGCATGTCAGGACCTCGCAGGATGGCAGGTGCTTTCAGATCCCTATGCCCTGCCAAGGGGCATCACAGGGGCCAAGCACAGGAGCCAGTGACAAGGCAGATGGCTGCAAGGTCCTGGATCCCGGGCTACAAAGGTCTGTGTGCTGGGAGGGCACCACAGAGCCCGTGTGCCCGTGACGAAAGGGAGCCAGTGCGGTGTGGGGCTTGGGGGGCTGAGGGAATTGGCCATGGCCCAAATGCAGCCCCGGGCAGCAGCAACGGACCGGCCTTCCTGGGGGTGAAATGAGCGTGGTGGGGCAGCGTCCCTTGCCCAGCAGGCACCTCCCAGAACAGCTCCCCACGCAGCTGACACCAGCCGCCTGCATGCAGACAGTCACAGCAGACAGGCCACAGAAACTGAACCCTCCCCGTCAAGAGCTGGCCCGGCCCCGCAGCCGGGGAGGTGGGGCGAGCGCCAGTGGGGGGGCTGAGGGGCAGATGCCAACACCCAGCCCTGCTGGGGCCCCAGCAGGCATCTTCGCTTGGGGCGGGACTAGCGCCAGCCGTGCCCAAACGCCCGGCGCCCTTACCTGAGCCCAGCTCGTAGCGGAACTCCACGTGCCCGCTGGCCATGGCGAGTGACACGAAGTCCTCCACGGGGGCGCCCGATCCCCCGCTGAACAGGACGAGGCCGCTGGGGGACAGCGGCTTGAACTCCACCTCGAGGCGCAGCTCGTAGTGGATGTTGGTGAGGGGTGGGTAGGAGATGAACGAGTCGCTCCCACTGAAGGAAGGGGTGGTTGCCATGACGCCTGTGGAGTGGGGGTGTTACTGAGGACCGTCCCCGGCCCCAGCCGCCCTTTGACCCGCAGGTCCTTCCGACTGGGGCAGGACTGTCCCTGCCAGGCCCGCCCGCCCACTCACCTTCCATGCACGTCTCCCCAGACTTGCCCAGGTGGCAGCGGCAATGGTAGCCCTGCCCGTCTGCGCGGTTAATGCAGGTGGCGTCCGGTCCGCAGGCCTCTGGGGAGACGGGACAACGGGGCTCAGCGCTCGGGCAGCACAAGGCTGGGCAGGGAGGGCCGGGGCGAAAGGAGCGGGGGTGACCACCAGCCCCTGGACGGGGCATTCTGGCTGCAGCGGGGTGCCCTTGCTCCGCTCAGGGTGGGGGGCGCGGAGCAGCTCCTGCGGCGCAGTCAGGCCGTGGCCAGCACCTGCTCCCAGCACGGCCCCGTGGCTCCTGGTGCAGGAACTCTGGGGAGCCCACTGGACGGGCCATGCCCTGCTCACATGGATGGGGCAGCTGGGAGGTCCTGGCAGCTGAGAGATACCTTGGCCCCTGGCAAAGCTCCTGCTGGGCCAAGGGTGGTGACAGCACCCCCCTACTGAGCTGCCGTGGGGCAGTGCTGTAACTATGGGGTGACCCCTTACTGAGCTGCCGTGGGGCAGTGCTATAGCTATGGGGGGCCCCTTTGCTGAGCTGCCATGGGGCAGTGCTATAGCTATGGGGCAGCGGTGCCGTGGGGCAGTGCTGCAGCTATGGGGCAGTGGTGATGGGGTGGGCAGTGCTGTAGCTATGGGGCAGCGGTGCCGTGGGGCAGTGCTGCAGCTATGGGGCAGTGGTGATGGGGTGGGCAGTGCTGCAGCTATGGGGCAGTGGTGATGGGGTGGGCAGTGCTGTAGTTATGGGGCAGCGGTGCTGGGGGGCAGTACCTGGGTGGCAATGCAGCGCCTGCGAGTGTTCACAGTTGCTCCCCGTGAATTCCTGTGGACAGTGGCACACGTAGCTGCTGCTCTCCGAGTCTCTGCAAATGCCTCCATTCTGGGGAGGAGCAATCAGAGGGTTAGAACGGCAGAGGGGACAGAGCCCTGCCCCCAGCTGCTGCTGACATCCCACAACACAAGGAGCCCTGGGGCCAGCACATGCCATGGGGGAAAGCAGAGCCCCCTCGGGCCAAAGCCCCTCAATTACACTGGTGCAACCCCAGGGAAGGAGGGTCCCAGCATATGTCTGAACTGTGCATCAGCTCTGCCCCGAGGGGCCAGGGGTCAGGGAGCGAGTTACCTGACATGGCTGGTCCCGGCACGTGGGACAGTTTGAAACACCATGAGCTCTCAAGTCCAAATCCTTAAAGATCACCTCCTCGCCCTGGACCAGCAGTTGGCGCACACAGCCTGGGGGGACAAAGGGAGCAGGGGCAGTCAGAGCACGCTGGGCAAAGGGCAACAGCAAACATCCGGCCGAGGTGGGGGCCTGGGCGGAGTGCCCGGGGAACAATGAAGGAAGGAAGCCTGCTGGGCAAGGGGCTCAGAATCCCTCCATCACCATCTCATGGCGGTGTTCTCCACACACATGCAGGGCTCCCACACTGGGCGCCCGGGGCGGGTGTCTCAGAGGGCTGCGCAAGGAGTGGGAGCCACTCACCCACAAAGCCGCTGCTGAGGCCGGATTTGGCGACGGCGGTGTAGTCGGGATAGCCGCCGAGGTACAGCTCCTCGTTCAGATCCAGCCCTTGGAATTTACCCTGGGGGGCACAGAATGATGGGCACAGCGGGTCAGGGCTATCCTTGGTGCCCTCCTCAGGTCCCAGGAGAATCCTGTGCATTGTGCAGGCACAGCCCTAGCCATCCAGCCTCCCCACGTCCTCCCCCACTGGGCTGTCCCAGGCCTAGCGCCACTCCGGGGGGCCAGAGCCAGCAGGGCACAGCCGGGCCCACAGCCCTGCTGGCAGCATGGCCAGGCTGCAGCAGTCCAACTTGTTGGCCTCACCCCATGCGGCCTCATGAGCGTTCTCTTACCTGGGACGTGCCGTTGACAGGAGGGTGGCTGTCCAGCACCAGGGAGCCCTGGGTGAGGTTCCGGTATAACCGGACCGTGTGGAACTCCCCAAGTCGGATCGGTGCTGGGTGCCGGATCGTGGCCATGCCTGAGCCGGCGTCAAACCTGCAACATCAAGCATGTGGGAGACAGGGAAGGGAGCAGAGCCGCCTCCCCCCGGGTCCCTGGCACTTCTCAGTGCTCTGCTGCAACCTGGAGCCTGGCTTCTGCACTCAGCACCGGTTCAGGATGAGGTTGGTGTGAAGCAGCCCCTGGGCCGCCCATTTCCTGAGCCACGAGATGCGCTTTATGTGGCTCTCCCCACATTGCCAGTGTCTGCCATACTGCAGATCCCGGGGTGGGAGATGGCATCGGGGCAGCCAGGATTTCAGAACCACCAAGTGGATCTGGGCAGCCAGTTCGCAACCATCTGAATCAGAATTAGGTACCGGCTCTATTCAACAACTCTGCCAATCGGAGCCGTAGGCAGGACCTGGGCCCTGTTCGATTTGCGACCTGGATTCAGGAAGGGCTCAGAGCTGGTCAGGTTGGTGCAGGCTGTGGCTGCTCCTGGCAGAAGGGCCTGGCTCTGGGGAGGGGCTGGCATCGCCAGGTCTCACCTGAATTCCGGGCGGCCTCCCACTAGACCAAAGGACACGAAGTCTGCGCCAGTGCTCTTCTTCTGCCCATTGTATAGCAGCATCCCTGCCAAAAACACAGAGGAGCTGAGCTGGGGGATATAAGTGCCAAACCCAAGCCAACAAATGCCAGGAGTGGGGAGGGTCCAAATCACAGCCAGAAGCACTCACTACTCAGCCCCCATCCCCTGCTCACCACGAGCTACAAGAGACACTTAGGCCCTGACCACAGCACTGCAGCAGGCTGGAGAAGGGGCAACACCAGAGCACAGCTGAGCAGAGGGGACCTGGCCGGAACAGCCCTGGCCTCACGCCCTTGAGTGGGAATGGAGACTGCTGGGCATTGTGTCTGCCCCTTGGCAGCCCCACCCCGACAGAGGTTCCCCTATCACAGAGCCCCAACACAGGGCATCCCCTATACATCAGCACAGCCGGGGCCCTACTGAGCCCCTGTGATCCGCAAAAGGCTCAGAGCAGCTATGCTGGGCGGGAACAGGGCACTGGTGAGGGAGAGGTCCCTGCCCTCTGCTCATGGCTTAGCTGATGGCGAGCGTGCCTGGCGAGAAGTGCTGAGCCGCACTAGGCCTCGGGGTACCCCCAGAGCACTGGTGGGGCATATCTTGCTAACAGAGGGGCCAAAGTCTTGAGCCTCCAAGCCAGGAGAGGGGATGATGCCATGGGAGCCCTGATGCTTCATGGGCCCATGGGGTCAGTCGAGTGTGGGCAGCACTGGAAGGCCAGGGGCGGGTGTTGAACTCTAGTTCCTCCTAGTGGCAGGGCCTTTATTTCACAATCTTGGAGGAGGTGGCTCCCTGAGCCAGCAGAGGCAGGTGAAGGAGAGCGGGGTGCAGGGAAAGGGGGGAAGTCTCTGGGTTTTCACGCCCAGCCATAGTGGGGCTGCAAAGGGCAGGAAGGCCCAGCCCATGAACAAGGGAAAGTCCAGCCTCAGGACAGCCTGGGGCTCCATCAACATCAGTTAAACCCATCCTCTGCTGCTGTCAGCTCCTTTATCAGGGGCCCTTTGGAGGCCCTTTGCCATCCACCGTGCATCATTGGTGGGGATGGAGCCAGCAACACAGGGCTCTACTCCTTATGCCAATGGGTTTCATTCACTGGCAGCAACAGTAGGCTTTTATCTGGTATCTGTGCAGGCCCCTGAGGGGAGACATGGCAATCCGTGGAAAGTGTTCCCATAAACAGACTCAGCCCATCAGTTCTGTCCACTCCCCAAAGGGCCCCCGCACCCGGTGCAGACATGGAGCTGGCAGCATGGATTAGCACAGTAACGCAATGCCAGCAGGAGTTACTTCAGTCAAGGTGACCTGGGCACCTAGTGTTTTGGGATGATGTCACTTCCTGGAGAGTGACATCTCTGGGATAGGCAGGAAGATGCGCTGGAGGTTAAGCAGCAGCTGTGGCTAGTAGGAGTTAGACACACGGGGGAGCACCAGGCCCGGCTGACCCCCAGCCTGCCCCAGTCACTCGGTTAGTCTGTGCAGAGTTTGCAGGTTTAAGGCACCCTGGGGGTGCATGGGTCCTGCACCCAGAGGGCCAGCGCTCCTGGCCCCAGGCTGCGGAGGGTTAAGAGCTAATCCCACGTGAGGCTGTGAAAGGTCATCAGGCAGCAGAAGACTTACCTGAGTAGAGAATGAGCGCTAGAGGGGGAGAGGAGAGATGGAAAAGGAAACACATGAGGCAAGAGAGGGACAAGGCGGAAAGAGAAGGGAGGAGAAAGAGAACAGGTAAGTGAAATGAGCCTGGCTCACTCAGACTGCCGGGGAGAGAAGAGGCAGGAGCAGGCGAAAGGAGAAAGTGCCCATGTGCTACAGGGGCCATTGGGCTACAATCAAGGCAGGGGCTTGCCGATGCAGTTAGCAGTGGAGAAGCCCTCACCTCCCCCGCACCCCCCAGCCCTGTCCTGGCTCAGGGCCCCACCCCTTGCTCCTGCGGGAAGGCGGTGTCCCTGGGTGGGCAGGCGTGTCTGTTTCTCAGACGGACTTGGCTCACCATCAGCAGTGTCTGGCCGGAAGGTGATCTGGATTTCAAACTTCTTGTAGGCGTCCTTGATGGTGGGCAAGGCAAGGAAGGTCTGAGGATTCTGGGTAAAATATGGCACCACCCGCTCTGGAATCGTGGAATGAGGGAGAGTGGGTCAGTGCGTGACGGAACAGATCCGTGTGCAGGGCTGCCCCCGCACCCCCCATGAAGAGGCGCCAAGGCCTGGAGCCTTCCCATCCCCAGCAGGGCCTTGGGCCTTGGCCGCTATAGACACAAGAGTTAGATCTACACACGGGGAGCTGGGCCAGCACTCGGGTCTGGGATCCTGTCCTGCCAGACCAGATGGAGCTGTGGCTAACGCCGGTCCCTGGGCAGGGCTGGGGCACATGGCACTCAGCTGCTGTGGGTGTGCACGGGCGGTGGGATGAGCAGACACACTACTGCCACCTCCACTCTGACGGAACATGGGGGCAGAGACGGAGAGATGCCACAGAGCCTGTTCCCCCTGCCATCGAGAGCTGAGCCCCAGCTGGAGAAACCCAGACCCCCAAGGAGCAGCTGGACCGGACAGTGCAGCCTGGCTGGAGGCCTGGTGCTAAGCAGTGCTCGGCAGAGGCTCGGGTTCAGTAACCACGGCCTGGCAGGGCTTGGATCGCCATGGAGGCAGTGTGGGTTCCTCCTCGGCCTGCTCAGCAGTGCCCCCGCTGGCTGCATGCACGGGGCCCAAGGGTAGATCTTCTCAGGGCTACACGTCTAGGGTTCAGCCTGGTGTCTCCCTCCGATAGGAAATTCAGTCCCCCGTTGCTCTTGGGTCAGGGTGGGGACTGCACTGTGCATGCCACAGCAGGACGGGGAGGTTACTAAGGTGCCAGCCAGTCCTGAAGGGGATCCCGTCCCCTTGCCCTCAGCTGGAAGGACACCCTCTGTCACATGGCGCCTCCAGGGGGGTAGAAAGGACAATGGCGGTAATGTGAAGAAGCCAATAGGGGACACGAGGGACATGTCCCTCCCAGCTGCACGGGTCACATCCTGCGGGCACCAGCGCAGCATGAGCGCCCAGCCCAGAACGCTCACCTTGGACTTTGAGCATGGAGAAGGCCGTCACCTTCCCTTGCCTATTGGATGCCGTGCAGACATAGATCCCAGCATCTTCTGGCTTCACAGATGGAATGGTCAAGATGTTGTTCTCCAGACAAATGTCTTTGGGGAGGTCTCCTTCCAGCTGCAACCAGATGTCAGACCAGGGCATCACCCTCCGTCACCCAGCCCACCATCACCTATCCACCCATTCGTCCCTCATCCACTGACCAACGCATCCCCCATACACCCATCTTCCACCCCCACATCTATCCACCCATTCGCCCCCATCCACCAACCAACCCATCCCCCATATGCCCATCATCCACCCCCCGCATCCACCCATCCATCCAGCGGAGGGCAACAAAAATGATTAGGGGGCTGGTGCACATGACTTATGAGGAGAGGCTGAGGGAACTAGGATTATTTAGTCTGCAGAACATAAGAATAGGGCCACACTGGGTCAGACCAAAGGTCCATCCAGCTCAGTATCCTGTCTACTGACAGTGGCCAATGCCAGGTGCCCCAGAAGGAGTGAACCTAAAAGGTAATGACCTAGTGATCTCTCTCCTGCCATCCATCTCCACCCTCTGACAAACAGAGGCTAGGGACACCATTCCTTACCTATCCTGGCTAATAGCCATTAATGGACTTAACCTCCATGAATTTATACAGTTCTCTTTTAAACCCTGTTATAGTCCTAGCCTTCACAACCTCCTCAGGCAAGGAATTCCACAGGTTGAATGTGCGCTGAGTGAAGAACTTCCTTTTATTTGTTTTAAACCTGCTACCCATTAATTTCATTTGGTGGCCCCTAGTTCTTACATTATGGGAACAAGTAAATAACTTTTCCTTATTCACTTTCTCCACACCACTCATGATTTTATAGACCTCTATCATATCCCCCCTTAGTCTCCTCTTTTCCAAGCTGAAAAGTCCTAGCCTCTTTAATCTCGCCTCATATGGGACCCGTTCCAAACCCCTACTCATTTGAATTACCCTTTTCTGAACCTTTTCTAATGCCAGTATATCTTTTTTGAGATGAGGGAACCACATCTGTTCACAGTATTCAAGATGTGGGCATACCATGGATTTATATAAGGGCAATAAGATATTCTCTGTCTTATTCGCTATCCCTTTTTTAATGATTCCTAACATCCTGTTTGCTTTTTTGACGACTGCTGCACACTGCGTGGATGTCTTCAGAGAACTATCCACGATGACTTTCTCCTGATTAGCTGTAGCTAAATTAGCCCCCATCATATTGTACGTATAGTTGGGGTTATTTTTTCCAATGTGCATTACTTTACATTTATCCACATTAAATTTCATTTGCCATTTTCTTGCCCAATCACTTAGTTTTGTGAGAACTTTCTGAAGTTCTTCACAGTCTGCTTTCGTCTTAACTATCTTGAGCAGTTTAGTATCATCTGCAAACTTTGCAACCTTACTGTTTACCCCTTTCTCCGGATCATTTATGAATAAGTTGAATTGGATTGGTCCTAGGAATGACCCTTGGGGAACACCACTAGTTACCCCTCTCCATTCTGAAAATATACCATTTATCCCTACCCTTTGTTCCCTGTCTTTTAACCAGTTCTCAATCCATGAAAGGATCTTCCCTCTTATCCCATGACAACTTAATTTATGTAAGAGCCTTTGGTGAGGGACCTTGTCTAAGGCTTTCTGGAAATCTAAGTACACTGTGTCCACTGGATCCCCCTTGTTCACATGTTTGTTGACCCCTTCAAAGAACTCTAATAGATCAGTAAGACATGATCTCCTTTTACAGAAACTACGTTGACTTTTTCCCAACAATTTATGTTCTTCTATGTGTCTGACACTTTTATTCTTTACTGTTGTTTCAACTGATTTGCCCGGAACTGACATTAGACTTACTGGTCTCTTATTGCCAGTATCACCTCTAGAGCCCTTCTTAAATATTGGCGCTACATTAGCTATATTCCAGTCATTGCGTACAGTAGCTGGTTTAAAGGACAGATTACAAGCCATAGTTAATAGTTCTGCAATTTCACATCTGAGTTCTTTCAGAACTCTTGGGTGAATGCCATCTGGTCCCGGTGACTTCCTACTGTTAAGTTTCTCAGTTAATTCCAAAACCTCCTCTAGTGACACTTCGATCTGTGACAATTCCTCAGATTTGTCACCTACAAAAGACGGCTCAGGTTTGGGAATCTCCCTACCACCCTTGGCCGTGAAGACTGAAGCAAAGAATTCATTTAGTTTCTCCGCAATGACTTTATCGTCTTTAAGTGCTCCTTTTGTACCTCGATTGTCCGGGGGCCCACTGGTTGCAGGCTTCCTGCTTCTGATGTACTTAAAAAACATTTTGTTATTACCTTTTGAGTTTTTGGCTCGCTGTTCTTCAGACTCCTTTTTGACTTTTCTTATTACATTTTTACACTTAATTTGGCAGTGTTTATGCTCTTTTCTATTTACCTCACTAGGATGTGACTTCCACTTTTTACAAGATGCCTTTTTATCTCTCACTGCTTCTTTTACATGGTTGTTAAATCACGGTGGCTCTTTTTTAGTTCTTTTACTGTGTTTTTTAATTTGATAGAGAAGAATGAGTGGGGATTTGACAGCTGCTTTCAACTATCTGAAAGGGGGTTCCAAAGAGGATCAGTCTAGGCTGTTCTCAGTGGTGGCAGATGACAGAAAGAGGAGTAATGGTCTCAAGTTGAAGTGGGGGAGGTTTAGGTTGGATATTAGGAAAAACTTTTTCACTAGGAGGGTGGTGAAGCACTGGAATGCGTTACCTAGGGAGGTGGTGAAATCTCCTTCCTTAGAGGTTTTTAAGGTCAGGTTTGACAAAGCCCTGGCTGGGATGATTTAGTTGGGGATTGGTTCTGCTTTGAGCAGGGGGTTGGACTAGATGAGGTCCTAGGGTCCCTTCCAACCCTGATATTCTATGATTCTATGATCCCTGCCCCACCCATCATCCACCGCCCCCACCTATCCACTCATCCATCCCCCATCCGCCCATCATCCACCCCCCCACCTATCTATCCATCCATCCACCCATCCATCCCCTATCCGCCCATCATCCACCCCAAAAACTATCCATCCGTCCCCCATCCATCCATCATCCACCCCTTACCTATCCACCCATCCATCCCCCATTTGCCCATCACCCACCCCCGCACCTATCCATCCATCCATCAATCCCCCATACGCCCATCATCCACCCTCCCACCTATCCACCCATCTGTACCCCATCCATTCGTCCCTCATCCACTGACACACCCATCCCCCATCCTTTGAACATCCACCCCCACACCTATCCACCCATCCATCCCTCATCCATCTGTCCCTCATCCATGCCCCCACCTATCCATCCCCCATCCACCCATTATTAACCCCCCACCTATCTACCCATCTATCCTCCATCCATCTCTCATCCACCCCCCACTCATCCGTCTGTCCATCTGTCATCCACCCTTCCACTCATTACCTACTGTGCACCTACCTATCCATCCATGCATCCACACATCTACCCACTCCTCCATTCCCTCTGTTCATCATGCCCATTCCTCTGGGGTGAGCATGGGCATCACCACCTCCAGTGGCCCCTGACACCCAAACCCCACTGACACCAGAGAATTCCCACAACGGGGCGCACTCTGCAGCCACCCCCACTGCAGATTCCCCCATCTTGCTGGTGAAGCCCAGAGTGGTTGTTGCTGGCAAGCCCCGGCTGCCCTCCTCTCTCCTTACTCATTGGGAGAGTGCCAGGGGAGTAAGTGCCCAGGGCTGGAGGGCGGGGGGCATTCCCTAGAGATCAGTGATTTACCTTGGTCCACTTGATCTCTGGGACAGGGAAGCCAGATGCCAGGCATGGGAGTACTGCCCTCGACCCCGTGGTGACCTCCTTGACCTCCGGCTGAGCTGCGATCTGGGGGATGGCTGCAGTGAAGGAACACAGTCTTCAGGCCTCCGTCAGCGTGGGGCGCTGGCATTCCTGCCCAGGGCCCAGCTGCTGCCCCACCCACTCCCCATCCAACGTGTGGGGATGCATCGCCCTTTGCTCTGCAGGCCACTCACTTCGCCCAGCACGGGGCCGCGTGACCCCCAGTGAGGGGCACGGAGTCGTGCGTGTGCCGGTGTACCAGGGCAAGGGCCGCCGTGAGAGCCCCCCGCCCCTGAGGTGCAAGGGGAGGTGCAGCGGGAGGGGGCACCCCCCGCAGGGCAGCAGGTACTTACACTGCACGTGCAGGATGACGTTGGACTGCACGGTGCCCATGTCGTTGGTGGCGGTGCAGCGGTACTGCCCGGCGTCCGATTGCTCCGCCCGCTCAATCTTCACCATCCCACCGCGGACGACCACCTCGGGGCGAAGGCGGCTGCCCACCTTGCTCCAGGTGATGCGTGCCTTGGGGTCCCCGACGACCAGGCACTCAAACTCCACCGCAGCGCCCACCAGCACCGACTGCACCGAGGTGCGCACGTTGATCATCACCTTGGGCAGAGCTGGGTGGGGCAGATGGCAGAGGTGAGTGAGGGGGCACCCTCCCAAGTGGCCACAGTGTGGGAGCAGCTTTACCCTCTAGGGCCAGCCCCACACACAGCAGCTGTGCCGAAGGGAGGACAAGGAGGAACACCCAGCCTGTCTTACAGAGCAGCGGTGGCTAGTGTGGAGACTGCATGGCCAGCTCAGTGCTGCTCAGCTGGCAGGGTCTGTGTTCTCCCCCGCCCTGTGCCAGGGCCCCTGCTTACCCTGGATCACCAGCCTTGCGCTGTCCTGGGCCTGCCCGGAGGGGCTGCTTACCCGGCAGGTGTAAACCCCCTGGCACCCACGATCCAAGTTCTGGATTCTGCAGTGAAACAGCAAAGAGATGGACTGGCTCCTGCATACCCTGAGGCCCCTTTGCCCCCCAGCAGTGCCACCCTGCCAGGCCTCCTAGCCACAGAGGGTTAGACCTCCCGTGCTGCCCTCCCCGGGTCTGGTACCCAGCCGTAAACACCGGCTTATCCCTGAGGCTCTGGGGGTGGATCTGCCCCGCATGGCAATTAGCTCATGCCCTGAAGGAGGCCTGGGAGAAGAGTCCTGAACTCTGCAGTTAGGGAGAGTGGGCAGGGGGTCAAGCCCCATGAACCCCATCCCCAAGAGCACTAGCTGCCCCCGTCTCAGCAGAGAGGCCCTGAGCTGAAGGGGGCAGCCCCTCTGGAGGGCATGGGGGTGAATCCCACTGGCTACATTCCCGGGCATGCCCCAGAGAGGGCGCAGGCCTGCTCCTCCTTACCGCAGCACCCCGTTCCGCACGCTGTGGCTGGCGGGCAGCTCCCCACCCTCCCTGAACCACTCGATCCGTGCCTGGGCGTCTCCGGTGACAGAGCAGGTGAACTCAGCCGTGCCACCCACGCCCTTCACAGCCGTCTGGGGTGCGACTCGCACGGTCGGGGAGGCGCTGGGGGCCAATCCTGTGGGGGCAGAGACACTGAGGTACCAGCTACAGCACTCAACCCCCGTCCCCGGGGAAGCTGCACGCGCTGGAGCCAACAGGGTGAGCTCGAGGGCACCCGCCGAACTGCTGCCTGACAGCCCACCCCCTCCAGCTTGCGCCCCTGGCACCTCAGACGGCCCCCAAAACTCTTGGCTGCTGGAATCCACCGTGACTCCCCGACGCCTACGGAGATGGCAGCACCCCTCCCCCTGCCAGCAGGATCAGCATCACCCCTCCCCCGAACAGGGCCTGCGTCACCGCTCCCCAGCCTGACCCCCAGTGGGGCTGGCAGCATCCCTCGCGCACAACCCCCAATGGGGCTGGCGTCACCCCGACCCTCAATGGGGCCAGAGCAGCATTACTACAGCCTTCTTCAGCCTGCCCAGGGAAAACCCTCTCTGATTGCTCCCCGGGGACCCCGCCTGGGCATGGGCATGGGGAGGAAAGCCCCCAGCTGCAGGAGGGGCTGAGCTGACATGGGGCTGGGGAGAGTTCAGGAGACGCTGGGCATGGGCAGAAGCTGGAGGCTCCATGGGTCCGGCAGCTGCAGAGCCTATGCAGTGGGGTCGGCTGGCCCTGATGCTGTCCCCGGGGACTGGCAACACTGTGCCTTCCCCGCACTGTGCCAACTGGAGCAAAGCCACAAAGTGCCCTTGTTCACCTACTCCTGAGTCTGTGGCCAATCTTGGGACTTGCCCCACCCCCACCCCCACCTCCACCCTGCTAGGGCTGCCCCGCCGCCCCCCGCCACCCTGTCCCCGCAGGACCACCCCTCCCACACCCTGCCACCCCCTCCCTGGGTCTGGCTCCCCCAGTGCTGGGCCCTGCCTGTGCCCTCTGCCCCAATACTCACCCTGGACGCTGACCTGGGCGAAGGTCTCCGCCGAGCCCACCCTGCTGCTGACAAGGCAGCGGTAGGTACCCGAGTCCTCGGGCGCGGTCGGGCTGATGTGCAGGGTACTCTCCCGCGGGACGGCGTGGCTGGACAGGCTGCCATTGGCCTTGGTCCACTGGTAGCGCAGGGGCGGCGTACCATGAGCCAGGCACTGCAGCTGCACCGCCTCGCCCGCTTGCACCGAGACCGCCTCGGGCAGGCTGGTGGCGTAGGGGGGTACTGGGGGGCAGAGAGGCGGCGGGCATTAGGGGATCAGCCCACTGCTGCCGGCAACAGGCCCTCCTGGCGGTGTCTGCTCTGCGCTTTGTGTCTGGGCCCTACCTGCTCCCATTGAGGCCCCCTGGCGCCCCCCCTTCCCAAGGGCTACTGCAGCCTTGAATCCTTCGTGCCCCACCCCGCAGAGGGACAGAAAGGCCTGAGCTGGAGCCCATGGGCCTGGCTGGCTGCGGCACCGTCTCCCCCGGGGATGGGGACCCCGGGGCTTGGGCCATTGGACGCGGCCATGGAGCAGGCAAACCCAGCAGGAAGGATGGGGGGCTGAGCAGTCTCTATCCCCAGCACCCCTGGTTCAGAGTCTCCCACTTCTGGGAACCGCTTTGCCCAACCAGGGCGGCTGCCCACAGCTCACACATGGGGCCCACAGCTATCAGCGCGCTGCCCCCTGCTGGCAGCCCTGTGTCACTCCATGAGGCCCTGCAGGGAAATGGGGAAAGAATGGCAGGGTGGATGGAGCCTGTCCCCCTGTCCCTGCATTTAGCAGGCCTGACTGAGTGATCAGTGCCAGCTCTGAGCGAGATCCTGGTTCCCACACACACACCCCGGTGCCCGGAGCAGAGAGTCCTAGGGCACAAGGGGCTGCAGTTTGCAGGCAGGGGCTTCACACATCTCAGCCACTAGAGCCCCATGACACCAGCTCCTCATCTTTCACCCTGCCCCTTCCCCCGTGGCATGCGCTGGTGAGCCAGCCCCCCCAGTCTCTCCCGCCAGCTGACATGGCACAGAAATATGGGGCCTGAGGTCAGAGGTGACATGCCAGCTGCCCGAGCACAGGGCTGACCCCGTGAGGTGGGAGCTCCTTACTCTCCACATCCAGTGTGACGAAGGCCTCGGTGAAGCTGGCGGCGTTGCTGGCATTGCAGATGTACTGGCCTGAGTCCTGCTGGGCCACGCGGGGGATGAGCAGAGTGTTATTCACCACCCGATGCTGCCAGGGCAGCGGGGCCCTCAGCTTGGACCACTGGATGGTGGGAGGGGGGTCACCTGCGGGGACAAAGAGACAATGAAGTGCTGCTAGACAGGCCCAGGGCCAGGCCAGGTGAGCCGTCCACACTGCTCCTGAGGGATGCCTGTCTTCTCCAGATTGGAGGGTGGCTAGAGGGGTGTGAGGGGATCGCTAGCTAGCTAGGGCCTGAGCACTGGGCAGATGCCCCTAACTTAACTCCTACATACAGTGCTACTGGATGGCTCCCTTCTTCTGCCTCAGACTGCTACTGTGGGAGAGACCTCCTTTGCCCTCCACACATCACAGGGCTGCCAGAGGACTCTCCTCCCCTCGCTTATCTGGGGCCCACCCCATGGGTCTGGATGGCATTGCATGGCCATAGAGCTGCAGGAACTGTTACCAGCTAGGTTTAATGTTCCCAGCTTCCCTCCTGGCCAGTGCGAAACGTCTGGGAGTGAGAGGAGCGTAGGGCTGGGCAGAATGCAACGTTTTACAATTTCGATGGCTATCATCGACGGTTCATGTTAAGCATTGTTTTCAGTTTGTATCCATATACATTTTCACAGTTGTGGAAAAATATGGAGGGCGGGGTCAGACAATGGTGGGGAGGGGGGTCAGACAATGGGGGGCTGGGGGGCGGTGGTCAGACAATGCGGCAGTTACCTGTTCCATAACTGGCGTTCTTCGAGATGTGTTGCTCATGTCTATTCCACAGGAGGTGATTGCAGGCTATGCTGTTGGAGGTGGGTAGGAGTTCACAGGCACTCGGGACGGAGCACTGCCCTGTTGAACCCAGCGTCCTCCCTGCCCTGGGAGACGATTGCATAGTGCGAGGTGAACATGTGGACCGACGGCCATGTAGCAGGCCTACAGATGTCCTGAATAGCGACGCAAGCCAGACAGGTGGCTGACGAGGCTTGTGCCCTTGTTGGAGTGTGCCTTCACAATTGGGGGTGGGGGGACTCCCGCCAGGCCGTGACAGGTACGAATACACGCGGTGATCCAGTTGGAGAGCCGCTCAGTGAGATCGGCTGGCCTCTCATGTGTTCGGTCGTGGCAATGAACAGCTGTGAAGACTTCCTGAACGGTTTTGTGCGTTCCAGGTAAAAAGCCAGGGCCCATCTCACATCCAGTGTGTGGACGCGGCGCTCCTCACTAGACACGTGGGGCTTGGGACAGAGCACCGGCAGGAAAATGTCCTGGCTCATATGATAGGCGGAGCCCACCTTAGGGAGGAACGAAGGGTGTGGGTGGAGCTGGACCTTATCCTTATGGAACACCGTGTACGGGGGTTCGGAGGTCAGGGCCCGGAGCTCCGAGACCCGCCTAGCAGACGTGATCGCCAAAGAAAGGCTACATTCCATGGTCCATGTGGGACCAGGAGTATGTAGCAAGCAGGTCAAATGGAGGCCCTGTCAGCCTGGCCAGAACCAAGTTCAGGTCCCACTGAGGGACTGGGGGCCTAACGTAAGCAAAGAGGCGCTCCAAGCCCTTAAGGAATCGACCAGTCATGGCATGAGAAAATACTGTGTGGCCCTGGACAGGCGGGTGGAAGGCCGATATGGCTGCCAGATGCACTTTGACGGACGAGGGCACTAGGCCTTGGGCTCTTAGATGAAGGAGATAATCCAGTACAACCTGGAGCGGGGCAGCCACTGGTGAGACGCCGCGATCCGTGGCCCACTGAGAGAACTGAGACCATTTTGCCAGGTAGGCCTGTCAGGTCCTCTCCTCGTGGCCTAGCCATTGAGCAACCACACTGTGAGGTGGAGGGCTGAAAGGTTGGGGTGGAGGAGGCGACCTTAGTCCTGAGAGAGAAGGTCTCGGCAGGTTGGCAGCAGCCACAGGGGGGTAATGGACATGCTCATAAGAGTCCCACACCAGCGCTGCCTGGGCCATGCTGGGGCGATCATGAGGACGCGAGCCCTGTCCGTCTTGACTTTTTCTAGGACCTTGCCTATGTGGTAAAAGCATATAGCAGCTGACCCGACCATGACAGAAGGAAGGCATCGGAAATCGTGCCCTTGCCCAGGCCCCTCCTGGAGCAGAACCGGGGGCAGCGGCGGTTCTGCCTGGTCGCTAACAGGTCCACCTGGGGAATACCCCACTTTTGGAAGATCATGTGCGCCACCTCCGGGTGCAGTGAGCATTCATGTTGGGAGGAGAAGTCCCGGCTCAGGCGATCCGCCAGAGAGTGCCGGATGCCTGGTAAGTGGTGGGCTTCCAGCCTGATATTATGGGCTATACAGAAGTCCCACAGCCGGAGGGCTTCCTGGCAGAGGGCTGAGGATCGAGCTCCGCCTTGCCAGTTGATGTAGAACATCGAGGTGGTGTTGACCGCCCTGAGTTCTTTGACGTTTATGTGCATGGCTAGATCCTGTGCAGACCACAGGCCTTGGGTCTGGAGGTTTCCCACGTGGGCTCCCCACCCCAAGTCCAATGCATCTGACACCAATTCTATAGTTGGGGGGCAGCTCCTGAACGGGACCCCTTGGAGCATGTTCTCCGGGGTGGACCACCAACAGAGGGAGGCTAGAACGTGCTCAGGCACGGTGAGGACCTTGTCCAACCTGTCTCTGGACTGGGAGAACGTTGAGGCTAGCTAGAGCTGAAGGGGCCTCGTCCTGAGTCTGGCATGACGTACCATGTATGTGCATGCTGACATGTGACCCAGGAGTTGGAGGCACGCCCTGGCCACTGTCACGGGAAACCTCGTGATCACCTGGATGAGCTCCCTCAAAGTTTCGAACCTGTCCGGCGGGAGGAAAGCTCTGGCCAATGTCGCATCGAGAATCGTGCCAATTAACTCTATATGTTGTATCCATACTAACGTGGATTTGGTGTTGTCTACCAGCAGCCCCAGTGTGGTGCATGTGGACAGGAGGAGTGTTTCGTGTTCCTGTACCTGTGATCTGGAGCTGCCTTTGACCAGCCAGTCGTTGAGGTAGGGGAGATTTCTGGACCCCCTGACGCCTGAGGTAGGCCGCCACCACAGACATACACTTTGTGAAGACTCTGGGTGCCATGGAGAGGCCAAATGGGAGGACGGTGAACTGGCAGTGTTCCTGTCCTACTGTGAAGCGGAGGAAACGCCTGTGGCCCTCGAATATGTGAACGTGAAAGTATGTGTCTTGGAGATCGAGGGCAGCGAACCAGTCTCTGGGATCCAGGGAGGGAATGATGGAGGCCAGGGAAACCATGCGGAACTTGAGTTTTACCATGTACTGGTTTAGGCCTCGCAGGTCCAGGATGGGCCTGAGGCCCTCTTTGGCCTTCAAGATAAGGAAATGGCGGGAGTAGAACCCTCTGTATCTGAACTTTGCAGACACCACCTCCACTGCTCCAAGGTGAAGGAGCCGACTCACCTCCTGCTTGAGTATGCTTTCCTGAGAGGGGTCCCTGAAGAGGGACGGGAGGGCAGGTGGGTAGGTGGGGTAGAGAGAAACTAGAGGGTATAGCCCCTGGAGATGGTGTTGAGGACCCAATGGTCCGAGGTCAGTCGCGACCACTCCGGGAGGAAAAAAGACAGACTGTTGGAGAAGGTTAGGTTGGGTGGATCCCTGGTGCAGACTGGTAAGTCATCCCTGAGCATCCCATCAGAATTGGTGCTTGCCCGTAGAGGGACCAAGCTGGGGTGCAGGCCAAGACTGCTGCTGTGGGCGTTTCTCATAGTCCCTAGATTTTTTTATAGGGAGGCTCGTGTCTTGAGTGGGTGGCCTGTCTGGGTGCCTGCTGAGGCTTGAACTTGGTCCTGGCTGGGACCGGGACATATAGACCAAGAGTCTTCAAGGTCGTGCAAGAGTCCTTGAGGCCGTGTAATTTCATGTCTGTTTGCTCCGAGAACGGGGCCTTGTCATCGAAGGGGAGGTCCTGCAGGGAGCTCTGTCCCTCGCTGGACAACCCAGACAAGAGGAGCCACAACGCCTCCTCATGGACACCGCAGAGGCCATAGTTCTTGCAGCCATGTCCACTGCATCCGAGGCTGCCTGAAGGGCTGCTCTCATGGCAGCTGTGCCGTCCTCTACCAGGGCCTTATACTCCTTCCTATTATGCTCCTGGAGGGAGTCCGTAAACTTTGGCATTGAGTTAAAGTTATATCTGTCCAGCAGGGCTTGGTGGTTTGCCACCCTCAGCTGGAAGCTCGAGGAAGAATAAAGCTTTTGGCTGAACAAGTCCGGCCTCCTCGAGTCTTATTCTTACGGGTGGGAGCAGGTTGGCCCTGATGCTCCTTGTGGTTGACCACCTTGACCACTAGGGAGTTGGGGTGGGAGTACAGATATTCGTGCCCCTTTGTGGGCACAAAATACTTCTGCTCTGCCCTTTTAGATATGGGAGGCAGGGAAGACAGGATCTGTCACAGGGCATTGGAGATCTTCGCCACCCCTTCGTGGAGAGGGAGCGCTGTGGCCGAGAGGACATCAAAGAGGGAGTCCGAAGGCTCCTCCACCTCTTCAGCCTGTAGACTGAAGCTCGAAGCCTCCCTTTTCAAGAGCTCTTGGTGGGCGTTTGTGTCCTCCTGGGACACAGGAGGAGGAAGCGCCATGATTCCCTCATCAGGGGAGGGTGAGGATGGGAGCACGGTCCTCTGCGTCCCCACCGGTGCCACAGAACCCAACACTTGGTCCCCTTCTGAGCACGGGGCTGGGGAAGAGCGCTCCCCCCACCCCTTCCTGGGGGACTGAGAGAGGGAGGCCGACGGTCTTTCCGAGGCCCCGGCCACTGAGTGAACCACCACCGGGGGCTGCGTTGGGGCTCCTGGGGTCCATTGGTGCCAGGGCGCTGGCCAGGGAGCCTGGTGCCACCGTACTTGCTGTGGGCTGCCCCGCTGGACTCGCCCGGTCTGCCGACGGTCGGCTTCGAGGGGAGACCATGCTGGCATACGAACGGCTGCTATCCTGGGATGGGGATGAGTAAAGGCATCGTGAACGGTGCCGGGCTCGAGACCTTGAGTTTGTTGTAGAGTACCGTCTGTAACAGCTGCTCTGCAAGCGGCTCCATGATGGCCACTTGCCAGCGATCTATGCCTGGGGCTGTGGGAGCGGTGCCGGGTTGGGGACCTCAGCCAGACGGAGAGTGACATCGGTACTGCGAGGGACTATGGTGGCTTCTTGGAGTTGGTGACCTCTGGGACCGTCTGTCCCAGACCCGGCGGGGCACGCTCCTGATCTTGAGGCCTGCGCTCCCTCTATGCAGAGCAGTGCCTGGATTCCCTGCTGCTCATCACCCAGACAGACAGTCTGGTGGGGGTCAACATGGACCGGCAAGGGCTGCGAGCGGAGAAGTCACTCTGCGGAGAACGGTGTCGGGAACCTTCCCTTGACCGTGAGCGGTACCGCCCGCGTGGCGACTGTGGTGGGCCGAGCACTGGCTTGCCTCTGGACTGAGGAGGCACTGGGGTCGGTGCAGCCGCTACCGGGAGAGACATTACGTCTCAAGCCACCCGTAGGACCTCTGGCGTGGAGGGCACCCATATGTGGCCACTGGCGTCCGGGGAAGCTGGCTCGGAGTGGGCTGGGCTACTCCACTTAACTTGAGTTGGAGGCTGCGAGGTCGAGGGGGATCGAGAGCTGCCCAACATAGGTCTAGTCTCGCCCCCAGTCTTAGAATCATAGAATATCAGGGTTGGAAGGGACCCTAGGACCTCATCTAGTCCAACCCCCTGCTCAAAGCAGAACCAAGCCCCAACTAAATCATCCCAGCCAGGGCTTTGTCAAGCCTGACCTTAAAAACTTCTAAGGAAGGAGATTCCACCACCTCCCTAAGTAACCCGTTCCAGTACTTCACCACCCTCCTAGTGAAAAAGTTTTTCCTAATATCCAACCTAAACCTCCCACACTGCAACTTGAGACCATTACTCCTCGTTCTGTCATCTGCCACCACTGAGAACAGCCTAGACTGATCCTCTTTGGAACCCCCTTTCAAGTAGTTGAAAGCAGCTATCAAATCCCCCCTCACTCTTCTCTTCCGCAGACTAAACATCCCCAGTTCCCCCAGCCTCTCATCATAAATCATGTGTTCTAGTCCCCTAATCATTTTTGTTGCCCTCCGCTGGACGCTTTCCAATTTCTCCACATCCTTCTTGCAATGTGGGGCCCAAAACTGGACACAGTACTCCAGATGAGGCCTCATCAATGTCGAATAGAGGGGAACGATCACGTCCCTCGATCTGCTGGCAATGCCCCTACTTATACACGCCAAAATGCCATTGGTCTTCTTGGCAACAAGGGCACACTGTTGACTCATATCCAGCTTCTCGTCCACTGTAATCCCCAGGTCCTTTTCTGCAGAACTGCTGCCGAGCCACTTGGTCCCTAGTCTGTAGCGGTGCATGGGATTCTTCCGTCCTAAGTGTAGGACTCTGCACTTGTCCTTGTTGAACCTCATCAGATTTCTTTTGGCCCAATCCTCCAATTTGTCTAGGTCCCTCTGTATCCTATCCCTACCCTCCAGCGTATCTACCTCTCCTCCCAGTTTAGTATCATCTGCAAACTTGCTGAGGGTGCAATCCACACCATCCTCCAGATCATTTAGGAAGATATTGAACAAAACCGGCCCCAGGACAGACCCTTGGGGCACTCCACTTGATACTGGCTGCCAACTAGACATGGAGCCATTGATCACTACCCCTTGAGTCCGATGATCTAGCCAACTTTCTATCCACCTTATAGTCCATTCATCCAGCCCATGCTTCTTTCACTTGCTGGCAAGAATACTGTGGGAGACGGTGTCAAAAGCTTTGCTAAAGTCAAGGAACAACACGTCCACTGCTTTCCCCGCATCCACAGAGCCAGTTATCTCGTCATAGAAGGCAATTAGATTAGTCAGGCAGGACTTTCCCTTGGTGAATCCATGCTGACTGTTCCTGATCACTTTCTTCTCCTCTAAGTGCTTCAGAATTGATTCCTTGAGGACCTGCTCCATGATTTTTCCAGGGACTGAGGTGAGGCTGACTGGCCTGTAGTTCCCAGGATCCTCCTTCTTCCCTTTTTTAAAGATGGGCACTACATTAGCCTTTTTCCCGTCATCTGGGACCTTCCCCGATCGCCATGAGTTTTCAAAGTAATGGTCAATGGCTCTGCAATCACAGCCGCCAACTCCTTTAGCATTCTCGGATGCAATGCGTCCGGCCCCATGGACTTGTGCTCGTCCAGCTTTTCTAAATAGTCCCGAACCACTTCTTTCTCCACAGAGGGCTGGTCACCTCCTCCCCATGCTGTGCTGCCCAGTGCAGCAGTCTGGGAGCTGACCTTGTTCGTGAAGACAGAGGCAAAAAAAGCATTGAGTACATTAGCTTTTTCCACATCCTCTGTCACTAGGTTGCCTCCCTCATTCAGTCTGGGGCCCACACTTTCCTTGACTTTCTTTTTGTTGCTAACATACCTGAAGAAACCCTTCTTGTTACTCTTAACATCTCTCGCTAGCTGCAACTCCAGGTGTGATTTGGCCTTCCTGATTTCACTCCTGCATGCCCGAGCAATATTTTTGTACCCCTCCCTGGTCATTTGTCCAAACTTCCACTTCTTGTAAGCTTCTTTTTTGTGTTTAAGATCAGCAAGGATTTCACTGTTAAGCCAAGCTGGTCGCCTGCCATATTTACTATTCTTTTTACACATCGGGATGGCTTGTCCCTGTAACCTCAATAAGGATTCTTTAAAATACAGTCTTGCCCTGGTGCCTTGATCGAGATCGCTTCTTCATCTTCTTAGCGTGTCCTGTGGATGGGGAGCAGTGCCGGCTGGTGGAGGGCACCGCTGGGTCGCCACACACGAATGCTGTGGTGCTCGGTGCCAACTCGGAGCAGCGTAGCAGTGTTGGGGTCAGAGTTGACTCCATCAATATGGCTTGGAGACGAACGTCCTGCTCCTTCTTGGTCTGAGGCTTAAATGATCTGCAAATCTTGCAGTGGTCGCTGAGGTGGGTTTCCCCAAGACAGCGTAAACAGCTAGTGTGCAGATCACTTATGGGCATAGGCCGTTTACAAGTGTCGAACAACTTAAAGCCCGGGGCGCAGGGCATGCCCCAACCCCGGAGCACTTCTCTACTCTATCTATATGACTTCCTGTTCTTTTTTTTTTTTACTACAGGTACTAACTATCTATGAACTAAACAACAGTCCAAACCGGGAAGCTACAGCAGAGAGCTGGAGCAGAGCAGTTCCGAAGCACCTTCACTGGCGGCAAGAAGACACTGAGGGTGGGGGGAGCGCGCAGCCCCCTTATACCGCACCATGGGCTCGCTGGGGTGCTCCCCTACAGGTACTGCTGGGAAAAACTTCCAGCACCGGTGCACGTGGTGAGCACGCACACCTACCGTGGAATGCATATGAGCAACTCATCTCGAAGAAGAATAACTATTTAACGACAGGTTTCACAGTAGCAGCCGTGTTAGTCTGTATTCGCAAAAAGAAAAGGAGTACTTGTGGCACCTTAGAGACTAACCAATTTATTTGAGCATGAGTTTTCGTGAGCTACAGCTCACTTCATCGGATGCATCTGATGAAGTGAGCTGTAGTTCACGAAAGCTTATGCTCAAATAAATTGGTTAGTCTCTAAGGTGCCACAAGTCCTCCTTTTCTTGCTATTTAATGACAGTCAATGCTGATACTCAAAGAGTTAATGCTTTATAACTGTTAAAACACAAATTGTCAACATCGTGTGTCAGACAAAGTGCAGAGCCTGAAACCAAACTCTAGTTCTTAAGCAGCATTTTTCTCACTTTGCCTAGCTGTGAATTTCAATTATTATTGATGGAAATATTTGTGTGTGTGTTTGTGTCTCTATGTCTGTGTTTGTGTGTACGTCTATGCCTCCATATGTGTGTATATGGTGAAACTGACATTTACGGATAAAAATCTACTCCTTCCAAGACTAAATATAACAAAATTACTAGCAGATAAAGTAACTGCTCATGAAGTGAATGTACGTAATCCTTCTGTAACCTGCAGCCGGCTTCTACTAAAATCACAAGTTATACTGTAGTAATAAAACCATAAAAAGGGATAAAGTAAAAAAAAATTGTTACAGAAAAAATACTGTTAATTTAATAGCAAAGAAATGTACCAGTGGAGACATAAATCATCTTGTGGAAAGCGTGACGTTTAAAATGCACTCAGACGCACAGAACAAATGGAATGAACTGGTTAAGACTCTTGGTTAAACCCCAGATAAGTTCTTTTAAGTAGGTCAAAGGTGTTGTGATTCTTTGTAGAGGGGAACGTAAAGGAGGATAGAAATGTAACAGTCTAAACGATTGAACATTCCATGGGAAGTGGACTAATCACAAATTGTCCTGGGTGAGATAAATAGGTAACATAAAAACCCTGCAGACTGTAAAGAAATTGGCCCTGTGCATGCAGACAGGCCCGGGATCTGACTTGGGCAGCTTTGCCTTTCCTTACCCACCCTGTCAGATCTGTAGTTCAGGGAACTTGATTGAACAGCCTGAGTGGAGCTGACTATTTCATCCTTCTCATTCAGTGGCATAACCCACCTTCCACAATGCAAGGAGAATTCAGCGCTCTCACCTGTCTGCTGGATGCCAGGGTCTGGCTTTCCCCCGGAAGCCCACCCATCTCAGCCAGCAGTGGTTCCAGCAGGTGTTCACTGGCTCTGGGCTCACATGGGTTTTGTGGTGGCTCCCAAGTGCCCTGGGACGTGTGATGGGTGTGGAGGTGCCAACAGCAGGGCGCTGCCCACGGAGCATTGCCTCAAGGAGATAAGTGCCCCCCAACCCTGCCCTCTGGCTGCCTTTTGTGGTCTCCTACCTCCAGACGGAGTAGGCCTGGCCCCATTTAGCTGCCAGGTCTGAGACTCATACCAGGGAGGAGGAATGGGAAGGCCAAACAGGGGCTGGCAGAACAGGAGGCATGGATCTCTGCCCCAAGTCAAGTGGGAGCCTCCCCAGGGAGCCGCTCCCAAACTCCCATCCCTTCTCGGAGCTCTGGCTGCAGGCTGCTCCCCAGCTCTGCCCTACAAGTGGACAGCGCCAGGGAAGCCAGTGGCCCTGCCTGGCACACACGTACCTGTAGCAGAGCACTGGAGGGTCGCGGTTTCTCCAGCTACCACTGTCAGTGTCGGCTTCACTGTGATCTCAGGGGCGCCGGGCTTTCCGTGGGCAGCTTCCACGTTCACCTCCACTTGGACCTGTGCGGAGCCGATGGAGTTCTGGGCCACGCAGATGTAGGTGCCAGCGTCTTCAGACTTGGCTGCCGAGATCTGGGGGCAGAGACACAGCATTGGGAGGCCTGTGGGGTGTGATGAAGCCACATCCCCCTTCCAGTCCCCCCAAGGCTGAGCGACAGGAGTGATGTTAGGCGGCACTAGGTCCTGTTGTAGGGGGTGCAGCCTTGTCTGTTGCGGCTCTGCCCAGCGAGCTGGCCGGGGGTCCAGCGCTGTGCCCTGCAGACAGCAAGACAGGGAGCCCGGAGCGCAGAGGGCAGCAGCCCCTTTCATGTCCGCCAGGCCCAGGGCAGTATTTAGGGGAACTTGTGTGGGGATCCAGGCTGTGGGAGCCAGAGAGAAACCCAGGGTCTGTCTGTGCCCAGCAGCCTCGGGGAAGGACGGGCCAGGTCCCTGTCCCAGTGCGATCCAGGCAGACAGCTCAGTCACAATGGGGAGGCCAGGTTGCCTGCCCCCCTACCTCAGAGTGGGCCCTGAACTGCCCCATGCCCCATCAGAGGCTGGCATGGGTGGTTTCTTTGCTCAGCTCCTGCTATGGTTGGCTGAGGAAGGGAGTTCTGCTCCCTGGCCAGGCAGGACTGGACTGTGGTGCAGCCATGGGCAGATCCCCTGGCGACCCCGATAGCCCCATGGTCCACATGGACAGGATAAAGGCCAAGTTGCCTGTGCCATGGTGCGGGGCCCCCTCCCCCCAGCCCCAGCTTACTTGTAGCACTGCTTGGCTCTCCAGGGGCAACAAGGTCTGGTGCTCGATTTTCTGCCTCATGCCCAAGCGGCTCCAGCGAACCAGCGGGCGAGGGTCGCCCATGCCAAGGCAATCCAGGCTGATGGACTTGCCTGTCTTCACCGTCACGGGGCCCTGGGGCATCACAGACACTGTAGGAGAGCCTGGAAGGGTGCAGAGGGGAGGGGTGGAGTCAGGGCACAACCTGCCAGCCAGAGCTGCAAGAAATCCTCATGGAGCAGCTGGGAGCTGGCCCCGGCAGACTGCAGGGGCAGCACCAAGATGGCCCCAAGAGCCTTCAAGGAGCTGCTGGGCAGGAGTGTGGAGCCAAAGTGGGGTGGCCAGCAGCCCAGCCCCCAGTGTGCTCAGCTAGTCAGTGGGCTTTCAGGCCAGCCCTACACAAGTGGATTCAAGCCCTGAGCACTGAGGGGCGTGTCTGGGGGTGGGCCTGACTGGGACATGCAATCCAGGCTGGGAGGCTGTTGGGGGTTAAACCTACCCCTCCCCAAAGGCCCCCGCATCCCTGCCCATGGGCTCCCTGGCTTGAGGAACATCCCCAGGCTCCACTGGCTCCCGGGCAAGAGACCAGGAACAGCCCGAGTGCACCTCCGCCAGCCCCATTGCCAGAGCACGGCAGCCGACACAGGGTTCCAGTCCTGGAGCAGCAGCTCAGGTTGGCCCCCACCACCGAGACCCTCAGCGCCCACCCGGGACAGGGGGAAGCTGAGGCGGACTGGTGTGATAGAACGACAATGCTGGGGTGCCAGCTAGTGGCTCTCAGGGGCCAGTCAGTGAGCTAGGGACCAGGCCAGGTATCCCAACTGCCTGTCCCCAGTGCTGCCCCCTCTCCTGTACTCACGGCCTCTCACCTTGCACCATTAAGTTAACCACGCTGTTGGCTACGCCGTAGCGGTTGGAGGCCACACAGCGATAGGCCCCCTGGTTGCTGGGGCGAGCCCTGTAGATGGTGATCACTGAGCCATTGGGGCTGATCTTCACATTGTCTGCAGGGGGAAAGACACAGGTGAGCAAACAGCTGATCTCAGCCCTGGGGCTGGGAGCTCTTGCAGAAAACCCAGATTCCTAATGCCTGAAACACTGACAGCGCCCCCTGCTGGGAGAGGCCAGGACTGGAGTAGCTGGGAACTTCCCCCGAGCACCCAGGCTCCTACTCTATCTTATCACGCCTCTTGCTGGCATATGCTGGGACTGGAGGAGCTGAGCTTCCCTGAAACCAACACTGCTGCCCTGCAGCCCCCCTGTGCCCCAGGTTGTTTGCTCTCACTCAAGTGCGAGCCCAGGGAGCCGGGCCCATGGCTAGAGCAGGGGCCCATGTGTCCCTGGCCCAGGGGAAGGGTGGGCTGTTTTTGCTCACACCCCAGATATGCAGAGCCCAACGGGTGTCCAGGCCCCATGGCCCCACATGGGAAGGGAGCACGACACAGGGTCTGCAGACGGCTGCTGCAGTGGAGAGGGACAATGCCCATGGCTGCCCAGCATCCTGGCCAGGGAATGGGAGTGCCCCCACAGGAGACTAGGCGCTGTGGGTCTGGGGGAGCAGGGCTAGCACTCATGGGGGGATCTTGGAGAGAAGTGGGGGCAGGGAGAGGACAACAAGGTGTGGGGGAAGGGACGCTGATGAAGAGGGGATGTCGGGTCCTGTATGGTGGGGGCCGTGGGTACTGGGCCCAGGGCACTGGGGGGGACATCAGCAGCAGTGGGCTGGAGCTGGCGTGAGAACTACCTTGCAGCTGCTGCTTTGGGGCCATCTTCCAAGTGATATTGATGGGCCGGGCACCATCATGGATGCGGCACTTGAAGGTGGCATCCTCGCCCTGGCGCACGGCAGTGCTGTGTGGCTCGATGGAGATGATGGGGCTCTGCAGACCTGCCAGGCGGGGAAGGGAAACGGGGTGAGAGCTGTGACACCCAGACCTCAGGCGTTCGGGAGCTAAATTAGCCAGCAGCACTACCCCAAAAGCCCCAGTCGCGTGAAGCCATTGGTTCATTTCCTGTAGCGCGAGAGATTCCGATTGAAACAGTCTGATGGGAATTATCTCGATATCATTCTGGCAGCAAAATGACTGACCGAATAGCATTATTTTATCAGCTGCAGTCGGTCAATAACAGAGTAACAGCACCCTGCTTGGTTACTTATGAAATCACAGTGTTTTAATATGTGCTGCGAAGAGCCGCAGGAGACACCTTGAGCCACTTGCGGCTCAGGAGCTGTCTGAGTGTCACTGGACAGACTATCCCCGGGGAGCCCCTGAGCCACGGCCTTAGGACCGCCCACCTATCAGCAGGCCAGACAGACTTACGGTAGGAGGAGCTGGTGCCAGAGGAGACGCTCACAGTGATGGAGGCCTCGCGGGGGCCGGCGCTGGTGCTGACGCGGCAGACGTACTCGCCTGAGTCGGCTGCAGAGACCTGGACCAGCCGCAGGTGGGAGCCGGAGACCTGGCGGGAGAGGAGTCCAGAAGTCGGAGAGAAAGGGCTGAAGCATCTGTCTACAGCCAATCCCTGGGAAAGTCTGATCCCACTTCCGACAGCTGCCATGGGACCAGAGCCACGGCAGCCCCCAGCCCACACGCTCTCCATGCTGCCGGGCTCCGCCATGGGGTGGCCCAGTCAGTGACTGCTCCCCCCTTCACTGGCAACTGTCTATTGTACCTGGATTCCCCAACCCCAGCTGACTGCTAGGCCATCGACGGAGCCCTGCTGGGGAGTGAGCCAGTCCCATCCCCAGCCACAGCTCTGTGGAGACAGAAGCAGCAGATCCCTCTGTCCCCCAGGACAAATCAATCCTGGGAAGATCCCCCCCACACCCCAGGAAAAAGAAAGAAAGTGCCCCCAGGTGCTGGGCTACTTCCTACCTGGTGACTGGCCGGCAGGGCACCCCCCCTCTTGTACCACGTGACTGTGGATGGCACCTGGCCCGCGACGAGGCAGTTCAGGTCCAGGGTCTGTCCTTCGGCAATGGAGGACGAGGAAGACTCGATCCGGACGTGGGGCACCACACCTGAGGCTGGAGGAGCCGGGGGAGATGGAAGTTAGAGCTGCAGGGGAGGTCCCCTCACACAGCGGAGGAATTGGAGATAGAAACTGCCTGACAAAGCAGCCAGTCCACCCCCAGCCCCCATGGCCAGAGCAGGAGCCCCTCATCCCAGACAGCCTGATGCAGGCAGCTTTGAAAAGACTCAAGCAAGGGGCTCCCAGCCCTTCCCCAGGAACTGTGCCGCAGCCTTGATCCTGCTGGCAGGATCATCACCCCCTTCAGCAGATGGGGAAACTGAAGCAGAGAGAGGGGAAGGCTTGCACAAGGCCATGCAGCTAATCTATGGCAGAGGCAGGATTCGAACCCAGGACAGCCTTGCTCCTAGTGCTCCAAGAGTCAGACACTGCTGCTTGTGGGCAGGGGACTGTGCGGGAGTCGGCCTGGGAGCAGATCACTTATCTCCCACCTCAGGCACCAGCCCCGAGTTAGGGCATGTCCAGTCCTGGCTGCCGAAGCCCACCTGCCTGTAGAGCGGCTGGCAGGATTTGGTCCCAGAGAACTGACTACCTGCCAGAGAGGCCACGTCAGCGCAGGCCAGGCAGACTTACAGTGGGATGGGCCGGTGCTGTCCTCGATGGTGACAACAAGAGCTGCCTCCTGGGTGACGGCACCGGTGCTGACGCGGCAGACGTACTCGCCCGAGTCGGCCGCTGAGACCTGCGGGATGCGCAGGCGGGAGCCGGAGACCTGGTGGGGAGAGGGTCCGTGACAGACCAGGACAAACATAGATTCATAGATTCCAAGGCCATTGTGATCACTTAGCCCGTCCCCCTGGATAGCCCAGGCCAGAGACCTGCCCACAATAAATCCTAGAGCAGAGCTTCTAGAAAAACATCCCATCTTGCTTTACAAATTGCCACGGCTGGAGAATCCACCACGACCCTGGTCAATTGTTTCAGTGGTTAATTGCTCTTGCTGTCCCCCTTATTTCCAGTCTGAATGGGCCTAGCTTCAAGTCCCATCCTGTCAGACCTTTCACTGCTAGAGCCCGTTATTAAACGTTTGTTCGTGTAAATACCTACAGACTGGGATCAAGTCACCCCTCAACCTTCTCTTTGTTAAGCAAAATCAATTGAGCTTCTTGAATCTATCACTATAAATTGTGTTTTCTAACCCTTTAATCCTTCTTGTGGCTCTTTTCTGAACCCGCTCCAATGTATCAACATCCTTCTTGAATTGTGGGCACCAGAACTGGACCCAGGATGCCAACTGCGTCGCACCAGTGCCAAGTACAGAGGTAAAATCACCTCTCTGCTCCTACTCGAGATTCCCCTGTTTATGCATCCCGGGATTGCATTAGCTCTTTTGGCCACAGCATCGTATTGGGAGCTCATGTTCGGCTGATTATCCACCATGGTCCCCAAATCTTTTTCAAAGTCCCTGTTCCCCGGGGTAGAGTCCCCCATCCTGTAAGTGTGGCCAGCATTCATTGTTCCTAGATGGATATATTTACATTTAACCATATTAAAATGCATATTGTTTACTTGCGCCCAGTTTACCAAGTGATCCGACTGCTCTGTCAGTGACCTAACCTCTTTTTATTTACCACTCCGATATTTGTGTCAGCTGCAAACAAGAAGCAGCCTGCCCTGATTCCCAGAGTCCACAGCCCCAGTCAGTCCTGAGGCCCCCTGCTCCCGGGATGGGGCACAGTGGTAAGAAGAGCTGCCATCTGCTGCCATTGCTCCTTCCCCAAGCATCCCACTGCTGCTTTCATTCCCTCGGCTGGAGCGACACAATCACCTCTCTCCTCACTCTTGGCAAAGCCCAGAAGCCTGTCTCCCTGCCCAGGGAAGCTCCTCTGTCTGGGAGCCTCCAGACACAGCGGTTCCAGGAGCAGGGCCTGAGAAAACCAATCTGGAGCTCAGCCCAGCCCCCTGCTTGCTGCTGTACCTGGTGACTGGCTGGCAGGGAACCCCCCCGCTTGTACCATCTGACTCTGGGCTGTTCCTGGCCCGCAACGAGGCAGTTCAGGTCCAAGGTCTGTCCCTCTGCGATGGAGGATGAGGAAGACTCAATCCGGACAGGGGGTGCCACGCCCAAGGCTGGAAGAGCTGAGGGGGAGGGTGCAACATTGCATCACGGTGCCAAGGAGCAAAGGCAGTGTCGTCCATCTCCCCAGGCAGGGCCCAGCCATGGCAGGAAGGTTCCCAGCGCATTGCCCAGCTCCAAAGGACTCCACCCTAGGCCCCCTAGGTGATGGGATCCCCGCAATGCAGCCAGCGCATCCTATCACCCCCGTCTCCCCGCCTTGTGCAGTCCCAAGCGAGCCCTCCCCAGCACTCAGAGCCCTGGGAGCCTCCCTCATGGACCCTGACCCACAGGGCTAACCCAGCACTGGGGCAGGGTCTGTGCCCTCCCACAATGCACTGGAGTTAGCCAAGGTGGATCCCAATACCTGCCCTAGGATTATAGCACCCACCTGGCCCCACCCCTTAGCCCACAGTGCCCACCTCACCACACCAGGGGTCTCCGATCCCCATGGACTCCTGGCCTGTGCACCCCGATGTGAAGCCCCTGCTATTCCTGAGCCAGGCCAGGGCCCTGAGCCAATCTCAACAGATGTCTCCATGGAGATGGGTACGAACCAATCTGGGAGAGGGTACTGGGCCCCCAGGGGTCTCTAGCACTGGGTCCATGCCCCTTGTCTGTGTGGGCCCCTGGCACTGAGTCTCATGCCCACTGGCCTCTCCACATGTGGGCCCCACCCTGCCCAGACGTACGGTACGAGGAGCCGGCACTGCGGGGGATTGTGACGATGACGGAGGCTTCCAGGGGGCCGGTGCTGTTGCTGACACGGCAGATGTACTCGCCCGAGTCGGCAGCTGAGACCTGGGGGATGCGCAGGCGGGAGCCGGAGACCTGGCGGGGAGAGAGGGCAGAGGCCATGGGGCATTGAGGAGAGCTGTGCTCGGTAGGCAGGGGCACACGAGGAGCTGGGCTCCTTGGGAAAGCCAGCCCTGCCTGTGCGACAAGCCCTTACAAGGCTGGCATGGACTGTGTCCGACCCCCACCATCTCCCAGCCCCCATGCAGCCCCTGTGGCTCCTCCTGAGGCAGGACTGGGACACCACGGACTTTTCCAGGCATTTGGTTTCCAAAGCATTTGCTGCCTCTTGTGGGTTTCATTGTCCAAGGACACCAACCTTCTCCCCGTCGCCGCCCCAGCCAGGAAATCCCATGGGTCTGCTGCTCCCAGGAGCATGGGGGAATTTACGGGCTACGGCCATCAATTCCCAGCCGCCATGAGCCCCCATACCTGGCTACTGGCTGGCAGGGAGTTCCCCCGCCTGTACCACGTGACTCTGGGCTGCGCCTGGCCTGCGACCAGGCAGTTCAGGTCCAAGGTTTGTCCCTCAGCAATGGACGCGGAAGAGGTCTCGATCCTCACTGGGGGGGTGACGCCCAGAGCTGGAAGGGGAACAGAGGCTCAGCACAGAGAGCTCAGAGATGGTGAAGGACCCACTGTGCCCTGCCAAGCTATGATCAACCCACAGGGCGCACGAGACTACAGCCCAGGCTGGGACATCAGCCAGCTCCCTCCTGCTTCCCGGCCATTCCCCGTGCCTGCTGCCCAGCCCAGGCCAGCACATCAGCCAGCTCCCTCCTGCTTCCCGGCCCATCCCACTGCCCGCAGCCCAGCCCAGGCCAGGACATCAGCCAGCTCCCTCCTGCTTCCCGGCCATTCCCCGTGCCCGCCGCCCAGCCCAGGCCAGGACATCAGCCAGCTCCCTCCTGCTTCCCGGCCATTCCCCGTGCCCGCCGCCCAGCCCAGGCCAGGACATCAGCCAGCTCCCTCCTGCTTCCCGGCCCATCCCACTGCCCGCAGCCCAGCCCAGGCCAGCACATCAGCCAGCTCCCTCCTGCTTCCCGGCCATTCCCCGTGCCCGCCGCCCAGCCCAGGCCAGGACATCAGCCAGCTCCCTCCTGCTTCCCGGCCATTCCCCGTGCCCGCAGCCCAGCCCAGGCCAGGACATCAGCCAGCTCCCTCCTGCTTCCCGGCCATTCCCCGTGCCCGCCGCCCAGCCCAGGCCAGGACATCAGCCAGCTCCCTCCTGCTTCCCGGCCATTCCCCGTGCCCGCAGCCCAGCCCAGGCCAAACTCACAGTAAGAGGAACCGGCGCCACCCTGGATGGTGACGATGAGCGAGGTCTCCTGGGTGATGGCACCAGTGCGGACGCGGCAGATGTATTCGCCTGAGTCAGCTGCCGAGACCTGGGGGATGCGCAAGCGCGAGCCGGAGACCTGGTGGGCAGCGAATCATGTGGAGAACGGGTCCATGAGAAGAGGGAGCGCACGGGAAGCTGGCGAGGTCAGTGATCCCTCCACTCCCTTACCCCGCCTTTGACCCCAAGTGACCCCTCCCCAGGCTCTGCGCTGTGGGGTGGGGCTGGCTGTTCCCACTGGGTCTCCTGGCAGGACTGCTCAGCTCTGCTCCCTTGAGCTCTCCTGGCCCAGGGGGCCCCTCCTCCTCTAACTATATCTCTGCTCCCGAGCCACTGGAGCCAAGCCCCGCTGCCTGGTCAGGAGGAGAAGGTATTCCAGGAAACCCCGGGACAAGACCCCCTCCTGGGAGGGCAAAGGGAATCCAAGGCCCAGGAAACACCCTCTGGAAATGCCCGCCAGGCCCCCCATGTCTCCTACCTGGTGGCCAGCCGGCAGGGAGCCCCCCCGCTTGTGCCATGTGACTCTGGGCTGCACCTGGCCCGCAACGATGCACTTCAGGTCCAAGGTCTGTCCCTCGGCGACGGAGGATGAGGAAGACTCGATCCTCACTGGTGGGGTGACGCCTGAGGCTGGAGGGGCCAAGGGCAGAGGGTTGGAGCTGCGGGCTCCAGCTCCCTCCCATGGAGAAGAGACGGAGCAGAGCTGTGGGGGCAGGTCTCCCAGGGCTGGGGCCAGATCAGCACCAGCAGGGAGCTCCTGAATGCCCTGCCTGGTCTAGTTCAGGGCTCCAGCCGCTTCCCCAGGGGCCTGTCCCACAACCCACAGACCTCGCCCTTTGGGAGCTCAGAGCCACCCCATCGATTCTAGTCACCCTGTTAGGGGGCTCAGATCTCCCCTTGGATGGCAGCACCTGCGGGTGCTCAGGGTTGCCCACTAGAGACACATCCCCAGAGGGCACCGAGCTTCCTCCGCCCTGCGGAAGAGGAGAGCACAGTGGCCACGCACAACTCACGGTAGGAGATGCTGCTGCTCTGCTGGATGGTGATGATGACAGAGGCCTCCTTGTTGCCGGCGCGGCAGACATACTCGCCCGAGTCAGCCGCTGAGACCTGAACCAGCCGCAGGCGCGAGCCAGAGAGCTGCGGGGCGGGTCACGGAGAGCCCAGAGTCAGAGAAGGAAGGCCAGGCTGCTGTCCTCGGACCCAGCTCTGCGGGGATGGAGCTGGAGCGTCTAACCTGCACCGCACAGCGCGGGGCTGCCTGCCTGGCCTCCGCCAGGCTCAGGCTTGCGCCTGCTGCTCCCAGGTCCCCTGCTGATCAGCTGGCAGAGCAGGACTCACCCCCTACCCATGTACGCTCCCAGCCCCCAACTCCTCTGCCGCCAGGGATGAGAACGCCACTCCTGGCTCTGCCCTTTCGACTAGGGGTCCTGCCACTGCACCGGGACCCCCACAGAGCCAGCTCGCAGCAGGACAGAGCCCAGCTCATTCCCAGAGCTGCCATTTTCACCCAGTAGCCACATTCTTTGGACCCAGAGGAACCTGGACAGAACCTCCCCACTAGACCAGCCTCGCTTTCCTACCTGGTGATCCGCCGGCAGGGAGCCCCCCCGCTTGTACCATGTGACCGTGGCTGCCGCCTGGCCTGCAACAAGGCAGTTCAGGTCCAGGGTCTGTCCCTCGGTGACGGAGGACGATGATTGCTCTATCCGGATTGGGGGGCGGATGCCCAAGGCTGGAAGAGCCAAGAAGAGGTAGGCATGGCTGACAGCATGTTCTCAGAGCATTTCATACCCCCATGCAAAGTGGAGATGTAAATGACTCTGGGGTCCTATGGTCCCAGCCCACCCCAGCTGTCAACAGCCCGGTGATGGGGCTTCCCCCGGCAGGAAGTTATCCCAGAGCTGAACCCCTCCTCTCTCCCTCTGAAATCTAAAGGGGACGGCCCCCAACCTGATCCCTGCAGGATGCTCCTGCACTGAAGGCAAGCAGGATGCTGCCCTCCCCTCACCCTAGATCCCAAGGCAGGGCAGGTGATTGGATTCCCCACATGTAGGGCTTCAGGCATGCGTCCTGGGGTACAAAGCTCAGCTGTGCATATACAGGGGAGGCTGCCTCTAAAGCCCACTTTCCCAAGGCCAGTGCCCATGGGACAGGCTAGGCTGGGGAAACCGAAGCAGAATCTGCAACGTACCCCCATCCCCACTTTAAATAGGGTCTCTGGTGGCACCCGATCCTGCCTCTGCCCTGAGCCAAGCACCTGCTCAACACTCCAGTGTGCTCCCCACGAAGGAGTCTCAGCAGCCATCACCCCACAGCCCTTGAGCAGTGAGGGATGTGCTAATCATCGTTACCGTTTATAGCAGGAGCCACCCGAGGCCCCACTGAGATCAGGGCCCATTGTGCCGGGCACTGCCCAGACACAGAGTGAGAGCCAGGCCCTGCCCAATCTGAGATCAGGGCCACATTGTGTCAGGCGCTGCACAGACACAGAGGCCCTGCCCTGAAGAGCTAAACAGAAAAAGGGAGGGGAAACTGAGGCACAGAGAAGTTTAGCAGGTCAATGGCAGAGGGATCATAGAACCCAGATCCCCAGTCCAGTGCTCTGTCCACTAGGCCAGGCTGCCTGCCATGGATGTACAGAGCCACCCCTCGTGGGACACTGGAAGTCCAGCCGTCATGTCTGTTGCCTGAACTCACAGTAGGAGGACCCAGCGCTGCTGACGGTGACAATGATGGAGGCTTCCTGGACCACAGCGCCGGTGCTGACGCGGCAGACGTACTCGCCCGAGTCAGCCGCTGAGACCTGGGGGATACGCAGGTGGGAGCCGGAGACCTGGTGGGGAAGGAACCGGGAGAGCGAGAGTCGAGGAGAGAAAGGGACAAACCCCACATCTGACATCCAGGCTCCGATAACGTCTCCTCAGGGCAGGAGGGGTGACCCTCCACCCTCAAGGGCCCATCGCGTCGGGGGCTGCCATGATCCCAGCCTGTTAGCCAGGCTCTGACGGTCGCCATTCCTAGGAGAGCGACCCGAGCCCCACTGCCCTGGGAGCAGCAGTGCATTGTGGATAGCGCAGGCAGGGTGACAGGAGCCATGTATGTGAGAGCATGGGAGTTTTTCATAGTATTTTGTATAAGAACATAGGATCAGCCACACTGGGTCAGACCAAAGGTCCATCCAGCCCAGTATCCTGTCTACCGACAGAGGCCAATGCCAGGGGCCCCAGAGGGAATGAACAGGTAATTATCAAGTAATCCATTCCGTCTAGTGTGTGGGCCTCAGTGACCCTACAGGGGCTGATATGTTGAAGGGGGCCCTCCAGGGACTGTTCCTGAGTCGTGCGAGAGCCCCCACCTGGGGACCCTGACAGGTTGTTCCCACACCACTACAGCACTGGGCTATGGCAGAGTTGGGCAGTTTCCCCATGGAGCTGCCAAGTACTAACCAGGGTACCAAGGTGAGAAACCAGATAACTCTGGAGGGAGATGGACGTCCTCCAGAGATGGGCTCATCTGCAGCAAACAACCCTGCCAGACCCACTCTCCCTGGGCCCAAGGAACCCGCAATCATGTCCCGCGTGTGTAGCTCCTACCTGGTGCCTGGCCGGCAGGGAGCCCCTCCGCTTGTACCATGTGACCATGGCTGGTGCCTGGCCCGCGACAAGGCACTTAAGGTCCATGGTCTGTCCCTCGGCAATGGAGGACGAGGAAGACTCGATGCGGACAGGGGACTCGACGCCCGAGGCTGGAGGAGCCAGAGGATGGGGTGTTAGAGCTGGGGGAGAGCTCCCCTCACATAGCAGAGGAACTGGAGACGGAAACAGCCTGCCAAAGTGGTTAGTCCACACCCAGCCCCTGCAGCAGGAGCAGAAGCTCTGTCAGCAGAGCCTGGAGAGCTGAGGGTCTGGCTTTCAGGGGAGGCCAAGGTGGCTGACAGGCTGCGCTTCCTGCTTGGCGGGTGGGAGCTCTGTGCTTGGAGGTTCTGGCCTCATGGCCAGCAGCCTCTGCTCCCAGGCACCGGGCCGTGACGTGGAGGGACAGGGAACAGTGCTGGTCAAGCAGGGGGAACCCAAGGCAAGTTCCACAGGGAGGGGAAGTAACTTGCCCCAGTTATGCAGCAAGCTACGGCAGAGGTGGGGCTAGAACCCAGGTCTCCTGAGCCCCCTCCATGCCCAGGCCATGCAGCCTCTCCTGGAGCATTGCCTTCCCTCCAGCAGCACAAACAGGTCTCCCTTTCCCTCTGGGGCCCGAAGCCAGATCAGCACCACAGCTCACTTCCTTCTCAGCCTCTGCTGAGCCTGCCGCCCCAAGGGCAGGGGTGCCAATCAGGATGGCAGTTTCCATGATGTGGGCACCTCCCTACTAGATGCTGGCCCAGTGGTGGTTAGCCTGTTTCATGGCCATGGCCAGCCTGGAAGGAGATTCCTTCTGCTCCTCACTGCTTTGCTCGTCCCCTGGGAGACAAGAGATGCCTTGGCCTTCCCCTGCAGGGCTGCCCTAAAGGGCTCCCTGCAGGACCTCCTTGGACCCGCTCCCTCCCGCCCCGTGCATCCCAGCTGGCACTGCCGGGCCCAGCTGCCAGCAAGGCGGAGGAGCAGATGCCCTGAACCCTAAGGCCAGAGGTCACGCCCGAGTCAGGGTTCCAGGCCAGCCCAGGGCTGCACTGTACCAGGCACTGCCTTCACTTACAGTAGGGTGAGTCGGTGGCCCGGTAGATGTTGACGATGATGGAGGCCTCTTGGATGCCAGCGCCGGAGCTGGTGCGGCAGACATACTCGCCCGAGTTGGCCGCTGAGACCCGGACCAGCCGCAGGTGGGAGCCGGAGACCTGGCGGGGAATGGGGCAGGAAAGCAATGGGGCTTTGTGAGAAGAGAGAATGGAACTAGCAAGCTGAATGGAGCCGCTGGGGGAGCTAACCCCAAGCCCACGTCCCTCAGCCAAGGCAGCCTCCCCCAGCGTGTGGGGCAAAGGACTAGCTGGGGTGGGGGAGTGGACCCGCCTCTCAGTGGTTCTCCAACGTTCAGCTAAAAGAGTCAGTCCCTTGCTGTGAAGGTTGCACAGAAAATCGTGAAAGCATGACCTGAGTGCAACCAAGGCAGGGTCGGCCTGAGTCTGCAGGGAGCCTGAGATGCTCCATCATCCTGGGGGTGCCCCCACTCAGCGGCCAGGCTTAGCTCCATGACAGCAGGGCGATCTGGGCCAGCCTTTCCCAGGGCGTGTGGGTTGGGGGCTGGCGAAGGACCAGCGTGGAAGAGGCCTACACGAGAACGTGTCACCCTCCACCCACACATGGCCAGGGAGCAGGATTGGAGGTGCCGCTGGTTTGATTTTCCTGAGGGGACGCTAGGGAAGGGCTGCCCGGGGACATGGGTGTGACACTGCACCTCATATTCTTCATAGAGAAATTATGATATGATTATGGCATAATTATGATGTATTTTATGCAAGATAAGTCATGTGAGATATCATTGGAAAGGTTATGATTTACTGAATATGATTATCCTATTTGTATGCATGTATCATTTTTGTATCTGAAGTTAGGAATATTGACCATGTATCTGTATTACAAATGTGTTTACACCTGGGGAACGCCCACTAGACAAGATGCTTTCATTTTGAAAAGCTGGGTGGAGAAGGGCCATTAGAGAAAACAACAGGCCTTAGAAGAAGCTTATTTCCCCCCTGGGGAGCCTTCCTGAGGAGGCCGCAGACAGCCTCCGAGTAATGGTTGCTGTGATACTACAAGGGACATGTAACCAGGTCACCTAGTGCTGGACTCCATCTTGGGACATCAGTATCTTCCACTGACTGGCATGGGAACCCAGCTTTGAAACAAAAGGTTCCCGCCATATGGAAAAGCTATTTAAGGCAGGGCAGTGACATTATCCTGGTTCTTCACAGACTCCCCACCCAAAGAGACTCCTGGAAACACCTGAGGAAGAAAGACTGACCTGGGGGAAGTGCTGGACCCAGGCTAAAGGGATTTTTAGCTTGTGAATGGAACACCTGGGGATTCCAAGCTGTAAGTTAGTGAAGCTTGCCCTTAGGAATCTGCAGCCTGCTTGTATCATCACTTAAGGTGAGAATCTGCTATTCATATCCAATCTCGTTAGTATACTAAGCTTAGTTTTTGTTTATTTGCTAGGTAATCTGCTTTGATCTGTTTGCTATCCCTTATAATCACTTAAATCTATCTTATTGTAGTTAATAAACTTATTTTTGCTTTATCTAAACCAGTGTGTGGGAATCATAACTCAGGGGCAAAAGGCTGTTGCATATTCCTCTTCACATTGTGGAAGGGGGTGAATTTTATGAGCTAACACTGCACATTTCCCTGTGCAGCTCAAGACGGTATAATTTTGGGTTTATACTCCAAAGTGGGTGCATGCCTAAGGAGCTGGTAGTTGCCCTAGTTGTAGCCTTCCCATGCAGGGGCTGGTCAGAGAGTCTGCCTGCATGTAACCGCAGCTGGGTGTGCCCCTACCTGTATGTATGCTGGTGAAAACGCAGGTTGGAGAGGGCTTTGCAGCTTGTCACAGCAGTACAGTGTAAAGGGAGTCTAGGCTGCTGTCAGGGGCTGATCAGTTCCAAGTGGCACCCTGGGGGGGAACCCGGCACAGTGGCGCAGCGAGCAGGGTCATATGCACAGCTTGTTGCTCTGAGTGAGACTTCACACACTGGTGGTGTTTTTAAGAGAGTTATAAGTGTGGTGGCTAGAAATCAGTCAAAGTGGTTACCAATTTGTTATTTTCTGTTTGCTGATTTGGGGCAAGGGAAGTAGGGACAGAAAAGTAGGGAAATGAGTGAAAGTGAAACTATTAAGAAGCTGGAGCTGTGTAGATTGCAGGCAGATGAGAAGGAGGAGAAGACATATGGAATTGCAGCCACTGCAGATTGAAGGAGAGAATGCCAGACAAGAAGCTGAACACTGAAGAGCCATGGAAGCAGAGGAGGCCAGGCAAAAAGCTACACACCAGAGAGCCATGGAATGGCAAGAAAAAGAAATTTAGGCCCGGAAGCTAGTCATGGAGGAGAGGGAGAGAGAGAGAAAGCATGAACTGGACTTGCTAGAGAAGTGGAGCCCACAAAAAAAGGGGAGTCCCACCTCTTCAAAAATCCGCAAATAGGAATGGTTGTATCCTGCATACAGTGAGACAGGGGGCATTGCTGAATATTGCATCACCTTTGAGAGGCTGCGTGTACCTACATGAGATTCCAGAAGACCAAAAGATGCCCATTTTGGTTGCAAAGTTGTCTGGTAGAACTCTGGATATATTCAATAAGATGCCAATTAGAGATGCTTCAGATTATGGTAAATTCAAGGAAATGGCTTTAAAACAGTTTCAGATTACACCTGAAACATATAGAGTAAAATTTAGAAGCCTTAAGAGGGGTGCTGGAATGAGTACTGTGGCATATGTAAACCAGATAAAAGATTTGATGGATAAGTGGGTGAGGGGAAAAGGTATTACAAGCTTTGAAGAAATGTGTGATCTTGTTGCTCAGGTACATTTCCTGAATACATGTAGTGATGATGTAAAATAGTGTTTATGGGATAAAGAGGTGAAGACTGTTGATGAACTTGCTACTCTAGCTGATGAATTTGAACAAATCCAAGCATCTATTAGAAATAAATCACTGGCAGAGGGGTTTAAGTCTGGAAGAAAGCTGGGTTTCCATTTTATCCCTGGGAAAAAGGAGGGTGGAGGGGAGGCTGGGCGCTCACCTGTCTAAATCCATTCCTCTAGTCCTCGCCCCAAATCTCCTGTAAAAACAGAAGAGCCCAGAAGGCGCTATCACTGTAATTCCACTGAGCACCTGAGGAATAAATGCCCTGTGCTGAGTGGGAACAGCCAGCAAGCAACTCATGGGAATGCTGCTACCCAGAGCACAGAGGCACCTCAGGCAATTACCACTTATCATAAAGGGTTTGTAAAAATAGCCTCTGTCCAGCCAGGCAGGAAGCACATAAAGGCTGTCAAAATTAATGGCAAGGACCACCTTGGGTGGAGGGACACAAGTGCAGAAATTTCTGTGGTTAGGAGAAACCTTGTTCAGGAAAAAGACAGACTGTCAAGACCGATGGCAGAGCTTTTGTTAGTAGGAGGACACAAATTCTGTGTGCCTTTGGCTAAAGTGCACATAGAAACTCAAGATTTGGAAGCTGAACTGACTGTGGTGGCAGTTCCTAATAACCCATCACAATTGTTGCTGGGAAATGTTTTTTCAATGTGGCTTGGGCTGTCAAGGGTTCTGCCAGTAGCAAGGAGGAATATCATGCTGAAACCCCAGAGGAGAAAGATAAAGTCCCAGAAACTGCTGAAGGAATGGGAGAGCGTCTCTTTAATTCCTCTGCAGCAGTGGAAAACAGTCTGCTACCAGGGGTGGGTGTGGTTGAGACCAGCTCCTACTGCCAGTGGGCTAAAGGCAGTGTTTCCTCCAGGTGGAAGGGGAGCATATTGCCTGTCAGTGAGAAAACTGTCCAGGTTGCTGACTGTCAACAGGTTGTAGTTGAGCAAGAGTCAGACCTCTCTCTAGGGTGCATAGGAAGATGTGTCCTAGCGGGAAGCCCAGAGGAAGGTGATGGAACACTAGAGATACTGAGGTGGGTAAGGGTTCCACGGGCTGTGTAGCTGCAGACAAACCCAATTCAAAGAGGGAGGAGGACGTGGTGCCTGCCAGTGAAAGAACCATTCTGGCTGTTAGCTGAGAGCCCTTCACAGCTGCACAGGGGATAGATCCCACTCTAGAAAGCACAGAGATGTGTGTCTTAGAGGGGGGCCCCAGAGGAGGAAGTTGAGAAGGAATTTGGGAGAGTACAGGAATGTCTCCTCACTGATTACAGGGGAGGGTTTGCCCAGGACAGATTTGCTTGGTCAGCATCTTTGCTCCCAGGCATCCAACCTGTGGCTCAGGTTTTAAGAGGAAACTGTGTAACTGACCTCCCGGAAGGGAGCAGGCACACAACTGACCCCTTGGGGACAGAGAGAGCTATGACAGAGGGTACCCCAATCCAGCTCCCAGTTTTGAAAAATGATGTTCCTGATGTACTTGTGGAAACTAACTCTGTCTCTTTAAGACAGGATGAGAATCCTACTAAAGACTTGAGTGTCAATGAAAATGCTAATGACCCACCTGAGAAAGGGGAGGAGGAATCAATTTCCCCGGATGGGTAGGATCCACCAAGCAGCTAAGGAAAAACTGCTAAACAACAAATTAAAAGAAGCAGTGAGAGGCAAAAAGGCATCCTTTAAAAAGTGGAAGTTAAATCCTAGTGAGAAAAATAGAAAGGAGCAAAATCTCTGGCAAATGAAGTGTAAAAATACAATGAGGAAGAGGCCAAAAAAGAATTTGAGGAACAGTTAGGAAAAACTCAAAAAGTAATAGCAATTTTTTTCTTAAGTACATTGGAAGCAGGAAGCTGCTAAACAACCAGTGAGGCCACTGGACGATCAAGGTGCTAAAGGAGCACTCACGGACGATAAGATCATTGTGGAGAAAATAAATGAATTCTTTGCATTGGTCTTTGTGGCTGAGGATGTGAGGGAAATTCCCAAATCTGAGCCATTCTTTTTAGGTGACAAATCTGAGGAACCCTCCCGGATTGGGGTATCATTAGAGGTGGTTTTGGAACAAATTGATAAATTAAACAGCAATAAGGTGGATAGAAAGCTGGTTAGATAGTCGGGCTCAATGGCTCAATGTCTAGTTGGCAGCTGATATCAAGCGGAGTGCCCCAGGGGTCAGTACTGGGGCCGGTTTTGTTCAACATCTTTATTAATGATCTGGATGATGGGATGAATTGCACCCTCAGCAAATTCGCAGATGACACTAAACTGGGGTGGGGGGAGGGGGGAGAAGTAGATATGCTGGAGGGTAGGGATAGGGTCCAGAGTGACCTAGACAAATTGGAGGATTGGGCCTAAAGAAATCTGATGAGGTTCAACAAGGACAAGTGCAGAGTCCTGCACCTAGGAAGGAAGAATCCCATGCACTGCTACAGACTAGGGACCGAATGGCTAAGCGGCAGTTCTGCAGAAAAAGACCTGGGGACTACAGTGGACAAGAAGCTGGATGTGAGTCCGCAGTGTGCCCTTGTTGCCAAGAAGGCCAACAACATATTGGGCTGTATAAGTAGGTGCATTGCCAGCAGATCAAGGGAAATGATTATTCCCCTCTATTCGGCACTGGTGAGGCCACATCTGGAGTATTGTGTCCAGTTTTGGGCCCTCCACAACAGAAAGGATGTGAACAAATTGGAGAGAGTCTAGCGGAGGGCAACGAAAATGATCAGGGGTCTGGGGCACATGACTTATGAGGAGAGGCTGAGGGAACTGGGCTTGTTTAGTCTGCAGAAGAGAAGAGTGAGGGGGGATTTGATAGCAGGGTTCAACTACCTGAAGGGGGGCTTCAAAGAGGATGGAGCTCGGCTGTTCTCAGTGGTGGAAGACGACAGAACAAGAAGCAATGGTCTCAAGTTGTCGTGAGGGAGCTCTAGGTTGGATATTAGGAAACATTATTTCACTAGGAGGGTGGTGAAGCACTGGAATGGGTTATCTAGGGAGGTGGTGGAATCTCCATCCTTAGAGGTTTTTAAGGCCTGGCTTGACAAAGCCCTGGCTGGGATGATTTAGTTGGTGTTGGTCCGGCTTTGAGCAGGGGATTGGACTAGATGACCTCCTGAGGTCTCTTCCAACCCTAATCTTCTATGATTCTCTGATTCTAAGTCATCAGGACCAGATGGTATTCACCCAAGAATTCTGAAGGAACTCGAATGTGAAATTGCAGAACTACTAATTGTAGTCTGTAATCATTTAATCAGATTCTGTACCAGATGACTGGAGGATAGCTAATGTGATGCCAATTTTTAAAAAGGGCTCCAGAGGTGATCCCAGCAATTACAGGCCTGTAAGCCTGACTTCAGGACCAGGCAAACTGGTTGAAACTATAATAAAGAAAAATATTGTCAGACATATAGATGAACATAATTTGTTGGAGAAGAGTCAAGGTGGTTTTTTGTAAAGGGAAATAATGCCTCCCCAATCTACTAGAATTCTTTGAGGGGTCAACAAGCATGTGGACCAGGAGATGCAGTGAATATAGTGTACTTAGATTTTCAGAAAGCCTTTGACAAGGTCCCTCACCAAAGGCTCTTACGCAAAGTAAGCTTCCATGGGATAAGAGGGAAGGTCCTCTCGTGGATTGGTAACTGGTTAAAAGATAGGAAACAAAGGGTAGGTATAAATGGTCTGTTTTCAGAATGAAGAGTTAAAGAGTTAAATACAGGGATCTATACTGGGCCCAGTCCTATTCAACATATTCATAAATGATATGGAAAAAGGGGTAAACAGTGAGGTGGCAAAATTTGGAAATGATACAAAATTACTCAAGATAGTTAAGACCCAAGCAGACTGTGACGAGTTACAAAAGGATCTCTCAGAACTGGGTGACTGGGCAACAAAATGACAGGTGAAATTTAATGTTGATAAATACAAAGTAATGCACACTGGAAGACATAATCCCAACTATACATATAAAATGATGGGGGTCTAAATTAGCTGTTACCACTCAAGAAAGAGATCTTGGAGTCATTGGAGATAGTTCTCTGAAAACATCCACTCAGTGTGCAGCGGCAGTCAAAAAAGTGAACAGAATGTGAGGAATAATTAAGAAAGGGATAGATAATAGGACAGAAAATATCATGTTGCCTCCATATAAATCCATGGTATGCCCACACCTTGAATACTACGTGCAGATATGGTTGCCCCATCTCAAAAAAGATATATTGGAATTGGGAAACGTTCAGAAAATGGCAACAAAAATCATTAGGGGTCTGGAACGGCTTCCATATGAGGAGAGATTAATAAGACTGGGACTTTTCAGCTTGGAAAAGAGATAGCTAAGGGGAGATATGCTAGAGGTCTATAAAATCATGACTGGTGTAGAGAAAATAGATAAGGAAGTGTTGGTTACTACTTCTCATAACACAAGAACTAGGGGTCATCAAATAAAATTAATAGGCAGCAGGTTTAAAACAAATAAAAGGACGTATTTCTTCACATAACGCACAGTCAACCTGTGGAACTCCTTGCCAGAGGATGTTGTGAAGGCCAAGACCATACCAGGGTTCAAAAAAGAACTAGATAAATTCATGGAGGATAGGTCCACTAATGGTTATTAGCCAGGATGGGCAGGGATGGTGTCCCTAGCCTCTCTTTGCCAGAAGCTGGGAATGAGCAACATGGAGTGGATCACTTGATGATTACCGGTTCTGTTCGTTTCCTCTGGGGCACCAGGCACTGGCCACTGTCAGAAGACAGGATACTGGGCTAGATGGACCTTTTGGTCTGACCCAGTAGGGGCATTCTTATGTTCTTATGCTAAGAGACCACAGCCCTGTATAAGAAGGGGGTGGGAAAAGTCCCAATTCTTGGAGTGAGAATTACAAGGAAACCCTAGAAGGGCAGGGTGGAGGATTTTTTGCATGGGCTTAGCCCTGGAGATGGAATGCATCTCCATAAGGACCAGCCAGTAACATGCTAGGTCCTCTTACATCCTTACCTCTCCAAAACCCCAAAGACAGACATGAACAGAGAACCTTTACTGAAGGGACACTGGACAAAACACTAAAGGGGAAGAAAGAGCAGCTCCTGAATACATAGTATGGTTCAGGAAGAAATTGAAAAACACAATAAATATTCAACAAACCAGACCGTCTAAACAGAAGGCATGGTATGATAAACATACCTGGCAACGTCTCCCTGTCATTAATTTTCTGGTACTGTTAAGTCTCATAATACAGTTTGTTGGTTATGACAAAGAATTTGGTACTGATGGTAAATCCTTTAAAAATGTGTAACATACATAATTTTTGCAGAAAATTTTTAAACATGGTAGGAGTGGCATCAAGGAAGTCTTATAAGAATACTGCTTCTCATCTGTGGAGGAAAAATCTAGTAGGCCTAAACTAATAGGCCTAAAACTTTGGTTAAGCTAACTGTATGTATAAAGCATAAGAAGCGGGTGAGGAAATTGCCATTGAGAGGCAAATAGCAACAGCTCAGCTTAAAAAATGTAACCATAACCGCTAGAAGCTAGAAAAGACCATTAACCACAAAGGAAGCACCAGTCAGTAACAGGTAACGCTTGTTTTGCTATATTCCAAATAAGGAAAAGCTACCATTAAAGCTTGCACTATATGCCAAATAAGGAAAAATGCTGTTGAAGGAAGTGTGTTTAACAGATTATGGTTTTCAGCAATATAAGCTCCTGTATTTTCTGTTTATAGCAGAGCAGCTCTGGCTGACTCTCCCTGTATGCGCATGCTTGAATAAAGCTGGCTTTCAGGCTTGTTCTGAACCAAACAGAACCCGTGGTGATTTTTCCACGGCAATTCTTGGTGCCATGACTTGGATAGACAATGACCCCCGAGAGCTGGAGGACAGTGAGCTGTTTCCCACCAGACCCTGGGCCCATCAGAAAGGTAAGAGACCTTTTGAAATCTGTATATTGGTTTTCTGGTGGAGGACCGCCCGTAGGCTCTGGGCTTGGGTGAGCTGCACGCTCTATCCGGACTTCTGCTGCCAGACACGCCTGATGCCCTTGGGTGGGTTAGAATCCCATCCAGGTTTGGTTTTCCCGGGAAGAGCCACTGGGTGTGGCTGGGCAGGTCGTGGATAGACCTGGGTCCGTGTGCCAGTGTGAAAGTGAAGGTCGGTAGACCGGTGTGAGTGTGAGTCACAGGAAGACACCCAGAGCACCCTGCGAAGTCAGAGGTGCCTCTAAAGCAAGCCCTGTGATTCCATCTAGTGGGCATCACGATAAATGCCCTGACCTCGGCAGTTTCCCTCTGCATGGTATGACCGGTGAGGGGCCTGTCTGGGTCTAGGATTGTGTGATCCCATCCCTTCCATCCTCGGACGGTTTGTTGCCGTACCCTCTTTCCTCCCCTACCTCTAGTTAGAGCCACTGACTGGTCTGATCACCTCGCCTGAAGCGACAGAGTATGTGGCACCAGCCGACGCTCTTTGCTGAAGGGAGGCTGTAAGACAGTCGTGGAGACCCTAAATAAAACCTTCCCTGTGTGAGTGTGACGAGTGAAAGATCCGTAGGGATTCTGGGAGCCAGGGGGTCCAAAAAGGGATTCCCGCACTTGCCAGCAAAAGATGGGGGCTGGTGAGTCAAAAAGGATCACCATCCCGCCAAAAGGCACACCGGCATACTACACGTACGCAAATTATAGTCCTTTCACTTGCAAGTTTTTAGAGAAAGGGAATCGGTATACCAGGGATGATCCAAAATTACAGTTTCCCTTAGAGGGAAGCTTCGACCTTGACAAGATTGTGCACCTCAGAGGCGCACTTCAGGCCAAAGCAGTAGGGAAAGGTCCAGTTTGATGCATATTTCGATTGGTATGGGGAAACAGAAAAACGGCGCTGTGAATCTCAAATGAGGAGTCTCAAGGACTCCCAGGAGAAACTTAAAACGCAATTAAAAGAGGCAAAGGAGAAATTAACTCTTCTCCAAACCCTGGCTGGCCAGCAAATACCCCTTTACCCTTCAAGGCCTCTTCAAAAAAAACCCCTCGGCCCCATCCGCAGATCTTATAGATCTGTACTTAGAATGTAGACAGCTGGCTGCCCCTACATTACCTCGACAGGTGAGTACAGGTCCGTCCACTCAGGGAGGAACAAATAGAGAGGGCAGTGGACCCTGCCCGCCTCCACCAGACTACACACCTCCACCATTCTACAATCAGGAGGCTGACTCCACTATCCAGGGACCCTTGCCCCAAGCATTAACACCAATGTCAGCATCTACTTCACCGCCTTCCCCTGAGTCGCCCTCAGATCCCACAGGAAGACCAATCACTACCCTAGCATACTCGGTCTGATATCTGTGTGACCAATTAGACGGATTGCCAGAAAATTCATCTGGACCATTGGCAAAGAATACTAGACAATAGAAGTTACGATCCCAGGGGCCCCTCATGCTCAGCCCTCAGCCCCTGTCTCCCCATCATGAAACAGCATTCCCTTTGCACCAACTCCCAGGCCCAGGTGCTGATCATTCGGGTCAGGCAACCCTGGTGACTGTACATGCCCCTTGGTCTCCCACGGATTTGTATAATTTGATTGAAAAATTTCCTAAAATAAGGGAAGACCCAGTCAAATTTCAAGAAGATTTAAGAACAGTCATAAGCTGTTACAACCCTAACTGGGCAGATTTAAACCAACTCCTGAGAGGAGTCCTGCTCAGGGAAACATTAAATCGCCTCCTACAAGAGGCCCACTGGCCCAGCGACGACCAAGGCCATAATAGGAACTTAAACACAGACAGAAACAACCTGCTGGATGCAGTTCTTAAAAACTGCCCAAAAAAGGCAGATTGGACTAAAATTAGTGCTTGTAGACAAAATAAAGGAGAAAATCCTGCTGATTATATGCAGCGCCTTAAGCAGGTTTTTGAGGGATATTCTGGCATAGATAATGCAGAGCAAGATGCTAAACAAGCCATAGTGGCCGCCTTTGTCCGGGGACTCAATCCACGATTGGGGGACCAATTAGAAATTGGTACCATGGATTGGGAAGGAAAAAACCCAGATGAAATTCTGGCAGTCGCCCAGCATTACAACCGTCAGTTAAAAAGAAAAAGAACGACATCGAAACTAAATGAATGACCCTCCAGATCCAGAATATACAAAAACCCCACAACAACCGCCCATTAAGAGGAATAGGAGGGAGACCCAACAGAGGTCCCCACTGTCTCCCTGCTCAGAGGCAAAGTAATGACGCCTGTTACAATTGTGGACGGGTCGGCCATTGGAAAAACAATTGTCCCAATCGCCCTAACAGGTCAATCGACCCTGCCCTTTCATCGCAATATTCTTCCCCTGTTCCCTTATGCCCTCAAAGCCATTAGGATAGCCAGGAGACGGGTGACATCATCGCTTTGCTTGTTCCTTTGAACCAGACAGGACCATTTGTAAACTGTATAATTAATGGCACCCCTACCTCTTGCCTCCATGCGGGCGACTTCCCTTCCCTTCCAGTAACCTCAGAAATAGTAAATGCAGTAGGAGTGAGGAACACTCCTATTCCCCATCCCATCTCCTCACCTCTAACTATCTCTATTGGTCCTCTGTCTGAGCACCACGCTTTCCTCCTCAGCCCCTGCTCACCTGTTAACCTTTTGGGAAGAGACTTGCTGTGCAAATTAAATTGTACAATTTATTGCACCCCAGACGGGGTGTATTTGGATGTCCCTGATCCCAGTCAAAATGAGATCCTGGCAGTCTTGCAATTGGGCGCTCCAGAGGAGGAGACCGACCCCAGCCCTTCCTTGTTGCAACAGGAATTGCTGGCAAAGGTTCCTCCCTGTTTGTGGGCCGAGCACTCCAACCAGTGCATCAGGACTGCCAGACCGGTTCAAATTCGCCTAGATCCGGCAAAACACCTTCCTAGAGTTCAGCAATACCCTCTCTCAAGGAAGGCCGAAGAGGGAATCCACCCAGTGATTATCTCCCTAATTTGACAAGGAGTTATTATTCCTATAGTCAGTAAATGTAACACCCCCATTTTACCTGTAAGGAAACCTGGCAAGCAGATGTGGCGCTTTGTCCAGGATCTCCGCAGTCAATGCTGCTGTTCTCCCTATCTACCCCGTTGTCCCAAACCTTGCTATTATTCTCTCCTGTATTCCTCCCTCTGCTGTTCATTTCACGGTTGTTGACCTCTGCTCGGCTTTCTTCTCTATCCCTGTCCACAGAAATAGAATCATAGAATCATAGAATATCAGGGTTGGAAGGGACCCCTGAAGGTCATCTAGTCCAACCCCCTGCTCGAAGCAGGACCAATTCCCAGTTAAATCATCCCAGCCAGGGCTTTGTCAAGCCTGACCTTAAAAACTTCCAAGGAAGGAGATTCCACCACCTCCCTAGGCAACGCATTCCAGTGTTTCACCACCCTCTTAGTGAAAAAGTTTTTCCTAATATCCAATCTAAACCTCCCCCACTGCAACTTGAGGCCATTACTCCTTGTTCTGTCATCTGCTGCCACTGAGAACAGTCTAGAGCCATCCTCTTTGGAACCCCCTTTCAGGTAGTTAAAAGCAGCTATCAAATCCCCCCTCATTCTTCTCTTCTGCAGGCTAAACAATCCCAGCTCCCTCAGCCTCTCCTCATAAGTCATGTGTTCTAGACCCCTAATCATTTTTGTTGCCCTTCGCTGGACTCTCTCCAATTTATCCACATCCTTCTTGTAGTGTGGGGCCCAAACCTGGACACAGTACTCCAGATGAGGCCTCACCAATGTCGAATAGAGGGGGACGATCACGTCCCTCGATCTGCTCGCTATGCCCCTACTTATACATCCCAAAATGCCATTGGCCTTCTTGGCAACAAGGGCACACTGCTGACTCATATCCAGCTTCTCGTCCACTGTCACCCCTAGGTCCTTTTCCGCAGAACTGCTGCCTAGCCATTCGGTCCCTAGTCTGTAGCGGTGCATTGGATTCTTCCGTCCTAAGTGCAGGACCCTGCACTTATCCTTATTGAACCTCATCAGATTTCTTTTGGCCCAATCCTCCAATTTGTCTAGGTCCTTCTGTATCCTATCCCTCCCCTCCAGCGTATCTACCACTCCTCCCAGTTTAGTATCGTCCGCAAATTTGCTGAGAGTGCAATCCACACCATCCTCCAGATCTTTTATGAAGATATTGAACAAAACCGGCCCCAGGACCGACCCCTGGGGCACTCCACTTGACACCGGCTGCCAACTAGACATGGAGCCATTGATCACTACCCGTTGAGCCCGACAATCTAGCCAGCTTTCTACCCACCCTATAGTGCATTCATCCAGCCCATACTTCCTTAACTTGCTGACAAGAATACTGTGGGAGACCGTGTCAAAAGCTTTGCTAAAGTCAAGAAACAATACATCCACTGCTTTCCCCGCATCCACAGAGCCAGTTATCTCGTCATAGAAGGCAATTAGATTAGTCAGGCAGGACTTTCCCTTGGGAATCCATGCTGACTGTTCCTGATCACTTTCTTCTCCTCTAAGTGCTTCAGAATTGATTCCTTGAGGACCTGCTCCATGATTTTTCCAGGGACTGAGGTGAGGCTGACTGGCCTGTAGTTCCCAGGATCCTCCTCCTTCCCTTTTTTAAAGATTGGCACTACATTAGCCTTTTTCCAGTCATCCGGGACTTCCCCGGTTCGCCACGAGTTTTCAAAGATAATGGCCAATGGCTCTGCAATCACAGCCGCCAATTCCTTCAGCATAGTCAATATCTGTTTGCTTTCACCTACCAAGGATGTCAATACACTTGGACCAGGTTACCCCAAGGTTACACCAAATCGCCCACCTTGTTCTCACAGATCCTCAGAAGGGATCTGGATGACGTCGAGTTCAAAATGGGGTCCACTCTAGTCCAGTACGTAGACGACTTGCTATTGGCATCGTCATCTTTAGAGGCCTCTAAAACTGATTCCCTTACGCTATTGCAAGCTTTAGCCAAGAAGGGTCAAAAAGCCTCCAAGTCTAAACTGCAGCTCTGTCTGCCCAAGGTCCATTATTTGGGACATGATATTTCAGCTGGACAGAGACACTTGTCCTCTGCGTGAATACAAGCCATCCTCCAGGTCCCTAAACCAACCACTAAGAAACAAATGCGCAGCTTCCTAGGTATGGCCAGGTATTGCCGACAGTGGATCCTTGGGTATACAGCTATTGTTAGGCCCCTGCAAGAATTAACCCTTGACAAGGTTCCTGAACCCCTTCCATGGACCCCAAAAGCCAAGGAAGCATTTACTAAGATTAAGGAGGCTCTTACCAGGTCTCCTGCCTTGGGCTTACCTGACTACCAGAAACTCTTCACCCTCTACTGCCACTAGAAGGAGGAAATAGCCTTGGGGGTCTTTACTCAAACTCATGGCGACAAACGATGCCCCGTGGCATATTATAGCTCACCTTTGGACCCTATGGCAGCTGGACTCCCTCCTTGTCTTCGGGTGGTAGCGGCAGCCGCTTCCCTTGTGGAGACTTCTGCTACTCTTGTTTTGGGTTCCCCCTTATGTGTTGCCGTCCCACATGCTGTGACCACCCTGCTTCTACAAAGCAAAACCCAGCATCTCTCTAACTCCAGATGAACCAAGTGTGAAATGCTGCTTTTAAATGCCTCAAATGTAATTCTTACTCGCTGCCCTGTCCTTAACCCCGCTTCCCTACTTCCCACGGCAGCTGAGGGGGAACTTCATGACTGTTTAGCTGAGACAGCAGAACTCTCCACTCCTAGAATTGATTTGAAGGATACCCTGCTTCATAATCCTGATCTACTATTCTATGTAGATGGGTCCTGCCTCAGAAATCCTGCGGGCCTGCTCATGGCCGGCTATGCTGTTTGTTCCCAATACGAGCCTGTGGAGGCTCGCTCCCTTCCGGGAGCACATTCAGCCCAAGTCGCAGAACTTGTCGCCCTTACCCTTGCTTGTACTTTAGCCAAGAACAAGTCTGTTACCATCTACACAGACTCTCTATATGCCTTCGGGGTGGTTCATGATTATGGGCAACTATGGAAACACCGAGGATTTCTCACTTTGGGGGGGAGGGGCAAAGATCAGTAATGGGCCCTTTGTTGGTGCTCTTCTCTCTGCCCTTCAACTCTCTTCTGCTATTGCCATTGTAAAATGTACTGCTCACCAGAAACCTTAGGATGATGTTACCAGAGGAAATGCACTGGCAGATGCTACTGTCAGACAGGCGGCCATTTCCGGGTTTCTGGCTCCATTTGATTTTATTTTCTTCAGTTCACAGTTCCCCTCCATGCCTGCCTCTCTCCACGATTTAGCTTTTATGCAAGATTCGTCCCCAGAACCAGAGAAGGACAGATGGAGGCAGAATGGATGTACTTTGCATCCAGATGCCTTGTGGCGCTCCCCAGATGGCTGCTTGGTGGCGCCCAAGGCTGTGCTCCCCTATCTCACTTGTGCATCCCATGGATTAGCGCATGTGACTAAAGGGGGGATGATTGCTTTAGTACTGCATCATTGGTATGCCCCAAATTTCTCCATTATGGCACAGCAGTACTGCAATTCTTGTCCGATCTGCCTAGCCCACAATAGCGGCAGACCAGTTCGGACAAAACCCGCTGCGCACCCCACTCCGTGGGGACCTTTTGTAAATATCCAAATCAATTTTATCAATATGCCAAAATGTTGTTCTTATGAATATGTTCTTGTGTGTGTCTGCATGTATTCTGGATGGATAGAGGCCTACCCTTGCGCCAAGGCCGATTCCCGCACCATAGCAAAAAAATTTTTAAGGGATTTTATTCCTCGGTTTGGTCTACCTCTCTCTATTAACAGTGACTGAGGTACCCATTTTACAGGACAAATCATGCAACAGATTTGCAAGGCTCTTAACATCACCCAACACTTGCATTGTGCTCATCACCCCCAGAATGAAGGGGTGGTTGAGCGCAAAAATGGGGAACTAAAGAACAAAGTCTCTAAGATCTGTGCTGAAACCAACCTTAAATGGCCTGATGCCTTACCCCTTGCTCTCATATATATGAGGAACACACCTACACGCAAACATGGCCTATCCCCATATAAAATCCTTATGGCTAGACCTATGCGTATGCTGACTTCCCCTCCCCCACTCTCTTGCCAGTTGGACCTGCAACTAAATGATGATACTGTTATGACATACTGTCAGACGCTAATTCGTTGCATTAGGTCTATCCATTCACAGTTCCAAAGTGCCCTGGTGGAACCAGCTGACACACCATGCCATCCCCTTCAGCCTGGAAATTGGGTTTATATTAAGGTATATCAAAGAAAGACTTCTTTGGAACCTCGCTGGAAGGGCCCCTACGAGATCCTACTGACCACCCATACAGCAGTCAAGTGCAAGGGACTCGTTAGCTGGATCCACACCTCCCACGGCAAGAAAATAACGCCACCCTTGGACCCAGACGCTGGGGATTTTCAACCACGAGATCCAGTTCCAAAAAACAACCAGAGTGGTTGTGATGGCAACCTAGCTTCAGGCCCCAAAAGGGAACCTAGGTACAATCTCAGGAAGAGACAGTGACACTTCCAGTGATTCACCCTTATAGCTAGCTAAGGCTTCAGGCCTGCTGGTAAAGGGGACACCAGAGATCAAAGGCCAGAATAAAGCCTTTAGAAGCCCAGTGGAGAGCCTAGCGCCCGCTGGCACCCAACTGTCATGACCGACCCCACGGTCAGAATAAAAGAATTAGCCATGGTGTGAAAATGACTGATGCCTTCTATTTGGTTTGTATGCGTAACTATGTTCTTGCTACTATTGCTGAACTTTGATGATACTGTTATGTTCTTTTGGATGCACAAAGCCACCAGCAATTTGTCAATAAATAACCCCTCTGAAGGACCAAATAAAGTGCCAGTCACCTCTCCCTTATATGATGCTAAACCATGGATGTTCCAAAAGAAGAGGAACATCCGTTCTGCTAAAGCCAAGGCACAAAAATTCCTGACTGCCAAAGACATTAAGAATTTACCATAGTACAGAAGACAGAACATTGTACATTGGCAGGGAGGAACTTGTGGGTCCCATTCTTGGGAATGTGGCATTGATTGGGTATTGGGGTTTATTTCACAGGCTGTGCCCTGTGTTTTTGGACAAGTGGCTTCACCATGCACTGCCCTCCCTAATTGGCTTCCAGACAGTGACTATCAAAAACGCCTTGCTACCACAACCATCACCCCCACCATCCCTTCCTCCATTAACCTCACCACTGCACCCGCAACCTACCCAAATGTAGATGATATCGTACATTCAAATGAAGCCCAATGGCCAAAACCTTCACATTTAAGTGATTTATGGAAATTTTGCTCAGAAAAACTATTTTTTAAGGTTCAGGACTGTTCATATGAGCGAATGATTGAGTGGAGAACCAATTGGTTGGTGGAAATAGAAATATATGATATCACTGCAACTGAGTCCCAAAAGTCAGAGACTGAAATTAATGGGGCCCATAGCGGGAAAGATATGATGGCTATTCCCGGAGTTTGTAGCATGATAAATAAAAGAGACCCTTATTGTTATTTGGTCACCCAACTAATAATCAAACAAATACCCAGAAAGTTTGCTCCGCTGCTGAAAAAATGACCTGTACTGAAAATATCCCAATAACTAATAATTTAAACTGCACCATATTGCAGTACACCCCATCCTATGATATTGATGCTGAGGCCTCTCAAAAGTATATAAGGGTGTTCAGCCATCAAATGTAGTATAATACTTCATCAAAAACAGATGGGTCGGAGTTTCGATGGACTGTAATTAATGCTACACTAGGGACTGTAAAATTTACACTACCCTTATCTAGTTTTCAGATTACCTCTATATATCCTAATTGTTCAAAAGGAACTACCATTTGGTTCACACAGCAACAGACCTGGGCTTCCGCTAGAAAGAAGAGGGACTTGGCTGGACCCTATGGGATGGGGCAAATAGCATAGCTGCAATCTGGAATATCTATAAAGGTCAGCAACACGAGGAAAAATTGGGACAGTTGGAAAAAGCCACGGGCCTTATTACTGGAGCACAGCTAGCCCAGGTTCAGGCTGGTATTGGTGAATTACACGTTATCTCTGCCCTTAGTTCAATGACCCAAAAACTGTTAACAGACATGGTACTGGGTATCGTCAATGCTGGAAAGGCATTGCAGTGGGATCTGGCTTGTTCGGAGGTTCAGAATTTTCTGAATGACCAGCTTACGGCCATTCAGAGGGATCTTGAACATCAGGCGTGGCCTACTGCCCTTACAAATACTTCAGGAGTTCCATCTGATCTGTGGCCATGCAGACATACTTGGAGATTTTCTGAGTGGAAATGCAGACGTTCACAGTGCTCCTTCCAAGCATATGGGCCGGTTGGAAGGGTATGGGCTCCCACCTACCAAATCCTGCCAGGTCCATGGGAAGGATGCATGTGGGACTGGATAATTCACCGAGACGTTTGGGAACTTAAACTACCAACAGGTCTGCCCAACTGATTAGTAGTCAGTGCTCCTGGAGTAACGCCCGACATTTGGCAAGGGATTGGAAGCCAATGGACACTCTGGCCATTAGAACCCCCTCAACTTCAGTGTGTATGTAAACTAAAACCAGGAGAGGCTGTCACTGTTCATGATAACATTTGTTGGGAAGGTATGGGACATGCGACTATCCTGACAGGATGCCTACTTTTCCAAGCTAATAATAGCTGTGTGCATGTTGAAACCACCACCTTGAATGACATACATTTTAATCTCACCACAGCCGCAGGCAATCATATCATTTATTGGCCTGCAGATAAAACTCTACAATTAGCCCTCAGGTTCCAGATACCCTTTAACTGGACTTCCTTAGTACCTGACCAATTCCAAAATTTCCTTTCAATCCTACCTGAGGTTCAGAAAATTTCTGAATTACAGGGACAAATTCACATGTTCCAAAATATATATCAAGCCGGAAAAAATGCCTTTTATACTGCCTGTAGAATGTCTAATTTGTGTACCCAGACTAGTGTATTGTGTTTTGTGACTAAAGCTATACAACAACCCCAACCGCATCATATTATCACCATAGGAATTCTGTTGCTTTTACTGCTGTTTAGCATAGGGTTATGTTATTGTTGCTGTAAGAAATGTATTTATCATTGACTATCCAGCCCTAGACCTGCCAATCTCAGCGCAAGAAATCAGATGGCACTAATGATTGTAAAGCAGATGTATGACACAGTTTGGGCAGAACAGGAAAAACTAAAAAAGGAGGAAATTAACAGGCTCTTGGCTATGGAAGTTTAGGCCCAATTAGTGGTGTCAAAAAGGCACCAAAGGGGGGAATGTGGAGGAAAAATCTAGTAGGCCTAAATTAATAGGCCTAAAACTTTGGTCAAGCTAACTGTGTGTATAAAAAGAACAGGAGTACTTGTGGCACCTTAGAGACTAACAGATTTATTTGAGCATAAGCTTTCGTGAGCTACAGCTCACTTCATTGGATGCATGTAGCTCACGAAAGCTTATGCTCAAATAAATTTGTTAGTCTCTAAGGTGCCACAAGTACTCCAGTTCTTTTTGCGGATACAGACTAACACGATTGCTACTCTGAAGCCTGTGTGTATAAAGCATAAGAAGAGGGTGAGGAAATTGCCATTGAGAGGCAAATAGCAACAGCTCAGCTTAAAAATGTAACCATAACCACTAGAAGCTAGAAAAGACCATTAACCACAAAGGAAGCACCAGTCAATAACAGGTAAAGCTTGTTTTGCTATATTCCAAATAAGGAAAAGCTACCATTAAAGCTTGCACTATATGCCAAATAAGGAAAAATGCTGTTGAAGGAAGTGTGTTTAACAAATTGTGGTTTTCAGCAATATAAGCTTCTGTATTTTCTGTTTATGGCAGAGCAGCTCCGGCTGACTCTCCCTGTATGCGCACACTTGAATAAAGCTGGCTTTCAGGCTTGTTCTGAACCAAACACAACGCGTGGTGATTTTTCCACGGCACAGCTAATACCTGTAAACAGGCTTAGAGCTTGGCACAGCAGAGAAAGCATAACAAACCTAGACTGCGGTGCGGAAGGGGAAACTGAGGCACACCGCCTCATGGCATTGGTGGCTAACAGATATTGATATTGCATTATGTTAACAATGCTACACACAAGAATGTTTTCAGGCAATCTGGGAAAAGACACATAGAACTTTGCAAAAACACCTTTGGGTGACACTACAATGTTCGGTTAGTCATGGGAGTTGTACAACCAAAACCTAAAGAGAGCATTAGGCATACTGCCTTTATGTTAGTCAGTGACTAACCCTCTGACAGTTATCTATGGGGGGAGGTGTGACACTGCACCCCATATTCTTCATAGAGATCTTATTATGGTATCATTATGGCATAATTATGATATATTTTATGCAAGATAGGTGTGACGTTATTGACATAAACTGTGACTGTATAGATCATTGTTGCAACTACTGTTATATATTCGCAGCAAATATTGTACAGAGGTTGTCGTGTGAGGTGTCTATAAAAAGGTTATGATTTGCTGGTTATGATTATGCTGTCTGTATGTGTGTACCATTTTTGTAGTTGAAGTTATGAATAGCGGCTACGTACTTGTATCTCAATGTGTTTTGATTCTAAGTAGCCTCAGTGAAGCATTTGGTCAGCGTCTTGAGAAAGGACTATTCTTAGTAAGTGCCCAATCAAGAATCCCTTAACTGACAATGGACTTTGGGAGACGCCAATCTACAGCTGAGCTTTCCTGGGAACTAACATGTAAACAATGGTGTAGGCCTGTAAAGAACTGAGTCATGCATGGACATGTGGCTTGGCTATGTAACTCCATTTTGCAGCTGTGAATTCCACAGTAAGAACAAAGAGGTGTCCTTCCACGGGGCAGAGAATATAAAAGGCCCTGGAGACCCCTCCATTTTGTCTTCAATCCTGCTTCTTACTTTTGGAGGAACCTTGCTACAAACTGAAGCTCTGAACAAAGGACTGGATGACCCATCCCAGCTGTGGATGTACTCCAGAGACTTGATTTGAACCTGCAGTTTATTTCATCACTGCTACAAGCCTGAATCAAGAACTATGCCATTACTGTATGCAATTGATTCCATTTAATCAATTCTAGCTTTCATCTATATTTCTTTCCTTTTATTAATAAACCTTTAGAATTTAGATTCTAAAGGATTGGCAACAGTGTGATTTGTGAGTAAGATCTGATTTGTATATTGACCAGGGTCTGGAGCTTGGTCCTTTAGGATCAGGAGAACCCTTTTTCTTTTACTGGGTATTGGTTTTCATAACCATTCGTCCCCATAATAAGAGAGGCACTGGTGATGACACTGCGAAACTGGAAGAACGAGGAGCACTTGTGGCACCTTAGAGACTAACATATTTATTTGAGCATAAGCTTTCGTGGGCTACAGCCCACTTCATCAGATGCATGCAGTGGAAAATACAGGAGAAACATATATATATATATATTACAAAGAACATGAAAAAATGAGGGTTGCCATACCAACTCTTAACGAGACCAATCGATTAAGGTGGACTATTATCAGCAGGAGAAAAAAAACTTTTGTAGCGATAAGCAGGATGGCCCATTTCAAACAGTTGACAAGAAAGTGTGAGTAACAGTAGGGGGAAAATTAGCACAGGGAAATAGTTTTTAGTTAGTGTAATGACTCGTCCACTCCCAATCTTTACTCAAGCCTAACGCCACTAGCTGCCACCTTCAGCCCACAACTAAAACCTCTCCAGTGCATTATCAAGGATCTACAACCTATCCTGAAGAACAATCCTTCACTCTCACAGATCTTGGGAGACAGGCCAGTCCTCGCTTACAGACAGCCCCCCAACCTGAAGCAAATACTCACCAGCAACCACACACCACAAAACAAAAACACTAACCGAGGAACCAATCCTTGCAACAAAGCCCATTGCCAACTCTGTCCACGTATCTATTCAAGGGACACCATCATAGGGCCTAATCACATCAGCCACACTGTCAGAGGCTCGTTCACCTGCACATCTACCAATGTGACATATGCCATCATGTGCCAGCAATGCCCCTCTGCCATGTACATTGGCCATACTGGACAGTCTCTACGCAAAAGAATAAATGGACAGAAATTAGACGTCAAGAATTACAACATTCAAAAACCAGTTGGAGAACACTTCAACCTCCCTTGACACTCAATTACAGACCTAAAAGTCGCAATTATTCAACAAAAAAACTTCAAAACCAGACTTAAACGAGAAACAGCAGAACTGGAATTAATTTGCAAACTGGACAACATTAAATTAGGCTTGAATAAAGACTGGGAGTGGATGAGTCATTACACTAACTAAAAACTATTTCCTCATGCTAATTTTCCCCCTACTGTTACTCACACCTTCTTGTCAACTGTTTGAAATGGGCCATCCTGATTATCACTACAAAAGTTTTTTTTTCTCCTGCTGATAATAGCCCACCTTAATCGATTGGTCTCGTTAAGAGTTGGTATGGCAACCCTCATTTTTTCATGTTCTTTATCTAATCTATCTATCTATCTTCCTACTGTATTTTCCACTGCATGCATCTGATGAAGTGGGCTTTAGCCCATGAAAGCTTATCCTCAAATAAATCTGTTAGTCTCTAAGGTGCCACAAGTGCTCCTCGTTCTTTCTGTTGATACAGACTAACACGGCCGCTACTCTGAAGCCTGGGAAACTGGAGTGTCTAAGGGAATTGCTTGTGTGATTGATGGTTAGCCAGTGGGGTGAGACCGAAGTCCTCTCTGTTTGGCTGGTTTGGTGTGCCTTAGAGGTGGACAACCACCAGTCTGGGGCTGTGACTGCCCTGCTCTAAGCAATTTGTCCTGAATTGCTACTCCCAGTTGTGTCCCACCAAAGCCAGCATCGTTACAATAGGCCATGTGAGATATCTTTGGAAAGGTTATGATTTACTGAATATGATTATCCTATTTGTATGCATGTATCATTTTTGTATCTGAAGTTAGGAATATTGACTATGTATCTGTATTACAAATGTGTTTACACCTGGGGAACGCCCACTAGACAAGATGCTTTCATTTTGAAAAGCTGGGTGGAGAAGGGCCATTAGAGAAAACAACAGGCCTTAGAAGAAGCTTATTTCCCACCTGGGGAGCCTTCCTGAGGAGGCCGCAGACAGCCTCCAAGTAATGGCTGCTGTGAGATGACAAAGACGTGTAACCAGGTCACCTGGTGCTGGACTCTATCTTGGGACATCAGTATTTTTTCACTGACTGGCATGGGAACCAAGCTTTGAAACAAAGGGTTCCCGCCACATGCAAAAGCTATATAAGGCAGGGGAGTGACATCATCGTGGGTCTTCACAGACTCCCCACCCAAAGAGACTCCTGGAAACACCTGAGGAAGAAAGACTGACCTGGGGGAAGTGCTGGACCTAGGCTAAAGGGATTTTTAGCCTGTGAATGGAACACCTGGGGATTCCAAGCTGTAAGTTAGTGCAGCTTGCCCCTTAGGAATCTGCAGACTGCTTGTATCATCATTTAGGATAAGAATCCTCTATTCATATCCAAACTTGTTACTATATTAAGCTTAGTTTGCAGTTTTTGTTTATTTGCTAGGTAAACTGCTTTGATCTGTTTGCTATCCCTTATAATCACTTAAAATCTAACTTTTTGTAGTTAATAAACTTGTTTTTGCTTTGTTTAAAACCAGTGTGTGGGATTCATAACTCGGCGCAGAAAACTATTGTATATTCCTCTCCACATTGCGGGAGGGGGTAAATTTCATGAGCTTACGCTGTACAGTTCCCTGTACAGCACAAGACAGTATAATTTGGGGTTTACACTCCAGAGGGGGCGTGCCTGAGTAGCTGGGAAGTTCCCTAGTTGGACCCTTCCCATGCAGGGCTGGTCATAACTTCTGCATGTAACTGCAGCTAGGTGTATCCCTACCTGTATTGGGCTGGGCAGCTTGTCACAGCAGTGCAGTATGAAGGGAGCCCAGGCTGGTGGGTCAGGGGGCTCAATGGTACCCCAGTTTGAGGTGGCACCCCAGGGTGAACCCATCACAACGGTAACCTCCCCCTCCATGGTGCCACACCTCTTGGGGCAGGGCTCTGGAGAGACTCTCCCAGAAGCATGAGGAGGAGTAAGGTATTGTGGGTAAGCTGGACAGTGGTGCTACATTACTGGGAGGCAGCGCTGTGGAGTTACTGGTTCCCCAAGGAATTCCCAAGTAGCTATTGCTGAGGCCTGGGCATTTCAGCCCAGCTCCACACCAGAACTGGCACAGGCCAAAGCACCAGAGCCAGCCCACTGTGTTCCCACATGGCCCACTACCTGGTGGCTGTCCGGCAGGGAGCCCCCCCGCTTGTACCACATGACTGTGGCTGGCGACTGGCCCGTGACGAGGCAGTTCAAGTCCAAGGACTGTCCCTCAGTGACGGCAGAGGAGGAGGACTCGATCCGGATAGGGGGGGCTGGAAGAGCAGAGAGGGAGGGGTAGAGCCAAGAGCAGAGCATCACCAAAAGGCAGACTGGAGCAGCGCTGGCTGGGGGAGGGGTAAGAACCCTCAAGTGATTTGTAAAGCAATGGAAATGACCTGCCCCGCCCGCAGCCCCACAGGGTCAGAGCGCAGCTCTCCTAGGACTGGCAAGGCAGCTGCACGGACCTCAGGGCAACACCAAGGGGAAAGAGGGCAGCCCATGGCCCGCCCTTCACCCTCCAGTGCAGATCCACTGGGGGGGTCTCCGGCCCCCAGAGATCAGCAGAAACTTCCAGATTTCCCCCCCCCCCCCACAACAGCAACCGCTGTGCTGCCTGGTCATGCCACTGCGAGGCTGGTTCCCCTGGGGAAAGCACCAAGGGCAACTGTCTGTGAGAGCAGATCCCTGTGGCACACTCCCTGCAGCCTGCACCCGTCTGCACAGGCTCCTCCACTGACCTGTGGAAGGGGAATGGTGGCCCCGAAACCTGCCATGTGCAGCGGGCAGGGTGCGGAGGGCAGCATCTGAAGGGGCAAGGCAGGGTCTGGAAAGCACATCACCTGGGGCCACAGCGGGTCAGAGCCATCCCTCACCCAGTGGATGCCAGAGCATCGCTCACAGGGACCCCTGGTACCAGGGCAACAAGAGCAGGGAACTCCTGCCCCCAAGCCAGCCAGCACACACAGCTCAGCCTTACCATGTGGGAAGCCGGCGCTGTGCTGGACAGTAACTGGGATGGAGGCCTCATGGGGGCTGGCACCGATGCTCACGCGGCAGACGTACTCACCCGAGTCGGCCGCTGAGACCTGAGAGATGCGCAGGTGGGAGCCAGAGACCTGGCAGGGAGATGGGTGGGAGAGAGGGAATTCAAGGGGGAAGAGAAGAAAACAGACCTGAGCTTAACCCTCAGCCCCACTGTGTCCCCTGCCCAGCCCCCTTGAAAATCCCAGGGACTCGCTGGGCCTCAGCCTGAGAATGACTGGCCTCTCATTTCTGCATCCTCCCATCTCCGTGTTCTCAGAGAATGACACAGCTGCCCGCCTGCCCTGGGATAAGGAAAAGCCTCCTTGGGATCCATGAACATCTGTGCCAGGACCCGAGGGAGTCCACACAGGGGCTCTGCAGTGCCACAGGCCACAACCCCAGCGGGGATGAACTGGTGCAGGTCCGCAGCTGTCCATTGAGTCACACTGATTTCCTACAGCTGTACCTGGTGTCTGGCTGGCAGGGAGCCCCCCCGCTTGTACCACGTGACCGTGGCTGGTGCCTGGCCCGCGACGAGGCAGTTCAGATCCAGGGTCTGTCCCTCGGTGATGGAAGATGACGAGGCCTCGATCCGGATGGGGGGCGCCATGCCCGAGGCTGGAAGAGCCAGGACAGGGTAGAGAATCCCTGGGTTAATCAGCTTAGCATGGATCAATGGCTAAGAGTTCATTTAAAGCCCAGCAGCTCGTCTACTAGGGCCCACAATGCAGCCCACACGTCCTCATGCCTAGCTACTGCAGCCTAGCATGGAATTATTCATCGTTCGTGTTATCTGCAGGTGCCCTGTCAAGGACAGGCCCCTGCATGCCAGGTGCTGCACAGCCACAGAGCAGAAAGGTGGGCCTGGCAGTCAAAATGCATTAGCAATGGCTCATTTTCTTGCAGCCCCCCGGAGGGGGCTGGCTGTGCTGGGGTCTCGCAGGCCAAAAGCTGGAGATGCTTGGCCTTTTCCGGCTGATCTCCCAGTTGGTCACTTATTTCAAGTGACAGTGCCTGGTGGCAGCACCAAGAACCTCCCCGCAGAAGAGGCAGGATCATGGCAGCCTGAGCTGGGAGCCACTCTCTGTGATCAGTGCTCGGTCAGGTGCCAGCGACCCTTCCACTGGCATGCTGCCAGCTCCTTGTGGGCCTCAGGGCTGTTTGTACCCATGCCCCTTTTGCACAAGCATCTGTGCCATGGGGTTTTACTAGCATGAGCTCAAACGCCCCCCCAGCCACTCACAGGGGGAGACTGAGCTATGTTCCTTCAAGCATTCGCTCCCAGAGACGAGTCACGCAGCCTCAGTTCCACCAATCGGGAGCAGAGGGGTGACACCACGTGACCTATCAGGCCCAGCACAACTACGCAAGGCAGCTCCGAATTCTTGCCAGTGTCACTTCTTACCCTACCAGGGGCATTCTGTACTTAGCAGTCCCAGAGTGACTCCGGGCTCCGCCAGTGCCAACAGTTAATACCCCAGCAGCCACCCCACAGCAGGGGTCCACAGCAAAGCTGGGCTGCTGTGACAACACCCCTGAATGGGTCCCCGCAGGGACTGAACCGGAGTCTTGGGATATCACAACAAGACAGTCAACTGCTTGAGCTAACAACCCAGCTCCAGCAGCTTGGGGCAGGGAACAGTGCACTTGGGAAGCTCTTCACTGGCCGGCCACTAGAGGGAGGCAGGGCTGCGTGCCTGGGGTCCGCTCTCCATACGCTGAACACAGGCTAGTTTGCAGGATCAGTGCAGAGCCCTTTCATGGGGGCAGACCCCCCAAGATGCTTCCCCCTCCTCTTAGCCCAGGCTAAGGGAGCAGATTTTCTGTGGGAGCCTCTTGTTAAAGTCCTGGAAGCACCAACAGCTGGAGAGAAGCTGCTGGAGCTGAAAGGCAAGGGCCTTGCCCCCTCCTGGGCCCTGCCCTGGGGAGCTACACCCCCCCCAGCTGGATGGCATGTGGTTGATGCCCAATGCTGCGCTGCACAGCATGTGCCAGGGCAGCCCTGCAAGTGGCCCAGTCGGCCGGCACATCCCTAGTGGTTAGCAGTGAAAGCCCATCCCTGGGCCCCTACCTCGTAGCACCACCACCTCGATCCTGGCGCTGCCGACACCGGCTGGGCTGGTCCCGATGCACAGGTAGACCCCGCTGTCAGCAGCCGTGATGGAGGGGATCACCAGAGTGGCGATGTCGGTGCGCTCCGAGCGGGACTGCAAACACAGCAAGGGAGCAGTCAGGGCTGGGGTCCCGGGGGCACACACCAGGGACATGCTCCAGGTGTGCAGGGAGAGGGGAGGGCACCTGGGACCCCATCCCCATTGTGCGGGGTCAGCAGCAGGGCCCACTGACGAGACCATTAATCAGTGCCCAGAAGACAGCACAGCAATTTAGCAGGAAAGGGGCTGCTGGGTGGCCATCTTGGTTACTGGTGGTTTGTCTGGGTGGTACAGGGCGTGTGGGGGGTGGCTCTCTGTCCCTCAAAGTAGCACCCTGGAACCCCCATATTCACATGTCAAATAATTATGATCTATTTCCCACAAGCATGCTGTGACGTTTGACTCCATATTCTTTAGAAAAATATGCTTATGATATGAATATTATATAACTGAGACATACTTTAAGCAAGATGGCTCATGTGAGATATCATTGGAAAGGGTATGATTTACTGGATGTAATTATCCAATTTGTATGCCTGTATCAGTTCTGTATCTGAAGTTAGGAATATTGACTATGTATCTGTATTTCAACTATGCTACTTTGGGTGATAATGCCCACTGCTAACACTTCAGGTGCAACAATGGAAAAGCCAGACAGGGCGGATGGCCCATCAGTGAGGACAACGGATTGTGAAATCTTGGCCTTCCTGCGGAATCTCCGTACTGCCACTGACTCATGGACGCTGTGATATTGCAGAGTCAGAAGGTCTTCTCACCTGATACTAAACATTACCTGGGACTTCTGGTAACTTTCCCCTGGAAGGGAAGGGGGATCAAGTTTGGGAAACGAAGGATTCCCGCCTTATGTAAATTCTATTTAAGGATGGGGAGGAAGGCAAACGGGACCCCTCCTCTCCATGGCCTGTCTGCCCAAGAAGAAAGACTGCTTTAAAGCCACCTGAAGGGAAGGCGGGTGGGAGTCCAGACTGAGACAGGGATCCAGTCTGAAAAGAAATATAACTGGAACTCTGAACTACAGAAACTTTGCAATCTGCCTAAAATAACATTTAGGGTAAGAAATTACATTGTGTAACCTGTTTCTTAAGTATACTGAGCTTAGCTTGTGTACTTTGGTTTATTTGCTCAGTAATCTGCTTTGTTCTGTCAGTTACCTCTTATATTCATTTAAAATTCACCTTTTGTAGTTAATAAACTTATTTCTTGTTTATAATATAACCCAGTTTATGTAATTTCTAACTGCGGGGGGGGGGGGGGGGCAAGAAGTTGTGCATATCTCCTTCCATGGTGAGGGAGGGGGCGAATTTCATAAAACCTTTGGGTTTGTACCCCTTAAACGGAATGGGCACTAGAGTGCTGGGGCGAGCCCCGAAGGCTGAATCTTCCCAGAGCGGATCTCTGTCTCTATGTGCAGTTGGGCGTGGCCCTGCCTCTGTGCTTGGCTGGAACAGGCTTGTGGGCCTACCCCAGCCAGGCCAGGTAAAGGGGACCCAGACTGGCAGAATAGGCTGATTCAGTGGCATCCCAGCACGTAAGGTGACACCCCAAAAGGCCCAAACCCGTCACACATGCCATGTAAAATATCATATGAAAGCTCATGATCTGCTGAAATCCACTGTTCTGTCCAAACCTGTATATTGTTAATGTGTATGAAGTTATGAGATTTTGCTGTATGGTTGTTACTGAAATATGGTGTAAGTCTGAGACTCTCTACTGCTAGGTGGTGACCCACTCCCTGGGGAGTGTTATGCGACCATTAATCAGCAGGGGAATTATAAACAAGGAATTTACAATACTTGTAAGAGGGCTGCACAAGCATCACACAGTGGGGGATTGCTCAACTCTGTGACACAGCAAAGCCTGCCAGGACATGTCTGGGCTAGTGTTTTCCAGGCACATGAACTGAGGATATAAAATAGGGGACAGTGGCATCATTCTTTCACCTTTCTCCTCCCACACCTACACTGGAAGCAACAAGAATGCTGGGAAGACAAAGACTTCAACTGAGGAGATTGGTCCCAGGCTCAAGGGAGAAGCCTGTGTATTAAGAATTGTATCATCCAGTGTGGTGACAAAACTGCTTGATCCAAATATTGCCGAGTGTAATAAGGTTTCAGATATAGACTGAGTGCTTACCTTTTATTTTCTTTTGTAACTAGCTCTGACCTTTTGTGCCTACCACTTGTAATCACTTAAAATCTATCTTTCTGTAGTTAATAAATCTGTTTTATATTTTACCTAAAACAGTGTGTTTTGCTTCAAGTGCTTGGGAAATCTCAGCTCAGTTTACAAAGGCTAGTGTGTGTCCTCTCCACATTGAAGGAGGGGTGGACTGGGTATTAAACATACACTGGTCAGGTACAGTTCTGGGGTGCAAGGCTGGAGAGCTGGAGGGAATTGGCTGGTGGCTTTCTCTGTGTGATCCATGAGCGGCTCAGGGAGTATTCATGCAATCTAGCTGGGTGTGGGACTCCACATGCTGATGGCTGAGTGATAACAGTGCCCAGAAGGGTTTGCTGCTTGTCACTAGCAAAGCATTGTGAGCGACAACCCAGGCTGGAGAGTTAAGGGGGCACAGCGGTATCCAAGTTCCAGGTTGTACCCCAGTGATCCCGTAGGGTTGCCAGGCATCCAGTTTTCGACCACAATGCACAGTCGAAAAGGGACCCAGGAGGCTCCAGTCAGCACCAGTGACTGGGCCTCTAAAAGTCCAGTCCGTGGTGCAGTGGGGCTAAGGCAGGCTCCCTGCCTGCCCTGGCTCCACGCAGCTCCCCTAAGCAGCCAGCATATCCGGCTCCTAGGCACAGGAGCAGCCAGGGGGCTCTGCGTGCTGCCCCCGCCCTGAGCGCCAGCTCCACAGTTCCCATTGACCAGGAACCACAGCCAATGGGAGCTATCGGGGTGCCACCTGCAGCCGCGGGCAGCACATGAAGCCCCCTTGCCGCCTCTCCACCTAGAAGCTGGACATGCCGGCGGCTCCAGGAGCCGCCTGAGGTAAGCGCCGCACCCCGAACCCCCTCCTGCACCCCAACCCCCTGCCCCAGGTCGGAACCCCCTCCCACACTCTAACTCCCTCCCAGAGCCCACATCCCACACCCCCTCCTGCACCCCAAACCCCTCATCCCCAGCCCCACCTCAGAGCCTGCACCCCCAGTCGGAGCCCGCACCCCCTCCTGTACCCCAACCCCCTGCCCCAGACCTGAGCCCCCTCCTGAACCCCAAACCCCTCATCCCCGGCCCCACCTCAGATCCCACACCCCCAGCCGGAGCCCTCTCCCCTCCCACACCCCAACCCCCTGTCCCAGGTCTGAACCCCCTCCCACACTCTAACTCCCTCCCAGAGCCCACATCCCACACCCCTTCCTGCACCCCAAACCCCTCATCCCCAGCCCCACCTCAGAGCCTGCACCCCCAGTCGGAGCCCGCACCCCCTCCTGTACCCCAACCCCCTGCCCCAGACCTGAGCCCCCTCCTGAACCCCAAACCCCTCATCCCCGGCCCCACCTCAGATCCCACACCCCCAGCTGGAGCCCTCCCCCCTCCCACACCCCAACCCCCTGCCCGAGCCCAGTGAAAGTGAGGGAAAACGAGCCACCGAGGGAGGGGGAATGTAGTGAGCAGGGGGTGGGGCCTTGGGGAAGGGGCGGGGCAGGGAGCAGGGCCTTGGGGGAAGGAGCAGGGCTAGGGTGTTCGGTTTCATGTTTCCAAGAGTCGCCTAAGTTAAGCGCCGCCTGGCCGGAGCCCACACCCCGAACCCCCTCCTGCACCCCAACCCCCTGCCCCAGGTCGGAACCCCCTCCCACACTCTAACTCCCTCCCAGAGCCCACACCCCCTCCTGCACCCCAAACCCCTCATCCCCAGCCCCACCTCAGAGCCTGCACCCCCGCTGGAGCCCTCACTCCCTCCCGCAGCCCAACCCCCTCCCTAGCCCAGTGAAAGTGAGGGTTGGGGGAAGGAGTGAGCAGGGGGCGGGGCCTCAGAGAAGGGGAGGGGCATCAGGGCAGGGGGCGGGGCAAGGGTGTTCAGTTTTGTGCAATTAGAAAGCAGGCAAGCCTATGATCCTATCACAGGGGGACCCCGTGTGGCTCCCTTCAGAGGGGCCGGGGGGTGGGGGAACCTGGGCATGGTGAGCTGCATCCTGCTTGTGCTGGGGCCCGGGCCTCTGGTGGGGATGTCAGCGGGCTCTCCTGGGCTAGCCCACTGCACAGCAAGGATCTCCTGCCAGCCTGGGCTGGATGGTACCAAATCACCCCCCTCCTCAGGAAGCAGTGGCGCCCGTGAACTCGTGGCCAGGGCACTCTGCTGGAGCTAATGGAGCGGCTCCCGGGGCCTGGGCTGCTGACGTGCTGTGATCCCTGCGCCCGGAGCCAGTGAGGGAGGAACAGCCAGCAGGCAGAGCTGGCAGAGGAAAGCAGGAAGCCAGTGCCCAGCCCAGCCAGCCATGCCAAGCACGAGAGCAAGCGAGCTACCTGCCAGCGCTCCTGGACCCGCTGCTGTATCTCCTCCAGGCTGGTGCCTTGGAAGTGAAGGAAACCGTAGGCAGAGAGAGTCTGGCAGAGAGAGGGTGGCAGAGTGACAGAGCGACAGCAGCCGGTGGGGGGGTGGGGGGGTGCCCGCGTGCGTGACCGTGGCCATGCGTGAGAGTCTGCAAGGCCCGTCCTGCGACCGGCCTGTCCGGTGGGAAGCGGCTCCCTCATGGGAACAGGGCTGGGAGCTGGCACCAGCAACAAAGCCCTGAGACCCCTGGGGCCCTAGGTCCCGGCCAAGGAGCCAGACTGGCCTGGCTCAGCCCAAAGATGCTGAGACACAGCCTGAGCCCCGGCCCATGGGGCCAGTCCCAGCCCAGCCAGCTGCCTGCGCTCCTGCCCCTATGACATGGGGTGCACCCCTCAGGGGCTGCACTGGGCTCTGGCCCTGGCCAAGTGGGGGAGGCCCCTGCCCATCGAGGTCCCGACTCAGGGACTGGGAGAACCAATGGACTGCCTGCATCTGGCCTTGCTGGGGCGTAGAGCTTCCGCACCAACGTCACTGGCTGGATCCACCGCAGCCCCCAACCTGCCGGGCCCCACGCCCCAACCTGCCGGGCCCCACGCCCCAACCCGCCGGGCCCCACGCCCCAACCCCCGGCACCACCCCCACCCTGCCGGGCCCCACGCCCCAACCCCCGGCACCACCCCCAGCCTGCCGGGCCCCACGCCCCAACCCCCGGCACCACCCCCAGACTGCCGGGCCCCACGCCCCAACCAATTTCACCCACCCCCAGCCTGCCGGGCCCCACGCCCCAACCCCCGGCACCACCCCCAACCCGCCGGGCCCCACGCCCCAACCCCCGGCACCACCCCCAGCCTGCCGGGCCCCACGCCCCAACCCCCGGCACCACCCCCACCCTGCCGGGCCCCACGCCCCAACCCCCGGCACCACCCCCAACCCGCCGGGCCCCACGCTCCAACCCCCGGCACCACCCCCAGCCTGCCGGGCCCCACGCCCCAACCCCTGGCACCACCCCCTATCTGTGGGGCCCCACGCCCCAACCAGTGGCACTCATCCCCTGCCTGCTGGGCCCCAGGTCCAAACCCCCGGCACCACCCAAAACCTGCCGGGCCCCACACCTCGACCAACGGCACCCACCCCCAATCTGCTAGATGAAACACCCCCAACCCACAGCACCCCTAACCAGTGGTACCCCCAAACCACAGCACTCCCAATCTGCTCGGTCCCCATGGCCCACCTCTGAGCATTTCGAACCCTGGCACTCCCATATCGCAGGGCCCCACAGTGCAATCACTGGCTCCCTGTACCCCTTCCCCCCCAGAATGGCTATGCCCCCAGCATACACCCCCAACACAGCCCGTCCCACACCCCTGCCCCGTCCCCAGAAGGTCTGTAGGCCTGGGCATGTTACCTGGGGCGGGAGGCTGCCCCCTTGCTTCTCCCAGGTGATGGTGGCAGTGGGGGAGCCAGCAGCCCTGCAGTACAGTCTCACTGTGCTGCCCTCCTGCACCTCTGTCCTCTCCGGGCTCACCTGTACCTGCAGCACGCTGGAACCTGCAAACAGCCAGCGGGTTAGAGCTGCGGGGGGTTCGGGGAGAGCCCTGGCTGGGTCACAGCAGGGCCAGCCTGGCAAGTGTGACGTCACCCATCTCCCACCCCACCCTTCCCCACGGCACCTCTCCACCCTTCGCAGCACAAGGGAATGGGGGACACTGCGTCCCACCCTGCAATCCTTCCACCACTCAGCCCGCCCCTGAGCCTCACCGCATGCTGTCCACGGCACAGGCTGACCGCCCGTCCCTGCCCCCACCGGACTCTGTCCACGGCACACGCTGACCGCCCGTCCCTGCCCCCACCGGACTCTGTCCACGGCACACGCTGACCGCCCGTCCCTGCCCCCACCTGACTCTGTCCACGGCACACGCTGACTGCCCGTCCCTGCCCCCACCGGACTCTGTCCACGGCACAGGCTGACCGCCCGTCCCTGCCCCCACCTGACTCTGTCCACGGCACACGCTGACCGCCCGTCCCTGCCCCCACCGGACTCTGTCCACGGCACAGGCTGACCGCCCGTCCCTGCCCCCACCTGACTCTGTCCACGGCACACGCTGACCGCCCGTCCCTGCCCCCACCGGACTCTGTCCACGGCACACGCTGACCGCCCGTCCCTGCCCCCACCGGACTCTGTCCACGGCACAGGCTGACCGCCCGTCCCTGCCCCCACCTGACTCTGTCCACGGCACACGCTGACCGCCCGTCCCTGCCCCCACCGGACTCTGTCCACGGCACACGCTGACCGCCCGTCCCTGCCCCCACCGGACTCTGTCCACGGCACAGGCTGACCGCCCGTCCCTGCCCCCACCTGACTCTGTCCACGGCACAGGCTGACCGCCCGTCCCTGCCCCCACCGGACTCTGTCCACGGCACAGGCTGACCGCCCGTCCCTGCCCCCACCTGACTCTGTCCACGGCACACGCTGACCGCCCGTCCCTGCCCCCACCGGACTCTGTCCACGGCACACGCTGACCGCCCGTCCCTGCTCCCACCGGACTCTGTCCATGGCACACGCCATGACACCACTACCCCCTACCAGAAAGGTCCAACGTCCCTGCTCGAACCACTAGCCCATCCTGCATCCCTGCTCCCACTGCTGCTGCTCTAGTCCATGACAAGAGGCCAAAGTGTGTAGAACTTGGTGTGTGGAGTCAGCACCCGGTGCAGTCCCCGGACAGCGAGAGCAAGGGTTGCTTCTGGGGTCCTGCTGCTGCTCCTTTGGTCTGGGGACGCAGAGCTCCATGGAAGGGCTGGTCTCCCTGTACGACCCCTGGCTGGGGCAGGCTGGGTGAGATCTCTGGGTCAGGGCAGGCAGCACCCGCCACAGTGTACATACCGTGCACTTGCAGGAAGGCCCGGGCCACGTGCTGCCCAGCACTGCTGCGCACACGGCAGAGATACTCCGCCTCGTCCGAGGGCTCCACAGCGGGGAAGCGCAGGGTCCCTCCCTGGATCACGGCTTTGCGGGACATGATGCCAGCTCGTCCTCCTGCAGTGAGCCAGACCAGGAGAGAGACAGCAGTTAATGCCCCCTCTCTCAGCCCCCCCAGCTTTGCACAACCTGCCTCACCCCCACCCAGGGCCAGGGGCCCAGAGAGCAGCCGGGCTCACAGTCCGTGGCCGGCCTGGCACAGCACGGCCTGGTCACGCATGCCCCGGGGTTAGGGGCCTGGAGAACAGCCCCTGGCAGCCCATGCTGGGTAGCTGGAGCCCGTCATTGCAACACAATGGGGTACAAGTGAGCATGTCGCCCTCTAGTGGCCAGCCCCAGGCACTACAGCAGCCTGCTGCCTACCCAAAGCTGATGAAGGGACTCCTCCGGCTCAGGTGCGAGGGGCTAGGACTCCCCGTCCCCTGTTCAAACCCCTCTGTCTCCTGCTGACGCAGCCTCAGGCCTGGGCAGCAGGTGAACCCCTGCTCAGAGCGGCTAGCCCACAGCCCTACCCCTTCCGCTTAAGGTCCCGCCTCAGCCCTGAGCCCTCCCTCCCAGCCTCCCTGTGGCCGGAGGATCCCCCACTGGCTTCCGGGAGAGGGGGACTGAGGGTGAGGCCTCGGGGCGGAGCCACGGCCTGGGTTACGGGAGGCTTAGCGTCTCCTGATACCTGCTGCCCATGGCCACAGGCCACAGTCAATGGGATCTAGTCTAGTGGTTTGCAGAGCGTCTCAGCTGCCTTGTCCCAGCCCTGGGCCACCGAGTGGCCAGGCGAACATGGAACCCCGGCAGGCAGGAGGTATGGCCGGCACGGGGAAGTGCTGACAGCCCCATCGCCACAGCTCCCACGGTGTTCCACGCCTGGCCAGAAGCGGGTCTGCTGCACCTACCGATCCACTCTACGGTGGGCGGGGGGCTCCCGGTGGCAATGCAGCGGAACTCAGCCGGCTGGCCTGGCTGGACCGTCAGCTGTGCTGGCTCGATGGTGGCCATGGGCAGGACAGCGGTGGCAGCTGCGGCAAGAAGTACAGCGGGTTAATCACTTTGTACTAGCAGGAAACTTGGAGAGCCCTGTGGCAAGGGCTGCAGGGTGCTCCAGTCTCCTAGACCTGCTGCCTACTCAGGGCACCCCAGGGCTGTATGGGCCCCAGGCCTGGCCTACCTGGGGCATCCAAGCTCTCATCTACAGTAACACTGGCCCCAGAAGACTGAGCAGAGGCCATGTCCTGGCCGGGCGGCCCCTGTTCTGCCCTGGAGAACAGTATATGGTCCATAATGGACCACAGCCAAGTGGGCAGTTTAGAGCAGGCCCCAGGTTGCTCTAACCAGCACCCAGGGCCAGGACTGAGAATTAGGGACCCAGAGCTGACTCCCTGAGAGTCTCCCTCAAATGCTGAGTACAGCCGAGAGCCTGGGTCTTGGCACCTGCAGTGACTCGGCTGGGATCCCCCACTTTGTGACCAAATTGCTGCCCCTGGGGCCAGTGTGGGGAGCAGCTCGTAGGATGTTAAGGAAACAATCCTGAAGCCCCCCATGCATAGAATCATAGAATATCAGGGTTGGAAGGGACCTCAGGAGGTCATCTAGTCCAATCCCCTGCTCAAAGAAGGACTAATCCCCAATTTTTGCCCCAGATCCCTAAATGGCCCCCTCAAGGATTGAACTCACAACCCTGGGTTTAGCAGGCCAATGCTCAAACCACTGAGCTATCCCTCCCCCCCAAAAGGACAAATGACAAGGCAGGAGGGGGTCTCTTCCTGGAGCCCAATGCAGGTGGGCCCAGGACAACTAACCCTGTCTGGTGTATCACCCACCTGTGCCTTGCGGTGCTGTACCACGGGCCAGTTTTCAGAGAGATGGGTCAGGATGCCACAGAAAGAAGGTGTTACTCTGAACACCAGGCAGGTCCCAGAGCCCCAAACACCCAACCTACTCCGACACCTGCCCCTGCTGGCATTTGTTCCATCTCCAGCCCAGCGTCAGTCACAGGAGAAGAGGCCACTCAGGGACCTGCCCACCGTGACACATAGGAACCCAGTACACATCACTGACCTCTGGTGTCTAACGCCCTCTCCAGCCCTGATTACTGTGGCCAGAGGAACTGGGCTGTCCCAGGCATGGTGTCCTCAGGGCTGGATTAACCTTTTGAGGGCCCCGGCCCCATGCTCCACCCCGAGACCCCAACCCCTGCTCTGATCCGAGGTCCTGCCCCCACTCAGCCTCTTCCCTGAGTCCCCGCCCACCACTCGCACGGTGGGGGGGTGCAGAGAGGCGCAAACAGCAGCTACGCCGCCCTTCCGTGCTGCGGGGGACAGCGAGCCGCATAGGTGCCACCCTGAGCGGGAAGCCTTGGCACAGTGCTGGGCGTGCACAGCCAGGCCAACTTACAGGGTCGGTGGCCTTCCATGACTTCGATGGGTCCATAAAACATCTGAGTCTTAGAAGGGGCTGCAAAGAAATCAGGTTTCAGTTTCAACCCACAGGAACACTGAGCGCTGCGTGCGCGGCTCCATGCGGGGACCTGCCGGAGGGAGCATGGCAGCACCCAGCTCTGGGCCTGTTCCCCGACAACGCAGCGGTTGCTGTCTCAGCTCACAAACCACTACAGGGCAGCCTGAGGGCACCAGCCAGCAAGTCAGGTTTCTGTGCCCCGGTGTCTTGAATGGCTGCGCCAGGGAAGAGCCCTGGGACAGCTGACAGAAGAGGCTGCTCTGTGGTGGGTGGAGGCAGCTGGACCCTGAGCCCATGTGCCGCTGAGAGAGAAGCTGGAGGACTTGACACCAGCCATGTGGCCACAAGAAAGGAAAATGGCCCAGCACCATCTTCCCTTTCTTGGGAAGCGGCTTAGAAAGCAGAGAGCCATGTCCCCGTGCTTGTGAGGGCAGCGGGAATGAGGTCACTTCCTCCAGAGATTCCGCAGAAGGAAAGCCCCAAGGACAGCAAGAAAGAGAGGTGCAAAAAAAAATTCATTCCACCTCTGCCCCCAACACACTCTACGAAACAGGCTGCTTCTTCTTCCACAGGGCCCTGGATAGAGAAAAAACGAGACGGTGTTTCTCTACCCCCACCCTTGCCGTGCTCAAGCACCTCCCGAATGTGAATGAATTTAGCTCCTCTCGGTTGTAGGGAAGGATCATCTTCCTGATTTTCCCAAAAAGGGAAACCAAGGCACAAAGCTTCCATGACTTCCACAGGGTCACACACACCCTGTGGCGGAGTCAGAAAAAGAATGCAGATCTGCTGAGTCCCAGCCAGGTGCCCTAGCTACAAATCATCTTTCCTCGCTGTTCAGCCCTCCTGCAGTGACTCTAAAGGGGCAGGGTCCAAAATCAGATTGACCCCATAGAGAAGCCCACGCTTCCGACCCTGTGTTGCTTGGCCCCGACAGGACACGGCAGGAATTTTACACCTAGCTTCTCTTGCCCCGTATTTCTCTCATCTTGACAAAGAAACTGGCTTTCTTGATTTCTGGTTCCCATGCCACAGCGGCAAAGGCGCTTAAACCCAAACTGGAGCAGCTTCCCTTTGACCCCCCGACCTCGTTTGATTAGGGTTCCACTTTGCTTTCACAACACCTAAGCTGGCCATAAACCCTGACCCTGCTCCTGTCAGAGATTCTGCGGGTTCCTGCTGAATGGCACCGCTCTGAATTAATCCACTAGCACGAGAGTTTGAGGAGGAAATCGGGGGGAGGGGCATTAGCCCAAGTCAGGTGCAACTTTTCAACGGTCATGTCCCCCCATGCAGCTCTCCCCTCCGCCCAGAAGGAAGCGGCCTTTGTAAAGGCCAATGGTGGGCACTGGCCGGTGGGGAACGTCCCCATTAAAAACCCGCCCAGTGAGGTCAGCGCCAGCAGGTCCCACCGACCCCGGAACCAGAGGAGGACGGAATGGGGACTGACCGTGGGCACCACTCCTGCCAGGCAAAGTGCCACGGGGGGGGGGACCACAGAGCAATGGTAGCACCCCCAGGGCAGAGTGGGGAGCCTGGCTAGCAGGAGGTGACATTTGGTGGCACTGTCCTGGGCAGAAGGTGGCCTCAGGACTCCGGATTGCAGGGGTGGCTCCTGGTGAGCACTGGACGCCAGCACTGGACGCCAGCAGCCAGGCTCTCCCTAACTGCCTCCATCTGACTAACCCAGGCCAGGCTCTCCCTGAGGGCGCAATGGGGCGTGCGCACCTTGCACGTGCAGCGTGGCTGTGCCCTCGGCCATGTCCAACATGTTGGAGCCGGTACAGACGTAGATGCCGGCGTCCTCGGGCTGCACGTTGCGGATGGTGAGGATGCCGTTGAAGTCCATGGCGCGGCGCGGCAGTTTGCCATGGTTCTGGCGCGTCCAGACCAGCGTGTAGGCCGGAGACTGCGGGAGCAGAGGGTACATGGCCATGAGGAGGGCATGAGCCCACCCTCCCCCACCCCAGGGAGCTGGCACTAGGTGGGCTCCTCGGGAGGCAACGTGGGGCCAATCCTCACCTAGCCAATAAACCTGCTCCCCTCCCTACACCCCTGCCAGGGCTAGGGCCACTGCAGGGGATGGCAGAGCACAGGAGTGGCACCCAGATACCATGGTGATGGACACGTCACTGAAGAAGGCAGAGGCAGGGAAGGCTGCGTCCCCTAGGCTGCGCTCGGCAGCATCGGGAGGGTGGCTCCCTGCCTGGCTACTCAGGGACTGTCAGACCCCAGGCCCTGGTTAGCAAGTCACTCTGCTCCCTCCTGGGGAGGGACAAAGCGTGGGGAGAGCAGGTGTCAGTCCTCCCGCTGCGGGGAGCCCGGGCTCTGCCCTGCTGGCACCACCTGAGAGTTGCGCCCGGTCAGACTCTCAGCTGGGGTGACTGGACCTCGTTTCACAGACTTCCCTGGCAACGTCCATTTACGCCGGCTGGGTGTAAGGGCTCCAGCGGGTGTGCCCTGCCGGCTGCCCGTTATCCCAAATGTGGGCACAGGGCTTTGGCTGCGTTACCACCCGGCAGCTGTCAGCCGGCTGGGCACTCTGCTCTAAACTGCATGACTGTCTGCACTGCCCTCAGAGCCCACGTATGCCCCGTGCTCACCCTCAGCTTCACCCCGCGTTAAACAATGACAAGCGCCGTGCGGACCCCGCAGTCACAGCCCGGCTCCCATTGACTTTCCAGCACACGCTCTCTGGGGCGCCGGCTCTTTGCTAGATGTGCGTGCAGTGCCTGGCACAACCGGCCTGATCCCTGGCCAGGGCCTCGCGGCGCCACTCCAGAAAAAACAGGTGTGTGGCCATTGTGGCCTTGTGTCTGTGCAGGGTCTGGGTGTCCAGGCGGCTGCAGGAGGCGCGTGGGTTCCTTGCCCGGGCCTGTGCTCTTTCTGGAGCAGCAGCCGTGCGAGTGAACAGCGCAGAGTTCGGTTTTCATTTCCCCACCCCCGCTCAGCCCATCTCGCTGCCTCCCCCAGCCCCAGCCCGCTGCCCTGCCCTCACCTTGCTCTTGGCCGTACAGATGAAGGTGACGTCAGCTCCCGGCTTCACACTCTGGACCCTCTTCTCCTCCACGGTCACTGTGATGGGTTTGCTGGGGGCCTCTGCACCGACGGGGAGACATAAGACTCGTGCCCAGCACACCCTGCAGGCCATGGACAGCAGGACGGCAGCTCCAGGGCCCAGCCACCAGGGGCTAATGGTGCCCCAGGGCCAGGGCCAGGCAGGGCAAGGAGGCCAACAGGGAGCAGCGCTTGGGGTGGGCGGGTTGAGTTCAGGTTTTCTTGTCAGCTCTTCCTCTCTGAGGCTGCCTCATCCCAACCTAGGCCCTTCCCTCCTCCTGGGTCCCAGGCAAATCCTGCCCCCTCTCCGGGCCCCATGCCCTGCCCTCCTCTTTGGCCCTGCCTGCCCCCGGGCCCCGTGGGCAATGCCTGCCCCCAGGCCCTGCCCATCCCCTGGTCCCTGCCCTCCTCCTGGGCCCTGCCTGCCCCCTGATCCTCATGCAGATCCTGCCCAGCCTCGGGGCCTGAAGCCCTGCCTGCCTCCTGGGTCCTGTCTGTTCCCAGACCCCAGGCCCTGCCCATCCCATGGGCCCTGCCCCCCCGCCCCCCACACAGATCCTGCCCAGCCTCGGGAAGGCCCTATCCATTCCCTTGAGCCCAGGCAGACCCTGCTCCCCCCTGGACCCCAGGCCCTGGACCCCAGGCCCTGCCCACCCCTGGGCCTTGCCCATAGGAGCTCATCTTGTTGCCCAGGCGTGAGGGGCTGGTGGTGGATGGGGTCAGAGGCTCGGACCTCGACCCTGCCCTGGCTGCCTGCGTGGAGCAGTGCCATTTGCTCTGCCTCTATCCCACCGTCGCTGAGGGCAGGGCCACCATGACAACGGCTCTGCCAGGGAAGGAGGGTGTCAGCTCCCAGCCGTGGCCCCGCAAAGTGCTCAGCCCGGGTGCCAGGCCCACCTGGTCTCAGCAGCGCCCTCCCGCTCCCCCACCCGCAGGCCAAGCCCGCAGCCGCTCACCCGTGACAATGATCTCCGCCCGACTGGCATTGCTGTGCTCCAGGCTGCGGCAGGTGCAGACGTACACACCGGCCTCCGAGGGACGGATGCTGGGGAAGTGGAGCTCTTCACCTAGGGCCAGGCAAAGGACGCGTGAGACCCACACATGGCCCACCACGGGCAGAGCGTGTGCACAGAGGGGCCCTCTGGCAGGCAGGGAGAACATCCCCAGGCCTGGGGAGCTTGCAGGGAGACCCTGTCTCTGCCACCCCGCTGCTTATAGCCACTGGTCACAGCTCCCCAGCCATGGCCCCAGCACCCCAGCTAGGGAGGGCTGGCCTGGGGCCACGTCTGGACGGAGAGCTCTGAGGAACACCTGAGATGCTCAGACTGGTGATTCGGGAGTGGCACATGCGCCCGAGTCAGCGTGGGCCCCCGTGTGGTGCTAGGTCATTCCGTGGGGGGTGCTCTCCCCTGCAGATGTGCAGTTGGAGGAGCATCGATCCAAGCTCCTGACCTGCTCTGGCCTCGGGGGGCTGCATTTGCACCAGATTGGGGTGTCCTGATCCAACCCCTCCTGAACTCCCTGTTGTCTCCTCGCCTTTGGGCAGGCTGAATGACAGAATGGCTGGCCCCAGCCAGGTGTGTCCCTGAGTCTGTGGGACCCAGGGCTGGACCCCCATCCTGCCCTCGGTTCCCTACTGATTCAAACCTTCCACCATTGGCCTGGGCGTCTGCCAGCACCAGTACTAATCACAATAAACCTGCCATCAAACCCACTCCTCACAGCCACCAGGATGACCCTGCAGTGGCATGTGGATGCCAGATTCTCCTTCCCCTCCTGTCCTACAGTTTTATAGCATTGCGGTGTGACTGTATAAAGAGCTACCCTGTCGCACCCCAGAGACAGCTGGATCCCAGTGCTAGGTGAGGGATCTCTGTATAAATGGATATATTGCCACACCGCAGAAGCAGCTGCATTTCAGGGCTGGTCTACACTTATAACTTAGGTCGACATAGCTGCAGTGCTCGGGGGTGTGAAAATCCACACCTCTGAGCACTGTAGCTATGCTACCAACCCTGGTAGATGCAGCTAGGTCGACAGATGAACGCCTCCATCAGCCGTCGCTCAGGGAGCTCCCAAAGCAATGGTCAGACCCTTCCAGCTACATGACGGAGCTACACTGTGCCACCATAGCTCCCACAGTGCAGACACAGCCTCAGCGGAGGGGATGTGCCTGGTTCCTAACGTTCATTGTTCTCTCCACACCTGGCCACACCGTTACCTTGCCGTCGGCTCTGGGCAGTGCTGGGCACAGGGCGCCCATCCTCCCGCGACCAGGAGTAGTAGTAGGGCGGGCTGCCACTGGCCTGGCAGCGCAGAGTCACCTCACCACCCTGCGACACCGTGGTCTTTGACGGGTGGACTCGTACCACGAAAGGGGCTCGGTCTGTGGGGAGAGGAGAGCGGGAGCCGGTCATTCTGGGGATGCTGGGGCGATGCATCAGACCCACGGGGGTGGGTCAGCAATGGTGCTGTGGCCAGCTGCCCCCCACATGGGAACTGCCTTGATGTGAGAGCAAAGGGCCCACCAAGGGCTGTGGGGCGAGGGGCCATATCCATCCAAGCCCAGCTCTGCACCCACCAACAGGACCCCCCCAGGACTATGGGGCAAGGAGCCATATCCACCCATGCCCTGCTGTACACCCACCAAGGGGGACCCCCCGGGGCTCTGGCGCAAGGGGCCGTATCCACCCGTTCCCTGCTCTGCACCCACCAACGGGGGCCCCCCAGGGCTCTGGGGTGAGGGGCCGTATCCACCTGTGCCCTGAGGGGCTCATCCCTCTACCAGCTCCTGGCCAGATCCCATCTCTCTGCTGACCGTTGCTGGCGGGGCAGAGGCAGGGATGAGGGGCTGGATGCTAGGAAGTCTGGCCCGTGGTCTGGGAGCTGTACCAGCATCAAGCAGTCACCTGCTCCCCTTGCAGCCACCTGAGCCCGGAGTCACAGCCCTCCAGGAGGGGGTGCTCCAAGCACCCTGTATTCACACTCCCCACATCACTGCGATGCACCTTGGGAGGAATCATTAAAGTCCCCCTCCAGGCTAATGTCCTTGGGGAGCGTATGCACGAAGCGCACAGGAAGAGTTCACCCAACAACCGGGTGGGGTAACCCTGCTTCTCAGAAACAGGACAGGCTGGCACCTCTGGCCTGTCCCGGGGCTGCTCCTTGGCAGCAATGGGGGTAGGAACAAATCAATCTGCAAACAGCAGCATGGAGCCTCTTTCCTTATGGGACTCCCCATCCCGGCCTCACCGCTGGAGTAAACTTTCTCCGTGGTGACCCTCAGCAGAGAGCATTTCAAAGGGGGCTGGACTGTGACAGTGAGCAGCAAAACCACCTCAGCCACCTCTCTCTCACCTGCAGGGCACTGTGACTGCAGGGGAGAGCTGGACCTGAGGACTGCATCAGCCATACTGACGGGAGAGTGGTGCAGGTCTGACCTCCAGCCAAGCCTAGCTTGTTCAGTGGTAGCTGCTAGAAAGGGGTTTATATGTGTGTTTCTTGGACCCATTTCTAACTTTGATGCCTTACACTAGTACTCACCTGAAATCCGCCAGGCTGTAGTTAAATAAACTGGCTTGATTTTTAATCTAACCCAGTGCAGCACTGTGTTTAAACTGAGCTGTTGGTAACTCCAGTGAACGTAGAAAATTGCTGGCTACTGACCCTGGACAGGGTCAAGGGACCTTCAACATCTCAGCTTGCAGGCTGCTAGCCTTTGTCCTTCTGCTGGCCCAAAAGCCAGGGCAGTGGGGACCCACTGGGACCCAGCCCTGCCGCCAGCGCCTGGACCAGCACTTACCCACAGGCACACACTTCTGCCCCCGCACGCTGGGGTTCCCCACATAGCCTGGCGCACATCTGTGGGGAGCAGGAGAGACAGGTGAAGGGGGCACTGGCTCCCAGGGGAAAACAATTATCGGGGGGAGGGGGAGTTGCACACAAAGCCTAGGGCTGCCAACTTTCTATTGGCACAAAACCGAACACCCTAGCCCCGCCCCTTCCTGAGGCCCACCCCCTGCTCACTACATTCCCCCTCCCTCAGTGTCTCGCTCTCCCCCACCCTCACTCACTTTCACAGGGGCTGGGGCAGCAAGTTGGGGTACGGGAGGGGGTTGGGGCTCGGGGTTGGGGCGTGGGCTTACCTCGGGTGGCTCCCGGTCAGCGGCGCAGCAGGGCTAAGGCAGGCTGCCCGCCTCTCCTGGCTCCGTGCTGCGCCCCAGAGGTGGCCAGCGGGTCTGGCTCCTACGTGGGGGCGCGGGCAGGAGGCTCTGCGGCATGTGCTGCTCTCAGCTGCAGGCACTGACAACCCCCCAGCCCCACTGTGGAGCCAGTGCTCGGGGCGGGGGCAGCGCGGAGCACTGTGGCCCACCCCGCCTAGGAGCTGGACCTGCTGGTCGCTTCTGGAAGCAGTGCAGTGCCCCACGACAGATAGGGCTAGCCAGCCTTAGAGCCGCACCGCCGACCAGACTTTTATCGGTCCGGCTGGCGGTGCTGACTGGAGCCGCCAGGGTCCCTTCTCGACTGGGCGTTCCGGTCGAAAAACGGACACCTTTGGGAACTCCCTAACAAAGCCTTCTGTCCGCTGTGCCTTGGAGCTGCAGGCTGGGCCTGAGGAGCGTGGGGAAGCAGTTATTGCCCCAGTGTACACAGCCCCCGGGGTCCAGGTGCAATGAGGCCAGACCCCATGGGGTAAGCCCCGACCCCTGGCAGCTGGGAGTCCAGGGGACAATAGACTTGTCACCTTTCTAAGGGCTGGAAAGGAGACCCGGAGGCCCTGTCCTGCCTCTTCCTTTGAGGTCCTGCCCCCTACTCTGCTTCCTCCCCAGAGCCCCACCCCTTCTCCATGTCCTCCCCCAAGTACCCTTCTGCTCCACCTCTTCCCCCAAGGCCCCGCCCCTGCTCTGCCTCTTCCCCACTCATCCCAGACTTTAAAACATGGACAATGTAGGGGGGCTTGTCAAATGACACCAGGACACACAAGCCAAAACCCAGACTGTCTGGGGGAAAGCTGGCCGGGTGGCAGCCCTAGGGGAAAGACTTACTGCTCGCAGTACTGGCCGGTGTAGCCGGGATCGCAGGCAGAGCAGCGATAGCCGCCCGCCCCCAGGCTCTCACACGTCCGCGAGAACCTGCAGGGAGAGAGCGAACTGAGCGCCCGGTCAGGAACAGCGCCCCCACCCACCAGTGAACAGCGCCCCCTGCCTCCGCCACCCCGGAACCACGGCAGGAACAGAACCCCACCCCGGCTCAGCCACCCCGGGAACAGCGCCCCCTGCCTCCGCCACCCCGGAACCACTCCAGGAACAGAACCCCACCCCGGCTCAGCCATCCCGGGAACAGCGCCCCCTGCCTCCGCCACCCCGGAACCACGGCAGGAACAGAACCCCACCCCGGCTCAGCCACCCCGGGAACAGCGCCCCCTGCCTCCGCCACCCCGGAACCACGGCAGGAACAGAACCCCACCCCGGCTCAGCCACCCCGGGAACAGCGCCCCCTGCCTCCGCCACCCCGGAATCACGGCAGGAACAGAACCCCACCCCGGCTCAGCCATCCCGGGAACAGCACCCCCTGCCTCCGCCACCCCGGAATCACGGCAGGAACAGAACCCCACCCCGGCTCAGCCATCCCGGGAACAGCACCCCCTGCCTCCGCCACCCCGGAACCACTCCAGGAACAGAACCCCACCCCGGCTCAGCCATCCCGGGAACAGCGCCCCCTGTCTCCGCCACCCCGGAATCACGGCAGGAACAGAACCCCACCCCGGCTCAGCCATCCCGGGAACAGCGCCCCCTGCCTCTAGCACCCCGGAACCACTGCAGGAACAGAACCCCATCCCGGCTCAGCCATCCCGGGAACAGCGCCCCCTGCCTCTGCCACCCCGGAACCACTCCAGGAACAGAACCCCACCCCGGCTCAGCCATCCCGGGAACAGCGCCCCCTGCCTCCGCCACCCCGGAACCACTGCAGGAGCAGAACCCCACCCCGGCTCAGCCATCCCAGGAACAGCGCCCCCTGCCTCCGCCACCCCGGAACCACTGCAGGAACAGAACCCCACCCCGGCTCAGCCATCCCGGGAAAAGCGCCCCCTGCCTCCGCCACCTCGGAACCACGGCAGGAACAGAACCCCACCCCGGCTCAGCCATCCCGGGAACAGTGCCCCCTGCCTCTGCCACCCCGGAACCACTCCAGGAACAGAACCCCACCCCGGCTCAGCCATCCCGGGAAAAGCGCCCCCTGCCTCCGCCACCCCGGAACCACTCCAGGAGCAGAACCCCACCCCGGCTCAGCCATCCCGGGAACAGCGCCCCCTGCCTCCGCCACCCCGGAATCACAGCAGGAACAGAACCCCACCCCGGCTCAGTCATCCCGGGAACAGCGCCCCCTGCCTCCGCCACCCCGGAATCACGGCAGGAACAGAACCCCACCCCGGCTCAGCCATCCCGGGAACAGCGCCCCCTGCCTCCGCCACCCCGGAACCACGGCAGGAACAGAACCCCACCCCGGCTCAGCCATCCCGGGAACAGCGCCCCCTGCCTCCGCCACCCCGGAACCACGGCAGGAACAGAACCCCACCCCGGCTCAGCCATCCCGGGAACAGCGCCCCCTGCCTCCGCCACCCCGGAACCACGGCAGGAACAGAACCCCACCCCGGCTCAGCCATCCCGGGAACAGCGCCCCCTGCCTCCGCCACCCCGGAACCACTCCAGGAACAGAACCCCACCCCGGCTCAGCCATCCCGAGAACAGCGCCCCCTGCCTCCGCCACCCCGGAACCACTCCAGGAACAGAACCCCACCCCGGCTCAGCAATCCCGGGAACAGCGCCCCCTGCCTCCGCCACTCCGGAACCACTGCAGGAACAGAACCCCACCCCGGCTCAGCCATCCCGGGAACAGCGCCCCCTGCCTCCGCCACCCCGGAACCACTGCATGAACAGAACCCCACCCCGGCTCAGCCATCCCGGGAACAGCGCCCCCTGCCTCCACCACCCCAGAACCACGGCAGGAACAGAACCCCACCCCGGCTCAGCCATCCCGGGAACAGCGCCCCCTGCCTCCGCCACCCCGGAAACACGGCAGGAACAGAACCCCACCCCGGCTCAGCCATCCCGGGAACAGCGCCCCCTGCCTCCGCCACCCCGGAATCACGGCAGGAACAGAGCCCCACCCCGGCTCAGCCATCCCGGGAACAGCGCCCCCTGCCTCCGCCACCCCGGCACCACTGCAGGAACAGAACCCCACCCCGGCTCAGCCATCCCGGGAACAGCGCCCCCTGCCTCCGCCACCCCGGAACCACGGCAGGAACAGAACCCCACCCCAGCTCAGCCATCCCGGGAACAGCGACCCCTGCCTCCGCCACCCCGGAACCACGGCAGGAACAGAACCCCACCCCGGCTCAGCCATCCCGGGAACAGCGCCCCCTGCCTCCGCCACCCCGGCACCACTGCAGGAACAGAACCCCACCCCGGCTCAGCCATCCCGGGAACAGCGCCCCCTGCCTCCGCCACCCCGGAACCACTGCAGGAACAGAACCCCACCCCGGCTCAGCCATCCCGGGAACAGCGCCCCCTGCCTCCGCCACCCCGGCACCACTGCAGGAACAGAACCCCACCCCGGCTCAGCCATCCCGGGAACAGCGCCCCCTGCCTCCGCCACCCCGGAACCACTGCAGGAACAGAACCCCACCCCGGCTCAGCCATCCCGGGAACAGCGCCCCCTGCCTCCGCCACCTCGGAATCACGGCAGGAACAGAACCCCACCCCGGCTCAGCCATCCCGGGAACAGCGCCCCCTGCCTCCGCCACCCCGGAACCACGGCAGGAACAGAACCCCACCCCGGCTCAGCCATCCCGGGAACAGCGCCCCCTGCCTCCGCCACCCCGGAACCACGGCAGGAACAGAACCCCACCCCGGCTCAGCCATCCCGGGAAAAGCGCCCCCTGCCTCCGCCACCCCGGAACCACTCCAGGAACAGAACCCCACCCCGGCTCAGCCATCCCGGGAAAAGCGCCCCCTGCCTCCGCCACCCCGGAACCACGGCAGGAACAGAACCCCACCCCGGCTCAGCCATCCCGGGAAAAGCGCCCCCTGCCTCCGCCACCCCGGAACCACGGCAGGAACAGAACCCCACCCCGGCTCAGCCATCCCGGGAACAGCGCCCCCTGCCTCCGCCACCCCGGAATCACGGCAGGAACAGAACCCCACCCCGGCTCAGCCATCCCGGGAACAGCGCCCCCTGCCTCCGCCACCCCGGAATCACAGCAGGAACGGAACCCCACCCCGGCTCAGCCATCCCGGGAACAGCGCCCCCTGCCTCCGCCACCCCGGAACCACGGCAGGAACAGAACCCCACCCCGGCTCAGCCATCCCGGGAACAGTGCCCCCTGCCTCCGCCACCCCGGAACCACGGCAGGAACAGAACCCCACCCCGGCTCAGCCATCCCGGGAACAGCGCCCCCTGCCTCTGCCACCCCGGAACCACGGCAGGAACAGAACCCCACCCCGGCTCAGCCATCCCGGGAACAGCGCCCCCTGCCTCCGCCACCCCGGAACCACGGCAGGAACAGAACCCCACCCCGGCTCAGCCATCCCGGGAACAGCGCCCCCTGCCTCCGCCACCCCGGAATCACAGCAGGAACAGAACCCCACCCCGGCTCAGCCATCCCGGGAACAGCGCCCCCTGCCTCCGCCACCCCGGAACCACGGCAGGAACAGAACCCCACCCCGGCTCAGCCATCCCGGGAACAGCGCCCCCTGCCTCCGCCACCCCGGAACCACAGCAGGAACAGAACCCCACCCCGGCTCAGCCATCCCGGGAACAGCGCCCCCTGCCTCCGCCACCCCGGAACCACGGCAGGAACAGAACCCCACCCCGGCTCAGCCACCCCGGGAACAGCGCCCCCTGCCTCCGCCACCCCGGAACCACGGCAGGAACAGAACCCCACCCCGGCTCAGCCATCCCGGGAACAGCGCCCCCTGCCTCCGCCACCCCGGAATCACGGCAGGAACAGAACCCCACCCCGGCTCAGCCATCCCGGGAACAGCGCCCCCTGCCTCCGCCACCCCGGAACCACTCCAGGAACAGAACCCCACCCCGGCTCAGCCATCCCGGGAACAGCGCCCCCTGCCTCCGCCACCCCGGAACCACTCCAGGAACAGAACCCCACCCCGGCTCAGCCATCCCGGGAACAGCGCCCCCTGCCTCCGCCACCCCGGAACCACGGCAGGAACAGAACCCCACCCCGGCTCAGCCATCCCGGGAACAGCGCCCCCTGCCTCCGCCACCCCGGAATCACGGCAGGAACAGAACCCCACCCCGGCTCAGCCATCCCGGGAACAGCGCCCCCTGCCTCCGCCACCCCGGAACCACGGCAGGAACAGAACCCCACCCCGGCTCAGCCATCCCGGGAACAGCGCCCCCTGCCTCCGCCACCCCGGAACCACGGCAGGAACAGAACCCCACCCCGGCTCAGCCATCCCGGGAACAGCGCCCCCTGCCTCCGCCACCCCGGAACCACGGCAGGAACAGAACCCCACCCCGGCTCAGCCATCCCGGGAACAGCGCCCCCTGCCTCCGCCACCTCGGAACCACGGCAGGAACAGAACCCCACCCCGGCTCAGCCACTCCGGGAACCACTGCAGGAACGACACCTCACCCCCACTCAGCTTCCCCGGAAGCAGCATCTGCTACCCCCACTCAGCCGCTCCGGGAACTGTGCCTCCTGCCCCCTGCCCTGCCGCCCCAGGAAGAGCGGTCCTGTCCCCGATGTATACCCCCCGAGTTATTAGACACACAAGGTTGAGCAAACCACAGAGCCCTCAGGATCACCCCCAAGGCAGGTTCTCGGGGGACCTGCCAGGAAACTCTGGCTGGCAGCAGCGGTGGGGCTGGTGCTGAGATGCCGACAGACCTTGGCTGGCAATAGGGTGGCCAGAACTTGGGGCCTCCTCCATAAATCCTCACTCCACCTCCACCCCGAGGTTAACACTCAGAGATGGAGATGCCACGTGGGAGGTGGTGAGCTCAGTCGTGTTAACCCCATGTGTGCCATGGGTTGCTACACTCTAACCCTCAACCCCACCCGCTGGTGTCAGCTACTCACTGGTTCTCAGGTTCGGAAAGTGGGCAGGCGCAAGGCTGGCAGTCCTCGGGGGTCCCGGCGGTGGCGTCACCGTAGTAGCCAGGGGCACACTGCTCGCAGAACTCCCCGGCCGCGTTGTGTAAGCAGTTCTGGGGAGAGGAACAGAGCTCACACACCCAGCCGATGGGAGAGGAGCGACTGCAGCGAGGGGCTTGCCCTGGGGCAGAGTCCTCCTCCAGGGTGGGGCAGGAGGCAGGGTATAGATGGGGTCCCTTGCGAGTCACAGAGCGTGGGCCCAGGAAGCCAGGGGCTCTGGCCCAGCGCAAGCAGGTTCAGGGGGACCAGAGGGAGTCTCAGCCCTTCTCTCAGCCCACGTTGGGGCATCCACCTGGCCTGGGGCAGTGGCGAGGGGGACTCCAGAAGACACAGGAGTGTCTGGTTCAGCGAGGCAGGGTGGAAAGGCTGCTCCAGCCGGTGGGGAGGTACAGTGTACACCACACTGGTCACTCACCGAGCAGGCCCCCGTCTCCGGGTGACAGGAGTCCGAGTGGCCATTGCACTCACACAGCTCGCAGTGCCCCAGGTACAGGCCGCCCCCGGTGCGAGTGTAGCCAGCAGCACAGTCCTGCAGGGAAGAGACACAGCGTCACCCTGCAGTACAACCGGCCGGGGCCTCGCCCCCAGAGCGGGCACAGCTGCCAGGCCCCAAGCCAAGGGATGTGGGTCAGCAAGGGGCCGCCTCACCTGGCAGGAGAGGCCCCGGTACCCAGGCGGGCAGCGGCACTCCTCCGCCTCCAGCGCCCGCGGCAGGCTGCTGTAGGTGGGCACAGCGGTCTCCATGCTGACGCCAGCAATGCTGGCCGACACCATGTCGGTGGAATAGGTGGCACGGATGAGGATCTCGTCCAGGTCGGCCAGCGCCATCATCAAGTGCTCCCGGGTGGCATGCTGCCCGTCGGGACGCTTCCAGTATTGCTGTGGGGGAGAGGGGCAGAGTCACGCCTGGCTGGAAGCCCACCGAGCTCTGAGGCAAGGACAGCGGGGCTGCCCTGCAGGGAAGCCCATGTGCTCGCACCCTGGACCTTGGCTCAGCCAGGCTGCCCTGGATTCATGCAGCAGGGGCTGGAGGGGGCTCTGGGGCGGCGACTCCGCCATGGCACAAATGGGGACTAAACCCAGCTCAGACGAGAGCTCAACCCCGTGGAGCCAGAGGGCAGCCCAGCCCCTTGGGACATGCCCCCTCCTGGCACAGGTGGGTGAGTCGGCTTGACATGGGGGCTCCAGTGGCTTCAGTTCAGGGGAGGCCAGGAGCCCCACTGCACCTTCCCCAAGCCCTTGCGGGGGGCTCAGACTGGAGAGGAGGGGGCAGGGGGACCATGTCGGGAGGCGGGGGTGTAAGATGGTGGTACATTCCAGTGGGGCAAGCTCAAGGGTGGTATGGTGCTAGTGAGGAGAAGATGGGGGTGGGGGCAAGGCAAGGGTGGGGTGAGGATGAGGTGGGGGCAGGGGCAGTACAATGCCGGAGAGGCAGGGGCGGCCCATGCTGGTGAGGCGAGGGCAAGGAAGGGCTGAGCAGGGGTGGTCAGAGGTGGGGGCAGGGGCGGAGGCAAGGTGGGGGCGGAGGTGAGGCAGGAGTGGGGACAAGGTGGGGGGGGTGAGGGCAGGGCTGAGGTGGGGCCGAGGCAGGTGCTGAGTGGGGGTGGTAGCATGCCAGCGAGGTGAGGGCAGGGACAGTAGTACCTTGCCAGCCAGGCGGGGTGGAGGGGGGAGGAGGAAGTACCATGTTGGAGGGGGTGGGGCGGGGGTGGTACCACACCCGTGAGGTGGGGGCTGGCTGGGGGTGGTACGATGCCGGTGAGGTGGGGGCAGGGCAGGGGCGGTACCACCCTGGCAAGGTGGGAGTGGGGGCAGTACCTGGCAAGGCAGGTACCCTGGCGGGGGGGCCGGGGCGGTACCGTGCCGGTGAGGCAGGGCTGGGGAGGGGGCCGGGGAGGTACCGTGTGGGCGAGGCGGGGCTGGGGAGGGGGCCGGGGCGGTACCACGTGGGCGAGGCGGGGCCAGGGAGGGGGCCGGGGCGGTACCGCGTGGGTGAGGCGGGGCCGGGGAGGGGGCCGGGGCTGTACCGCATGGGCGAGGCGGGGCCGGGGCCGGGGCTGTACCGCGTGGGCGAGGCGGGGCCGGGGAGGGGGCCGGGGCGGTACCCGCGTGGGCGAGGCGGGGCCGGGGAGGGGGGCCGGGGCGGTACCGCATGGGTGAGGCGGGGCTGGGGAGGGGGCCGGGGCGGTACCGCGTGGGCGAGGCGGGGCCGGGGAGGGGGCCGGGGCGGTACCGTGTGAGCGAGGCGGGGCCGGGGCCGGGGCTGTACCGCGTGGGCGAGGCGGGGCCGGGGAGGGGGCCGGGGCTGTACCGCGTGGGCGAGGCGGGGCTGGGGAGGGGGCCGGGGCGGTACCGCGTGGGCGAGGCGGGGCCGGGGAGGGGGCCGGGGCGGTACCGCGTGGGCGAGGCGGGGCCGGGGCGGTACCGCGCGTGAGCGAGGCGGGGCCGGGGCTGGGCCTGTACCGCGTGGGCGAGGCGGGGCCGGGGAGGGGGCTGGGGCGGTACCGCGTGGGCGAGGCGGGGCCGGGGAGCGGGCCAGGGAGGTACCGTGCTGGCAAGGCGGGGCCATGGAGGGGGCTGGGGCGGTACCGCGTGGGCGAGGCGGGGCCGGGGAGGGGGCCGGGGCCGTACCGCTTGGGCGAGGCGGGGCCGGGGAGGTACCGTGCCGGTGAGGCGGGGCTGGGGAGGGGGCTGGGGCGGTACCGCGTGGGCGAGGCGGGGCCGGGGAGGGGGCCGGGGCTGTACCGCATGGGCGAGGCGGGGCCGGGGAGGGGGCCGGGGCGGTACCGCGTGGGCGAGGCGGGGCCGGGGAGGGGGCCGGGGCGGTACCGCGTGGGCGAGGCGGGGCCGGGGAGGGGGCTGGGGCGGTACCGTGCCGGCGAGGCGGGGCCGGGGAGGGGGCCGGGGCGGTACCGTGCCGGCGAGGCGGGGCCGGGGAGGGGGCCGGGGCGGTACCGCGTGGGCGAGGCGGGGCCGGGGAGGGGGCTGGGGCGGTACCGCGCGCGGGCGAGGCGGGGCCGGGGAGGGGGCCGGGGCGGTACCGTGCCGGCGAGGCGGGGCCGGGGAGGGGGCCGGGGTGGTACCGTGCCGGCGAGGCGGGGCCGGGGCGGTACCGTGCCGGCGAGGCGGGGCCGGGGAGGGGGCCGGGGCGGTACCGTGCCGGCGAGGCGGGGCCGGGGAGGGGGCCGGGGCGGTACCCTGTGAGCCGCGCTCTCACCTCCCGGAGGACGATCTCGAAGCTCTGTCGGTCACGTGGCAGCAGCTCAGGCTGGTAGGCCACCAGCGTGATGTCGTTGCCCTGCACAGACAGCAAGGGGAAGCGGCTGGTCAGACCCCGGGCTCGGCTCTGCACACCCTCATCCAGGTTGGCAGGGCGCCCCCTGCACACGCCATGCCAGCCCGTCCTGGACCTGTTCTGACCCTCTCCCTCCATCAGACGCCACCTGCCTTCCACTCACCTACAGGGCCCTTGTGCTGTGAGCACTCCCCCCAGTCCCCTGGCAGGTGCTGGCCTCTTCTCGCCCAGCCTGCTTGGACACCCCCCATGTAGCCCCCTCCCTGCGGGGGGAGATTTCAAGGGCCCGTCTCTGTGGCTGCCCCTCTCTAAAGCACTCCCCTTAGAGTAGTTTCATCTAGCCCACCTTTCCCTCGTTTGCTTATGAGCCTGTCATGTGGGACTGTGCCAGATCCTTTGTGAAACAGAGACATGCCACACCTACAGCTTCTCCCATCCACTAGGCCAGTGCCCACCAGAGAAGGAAATTAGACGCTTTGCCATGATTTGTTCTTGACAGGTCCATGCTGGCTGCTCCTTATCGCCTTGCTGTCCTCGAGGTGCTTACAGATTGATTTTGAATCATTTGTTTCAGTATCTCTCCGGGTATTGAAGTTAGGCTTTCTGGGCTGTAATTGCCCAGGTCCTTTCTGTTCCCCTTTTCAAAGGTGGGTACGAGGCTACGCATCCCCAGTCCTCTGAGACCTCACCCGTCCTTGGGGAGTTCTCCAAGATGGTCACTAACGGGTTCCCAGCTGGCTTCAGCTAGTTCCCTATGTGCCCGAGAGTGCACTTCACCAGGCCCTGCTCACTTCAATGCACCGAACCCATCAAACTCCTTACCCTGACCTTTCCCTGTTCTGGCATGTATTCCCTGCCCTCCCTCCCAGCCTCCCTTCTCCCAGCTCTCTGCATGCCCCTCAATCCCAGCCCCCTGCTATTCCAGCCCTGGCCCCAGACACCCTGTCACCCAGACAACCCCCTTCCCATCCCGGAGAGCCCTGGTGCCCCACAGGCCCCCCACTGTCCTGTCCCAGCCAGGCCCCCATCCCATCCTGGACAGCCCCCTTACCCCCAACCCCATCCCAGGCAGCCCCCTTCCCATTCCAGAGAGCCCTGGTGCCCCACAGGCCCCCCACTGTCCTGTTCCAGGCACCCCCCCATCCCAGGCAGCCCCCTTACCGTGATCTGCACGTCGGCGTCAGGCAGCGGGGCACTCCTCCCCCCCGAGTTGTAGGAGAGGGTGTAGCGCAGCCGCCCACCATAGGAGCCGACCTGAGAAAGCAAGGAACAGCGCAGGCTGAGCACCTCAGCTCTGGCTCTGTGGCGCCCTGGCCTGGCCAAGGGTCCCTCAAGTGAGTCTGCCCGGGGCTGCTTAGGTCAGTCCGTGAGGGGGGCACTAGGGGCGGGGACAGGGCAGGGGGAAGGATCAAAAACCTGCCCGATAGCGATCGACCCAGGGAGCTCCATCTCCTTAGCCTGACAGAGATGGCTCAGAGGGCCTTGACCCCAGTCTGTAAAGACCTGTGTGGGGAACAAAGATTTACTGACGGGCCCATCAGTCCAGCAGCGACGGGTTGAACCATGGGCACAGGGAGTGCATGTGTGAGGGTAATTAACCCGCAGAACCATTTCCCCGTGGATTCTCCAGCTCTGACCATCTGAAATCCAGCCTGGCTGTTTCTCTAACAGACCTGCTCTAGGAATCCCTGTGGGGCAGGTCTTTGGCCTGTGCTATCCAGGGGGTCAGGCGAGATCATGGGTTCCCAAACTGTGGGATGCACCCAAAGGTGGGCCAGGACACAGTCCCGGGTGCTCCACTGACGCATCATGGGCAGAGCTTGGGGGGCACTGCCCCCCCCCAAATGTATATGTTGATAGTGGGGGGCACAATTTAAAGGTTCAGCTGCCCCCCGAACAGCTCGAGTCACACCCTCCCCAGCAGGTCCTCTCTCACACACAGGGCACCCAGTGCCACCATCTCTGACTGGGAAGTGGACAGCAACGAGGAGTCGTGCGCCTGGAGCTGGCTGTTAGCCCCCCACCACTGGCAGAGTGGTGCCCAGCAATGGCCCTGCCCAAGGCCGCAGGGGCACAGTGCCTCTGGCAGGTGGCAGAGAGAGAAGTGGAGCTGCTAAGTAGAGGGTGAGGAGAAGGGGCTGGCCCTGAGAGGTGGCAGCTCCCAGAGGCTGGAGGGTTCCCAGCCATTCCCGCCCCAAGCCACTGCACCCCGCAATCCAAGGCAGCCGGGCTCCCTGGAGTCTCGGCCCCGCAGCGACTGGGGCTTGGCCGTGCTGCTCCGTTTCCACCTTGACGAGACATGACTGGGACCATCACAGTAGCAAGCACATGGTTTATATACAGGGTTGGAGTTCAGAAGTCTAAAATCATTCAGGTGACTATTTTTCCTCCCAAAGTGCTAACGGTGGCTGCATCGCCAAACGCTGCTGCTTGCGGGGGCCTGAGGGCAGAGTTTGGAACTCCCTGGGCTAGGTGATCACAATGGTCCCTCCTGGCCTCCGAGTCGATGAAATGAAGGGGACTTCTTGGAGATCTGCAGCTCTGGAGAGTGCGACGCTCGTCCTTGGAGCCCTCAAGGCAAAGCCCAGTGCCCCCAAAGCCCCTCGCTCTCCAGAGGAGGCCAGACCCTTCCCTGGGACTACAGGCTCCGGCAGGCAGGGCCTGTGCAGAACAGACCCAGCGAAGGCACAGAACCCGGGTAGGGAACAGCACCGGGTAACAAGGCAGGGGGCTCCCCAGGGCCATTTTGCCATGGGCATCGGAGCAGGCTGCAACAGGAACCCTGCTCAGCCACACAACCCAGCGCTCGAGGACAAGGGATTAGCCGAACCCCAGATCCCAGCACCCCCATTCTGGACCTAGATCAAAGTGGCAGCTGCCAGCAGTGCTTCCCCTCCCCAGAAGTTACCTTGTCCCCTAGGAAGGCGCCGGGAAGCTGCCAGTAGAAAACACTTTCAGGAAGCAGAGAGAAACCCTTGTAGATGAGAGAATACTGGGAGAGGAGAGAGATTGGCACAGGGCACCGCGTCACAGGGGGGCACAGCTGAGTGTCCCCACCTGGCTGGCGGCAGGAGAGTAGAGGGGGAGCCACACAAAGCACGGGCATGGCACTGAAACTCCTGTGCCACAGGGAAATGGCACCACAAGCCATGCCCCCGCGGGAAGGGCCACGGGTGAGACAGGAGCGTTGTGCCAGTTCCCAGGCGTCCTGGGGGTGACAGCCCTCACTCCTGCTCTGCATCACTCATTCTAATCCATGCCCAGGCTGCGAGGCAGTGGTGCCCATGGGCAGGGGCACAACATTTGCATTGCAGCCCTGCTGATGCCCTTCCATCCCACCTGCAGTGCCCACTGCTGGCTTCCCGACTGCAGACTAACAATGGGGGAGAAGGGGCCACTAGGACCTAGGACGAGACCCACTGGAGTTATCACACTTGTGAGCCAAGCTAAGATTGTACCCAAGGCTCCAGCTGTGCCAGGCTGGAGCACAACCATGCCCCTGCTTCCTGCACCTGTCATGAAGTGGTACCTTGAGGCACGGCAGGAGAGCTGGAGCCAGCAGTGGCCTGTTGCAAGGGGCTGTTTTCCCAGATGGGTGGAATTTCCTGTTCATCAGGAAAGAATGCGGCCTGGTTGGGCTGCAGGCCGGAGCGATGCTCAGCTGCGGGCACAGGCAGCCTCACAGCAGGAGACATGCTGGCAGTCTGCGCGGGAGAGCTCCTGTTGGTCACTGTGGGGGCAAGGTGACCCTGGAGGAAATGCTGGGGGGCTGGAGAGAGGCTGAAGTCCCCCCAGGGGGAGGGCCAGGGGAACGGGCCCATCCCCTCCTAGAGCAGGATAACTAGGGGAACACAGACGGGAAACCCTGTCCCCCACTGTCTGTCTGCAGTCGGCCAGCGGGGAGCAGCACGGAGACTCGTTAGGGACGGTTGCAGCCACCCACACACGCACAGGCAAATGCAGGCAGAGTTAAAGGACTTCAACAGCAAACCACACAATTCCCGATGGCACCTCCACCTCCCCGAGCCAGGCAGGCTCCGTCGTCCCCGAGCGGGACAGATTCCCAGGGCACAACAATGGGCAGGAAGGCGCATGCACTGGGTGGGTCAACGGGGTGCAAGTGCTGGGCTTTCACCATCTACATCAGCTCTGAATCCAGACCTCAGGCTCCACAGCCGTGGTGCTCCAGCCCAGGCCTGGGCATGCTAGTATGCAAGGTCTCTGCTTAGCTGGGAAGGGCTGGCCAGGGGATACCAGGGGAGCTGCCATGTCGTAGTACCCAGGCAAACGAAGCCAGAATCTGCTCTCGTTCCCAAGTGCTTTCACCCCAGCATAGCCTCACTGGGGCAAATGAGATCAGCGTCTGGCCCGCGGTACCCTGGACAGACGGCTGCCTTGCGAACAGGGCCAAGGGAGCGCTACTGCAGGTACCAGATGCAATTCCCCGGGACATGCAGTGCCACCCCCGGCATTGTGCATCCCATGGGGACAGCGGGGCCATTTTACTCCCCCCCAGAGAGCCAAATCCCTCAGCCATGTAGAGCCCCACCCAGGCCATGCAGGTGGGCAAACCCTGGCCTCCGGTACCTTCTCAGCCACAGCAGCAAGCCTGTGGCCCTGGGAGAGGAGGTTGCTGGACTCCTGGGAGCGAGGTCCGAGCAATGCTTCCCGCTGGGGCTTCAGCAACACAAGAGACCAAGGGAGGGCTCAGTCCACAGAGGCAGTGTCTGGGGGCAAAGCCATAGACCCAGGACAGCATTGCATAGACTGACTGGGGGGGGAAGGAGACCACAGACCCCGCAGATGGGTGGGGCAGGGTCCAGACCACTGGTTTGCTGGAGCGGCCTCAGACAGGGGCAGCAGAGAGGAGCAGAGCCAACGACTGAGTCCATTTGCAGACACTATTTAAACAGCTTCATGGCCCGACCCGGGACCACTCCATACACGTGGCATCCCCTTGGGCACCAGCGCTGCCTCGCCCGGCCCAGGGCTGTCCTGGGCGGGGTTTGGACAAGCCCAACGGCTCTGCCATGGCTTCTCGGCAGGGTGGCGAAGGTGGGGAGAGGGCAGCAAGAGGGCGTGGGGAGGGTAGTGAGCACAGGGGGAGGGCAGCAAAGGCGGAGGGCGGACGGCGAAGGCAGTGAAGGCAGAGACAGGGTGGGGGGAATCATAGATTCATAGAATCATAGAATCTCAGGGTTCGAAGGGACCTCAGAAGGTTCTAGTCCAACCCCCTGCTCAAAGCAGGACCAACCCCAACTAAATCATCCCAGCCAGGGCTTTGTCAAGCCGGACCTTAAAAACCTCAAAGGAACGAGATTCCACCACCTCCCTAGGTAACACATTCCAGTGTTTCACCACCCTCCTAGTGAAAAGGTTTTTCCTAATATCCAACCTAAACCTCCCACACTGCAACTTGAGACCATTGCTCCTTGTTCTGTCATCTGCCACCACTGAGAACAGTCTAGAGCCATCCTCTTTGGAACCCCCTTCAGGTAGTTGAAAGCACCTATCAAATCCCCCCTCATTCTTCTCTTCTGCAGACTAAACAATCCCAGTTCCCTCAGCCTCTCCTCGTAAGTCATGTGTTCCAGTCCCCTAATCATTTTTGTTGCCCTCCGCTGGACGCTTTCCAATTTTTCCACATCCTTCTTGTAGTGTGGGGCCCAAAACTGGACACATTACTCCAGATGAGGCCTCACCAATGCCGAATAGAGGGGAACGATCACGTCCCTCGATCTGCTGGAAATGCTCCTACTTATACAGCCCAAAATGCCATTGGCCTTCTTGGCAACAAGGGCACACTGTTGACTCATATCCAGCTTCTGGTCCACCGTAACCCCTAGCTCCTTTTCTGAAGAACTGCTGCCGAGCCATTCGGTCCCTGGTCTGTAGCAGTACATGGGATTCTCCCGTCCTAAGTGCAGGACTCTGCACTTGTCCTTGTTGAACCTCATCAGATTTCTTTTGGCCCAATCCTCTAATTTGTCTGGGTCCCTCCGTATCCTATCCCTACCCTCCAGTGTATCTACCTCTCCTCCCAGTTTAGTGTCATCTGCAAACTTGCTGAAGGTACAATCCACACCATCCTCCAGATCATTAATAAAGATATTGAACAAAACCAGCCCCAGGACTGACCCTTGGGGCACTCCGCTTGATATGAGAACCCGGTGATCTAGCCAGCTCTCTATCCACCTTATAGTCCATTCATCCAGCCCATACTTCTTTCACTTGCTGGCAAGAACACTGTGGGAGACCGTGTCAAACGCTTTGCTAAAGTCAAGGAACAGCACGTCCACTGCTTTCCCCTCATCCACAGAGCCAATTATCTCATCATAGAAGGCAATTAGGTTAGTCAGGCATGACTTCCCCTTGGTGAATCCATGCTGACTATTCCTGATCACTTTCCTCTCTTTGAAGGAGGATTCCTAACAAAATTGATTCCTTGAGGACCTACTCCATGATTTTTCCAGGGACTGAGGTGAGGCTGACTGGCCTGTAGTTCCCAGGATCCTCCTTCTTTAAAGATGGGCACTACATTAGTCTTTTTCCGGTCGTCTGGGACCTCCCCCGATCGCCAGGAGTTTTCAAAGATAATGGCCAATGGCTCTTTGCAATCACATCCGCCAACTCCTTTAGCACTCTCAGATGCAGGACATCCGGCCCCATGGACTTGTGCTCATCCAGCTTTTCTAAATAGTCCTGAACTACTTCTTTCTCCACAGAGGGCTGGTCACCTCCTCCCCATGCTGTGCTGCCCAGTGCAGCAGTCTGGGAGCTGACCTTGTTCGTGAAGACAGAGGCAAAAAAAGCATTGAGTACATTAGCTTTTTCCACATCCTCTGTCACTAGGTTGCTCCCCTCATTCAGTCAGGGGCCCACACTTTCCTTGACTCTCTTTTTGTCGCTAACGTACCTGAAGAAACCCTTCTGGTTACTCTTAACATCCCTTGCTAGCTGCAACTCTCAACTGTGATTTGGCCTTCCTGATTCTACTCCTGCATGGCTGAGCAATATTGTTATACTCCTCCCTGGTCATTTATCCAGTCTTCCACTTCTTGTAAGCTTCTTTTTTGTGTTTAAGATAAGCAAGGATTTCGCTGTGAAGCCAAGCTGGTCGCCTGCCATATTTACTATTCTTTCTACACATCGGGATGGTTTGTTCCTGCAACCTCAATAAGGATTCTTTAAAATACAGCCAGCTCTCCTGGACTCCTTTCCCCTCCTCCTGAAGATCGAAACAACAGACTGGACTTCTACATAGAGTGCTTCCGCTGATGTGCACGGGCTGAAATTGTGGAAAAGCAGCATCACTTGCCCCATAACCTCAGCCGTGCAGAACACAATGCCATCCACAGCCTCAGAAACAACTCTGACATCATAATCAAAAAGGCTGACAAAGGAGGTGCCGTCATCATCATGAATAGGTCGGAATATGAACAAGAGGCTGCTCAGCAGCTCTCCAACACCACTTTCTACAAACCATTACCTCTGATACAACTGAGGGTTACCAAAAGAAACTACAGCATTTGCTCAAGAAACTCCCTGAAAAAGCACAAGAACAAATCCGCACAGACACACCCCTGGAACCCCGACCTGGGGCATTCTATCTTCTACCCAAGATCCACAAACCTGGAAATCCTGGACGCCCCATCGTCTCAGGCATTGGCACCCTGACAGCAGGATTGTCTGGCTATGTGGACTCCCTCCTCAAGCCCTACGCTATCAGCACTCCCAGCTATCTTCGAGACACCACTGACTTCCTGAGGAAACTACAATCCATCGGTGATCTTCCTGATAACACCATCCTGGCCACTATGGATGTAGAAGCCCTCTACACCAACATTCCACACAAAGATGGACGACAAGCCGTCAGGAACACTATCCCCGATAATGTCACGGCAAACCTGGTGGCTGAACTTTGTGACTTTGTCCTCACCCATAACTATTTCACATTTGGGGACAATGTATACCTTCAGATCAGCGGCACTGCTATGGGTACCCGCATGGCCCCACAGTATGCCAACATTTTTATGGCTGACTTAGAACAACGCTTCCTCAGCTCTCGTCCCCTACTCTACTTGCGCTATATTGATGACATCTTCATCATCTGGACCCATGGAAAAGAAGCCCTTGAGGAATTCCACCATGACTTCAACAATTTCCATCTCACCATCAACCTCAGCCTGGACCAGTCCACACAAGAGATCCACTTCCTGGACACTACGGTGCTAATAAGCGATGGTCACATAAACACCACCCTATACCGGAAACCTACTGACCGCTATTCCTACCTACATGCCTCCAGCTTTCACCCTGACCACACCACACGATCCATTGTCTACACCCAAGCTCTACAATACAACCGCATTTGCTCCAACCCCTCAGACAGAGACAAACACCTACAAGATCTCTATCAAGCATTCTTACAACTACAATACTCACCTGCTGAAGTGAAGAAACAGATTGATAGAGCCAGAAGAGGACCCAGAAGTCACCTACTACAGAACAGGACCAACAAAGATAACAACAGAACGCCACTAGCCATCCCCGTCAGCCCCCAACTAAAACCTCTCCAACGCATCATCAAGGATCTACAACCTATCCTGAAGGACGATCCCTCACTCTCACAGATCTTGTGAGACAGGCCAGTCCTCGCTTACAGACAGCCCCGCAACCTGAAGCAAATAGTCACCAGCAACCACACACCACACCACAGAACCACTAACCCAGGAACCTATCCTTGCAACAAAGCCCGTTGCCAACTGTGCTCACATATCTATTCAGGGGACACCATCATAGGGCCTAATCACATCAGCCACACTGTCAGAGGCTCGTTCACCTGCACATCTACCAATGTGATATACGCCATCATGTGCCAGCAATGCCCCTTTGCCATGTACATTGGTCAAACTGGACAGTCTCTATGTAAAAGAATAAATGGACACAAAGCAGATGTCAAGAATTATAACATTCATAAACCAGTCGGAGAACACTTCAATCTCTCTGGTCACTCGATCTCTGATCTAAAAGTCGCAATATTACAACAAAAAGACTTTAAAAACAGACTCCAACGAGAGACTGCTGAATTGGAATTAATTTGCAAACTGGATACAATTAACTCAGGCTTGAATAGAGACTGGGAGTGGATGGCTCATTACACAAAGTAAAACTATTTCCCCATGTTTATTCCCCCCCCCCCTCAGACGTTCTTGTTAACTGCTGGAAATGGCCCACCTTGATTATCACTACAAAAGGTTTTCTTTTCCGTCCCCCCCCGCCCCCGCTGGTAATAGCTCATCTTAAGTGATCACTCTCCTTACAGTGTATATGGTAACACCCATTTTTTCATATTCTGTGTGTATATAAATCGCCTCACTGTATTTTCCACTGAATGCATCTGATGAAGTGAGCTGTAGCTCACGAAAGCTCATGCTCAAATAAATTGGTTAGTCTCTAAGGTGCCACAAGTACTCCTTTTCTTTTTGCGAATACAGACTAACACGGCTGCTACTCTGAAACCTTTCCCCCTCATGTTATTCTCCCAGGGGATCCTGCCCCTCAGTTCCCTGAGGTTGTCAAAGTCTGCTTTTCTGAAGTCCAGGGTCCGTATTCTGCTGCTCTCCTTTCTTCCCTGTGTCAGGATCCTGAACTCGACCATCTCATGGTCACTGCCTCCCAGGTTCCCATCCACTTTTGCTTCTCTTACTAATTCTTCCCGGTTTGTGAGCAGCAGGTCAAGAAGAGCTCTGCCCCTAGTTGGTTCCTCCAGCAGTTGCACAAGGAAATTGTCCCCTACCCTTTCCAAAAACTTCCTGGATTGTCTGTGCACCGCTGTATTGCTCTCCCAGCAGATATCGGGGTGATTGAAGTCTCCCATGAGAACCAGGGCCTGCGATCTAGTAACTTCCGTGAGTTGCCGGAAGAAAGCCTCGTCCACCTCATCTCCCTGATCCAGTGGTCTCTAGCAGACTCCCACCACGACATCACCCTTGTTGCTCATGCTTCTAAACTTAGTCCAGAGACTCTCAGATTTTTCTGCAGTTTCATACTGGAGCTTTGAGCAGTGGACGGGAGGGCAAGGGAAGGACAGTGAAGGAGGAGGGAGGGTGGCGGGAGGGTGGAAAGGAGGGGGATATCTGGGGAGCTCTCTGAGTCCCCACGTCAGGGAGAGTGGCTGAGGCGCACGCTGCAGGATGGGGGGGAGGGTGTGAAGCATTGGCGGGGGAGTGGGAAGCCAGGGCTTGGGAAGAGCGAAATCCCAGAGTCAAGGGAGGGGCATCCAGCCAGGGCGGAGTGCTATGTGGAGAGGCAGTCTGCCCCACGGCGAAGCCAAAAAGCAGCTCCCAGATCTCAGCATCCAGCCTCCACTGGGCTTCATCGGTCTGAGGGTGGGGAGGGGACGGACAGAGAGAGCCAGTGAGTGACCTGAGAGCAGGGAGTGGCCACGCCAGGCAGTGCCATCATCATACACCATGCTGGGCATGGTGCCAACCCACACACCACACTGGGCACGGTGCCAACCCCACAAATCACGCCAGGCACAGCACCAACCCCACAACCACACTGGGCATGATGCCAACCCCACACACCATGCTGGGCATGGTGCCAACCCCACACACCACACTGGGCACGGTGCCAACCCCACAAATCACACCAGGCACAGCACCAACCCCACAACCACACTGGGCATGATGCCAACCCCACACACCATGCTGGGCACAGTGCCAACCCCACACACCATGCTGGGCACGGTGCCAACCCCACACACCACACTGGGCATGATGCCAACCCCACACACCATCATGGCACAGTGCCAACCCCACACACCATGCCACGCACAGCACCAACCCCATACCAGGCACGGTGCCAACCCCACAAACCATGATGGGCACAGAACCAACCCCACACCAGACTAGGCAGGGGTTGTGCCAACCCCCTCCCCCACACACCAGGATGGGGAAGTGCTAACCCCCACCCACTATGCCCCAGCCCCTGGAAGAGTGGTACTGAACCCACATGCCACACAGGGACGGGATGGAGCCAAGGATGCTGGGCCTTCTCCAAACAGCGCCTCCTGGAGGCAGCCAGCAGTGGAAGCCTCAGGGGCAGGGCCCCGCTCAGGTGCCCTGCAACAGCCGCTGGCAGGACATCTCCTCAGAGCGACCTCCATGCACACGGCAATAGCCAGCTGGGTGCAGGCTGGCATGGGGAGGGGGAGCGGTGCAGAGCTGGGTGCTGTCTGGCATGGGGCGGGGAGTGGCGCAGGGCCAGGTGTTGGCCAGCATGGGGGAGGTTGGGTGAGGCCGCGTGCTGGCTGGCATGGGGCAGAAAGGGGCACGAGGCACTGGCTAACATAGGGAGGGGAGTGGGGTGGGGCTGGGCACAGGCTGGCATGTGGTGGGGGAGCGGTGCAGAGTTGGGTGTTGGCTGGCATGAGGGGAGGTGGGGCAGGGCTGGGCACTGGCTGGCACAGGGCAGGGAGGCAAGTAGGGCTAGGTGCTTGCTTGCAAGGGGCGGGGAGCAGGGAAGGCTGGGCATTGGTTGGCATGGGGGGCAGCCAGGCACCAGCTGGCTGACATGGGTCAGGGAGCCAGGCAGGGCTGGGCCCTTGCCTGCAAGGGGCAGGGAGCAGGGCAGGCTGGGCATTGACTGGCACAGGAGGTGGGGCAGGGCACTGGCTGGCATGGGGCATGGCACAGGGTGGGGCTGGGCACTGGCAGGCACAGGGGGGAGGTGGTGTGGGGCCAGGTGCTGGCTGGCACAGGGCAGGGAGTGGGGCAGGGCTGGCTGACACAGAGCAGGGAGCCAGGTAGGCTGGGTGCTGGTTGGCACAGGGCAGGGAGCCGAGCAGGGCTGGGCACTTGCTTGCAATGGGCAGGGAATCGTGTGGGGCTGGGCACTGGCTGACATGGGGCGGGGAGCAGGGCAGTTTGGACATTGGCTGGCATGGGGGATGGGGAGGGCACTGGCTGGCTGGCCTAGGTCAGGGAGTGGGGCAGGGTTGGCAGATTGGTGAGCACAGGCAGAAAAATGCTGCCCAAGAGCATAGTGGGAAGCCTCCTAGATCCTCCTCTAGTCCCTGCTCCTCTGAGTTCTAGCCCCACAGAGTCCAAGCAGGGGTTCTGACCTGTCAATCACTGTAGAGCATGCCCAAGCCAATGCCCCCCCATTACCTTAGCAGCTCGTCTGACCCTGCGGCTGCCCCCTCCAGAGCCCAGGATCATACCCGCGGCCACAGCATTCCGCAGCTGCTCCTCCGTAAGGGACGTGCTGTTCTGATGGGAGGCACAAGGGTGCCATGAATCCACGGGCCCTCCCACCCAGGGGGTACGAGCAGCCCTCACACCTTTCACCCACCTGCCCCTGGCTGTGCCTAGTGCCACAGGCCAGGGTCGCCACACGCTGCATGCTCCAGCTCCATGAGCAGCTACGTGGGCGAGTCCCCGTGGCACTGCCCCTGCACACTGGCCTGGGGAGGGGAGGGGAGGGGAGGGGAGGGAAGTCTCCACTCAGAGCCACACTGGCACCGAGGTGTCCGCTGCTGTAGTCACCACAAGCTACCATGCTCTCAGAGATGCCACCCAGACCCTGTCACCCTGGGCATGTCTCCCCCACGAACACTAGGGTTCCCGTGCCAGGCTCAGCCCGGCCCAACCCAGGAGGGAGCCAGTCGGAGGGGAAAGGGACACGTTGACTCCCCTGCCCCATGGTGGTGAGCAGGGCACAATGCCACTACGATCGCTCGTGGGGCTCCCATGACTGCGAGCCATCTCCGTGGGAGCGAGGACACGGTGGGTGCAGGGCAGATGGCTCTGAAGCTCAGAGTATTCATGGGGTGTTAGAGACCCCGGGTGCTACTCTGCGAAGCACTGGGCACAAGCATGGGGACAGCCCACCCCAGCCTGGCTATCCTGGCCACAATAGAACCAGCCACGCCCCGTCCCCTCCCACTGGCAAGGCCCCCTGACAAGACACCCCAGACAATCCAGCACTGGGGCTGGCCAAATGCCCGCAGGGGCTTAGTAACATGCAAATTCCATGTAATTAGCTCTGTCCCAAAGATGGGGGGAGGGGCTGAGATAAGACACACCCCTTCCCAAGCAGGCAGGAAAGCCACACCCCTTCCCCCTGCAAGCGGGTAAGCCACACACCCCGCAGGCAAGCCCCTCCTGTGGCAGGTGGGGTAAGCCACACCCCTTCCTTGGCAGGTGGGTAAGCCACGCCCCTTCTCCGACCACCATTTGCCAGATTATCCAGGAGGGCCACATGACCCAGGCCAACGGACTCCAGGACCCTTGGGAGCCAAGCGCTTGACTGCCCCAGGCCCGCACCTGCGGGTTAGCTCGGCAGCCCCACGGAGCACTCCATGCTCACGCCCCCGCCATGCGGTGCCCGTGCCTAGTACCTTGTGCGCACGGCGCATCCGGGCAAAATAGGTTTCTCTCTGTTTAAGGGAGGAGACAGGCAGGAAGGAGAGGAGAGAGCAGGGTTACTGAGGACAAGTGAGCAGTGCCAGGAGCCCACCTGCACCCAGCGCGGGCCAGCCAAACCGCCCACGTGCAGGAAATCCCTTCCAGATGGCTGAAAAGCCGAGCTGCCCCCGCCACTCCCGCCTGCCCAGCAGCTGTCGGCCTGGTGCTGACCGCGAGCCGGGCTGGGACTGAGGCAGCAGACCCCGAGGCGTGGTTTGCCACGGACACTCCACGGCAGGGCTGAGCAAACCCCCAGGCAATGCAGCCTGCCCCAGCATGGGGTCAACCGACGGGAGGGATCAGGACAGAGCACTCCCCACTCCTGGGGCCCAGGAACCGGTGACAGATGGTTGGCACGCTATCTGCCCCCCTCCCTGTCTGGCTCAGTTGGACAGCTGCTCCTCAGGGCCAGCTGCAGAGTGCGAACCTGGCTCCTCCCATCCCACGGCTCTCCCACAGCCCTCTCCAGCTTCTCCTCTCATTGCCAAGCCCCCAGCCTTCTTGCCATTACTTCTCACCTCCCGGTCTCATCTGCACCCCGCAACTCGCAAACCAGACACCCTCCTCCCAGCAATCCCCTGGGTGCCCTGTGTGCAGGTGGCAAAGTCTGTGCTGAATGTGCCTGTGAGCCCAGGGCAGGGCTGGGTCCCCATGTAGGACTATGCTCCTGGCACACGGTGAGCGCTCCCGGCACACGGCGGGTGCTCCTGGCACACGGTGGGCACTCCCAAAATGGCTGGTGCTCCCGACAAATGGCTGTGCTCCCAGCACATGGCTGGTGCTCCTGGCACACAGCGGCGTTCCCAGCACACAGCTAGCTCTCCCAGCAAATGACTGGTGCTCCCAGCATATGGCGGCCGCTGCCAGCGCATGGCTGGCCCCCAGAGAAGGAACAAATCCCCCCGGTTACAGACAGTGAATTGGGCCCCTTTCCCCCTGTAAGGGCAGAGTCATCCTCTCCTTACACCTGCTGGGGCTCAAGGGAAGGGGGGCAGAGCTGATCTAGAACAAACGCCCAGCCAGGGGGAGCAGTGAGTGTGGAATGCAGCCCCCAGCTCTGCCCCCTGCGGGGAAGGGGTGTCTGGAGTAAACACAGTCCATTCCAGACACAACGCTGCCCTGTGATCCCGGGACATCACTGCACGGCGAGCACATCTACTGCGCGCCGGGTGCCAATTTGCCTGCTTGGCGTCTACATGGAAACCCACGACTGGAACCTGTGCTTGTGTACTCATTGGAAAACTGGGCTTACGATGGCTGGCCCCGTGCGAACACGTCCACGCTGCACTGAACAGCCCTGCCTTGGGGCTGTGGCTCGAGTTGTGTCACACCTGGAGCCGAGTCGCAGCTGGACCCGAGCTCTGACCGAATGCCCATCAGGGTCCTAGGAGCCAGAGCCTGCAGGTTTGCACACCTGAATCTGCCTGATTGCTGTGTGGATGGAGGAGGGGCTTGGGCTCAAACCTGAGTCACAGCCTGGGGTTAGTGTGCAGCGTAGACCTACCCATGGAGGCCACCAGAGAGCCATGACCTTGCTCGTATCAAAGCCCCTAGAATGGGCTCCTGCTGGGAGTAGGGGGCACAGCCCTCAGGCTGCAGAGAGCAAAGCCATGGAGCTGTTAAGTGACTTCCCCAAGGTCACACAAGGGGCCAGAGAAACCAAGCCCCAGTCTCCTGAGTCCCACCTCAGTGCCTTATCCACTAGGCAATCCTGCCTTCATGGGGCAAATTCCCTTCCCAGTGACACGTAGCCACAGCCCCCCAGGCTCCTGGCAGAGCTCATGGCCCCTTCAGCTGCAATCCCTGCGGGGAGGGGCTCTAGTGCTTGCTCAGCCCCATGGGTCACATTCCCTGGGCTGTCGGCCCAGCTGGGTCTGTGCCACCGGGATCCGGCTGCAGGGATCAGTGTGAGGTGGGGGTCTGGGGGGTCTCCAAGGGGCGATGGCGCTGCTCACCTCAGGGCTGCCTGAGGAATAGGGCCCGTTAGAGCCAGTGCTATCCCCTGCCCGGGCTTGGCCCTGCTGTGCCTGGCAAGATGGGGCTCTGGCCTCAGCACAGGGCTATGGGGAAAGCTCATAGGTTCAGGGCTCACATGCTGATAACAGGGGCCCAGGAGACACAGCAGTGCAGGCCTGTGCCTCGGTTTCCCCATCTGTAACATGGAGCTAACAGTATTGCCCTCTGTAAAGCACTATGAGACCCGCTGCTTGGCAGGGCTGGAGAAGAGCCAGGGGCATCACTAGTGCAGTGCAGGAGCCCAGGGCCTCAGAATCTGCCGGGCACGCTGGAGTTCAGGGTGCCAGCCCCAGGCATGCAGAGCTCTCGCACAGACACGTGCCGTGTGGCCTGGCCCCAGGGGGCCCCTGAGCCATGCTCCAGCCACAGTGGGGCAGGTGGACGGGCAGGGCCTTGGGCTTCTTGCCATACCTTGTCTCCTTGGTAGGGCTCTGGCAGCTGCCAGTAGTAGGACTCCTGGCCCAGCTGGCCGAAGTGCCCGAAGGAGAGCTGCGGCCCCTCGGCCCACGGCTCCACGGCGAAGCCGGTCGCGATGCGGGTGCTGTGCTGGCGGTTCACCAGGGCGAAGCTCTGGAAGTCGCCCGGAAGGAAGGGGCTAGTGACCTGCCGGGAACAGACACCGAGGGATGTGAATCCAACCAGAGGCCCCCGCGAGCCAGGCATCCCGCGGGACTGGACTGGGAGGTTGGGGGAGACGGGCTCTTACCAGGCCCCGGTAGTAGGAGGAGCTGGTGCACTGCTGGGTCACGCCCATGCAGAAGCAGGGCAGACAGCCGTCACGGTTCTCGGCACTCAGGTGGAAATGGTTGGCACGGCAGCTGTTGCAGGAGGGACCCTCCACGTGGGGCTACAAGTGAATGGGACAGATGAGGGGCTGAGGAGACGGCCCAACAGCTGGGGAGACGGTTGAGTGACCCCAACTGGCAGGGGCTCCAACCAGCCCCATCCCGTCCCCAGGGCTGGAATTCCCCAAGCATCTTCCACGCCCCAGCAATGAACTGGGCCAGGAGCACGGGAACGAAGGGGTAAGTGCAGCAGAATCCTGGGGAAGCTACAGAGGGATCCTCTCCCCTGGGGACCCGGATCCTCTCCCCCGAGTCCCTGTGTTCAGGCACACAGACTGGTGGAGATCTCAGCCACCACTGGTGGGGGCCAGGCAGAGGGTGCAGACTCAATGCACGTGGGCATAGGCCAGCTACCCACCAGCTGGTGCAGCACAGTAAGAGCTGTCAGCAGCACGGGGCGGGCAAGGGCCAGAGCTTGGGGTGAGGCGCAAAGAACAACCCAGCCCGGGAATTTTGTTCTCAGTGTGGCTCTGGGGAACTGAGGGTAGCTCAGCGTCAGACACAGGAGAGCCAGTTACGCTTAGCATATGATGTTAACAAGAACAGGGAGCAGGTGTGACAAAGTGAGACTTTTCTGTAAGATTTGTATGTCTTCTGTGTGTGCCTCAGTTTCCCCTATATTTCGCATGGCTACACAGAGGGGAGGAAGGGCTCTCAGGGCAGGCTGCAACACACATAGGAGTGTTGCCAGGCTGAACGAGCTGGGATGGGTCATTAAAAAAGATTGGCCAAGGCCAATTCCACATCAGTGGAGTATGCGAGAAGCCAATGGCCAACCCAATCCCAGAACATTGACACCTAGGAACCAATGGTGCAGGGGAGATGGATTTCCCCACCTCTCTGCAGAGGAGCTAAGCAACAGCTGGAGAACAAAGGACTGGAGAGGTGTGAGGTGGTGACTAGAGGTGCCTGCTGGAAGGAGTCGGGGCTCTCACGGAGATCTGACCAAGGAGGTCAGGCAGAGAGAGACAGACGGAGCCTGAACAGTGGGTTCACTGTTCCCCTGGCCGGGCTCTGGGCTGACCAGGATGGGCTGTGCTTTCACTTTCAGATCTCTGGGCTAACCTGGGAACTTCCTCTGCTGGGCTCCAGCTGCCGCATAAACCGACTGTTGTGACAGTGCTGGGTGAATGTCACCGCAAGCGCTGGGTGAGGGGCGTTAATCCCTGCACAGCGCAGGTCTCCACCGGGAGTCTGGCTCAGTGGGCCTCGCTGCACAGAGCTCACAGTGTGCAGCAGGGGGGCTGGAGCCCCAGAAGTCCAGTCTAGGAGGTGGCCAGGCAGCAGGCCCTACCCTGGAGGAAGAGTGAGGCCCCTGGGGGTCCAGTCCACTGAACGGTTCCCCCTAGAGACTGTTCCAAAGCTGGGTCTGTAGCACTGAGCCCTGTGGATCCGTGACAGTGGGGTCTAGTGGTTAGAACAGTGAGGACTCCTGGGTCTAGGAGGGGAGTGGGGAAGAGATTAGGGCGGGGGGCTTGGCCCAGGACTCCTGGGTTCTTATCCCAGCTCCACCAGTATTGCGTCTGTCTGGCTCAGTTCACCTTGCATTAGAGCAGTGGCTGGGAGCATCAGCCTGTGGCCTCTTGAGAGCCCCCCCTCAGACAAGCGCCAGGGCTGGCAATTGGGGAGGAATGGAGCTAGGTCCCCAGATGGGTCCCTGACAGGGCTGTGGGTGAGTCCCCACACATGGCAGAGGAACTTCCCTGTCATGAACGTGCAAGCATGGAGCTATTCCCCTCACCTTACACTGGCACTGTCCGCTGGCATCACACTGCCTGCTCACGCTACCTTGTGGGTCACAGCTGCAGTTTCCGTTGGGCTTGTGGGACTCTACAGCAATGAGGCAGAAGAGAAGAGCTGTTACTCCTGAGCCCGGGCACCTGGCGGGGGCCAAGTAATGAAGGGGCTCTGAGCCCAGTACCCTCGAGAATCACAGAATCATAGAATATCAGGGTTGGAAGGGACCTCAGGAGGTCATCTCGTCCAACCCCCTGCTCAAAGCAGGACCGATCCCCAACTAAATCATCCCAGCCAGGGCTTTGTCAAGCCTGACCTTAAAAACCTCAAAGCAGGACCAATCCCCAACTAAATCATCTCAGCCAGGGCTTTGTCAAGCCTGACCTTAAAAACTTCTAGGGAAGGAGATTCCACCACCTCCCTAGGTAATGCATTCCAGTGTTTCACCACGCTCCTGGTGAAAAAGTTTTTCCTAATATCCAACCTAAACCTCCCACACTGCAACTTGAGACCATTACTCCTTGTTCTGTCATCAGCTACCACTGAGAACAGTCTAGAGCCATCCTCTTTGGAACCCCCTTTCAGGTAGTTGAAAGCAGCTATCAAATCCCCCCTCATTCTTCTCTTCCGTAGACTAAACAATCCCAGTTCCCTCAGCCTCTCCTCATAACTCATGTGTTCCAGTCCCTTAATCATTTTTGTTGCCCTCCGCTGGACTCTTTCCAATTTTTCCACACCCTTCTTGTAGTGTGGGGCCCAAAACTGGACACAGGACTGCAGATGAGGCCTCACCAATGTCGAATAGAGAGGAACGATGGGTAACTGCCAATGGGTAATGAGCTCCATGGGTAACCACCAGGTCTGCCCTGCCCACAGGGATGGGGCATCAGAATGCGGGATGGGCTCCCCCAGGCTGGGGCTCCTTCAATCTCCCCCACAATTGGACCCCCAGGGGAGCCCTTCTCCAGGCACCGGGCCCCGTCACCCCGAGGGCACTGCATGGGTTTGGCTGCTGGACGCTGGGGATTTTGCATGACTCAGTGGGGCCCCTTCCTTCCTGGCAGCCCTGGCACCAGGCCCTGAACCCCAGTCTCACCCCAGGGCCCCCCCCAGAATCAGCTGCCACTCACTTCCATGGCACTCACCTCTGCAGGGCTGTCCCAGGCTGGGATTCCCCAGGTAGCCAGGAGCACACCTGGGGGAAAAGGGAAGCGACCTCCTGGTCACAAGGGGAGCAGTCTTCGGCCCACCAAACCTCAGCTGCTCCTTCCCCTTACAGCCCCCCATTCCCCGACCCCTCACCCACAGCCCTGCACCTCCACCTTCCACCAGCCGCACCCCCGACACCCATACCCCACAGCCCCCTCACTCACAGCCCCACCCCCTCACACAGCCCCACCTCCCACACCCATACCCCACAGCCCCCTCACCTACAGCCCCACCCCTTTCCCCACACAGCTGCACCCCCCACCCACATACCGCCTCCTCAATCACTGCCCCACCCCCTCACACAGACACACCTCCCACACCTATACCCCACATAGCCCCCACAGCCCCACCCCCATCCTCCCACACAGCTGCAGACCCCACCCCACATACTGCCCCCTCACCCACAGCCCTACCCCCCATCCCCTAACACAGCCACCCATGCCCCCACAGTCCCACCTCTCACCCCTCATCCACAGTCCTGTATCTGCACCTCCCACACAGCCACACACCTCCACACCCATACCGCACAGCCCCTCACCCTCCCGGCCCCCCAACTCTGGTTTGGCTCTTTGTATCTCTGCTGCCCTCCTGCTGCTCCCAGCCTGGAGTCGGGTGCCCTGAGCTCTGCATCTGGCCCTATTCCCCCACAACACGAGTGGCTCTTGCTGGCCTGACGGGGGTTACTCGTCCCCCAGGGGAAGAATCAGGCCCCCAGAGCGTTCAGTGGCCGGTTACTGGGCAGGAGCACAGGGAGCCCTGGCCTCAGTACTAGGCTGGAGGAGCTTCCTTCCCTGCTGAGCCCCCAGCCCCACAGTCCTTAACTAACCCCAGAGCCCTGGCACCCCACACCTGGGCAGCAGCCACAGACAGCCCCACGGCTAGGCTCCAAGACCCATTCGACTCTGCAGGAGACAGGCTGTGCTAGGCTAGCTGGGCTTAGAGCGGTTCCCTTCTCCAAGTGTCCGAGCCAGGGAGCCTTGCTGGGGCTCCCAGAGCAGTGACCTACACTGGCATTCGGGGTCACCCCTGGCACCATGCAGTCAGTGCTGCTTCCATAGCCCCAGACCCCCAGGGCAGGCACAGACTGGCACTCGGGTGAACCAAACAGGGCACATGGGACAGTCCCTGCGCGGCGTCTGGGCAGGGACAGACTGGCACCCCCCTACCTCTGGCACTGGCGTCCCACGTAGCCCGTGGTGCAGGCATTACAAGTGGGCTGTCCGTCCGTGTCCAGGAAGCAAGTTTTCGTAGCCCTGAGAGGAGGATGAAGAAGAGTCATACCCAGCCCAGCCCAGCCCTGCCCACCCCGCAGCCCACCCCAAGGACTGACAGACAGACAAGACGACACAAGACATGGAGTGAGCAGAAACCCTGTGAGGTGGGACTGCCCCAGGCTGTCAGGGGACGTACTGGCTGGTGGCATATGGCCTGTGGCATGGGCAGGGCTGGCAGTCTGCTGGGGTCCCTCGTCGGGCATCGCCATAGTAGCCTGACTGGCAGCGTTCGCACCTGGTGCCCTCGGTGTTGTCCTGGCAGTTCTGAGAAGGAAAGAGAAGGAATCTATACATATAAAATGATGGGGTGTAAATTAGCTGTTACCACTCAAGAAAGAGATCTTGGAGTCAGTGTGGAAGTTCTCTGAAAACATCCACTCAATGTGCAGCGGCAGCCAAAAAAGCGAACAGAATGCTGGGAATCATTAAAAAAGGGATAGATAATAAGACAGAAAATATCATGTTGCCTCTGTATAAATCCCTGTTACGCCCACATCTTGAATACTGCGGGCAGATGTGGTCGCCCCATCTCAAAAAAGATACATTGGGATTGGAAAAGGTTCAGAAAAGGGCAACAAAAATTATTAGTGGTATGGAACAGCTTCCATATGAGGAGAGATTGGGACTTTTTAGCTTGGAAAAGAGATGACTAATGGGGGATATGATAGAGGTCTATAAAATCATGACTGGTGTGGAGAAAGTGAATAAGGAAGTGTTATTTACTCCTTCTCATAACACAAGAACTAGGGGTCATCAGATGAAATTAATAGGCAGCAGGTTTAAAACAAATAAAAGGAAGTATTTCTTCACACAACGCACAGTCAACCTGTGGAACTCCTTGCCAGAGGATGTTGTGAAAGCCAAGACTATATCAGGGTTCAAAAAAGAACTAGATAAATTCATGGAGGATAGGTCCATCAATGGCTATGAGTCAGGATGGGCAGGGGAGGTGTCCCTAGCCTCTGTTAGCCAGAAACTGGGAATGGGCGACAGGGGATGGATCACTTGATGATGACCTGTTCTGTTCACTCCCTCTGGGGCACCTGGCACTGGCCACTGTCGGAAGACAGGATACTGGGCTGGATGGACCTTTGGTCCGACCCAGTAGGGCCGTTCTTATGTTCTCATCCCTTATAGCCAGGTCCTGCCAGCACCACCCTGACACCCCCTCACTCTCACCTCAGCCTGGCACCTGCCCAGGAACCTGAAGCCCCAGATACCCGACAAGATGCTGCACAGGTCACTGGCATCCACTGCCTGTCCCACGCCAGCCTCATCCCCAGAGCCAGGGAGCTCACAGAGGGTCCCTGAGGGGAACTGGCTGGCATAGCTCTGGGCACAGGCCCTCTGCAACAAGCCCACCAGAAACCCCTGGGAGCAGCCAGGCCAGGACAGAGCGCAGGATGCTGCCCACTGGAGGAACCTGTAAGAGCTGGCTTGGCTAGGGGCCAGGCAGGGCCGGGTGCGGGGTGACGTTGGCAGAGCCTGCTATTTCCTGCCCATCCCCCAAGGTCCCACGAGGCAGGGGTAGATCTCTGCTGTGTCGGGCACTCAGGGCTTGAACCCCTGGCACCTGGCCCTAGCCACCCGCAGCAGCAGGAGGTGCTGAGATTTCTGTGCCCAGAATCACATGGCAGGGGACATCCCTGCTGAGTCATGGACCCTCCCCACCCAGGGCAGCAGTGTCAGCCGTGGGCGGCTCACGGGGCAGGGCTCACCTGGCAGTCTCCCGTCTCGGCATCACACTCGGCCGAGTGCCCGCTGCAGTCGCAGAGCTCGCAGGTACCCAGGTAGAGGCCGCTGGTGGTGCGAGCATAGCCCACGTCGCAGTCCTTGTGGGAGAGAACAGGGCCAGTGGGTTCCTAAATCCACCCTCCCCCGGCGCCACGCAGGGCTGGGACCCTCCCCCGGCGCCACGCAGGGCTGGGACCCTCCCCCGGCGCCACGCAGGGCTGGGACCCTCCCTCGGCGCCACGTAGGGCTGGGACCTCCCCCGGCGCCACGCAGGGCTGGGACCTCCCCCGGCGCCACGCAGGGCTGGGACCCTCCCCCGGCGCCACGCAGGGCTGGGACCTCCCCCGGCGCCACGCAGGGCTGGGACCCTCCCCCGGCGCCACGCAGGGCTGGGACCCTCCCTCGGCGCCACGCAGGGCTGGGACCCTCCCCCGGTGCCACGCAGGGCTGGGACCCTCCCCCGGCGCCACGCAGGGCTGGGACCTCCCCTGGCACCACGCAGGGCTGGGACCTCCCCCGGCGCCACGCAGGGCTGGGACCCTCCCTCGGCGCCACGCAGGGCTGGGACCCTCCCTCGGCGCCACGCAGGGCTGGGACCCTCCCTCAGAACCACGCAGGGCTGGGACCTCCCCCGGCACCACGCAGGACTGGGACCTCCCCCGGCGCCACGCAGGGCTGGGACCTCCCCCGGCGCCACGCAGGGCTGGGACCTCCCCCGGCGCCACGCAGGGCTGGGACCCTCCCCCGGCGCCACGCAGGGCTGGGACCCTCCCCCGGCGCCACGCAGGACTGGGACCCCCCCCCGGCGCCACGCAGGACTGGGACCTCCCCTGGCACCACGCAGGGCTGGGACCTCCCCCGGCGCCACGCAGGGCTGGGACCCTCCCTCGGCGCCACGCAGGGCTGGGACCCTCCCTCGGCGCCACGCAGGGCTGGGACCCTCCCCCAGAACCACGCAGGGCTGGGACCTCCCCCGGCGCCACGCAGGGCTGGGACCCTCCCCCGGCGCCACGCAGGGCTGGGACCCTCCCTCGGCGCCACGCAGGGCTGGGACCCTCCCCCAGAACCACGCAGGGCTGGGACCTCCCCCGGCACCACGCAGGACTGGGACCTCCCCCGGCGCCACGCAGGGCTGGGACCTCCCCCGGCGCCACGCAGGGCTGGGACCCTCCCCCGGCGCCACGCAGGGCTGAGACCCTCCCCCGGCGCCACGCAGGGCTGGGACCCTCCCCCGGCACCACGCAGGGCTGGGACCCTCCCTCGGCGCCACGCAGGGCTGGGACCTCCCCCGGCGCCACGCAGGGCTGGGACCCTCCCCCGGCGCCACGCAGGGCTGGGACCTCCCCCGGCACCACGCAGGACTGGGACCCTCCCCCGGCGCCACGCAGGACTGGGACCCTCCCCCAGAACCACGCAGGGCTGGGACCCTCCCCCAGAACCACGCAGGGCTGGGACCTCCCCCGGCGCCACGCAGGGCTGGGACCCTCCCCCGGCGCCACGCAGGGCTGGGACCCTCCCTCGGCGCCACGCAGGGCTGGGACCCTCCCCCAGAACCACGCAGGGCTGGGACCTCCCCCGGCACCACGCAGGACTGGGACCTCCCCCGGCACCACGCAGGGCTGGGACCCTCCCTCGGCGCCACGCAGGGCTGGGACCCTCCCCCGGCGCCACGCAGGACTGGGACCTCCCCCGGCGCCACGAAGGGCTGGGACCCTCCCCCAGAACCACGCAGGGCTGGGACCCTCCCCCGGCGCCACGAAGGGCTGGGACCCTCCCTCGGCGCCACGCAGGGCTGGGACCCTCCCCCGGCGCCACGAAGGCTGGGACCTCCCCCGGCGCCACGCAGGGCTGGGACCCTCCCCCAGAACCACGCAGGGCTGGGACCTCCCCCGGCGCCACGCAGGGCTGGGACCCTCCCCCGGCGCCACGCAGGGCTGGGACCCTCCCCCGGTGCCACGCAGGGCTGGGACCCTCCCTCGGCGCCACGCAGGGCTGGGACCTCCCCCGGCGCCACGCAGGGCTGGGACCCTCCCCCAGAACCACGCAGGGCTGGGACCTCCCCCGGCGCCACGCAGGGCTGGGACCCTCCCTCGGCACCACGCAGGGCTGGGACCTCCCCCGGCGCCACGCAGGGCTGGGACCCTCCCCCGGCGCCACGCAGGGCTGGGACCCTCCCCCGGCACCACGCAGGGGTGGGACCTTCCCCCGGCGCCACGCAGGGCTGGGACCTCCCTCGGCGCCACGCAGGGCTGGGACCCTCCCCCGGCGCCACGCAGGGGTGGGACCCTCCCCCGGCGCCACGCAGGGCTGGGACCCTCCCCCGGCGCCACGCAGGGCTGGGACCCTCCCCCCGCGCCACGAAGGCTGGGACCTTCCCTCGGCGCCACGAAGGCTGGGACCATCCCTCAGCGCCACGCAGGGCTGGGACCTTCCCTCGGCGCCACGCAGGGCTGGGACCCTCCCCCGGCGCCACGCAGGGCTGGGACCCTCCCTCGGCGCCACGCAGGGCTGGGACCCTTCCCCGGCGCCACGCAGGGCTGGGACCCTCCCCCGGCGCCACGCAGGGGTGGGACCCTCCCCCGGCGCCACGCAGGGCTGGGACCCTCCCCCGGCGCCATGCAGGGCTGGGACCCTCCCCCCGCGCCACGAAGGCTGGGACCTTCCCTCGGCGCCACGAAGGCTGGGACCATCCCTCGGCGCCACGAAGGCTGGGACCCTCCCCCCGCGCCACGAAGGCTGGGACCTTCCCTCGGCGCCACGAAGGCTGGGACCATCCCTCGGCGCCACGCAGGGCTGGGACCTTCCCTCGGCGCCACGCAGGGCTGGGACCCTCCCCCGGCGCCACGCAGGGCTGGGACCCTCCCCCGGCGCCACGCAGGGCTGGGACCCTCCCCCGGCGCCACGCAGGGCTGGGACCCTCCCTCGGCGCCACGCAGGGCTGGGACCTCCCCCGGCGCCACGCAGGGCTGGGACCCTCCCCCGGTGCCACGCAGGGCTGGGACCCTCCCTCGGCGCCACGCAGGGCTGGGACCCTCCCCCGGCGCCACGCAGGGCTGGGACCTCCCCCGGCGCCACGCAGGGCTGCGACCCTCCCCCGGCGCCAGGCAGGGCTGCGACCCTCCCCCGGCGCCAGGCAGGGCTGCGACCCTCCCCCGGTGCCAGACAGGGTATGCTGCCCCCAGACCGCTCCTCCAGCTCAGGCCACGGCCACCCTCCGGGTCTCCCAGGGAGTTTTGTCCTTTGGACTCTGTGCTCAGAATGGCTGGGAGGCTGCAGCTGTTCTTGCTGCAACACCGCCCTCCACCCGCCCCGCCCCCGGAGTCAACGCCGCACACAGCAGCGGTGAGGTCAGCCTGGCACAGGGCTCAGACTGATTTAGCCTGAGCCTATTGACCCCCTGGCTTTCTGGGTCCAAATGGACCACGCAGCTCTCATGCTGGCACGGGGCACGCTGCCCGGTTCCCAGGATATGGCTCAGACTCTACCCTGAGGTGACATAGAGCCTCCCCAACGCTGGGACCGCTCCCTGCCTCCCTGTACGCCGGTGCGGGCCCCGTTGCTGCCCAGCCCTGGCAGCGGCAGGACACCAGCCCCTCCAGCTGGAGGGAGGAGCAGTGGGCTTGCGCTCCACAGCTGCCATCTAGCACCAGGCAGTGTCATCTCTGGCCCCTGCTGCATGGCCCCCAATGCTGCGGAGAAGGCTGCCCCCCAGCCAGAGCTGCTGCCCTGTGCGCTGGGTGGGGCTCCTGCCTACTCCAGGGGCAGACTCACCTGGCAGGAAGGGCCACGATATCCAGGGGGACAGGTGCACTCCTCCACCTCCACCGCCTGCTCCAGGCCCGTGGCATGGGGCACAGCCACGTCCATGTGGATGTTGGAGAGCCTGGGAGACAAGAGGCCAGGAGGGAGCTCAGCGTCTGCAGAGAGACAGGCTTGGGCCAGGCTGCCTGGGCACAGCCAGGTCCCGGCCCTGGCCGAGGTCTCCCAAGGGTCACAGCCAGACTCCACAGGATCCCGGGTGAGGCAGCGAGATCAGTGAGGGTCACCCTCCATCCTGGAGCCTCTGTGCATGGGCAGTTGTGTCCCAGGCCCATCTGAGGGAGCCGAGGAGGGAGTCTCCCAAGCCTACCTGTCCCGGCAGAGGGGACGCACCTCTGCCTTTCAGAGGGGTACAGAGCAGCTTTAGAAGGCAGGTCCCTGGAGCAACCCATGCTGCAGGCGGAGGCAGCTACCATGGCTGAATTCAAAGCAGCCTCTCTCCTGCTGTCCCGTCGCACTGCCCTCTGGCACGCTGGGTCCAGGAACAGCCTCCAACCCCCAGATCAGCTGGGCTCCACGCCACTGCCAAGAAGGGCCTCCCCCGGGGCTCTGCCAGGGTCAAGGGCAGGATGGCGTCAGGGAGCAAGAAGGGGGGGAGCCCAAAACTTGCAGCCTCTGGCTCCCCAGCAGGGAGCTACACAGGCACTGAGAGAGGCAGGCGAGTTTGCGCTCTGGTGCGGCGGGCGTGTCTGTGAGGCTGGGGTGGGGGTGCGGTGTGTGGTGTGAGCACACTTGAGTTTGTGGCACGCCCATGTGCACGGGTGTGGTGCACGGGTGGTGTGGGTGGTGCGTGCGTGCGTGCAGTGTGTGTGATGCAGAGGTGTGGGCTGGGGAGCAGTCGTAGCTGGCACCGTCTCTCAGCCCTGCAGACTGGCCCCTTCCCCAAAGAACAGGCACAGCTGGGACACCAGCAAGGACAGCTTCTCCTCTGCTCCGAGCCGCCTGCTGCCCCTTGCCAGGCTGGAGCCCGAAGCCAGGGCCGGGCCCCGGCGCCCACGTTACCTGCTCTCTGCTGGCCTGTCCATGTACGATGCCCGGATCATGAAGAGGTCGATATCGGCCAGCGCCATCAACAGGTGCTCCCTCGTGGCATCCTGCCCGTCAGCCCGGCGCCAGGCTCGCTAGGGAGGGCAGAGCAAGCGCCGGGGTGACCGACCGTCTTGCCACCCAAAGTGCCACCCGGGCGAGCCCCGCTCCCCGCACACAGGCCACCGCAGGCTGGAGCTCGGGGCGCGCTAGCCGTCGCTGCCAGCAGCGGAGCAGGGGATTCTGGGTACTTTACGGCGTGGCATGTCCCCAAGCAGCAGCCACACGCGCCCCCACCCGCAGGGGCCATGGGCCAGTCAGTGGGCAGAGGTCACTGGGGAGTGAGGGCAGGGCGCCCCGGCAGGCACCGTGGGTTAGCCCTGGGCTCCTGGACACTGGGAGACTCAGGAGCTGGTGGGCAAGGGGGTCCCATCCCACTCCCTGGGGGCGGAGCTCCCGCAGGGGGTGCTCTGCGGGGCCGGCTGCGCTCTCACCTCTCGGAAGGGGACAGTGAGGCGGGCGGGGGCCCCCAGCTGGGGGCCAGCCTCGGTGAAGTGCTGCAGGAAGATGCCGTTGCCACGCAGAAGCACGTCGGGCTGGCCGGGCAGGGGGTGGGCGCCGGGTGCCGCGCTGTGCGTGACCGTGTAGTGCAGCTCCCCGCCGTACGAGGTCACCTGCGCGGGGACAGCGCCACTCAGCCAGACTGACGGACGTGGCCTGGCCCCGCCCACTGCCTCCCTTCTCCCGTCGCCTAGCCCCGCCCACACCTCCGTCGCCCCGCCTTTCAGCCCCGCCCACAGCCACCCCCACCCACCACCCAGCCCCCAGCCAGAGCCTCCCCTGCCCTGCCCAACGCCCACAGCCTCCCCGACCCACCGCCCTGCCATGCCCGGAGCCACCCCCACCCCACAGCCTGGCCCCGCCCACAGCCGCCCCCGCCCAAACAGCCTCCCCCACCCCCAGCCCCCTCAGCCTCCCCGTCCCACCATCCGGCCCTGCCCCCACCCTCCTCCATCCCACTGCCCTACCCTGCCCAAAGCCTCCCCAGTCCCGCCATCTGGCCCCAAGCATAGCCTCCCCCACTCCATCCCTTTGCTCACCCCCCGAAGCACCCGCCCTCCCCCTGCCCCCACCCTTCCCCAGCACCACGGGGCACCGGGGCCTGGCAATGCTGCCAGCCCAGCCTGCCATGAGGGTGGCCGCGTCAGCTATGGGCACCGTGGAATGGAGGGGGGCACCTTGTCTCCCTTGAAGCGCTCGGGCAGCACCCAGTAGTAGACATCGCGAGGCAGGGAGTGGAAGGCGGAAAAGGCCAACTCGGTATGGCTCGGGAACCGGATGCCCTCGCTGACCGTGCGGGTATTGGCCAGGTTGGCCAGGCTGAAGTGCTCCTGTTCACCGTCCGTGGCCCGCACCTACAACACAAACACTGTTAGCTGGCGCCCCGACGCCGCGAGCAGGACACCTGGGTTCTCCTGCGCCTCACTGCCCTTTTGGGGGTTCCATCTCTGCCATGGGGTGAGCACACTGATCTGCATCAAGGATGCGGGGGGCAGGCCAGTGACCGGCTCTGCCCATTGGCAGCGCTTGACACGGGCGAATCTATGGGCCCCGGTGAAGGTTAGCTGATGGGGCCGTGCCCCTGCCCGGTGGGGCTCTCTGCCTGGGGAGACACTGCCTACGGGCAGTACCTGCCTGGTATGGCTCTCTGGGTGGGGAGGCGCTGCCCGCAGCGGGTACCTGCCCGGTGGAGCTCTCTGGGTCAGGAGGTGCTTACTGACAGCGGTACCTGCCCGCTGGGGCTCTCTGGGTGGGGAGGTGTCCTGTGTTCCTGTCTGTGTTCCTTCTGTTTTCCCGGCGGGCTGAGAGTCACGGCTGGACCCTCTGGCTTCCCCAGGACCCCACCTGTGTGGACTCACTGTGGGAAGTGCACGATGGGGCAGAGGATGCTGAATGCTCCGAAGTCAGACCCAGGAAGGTGGAAGCTGTGGAAGCTTCTTGCCCTGCAGACAGGCTGCTCCCAGATAGGAGGCTCCCCCAGAGTCCTGACTGGCTTCGTATGGAGTAGTTCCAGAGCATCGCCCAGGGACTCCGGGACAGGGGGTCTCTGGGGGGGGGGGCGCTGCCTGCGAGCGGTACCTGCCCTGAGGGGGTCTCTGGGGGGGGGAGGCGCTGCCTGCGGGCGGTACCTGCCCTGAGAGACTCTCTGGGGGCGGGGGGGCGCTGCCTGCGGGCGGTACCTGCCCTGAGGGGGTCTCTGGGGGGGGGGAGGCGCTGCCTGCGAGCGGTACCTGCCCTGAGGGGGTCTCTGGGGGGGGAGGCGCTGCCTGCGAGCGGTACCTGCCCTGAGGGGGTCTCTGGGGGGGGGGGCGCTGCCTGCGGGCGGTACCTGCCCTGAGGGGGTCTCTGGGGGGGGGAGGCACTGCCTGCGGGCGGTACCTGCCCTGAGGGGGTCTCTGGGGGGGGGGGGGCGCTGCCTGCGGGCGGTACCTGCCCTGAGGGGGTCTCTGGGGGGGGGGAGGCGCTGCCTGCGAGCGGTACCTGCCCTGAGGGGGTCTCTGGGGGGGGGCGCTGCCTGCGGGCGGTACCTGCCCTGAGAGGGTCTCTGGGGGCGGGGGGGGCGCTGCCTGCGGGCGGTACCTGCCCTGAGGGGGTCTCTGGGGGGAGGCCCTGCCTGCGGGCGGTACCTGCCCTGAGGGGGTCTCTGGGGGGGGGGGGCGCTGCCTGCGGGCGGTACCTGCCCTGAGGGGGTCTCTGGGGGGAGGCCCTGCCTGCGGGCGGTACCTGCCCTGAGGGGGTCTCTGGGGGGGGAGGCGCTGCCTGCGAGCGGTACCTGCCCTGAGGGGGTCTCTGGGGGGGGGGGGGCGCTGCCTGCAGGCGGTACCTGCCCTGAGGGGGTCTCTGGGGGGGAGGCGCTGCCTGCGGGCGGTACCTGCCCTGAGGGGGTCTCTGGGGGGGGAGGCGCTGCCTGCGAGCGGTACCTGCCCTGAGGGGGTCTCTGGGGGGGAGGCGCTGCCTGCGGGCGGTACCTGCCCTGAGGGGGTCTCTGGGGGGAGGCCATGCTGCGGGCGGTACCTGCCCTGAGGGGGTCTCTGGGGGGGGGGAGGTGCTGCCTGCGGGCGGTACCTGCCCTGAGGGGGTCTCTGGGGGGAGGCCCTGCCTGCGGGCGGTACCTGCCCTGAGGGGGTCTCTGGGGGGGAGGCGCTGCCTGCGGGCGGTACCTGCCCTGAGGGGGTCTCTGGGGGGAGGCCCTGCTGCGGGCGGTACCTGCCCTGAGGGGGTCTCTGGGGGGAGGCCCTGCTGCGGGCGGTACCTGCTCTCTATTCCAGGAGGAGCTGGCGCACTGCCGGGACACCCCCATGCAGAAGCACTTCAGGCAGCCGTCGGGGTTCTGGTCGCTCAGGTAGAAGGCTCCAGGTGTGCACTCGTTGCAGAGACGTCCCACCACATTGGGCTGCAGAAGAGACGGAGGTTTGGCACCGAGAGATGCGGGCAGGCTGGGCACGTAGCAGGGCTGCTCCCACTGCACCCCCACCCACACTGCCCCAGCCTGGCAGGGCCCAGGGGCTCCTGCGTGCTCCGGGGCACTGGCCTGGCTCCAATACAGCCCATCCTCCAGGGATCCGACCGATCTCGTGTTGGCCTGGGCCTCTGGCAAGGGGCCCCCACTGCTCTCAGGTGGGCACAGCACCCACAAGTCCTGGCGCCGAATGCCAAGGGCCCTAGGGAGCGCTGTGTCTGTCTGGGAACCCTGGATCATGGAGGAAGGGGCATGCTAGTGGCACTAGCCTGTGCCGCTCCAGGCCGCAGGCTGCAGGGCACAGACGAAGCGGTTGAAAGCGAGCTGCAGAGATGGCAGAGCTGGCCACCGTCTGCCAGGCAGCTGTCCAGCACAATGGCTGGGGAGGGTCATTGTACTCGGGCTGGGCCACAGCCTCCGAGCGGGCACTGGGGGTCCCCTCCTCTCCCTCCCTGACTCCAGGGAACAGATACACCCCTGCAGCACCCCCAGAACGGATGAAGCTCCTGGCATGGAGCCAGCAGAGGGCACACAGGAGTGGCCGGGGCCAGGCCCTGAGCCCTACGGGAGGGCGTGGTGCAGGAGCCCTGGGGGCTCCGAATGCAGCTGTCTGCCCCAAACCTCTCAGCGCGTCCCCCAGCCCCCAGGCAGGCCCTGCCCGACAGCCCAGAAGGCAGGACCCAAGTACTCGTTTCTGCTTTTCGCTTTTGCTGTTCAAATCCCTGTCGCCACCTTGTGCTCCCCAGGCCAGCGGGGTTGCATTGCACTGCAAAGCATCGCACTGCACCACATTGCGCCGGGCCACACAGCACTGCACCGCACAGCACCGTGCTGTGCCACAACGAACCACGCAGCGCTGGGCCACACTGCACCGCACCGCACAGCATCATGCTGTGCCACACCGCACCATGCAGCGCTGGGCCACGCTGCACCGCACCGCACAGCACTGCGCTGGGCCACACTGCACCATGCAGTGCTGGGCCACACCGCACCACGCAGCGCTGGGCCGCACTGCACCGCACTGCACAGCACCGCGCTAGGCCACACTGCACCATGCAGCACTGGGCCACACTGCACCGCACTGCACAGCACCACGCTGTGCCACACTGCACCATGCAGCGCTGGGCCACACTGCTCCGCACCGCACAGCACCGTGATGTGCCACACCACACCACGCAGCGCTGGGCCACACTGCACCGCACAGCACCGCGCTGGGCCACACTGCACCGCACCGTGCTACGCCACACTGCACCGCACCGCGCTGTGCCACACCGAACCACGCAGCGCTGGGCTACACTACACTGCACAGCACTGCGCTGTGCCACACTGCACCATACCACGCAGCACCGCGCTAGGCCACACCGCACCACGTAGCACTGGGCCGCACTGCACATCACTGCGCTGGACCACACTGCACCGCACCACGCAGCACCGCGCTAGGCCACACCGCACCACGCAGCGCTGGGCCACACTTCACCGCACCGCGCAGCACTGCACTGTGCCACACCGCACCACGCAGCGCTGGGCCACACTGCACCGCATGGCACAGCACCGCACTGCGCCACACCGCACCACGCAGCGCTACGCCACACTGCACCGCACCGCGCTGTGCCACACCGAACCACGCAGCGCTGGGCTACACTACACTGCACAGCACTGCGCTGTGCCACACTGCACCATACCGCGCAGCACCGCGCTAGGCCACACCGCACCACGTAGCGCTGGGCCGCACTGCACAGCACTGGGCCACACTGCACCGCACCACGCAGCACCGCGCTAGGCCACACCGCACCACGCAGCGCTGGGCCACACTGCACCGCACCGCGCTGTGCCACACCGAACCACGCAGCGCTGGGCCACACTACACTGCACAGCACTGCGCTGTGCCACACTGCACCATACCGCGCAGCACCGCGCTAGGCCACACCACACCACGTAGCGCTGGGCCGCACTGCACGGCACAGCACCGCACTGTACCACACCGCACCACGTAGCGCTGGGCCAGACTGCACCGCACCGTGCAGCACTGCACTGTGCCACACCGCACCACGCAGCGCTGGGCCACACTACACTGCACAGCACTGCGCTGTGCCACACTGCACCATACCGCGCAGCACCGCGCTAGGCCACACCGCACCACGTAGCGCTGGGCCGCACTGCACAGCACTGCGCTGGGCCACACTGCACCGCACCACGCAGCATCTCGCTAGGCCACACCGCACCACGCAGCGCTGGGCCACACTGCACCGCACCACGCAGCACCGCGCTAGGCCACACCGCACCACGCAGCGCTGGGCCACACTGCACCGCACCGCGCTGTGCCACACCGAACCACGCAGCGCTGGGCCACACTACACTGCACAGCACTGCGCTGTGCCACACTGCACCATACCGCGCAGCACCGCGCTAGGCCACACCACACCACGTAGCGCTGGGCCGCACTGCACGGCACAGCACCGCACTGTACCACACCGCACCACGTAGCGCTGGGCCAGACTGCACCGCACCGTGCAGCACTGCACTGTGCCACACCGCACCACGCAGCGCTGGGCCACACTACACTGCACAGCACTGCGCTGTGCCACACTGCACCATACCGCGCAGCACCGCGCTAGGCCACACCGCACCACGTAGCGCTGGGCCGCACTGCACAGCACTGCGCTGGGCCACACTGCACCGCACCACGCAGCATCTCGCTAGGCCACACCGCACCACGCAGCGCTGGGCCACACTGCACCGCACCACGCAGCACCGCGCTAGGCCACACCGCACCACGTAGCGCTGGGCCACACTGCACCGCACAGCACCACGCTGTGCCACACTGAACCACGAAGCGCTACGCCACACTGCACCGCACCGCGCTGTGCCACACCGAACCACGCAGCGCTGGGCTACACTACACTGCACAGCACTGCGCTGTGCCACACTGCACCATACCGCGCAGCACCGCGCTAGGCCACTCCGCACCACGTAGCGCTGGGCCGCACTGCACAGCACTGCGCTGGGCCACACTGCACCGCACCACGCAGCACCTCGCTAGGCCACACCGCAACACGCAGCGCTGGGCCACACTGCACCGCACCACGCAGCACCGCGCTAGGCCACACCGCACCACGCAGCGCTGGGCCACACTGCACCGCACAGCACCACGCTGTGCCACACTGAACCACGCAGCGCTACGCCACACTGCACCGCACCGCGCTGTGCCACACCGAACCACGCAGCGCTGGGCTACACTACACTGCACAGCACTGCGCTGTGCCACACTGCACCATACCGCGCAGCACCGCGCTAGGCCACACCGCACCACGTAGCGCTGGGCCGCACTGCACAGCACTGCGCTGGGCCACACTGCACCGCACCACGCAGCACCTCGCTAGGCCACACCGCACCACGCAGCGCTGGGCCACACTGCACCGCACCACGCAGCACCGCGCTAGGCCACACCGCACCACGTAGCCCTGGGCCACACTGCACCGCACAGCACCACGCTGTGCCACACTGAACCACGCAGCGCTACGCCACACTGCACCGCACCGCGCTGTGCCACACCGAACCACGCAGCGCTGGGCTACACTACACTGCACAGCACTGCGCTGTGCCACACTGCACCATACCGCGCAGCACCGCGCTAGGCCACTCCGCACCACGTAGCGCTGGGCCGCACTGCACAGCACTGCGCTGGGCCACACTGCACCGCACCACGCAGCACCTCGCTAGGCCACACCGCAACACGCAGCGCTGGGCCACACTGCACCGCACCACGCAGCACCGCGCTAGGCCACACCGCACCACGTAGCGCTGGGCCACACTGCACCGCACAGCACCACGCTGTGCCACACTGAACCACGCAGCGCTACGCCACACTGCACCGCACCGCGCTGTGCCACACCGAACCACGCAGCGCTGGGCTACACTACACTGCACAGCACTGCGCTGTGCCACACTGCACCATACCGCGCAGCACCGCGCTAGGCCACACTGCACCACGTAGCGCTGGGCCGCACTGCACAGCACTGCGCTGGGCCACACTGCACCGCACCACGCAGCACCTCGCTAGGCCACACCGCACCATGCAGCGCTGGGCCACACTGCACCGCACCACGCAGCACCGCGCTAGGCCACACCGCACCACGTAGTGCTGGGCCACACTGCACCGCACAGCACCACGCTGTGCCACACCGAACCACGCAGCACTGGGCCACACTGCACCGCACTGCACAGCACCTTGCTAGGCCACACCGCACCACGCAGCGCTGCGCCACACTGGACCGCACCACACCGCACAACACCAAACCACACAGCCCCATATTGCACTGTACCACACCGCACCATATTAAATTGTACCATGCAACGTCACACCTCACCACACCGTACTTCACTGCACCAGACCATAGAGTATCACACTGTACTGCACCGTATCGCACCACACAGCACGGCATCACACTACACTGCACTGCAACACACCGCACACCATCAAACTGCATAGCCCTGTACTGCATTGTACCACACTGCACTGTACCATACTAAACCATATTGCACCACGCCACACCACCCGTACTGCACTGCACCAGACCATCGAGTATCACACTGTACCATGCCGCACTGCACCGCAAGGCGCCGTGCAGCACCACACCACACAGCACCGCACCGCACCGTACCTACCTTACAGCGGCAGGAGCCTCCTGTGGAGTCACTGCTCCCCCGCTTGTCACACTTCATGAACTCCTGGGCTGGGGAAGCAGAGGGGTTTGCAGCCAGTCAGACACTCACCCAACCTCCAACCCACTCGTCTCCCGCTACCACGCCCTGGGGCAGCCCTGGCTGCTTGGCACTGGCTGGTCTCTGTGCAGCCAGGGGCACCGGAGCGGGATGGGGCCACGGCACTGTTCAGCAGCTGCAGTGCCCATCGCACCCTGGGGTGTTCTGGGTCCAGATAAGATCATGAGGGGATGCAGTGAGGGGGCTGGGCGTCACCAGCAGGGCTCCCTCAGGGGTCACAGTGATTCTGTCCTGCCCCACTGATGGCTCCCAAACACAAGGCTCAAGGCTATGGCGTAGGGGTCTCGGTACGCATGGCTCAGGAGCCAGGCATGGCAGAGCCCAGTTTGGGGGCTCCCCCAAGGGCAACGTGATGTTTGCAGAGGCCCTGCTCAGAGAAAAGATCCAGACTGTCGATCTCCTCATTGAGGGGCTGGGCACGACCCTAGGGATGGCCCAGCAGAGCCCACAGCACCCCCAGGAAGGCTCCAGGCACAGCCCCTGCCTGAGGCGAGGGACGAGGCTGAGGTCTCTCTCCCGGGATGCCAATGAGCAGAGCAGGGAATGAGACCAGCGCAGTGCCAAGGTCCAGGGGCACTTACTGGCAGAGGACACATGGGGGTACTCACCGGTTGTCACACACCTCCCGCCCGGCTGCATGGGGTTCCCTTCGTAGCCACGGGCACAGCTACAGGGGAATTGAGAGAGATGCCGGGTCAGACAGGCCCGCCTGGAGCAAGGCCATGGATGTCCCCTCTATAGGGCAGGTTCCCTGACCCCCGACTTCCCAGAGGGCACCCATCCATCTCCCACTGTGGGAGAGCTCTCAGAGTGTCCTGTTCCCCATGGGCTCCCCCGGTCCATGCCAACCCCTGCCCTTCTCCCTCCTAGCCAGTGCCATCCCTGCTGCCCATCCCCCCGCACACCAGGCCCAGCAGGCCCCCTCAGCTTACCCCTCCCCGCAACCTTCCCCATCTAGGAGAATGCCCCAGTGCCCTGGGCTAACATCCTCCCTGCTCCCCCAGTGCCTCAGGGACCCACCTCTCACAGCGCCGCCCCGTGTACCCCGGGGCACAGTCGTCGCATGTGGCCTGGCCGTCTGTGTCCAGGAAGCACGTGTTGGAGAACCTGCAGGCAGCAAAGCGGAGACAGTTAGCGCCTTGCGTGCCCCCGGAGAGCATGGAGCCAGGCACAGAGCAGCCCAGCAATGGGGCACCCATGCCCTGCAAGCCACGGGGTGGTGCGCTCCCAGCACTCACCTGCGCGCGGAGTCAGTGTAGGGGCAGGGGCAGGCCCGGCAGGCCGTGGCGTTGCCTCTGGTGGCATCTCCGAAGAAGCCAGGTTTGCACTTGTTACACTGAGGCCCCTCTGTGTTGTGCTGGCAGTTCTGGGGGAGGGAGGAGGTGGGTCGTTGAGGCTCCAGGAAGCTGCAAGGGGCACGGTGCCCGCGGCAGGCAATGCCACCCGCACTGTGCAGCACCACACCCTGAACAAGGGAGCACAGGCCCGCTCCCCACAGTGACTCCCCTCTGCGCTCAGATGCCCCAGCATGCACTGGACTGGGCATGTCATGGGTGGCGCTGACCATCCACGGTCTACCTGGCATTGCCCCGGGAATAGGTCCGGCCAGCACATGCCCTAGAGGAGACAGCCCAGGAGTGGGCGATGCACAGAGTCCCGCTCCATCCCGCTTGGCATCTGCCCCTCCCCTCCCGTCACTAGGGGAGGCCAGGTTGTAGCCAGGCAGTAGCCAGGCCCTGTTCCTTACCAGACAGTAGCCGAAGACCCGGTCACAGGAGCTGGAGTGCCCATGGCAGTTGCAGCCGGAGCAGGTGCCGAGGTAGGGGCCCTCGGGTACCCGCTCAAAGCGGGCATCGCACCTCTCGCAGGACAGGCCCAGGTAGCCGATGGGGCACCTGGAAGGAAGCAGGAGGAGCTGGCCACAGGGAGTGGGACAGTCCCAGGCTACGGAAAACCCAGGGCTCAGCTGACGTTCCCCTTGGAGATCCGGCAGGCCCAGGGTGCTGCATCCCACCCTGGTTCCATCAGGGATGGAGCCTGAGCCAGGACAGAGCACAGTGGGCGATGGCGGCAACAGACGGGTCTCCACATTGGGGTGGGGGGCAGCCAGAGTGGTCCCCTCCCCACTCACTAGGGGCTGGGGAGAGCAGGCTGGTCCTTGGGGTGAACAGAGGGCTCCCCTGCTAGAAAGACAGCTGTAGCCTGCTCCCTGCAGCTCCAGCGGGGCCCAAGGATCATGCCCTGGGGCAGTTGCCCTTCCTTAGTTCGGGACTGGGATGCTCCAGAGCTGAGGGTCCAGCACAGTCCCCAGTGCTTCCCCACAGCACCCTCCTGCTTCCCCGCAGCGCCCTCCTGCTTCCCCGCAGCGCCCTCCTGCTTTTTCGCAGCACTCTTCCCGATTTAGTTGGGGTTGGTCTTGCTTTGAGCAGGGGGTTGAACTAGATGACCTCCTGGGGTCCCTTCCAACCCTGATATTCTATGATTCTGTGATTCCCTGCAGGGCCCTCCTGCTTACTCGTTGAGCCATGGCACACAAGGGGGACCCATGACACATAGGGGGGACCCACAGCAGATGCTAGGGAACTGCATCAGGCCCTGGGGGACCCACAGCACGTACTGGGAAACCCCTGGCACACAGTGGGGACCCATGGCACGCAGGGCAGACCCAGATCAGGCACTGGGGGACCCGCATTAGGTACTGGGGGGACCTGCAGCATGCAGGGGGGACCCGTGTCAGTCACTGGGGGACCCATGGCACGCGGGGGGACCCATGGCAGGCACTGGGGGATCCACAGCACGCGGGGGAGCCCGCAGCACAGCAGCAGGGGCCCAGCCCTGTCACAAGGAAGCACGCCGAGTTTGGGCCCCAGCCTTGTTGCAGCAACGGTACATCCCGGCTACACAGTGCACGGAGGGAAGAGAGACACCAGCCAGCCCACGGCTCCTTGAGCCCAGAATGTTGGGGCCCTGAGCTTCCTAGGAAGCAGGAGACTCCCCCCACCCAAGCCGGGCAGTTTCCTGATGGCACCTGCACTCCTCGACGCCCTGCGCCATGCCCTGGCTAGTGAGCTCCATGGTGGTGGTGTCCATGGCGATGTCGCTCAGCCCTACGCTCGCCATCTTGTTGTCGTAGACCGTCTGCACCAGGATGCTCTCCAGGTTCTGCAGGGCCAGGAGCAGCGTCTCTCGGCTCACCGGGGCACCTGACTCGTGCTGCCAGTTCTCCTGGGAAAGGCCCAGGGGAGGGACAATGTCGCATTCGCCCCCCGAGTGCATGCCGGGAACGCAGGGCAATATGGACCAGGGGAGGGGCATCCCAGCACTGCACTCAGAGGATCAGGCACACAGCAGCTCCAGATGCCCCTTCATGGCTCTGACAACCACACTGGATGTGACCTACCATGTCCGCATACCTCTTCCCCAGTGACTGGAGAGCAAGGGAATCCCCTGGCATGTGTTCCTGGAAATAAGGGGCCAGGAAGGAGCTGGTGGAGAAAGCCAAAGCAAACTTTGTTTCTCCTGAGGGCATCATGCCCAGTGCGGGACAGCCTAGCTAAGGAGCTCAGGACAAGTGGCGGGTCTCAGCATCCCGTCTCCTTCACCCCAGCTTCCCGCTGCCTTTGCCTGCCCTGGAGCTGCCAACAGGTGTCCAAGGGGCAGTTGGTGAGCCACAGAACGAGCCTCGGTCGCCCAGCCAGGCCTGCCTCCCGCTGCTGCAAGGGGCCAGCCAGGCATGGCAGGGTCAGCCGGCGTGAGCAGCAGAACAGCACCCACCGCACGGTGCGAGAGCCCTACTGGAAGCCAAGTGAGTGGGCTGAACGCCACCCCAACACATGGTCATCGGCTCGGGCAGCTGAGAGAGCATGCTGCCAGGGACGGAGGCCCCCAGCCCTCCCTGGGCACGTGGGGCCAGCTGCCTCTCCAGCAGACCCACCTCTGTGAAATGAATCTGGAGCTGGTTGATGACCGATGGCTGGGTGGGCACCTGCACCCGGTAGATGAGCTTCTGCCCATTCCCCACAATCACCACGCTGGACTTCTGCACAGGCTCCGACTGGCCGCGCGCTAATCCATAGCGCACCTGGAAGCTGAGGTACCCGCCGTAGGAGTCCACCTGCAACCAGCGACAGAGCTCAGGTCAGCGTGCAGTCGGGAGCTGGCAGCCCCAGGGGAGTCCTGCAAGCCCTGCAAAGAACCCAGAGATGGTCCCTCCACCTGCCAGCCCCTCCCTCGCCCTCCACAGGGCCTCAGGCCGTCATGGCGCCCCTCGTGTGTAGCCAGCCAGCAGGGGGCGCTCCTGGGGCGTGGGCAGGGTAGAGCCAGAGCCCTCGCCCCTGTTCTAAGCCCACGTGAGGCTGCTGCTGGCTGCGTGTCTGGAAGGGCCCCTCTCTTCTCCAGCACCAGCCAGGCCGCAAGGCCACCAGGCCCCTGGGGACGCGGCACTGGGCTGCCCCGCACAGTGGCACCGTTCCTGCCCCAGAGTCCCCCAGCAGAGCAGGCACTTCCCTGTGCCCTAGACGGAGCCAGCGGAGGGATGGGCTACTCCACTTGCCACCTCCCCTCCCAGGCTGCTGTCCCCTCCCCACCCAAGGGTCTGCCCCGTCCCGGCCCTTCACCTTGTTGCCCAGGAACTGGCTAGGCAATGTCCAGAAGGAGTTCTGTGCCAGAAACCTCCTGGACAGGTCCACGAGCTGGAACTCCTGCAGGGCGGGGTCGATCTGGAGCTGCGTGGAGGAGAGGGGCAGCGTCCCCAGCTGCACTGGTGTCGTGACGTTCACCCCTGGCCAGAGGGGGAAAGGCTTAGCGCCCCTGCTCCCAGCACAGCGCTCACCCACACAGAAAGGGGCAGGGCTGCATGGGGAGACGGCAGCTGCGAGGGGCCCCGCAACGAGACCTGCTGCCCTCCCTCAAGCCCCCTGTGCCCCCAGAGCTGAGCTGTGGCTGATGAGACCCCTCTGGTCTGGCTGCCAGAGTGAGTCTGTGGAACAGCTCTGCATTTGTCCTTGGCCCATCACAAGGGCACCTGCTGCACAAGCCAGGAACCAGAGTGGGGCCTGATTGGCCAGGAGTCAGCTTAGAGGAAACTCTCCAGCCACAAGGGCCCTACCAACCCCTCCACCCCAGCCCTGTCTGCAGCCAGCCACTCTGGAGGCCATTCCACTAACTGCTAGTTAACCTGCTTTCCAAGCTGGGCAGCCAACCTAAGCCGCCCTTCCAAGGCCCACGCCAGCCCTCCCAGGCCAGTCTGTGCAGGAGCAGGGGGCCGCAGCCCTCAGCACCACGCCTGAGGCGAGGCCAACTCGGTGGGCCCACACCCCAGCAGGGGGCATTCCTCCCAGGGAGACGTGCTTCCCAGCTGGGAACCCACAGCCAGACTCTCGCCCTGGCAAAGCCACAGGGCAGTAACCATGGCCCAGAGAGCAAGGGGGCATGTTGCATGGCAGGGCCCGGCTAGTATTGGCAGCTGTATCGGCAGTTACCCTTCCCGGCCCCTCACCCTTGAAGTCCTCAGGCGTGTCAAAGCGCAGGCGGATCTGGTCCCGGTAGCGGCTGGTGCCTTGGCAAGCTGTGGTGATGCCAAAGCAGAAGCAGGCCAGGCATTTGGAGGTACCTTCAACATGGAAGTGTCCTTCGGGGCAGGGACCTGCCGGGAAACGAGGGAGACCACGATAGGCCCTGGCGCCCTGGGGGCACAGAGCGGACCTGGCTGCACGTCCCTGCTGGTGCCATAGCACCCCACGCGGGAATAGGGCGGGGCAGGCAGGTGCCATGGAAGCCATGGCGGGGGTGACGGAACCGTCACTGACCAGGAACCTCCGGCCCCACCTGGGAAATTTCTCACGCAGGTGAGCCCCAGACGCCAGTCGGCTCCCCATTCCCGCCCGTCCTGCTTCCCCATCCAGGCTCAACTCCCCCTTCCCCAGGGGCTGCGAGGCCACAGCTGGGGGGTCACAGACCAGCGAACCAAGCCCCCAGGCCCTGCGCTCACTGGCCAGGTCTCAGGCTGGCAGAGCTGGCAGGGAGGGCGGGTGTTGGGCCCCAGACTCACCACGCTGGGGCGTGAGGCTCAGCACACCGTCGGGGATCCCGAACACCATGCCCCGGGCATTGATGGCTTCACAGGTGTAGGCCCCCTGGTCGGCCTCCTTCACGTCCCGGATGGTCAGCATCCCGTGGCCGTTCTCGCTGCTTATGGACACTCTGGGGAGGGGAGGAAGGGCAGTGCCCACAAGTCCCAATGGAGGGAGCCCTGGCAAAAGGGTCCCATGTGCTGCAGAGCCCCTCACACCAACCTCCCACTGCATTTCCACTGCAATGCCCCTCTCCCACTGCAGAGCCCCCCACATGCTGCAGAGCCCCTCATGCCAACCCACCACTGCACCACCACTGCAAAGCCCCTCACACCAACCTCCCACTGCATTTCCACTGCAATGCTCCTCTCCCACTGCAGAGCCCCCCACATGCTGCAGAGCCCCTCATGCCAACCCACCACTGCACCACCACTGCAGAGCCCCTCACACCAATCCCCGCTGTGACTCCACTGCAGTGCAAGACACCACTGTGACTCCCCCACTGCAGAGCTCCTACTCGACTGCAGAACCCCCCATGAGCTGCAGAGCCCCTCCTCCACTGCAGAGCTCCCACACGCACTGCAGAGCCCCTCACGCCAAATACCACTGCACCTTCACTGCAACACCCCCTCCCACTGCAGAGCCCCTCATGCCAACCCCCACTGCACAGCCCCTCGCCCCAGAAGAGCCCCCCACATGCTGCAGAGCCCCTCATGCCAACCCCCACTGCACTTCCACTGCAGAGCCCCTCCCCCACTGCAGAGACCCTCACTTTAATCCCCACTGTGACTCCACTGCAACACCCCTCCCCCACTGCAGAGCCCCCTTCTGAAACCACATTCCCCGCTCCCTGGGGTGTCCTGGGCCATCCCAGCCTACCTCCTGTTGGCAGGGATGTGTCCCCAGTTGAGTCTCCAGGTGATGATGGGGGTGGGCACACCGACGGCCACACAGCGGAAGCGCACTGTCTGCCCGGGGATGGCCTGCACGGACTCCTCGGGGGGCGTGATGACTTGTGGCGGTGCTAGGGGGAGGAACCAGTGAGGCAGGTGGGCGTCCCCCACCCCGGGCCTAGGCTGCCCCACAGCAGCTCCAAGGGGAGGGCTCCCCCACCCCTCCTCGGAGGGCAGAGACCCCTCTGCCAAGGCAGCTGGCTGAGCCCACCCCTCACCCCCTGGGGGAAAGGCCCCACAGCCCACCCCATGCCCGCACTCACTGCAGCCGACCTCGTCGGAGCGGTCGGGGCAGTCGGCCTCCTCGTCACACTGGTAGCTGGCCGGGATGCAGGTGCGGCTGGACACACAGATGAACTGGTCGGGGCTGCAGGTGTCGCCGGGGCCCTTGGTGGCTGGGGGGCATGCGACGAGGGGGTTAGTGGGCATAAGCCTGCGAATGCTTGGCCACACTCCCCGGCCTGGCCAGCATCGCCCCCTGCCCAGCTGGCATGACCCCCCCGCCTGACCAGCATCGCCCCCTGCCCCCGCCTATCAGCGTCCCCCTCATCCCCCCAGCTCAGCCAGGGCCAGGCACATGCAAACCGCTGGCCAGCCCCCGCCGAGGACTATCCCAGTGCCAGCTGGGAAGAGGCGAGTCCAGTCGGCGCTGGGCCTGGGCCAGCACAGAGCTGAACCCGTGCCCAGCCCACAGGAAGCTGTTACGAGTCTCTGCCAGCCTGTGGCACCCATGGGCACCCTGCTCTCCTCTGCCATCCCACCGGCAGGGCAGCAGCTCGGGCTGACCCGGCTTCCGCTGGCATCGTGTGCGGGTGCAGGCAGCTCCTCTGGCCCGCTGCGGCTGCCTGGCCCCGGGACACAGCGCGCCGGCTGCGTGAGAGGCACCAAGGGACAGGCCGTGCTCTTCCCCACGCGGCATCCCCGCCTCGGCCCCAAGCCCCACCACAAAGAGCCCCCAGCCCCACGGGTCTCCGTGGAGTCACCGGACGGCTCCACGGCTCCGCCCTGGCCGGCCTCCTTCGCACCCTGGAGTCACAGCCACAGCCTGGGCCGTTTGCAGGGCACCAGGCAGCAGCCCGGAGCTGTCCTGGGTGCCCTGGGGCTTCAAGGAGCCAGGCTGGGGAGCTGGGCAGGGCCGGGGAAGGCAGGCTGGCTCTCGCCGGCACACTTACGGCAGCCCAGCTCATCGGAGCCGTCCACGCAGTCGTTGTCCCCGTCACAACGCCACAGCTTGAGCGCACAGTGCCCGTTCCGGCACCTGAACTCGTTGGGCTCGCACGGGCTAGCGGTGCCTGTCGGGCAGGGAGACCATCAGGGCACGGCCTGGGCCCGACTGCATCAGCGCTGCCCCTCCCCCCGCACCAGGTCACGGGAGAGACCCTCCCCCGCGCTGCCCCTCCCCCGCGCTGCCCGTCCCCCCACCCTCCCCCGCGCTGCCCCTCCCCCCGCACCGCGTCACGGGAGAGACCCTCCCCCGCGCTGCCCCTCCCCCCACGCTGCCCCTCCCCCCGCACCAGGTCACGGGAGAGACCCTCCCCCGCGCTGCCCCTCCCCCGCGCTGCCCGTCCCCCCCCCTTCCCAGCGCTGCCCCTCCCCCCGCACCGCGTCACGGGAGAGACCCTCCCCCGCGCTGCCCCTCCCCCCACGCTGCCCCTCCCCCCGCACCGCGTCACGGGAGAGACCCTCCCCCGCGCTGCCCCTCCCCCGCGCTGCCCGTCCCCCCACCCTCCCCCGCGCTGCCCCTCCCCCCACACCACGTCACGGGAGAGACCCTCCCCCGCGCTGCCCCTCCCCCCACGCTGCCCCTCCCCCCACACCAGGTCACGGGAGAGACCCTCCCCCGCGCTGCCCGTCCCCCCACCCTCCCCAGCGATGACCCTCCCCCCGCGCTGCCCCTCCCCCCGCACCGCGTCAGGGGAGAGACCCTCCCCCGCGCTGCCCCTCCCCCCACGCTGCCCCTCCCCCCGCACCGTGTCACGGGAGAGACCCTCCCCCGCGCTGCCCCTCCCCCCGCACTGCCCCTCCCCCCGCACCGCGTCACGGGAGAGACCCTCCCCCACGCTGCCCCTCCCCCCACACTGCCCCTCCCCCCGCACCGCGTCACAGGAGAGACCCTCCCCCACGCTACCCGTCCCCCCGCACTGCCCCTCCCCCCCCACCGCGTCACGGGAGAGACCCTCCCCAGCGCTGCCCATCCCCCCGCACCGCGTCACGGGAGAGACCCTCCCCCGCGCTGCCCCTCCCCCGCGCTGCCCATCCCCCCCGCACCGTGTCATGGGAAAGGCCCTCCCCAGCGCTGCCCATCCCCCCGCACCATGTCATGGGAGAGACCCTCCCCAGCGCTGCCCGTCCCCCCCCGCACCATGTCACGCGAGAGACCCTCCCCAGCGCTGCCCGGCTGCCCGCGCTGCCCATCCCCCCACACTGTGTCACGGGAGAGACCCTCCCCTGCGCTGCCCCTCCCCCCCCACCGCGTCACGGGAGAGACCCTCCCCCACGCTGCCCGTCCCCCCGCACTGCCCCTCCCCCCCGCACCGCGTCACGGGAGAGACCCTCCCCCGCGCTGCCCCTCCCCCCCCACCGCGTCACGGGAGAGACCCTCCCCAGCACTGCCCGTCCCCCCGCGCTGCCCCTCCCCCCGCACCGCGTCACGGGAGAGACCCTCCCCCGCGCTGCCCCTCCCCCTGCACTGCCCGTCCCCCCGCAGCGTGTCACGGGAGAGACCCTCCCCCACGCTGCCCCTCCCCCCGCACTGCCTCTCCCCCCACCCTCCCCAGCGCTGCCCGTCCCCCCGCGCTGCCCGTCCCCCCGCACCATGTCACGGGAGAGACCCTCCCCCGCGTTGCCCGTCCCCCCGCGCTGCCCGTGCTCCCCACCGCGTCACGGGAGAGACCCTCCCCCACGCTGCCCGTCCCCCCGCGCTGCCTGTCCCCCCGCACCGTGTCACGGGAGAGACCCTCCCCAGCGCTGCCCGTCCCCCCCGCACCATGTCACGGGAGAGACCCTCCCCCACGCTGCCCGTCCCCCCGCGCTGCCCGTCCCCCCCACACCGTGTCACGGGAGAGACCCTCCCCAGTGCTGCCCGTCCCCCCCGCACCATGTCACGGGAGAGACCCTCCCCAGCGCTGTTCCCGTCCCCCCGCACCGTGTCACGGGAGAGACCCTCCCCAGCGCTGCCCGTCCCCCCGCACCATGTCACGGGAGAGACCCTCCCCAGTGCTGCCCGTCCCCCTGCACCGTGTCACGCAAGAGATCCTCCCCAGCGCTGCCCGTCCCCCCACGCTGCCTGTCCCCCCGCACCGTGTCACGGGAGAGACCCTCCCCAGCGCTGTTCCCGTCCCCCCGCACCGTGTCACGGGAGAGACCCTCCCCCACGCTGCCCGTCCCCCCGCGCTGCCTGTCCCCCCGCACTGTGTCACGGAAGAGACCCTTCCCAGCGCTGCCCGTCCCCCCGCGCTGCCTGTCCCCCCGCACCGTGTCACGGGAGAGACCCTCCCCAGCGCTGCCCGTCCCCCCGCACCATGTCACAGGAGAGACCCTCCCCAGTGCTGCCCGTCCCCACGCACCGTGTCACGGGAGAGACCCTCCCCAGCGCTGTTCCCGTCCCCCCGCACCGTGTCACGGGAGAGACCCTCCCCAGCGCTGCCCGTCCCCACGCACCGTGTCACGCAAGAGATCCTCCCCAGCGCTGCCCGTCCCCCCACGCTGCCTGTCCCCCCGCACCGTGTCACGGGAGAGACCCTCCCCAGTGCTGCCCGTCCCCACGCACCGTGTCACGGGAGAGACCCCTCCCCAGCGCTGTTCCCGTCCCCCCGCACCGTGTCACGGGAGAGACCCACCCCAGCGCTGTTCCCGTCCCCCCGCACCGTGTCACGGGAGAGACCCTCCCCAGTGCTGCCCGTCCCCACGCACCGTGTCACGCAAGAGATCCTCCCCAGCGCTGCCCGTCCCCCCACGCTGCCTGTCCCCCCGCACCGTGTCACGGGAGAGACCCTCCCCAGTGCTGCCCGTCCCCCCCGCACCATGTCACAGGAGAGACCCTCCCCAGCGCTGCCCGTCCCCCCGCACCATGTCACAGGAGAGACCCTCCCCAGTGCTGCCCGTCCCCCTGCACCGTGTCACGCAAGAGATCCTCCCCAGCGCTGCCCGTCCCCCCACGCTGCCTGTCCCCCCGCACCGTGTCACGGGAGAGACCCTCCCCAGCGCTGTTCCCGTCCCCCCGCACCGTGTCACGGGAGAGACCCTCCCCAGCGCTGCCCGTCCCCACGCACCGTGTCACGCAAGAGATCCTCCCCAGCGCTGCCCGTCCCCCCACGCTGCCTGTCCCCCCGCACCGTGTCACGGGAGAGACCCTCCCCAGTGCTGCCCGTCCCCACGCACCGTGTCACGGGAGAGACCCTCCCCAGCGCTGTTCCCGTCCCCCCGCACCGTGTCACGGGAGAGACCCTCCCCAGCGCTGTTCCCGTCCCCCCGCACCGTGTCACGGGAGAGACCCTCCCCAGTGCTGCCCGTCCCCACGCACCGTGTCACGCAAGAGATCCTCCCCAGCGCTGCCCGTCCCCCCACGCTGCCTGTCCCCCCGCACCGTGTCACGGGAGAGACCCTCCCCAGTGCTGCCCGTCCCCCCCCGCACCATGTCACAGGAGAGACCCTCCCCAGCGCTGCCCGTCCCCCCGCACCATGTCACAGGAGAGACCCTCCCCAGTGCTGCCCGTCCCCCTGCACCGTGTCACGCAAGAGATCCTCCCCAGTGCTGCCCGTCCCCCCGCACCATGTCACGGGAGAGACCCTCCCCAGCACTGTTCCCGTCCCCACGCGCTGCCCGTCCCCCCGCACCGTGTCACGGGAGAGACCCTCCCCAGCGCTGCCCGTCCCCCCCGCACCGTGTCACGGGAGAGACCCTCCCGAGTGCTGCCCGTCCCCCCCGCACCGTGTCACGGGAGAGACCCTCCCCAGCGCTGCCCGTCCCCCCCGCACCGTGTCACGGGAGAGACCCTCCCGAGTGCTGCCCGTCCCCCCGCACCGTGTCACGGGAGAGACCCTCCCCAGCGCTGCCCGTCCCCCCCGCACCATGTCACGGGAGAGACCCTCCCCAGTGCTGCCCGTCCCCCCCGCACCATGTCACGGGAGAGACCCTCCCCAGTGCTGCCCGTCCCCCCCGCACCGTGTCACGGGAGAGACCCTCCCCAGCGCTGCCCGTCCCCCCTGCACCGTGTCACGCAAGAGATCCTCCCCAGCGCTGCCCGTCCCCCCGCACCGTGTCACGGGAGAGACCCTCCCCAGCGCTGTTCCCGTCCCCACGCGCTGCCTGTCCCCCCGCACCGTGTCACGGGAGAGACCCTCCCCAGCGCTGTTCCCGTCCCCACGCGCTGCCTGTCCCCCCGCACCGTGTCACGGGAGAGACCCTCCCCAGCGCTGCCCGTCCCCCCCGCACCGTGTCACGGGAGAGACCCTCCCCAGCGCTGCACAGGGACCCGATTCCCCAGTAATGATCCGTCAGCCAATTGCGGGAGCCATCCGAGCCGAGGGCCATGTCCTGGGCTATCGCTGCAGCCGCTAGCCTGGCTGTTCTTTTGCTGCCCCTCCTGGCCCAGTCCACCCCCTCACGCCCCCTACCGCAGCTGAGCTCGTCGCTCCCATCCAGGCAGTCCCGCTCGCCGTCGCACAGGTAGTCCCGGGGGATGCACTGCTTGTTGGAGCAGACGGCTTCATCCCGGCGGCAGGGGCGCTGCTCCAGGGGGTGCCGAATCGGTGGGTGCTTGGGGGTGACGAGCCGGGGGGGTGTGGTGGCCGGCACCCTCCTGGTAGTGATCATGGGCGTCGAAGGGGAGGTTGTGGGTGTCCGGGTGGTGGCTGGCTGAGCAGTGGTGATGGGCAGGGGTGGGAAGGTCACCACTTCCTGCCGATCTGGGACCAGACAGAGAGAGCATTAGAGACCAGAGAGAAACGGGCTGAGAGCCAGGGTCAGGTGGCAGGGGATCCAGCTCTGGGACCTGAGATCCTGGGCCCGGCTGGGCTAGGCAGGGGATCCAGCCCTTGGATCTGAGATCCTGGGCCAGGCCGGGCTGGGCAGGGGATCCAGCTCTGGGACCTGAGATCCTGGGCCAAGCCAGGCAGGGGAACTAGGGATCCAGCCCTGGGATCTGAGATCTGGGCCAGGCCAGGCTGGGCAGTGGAGCTGAGGATCCAGCCCTGGGATCTGAGATCCTGGGCCAGGCCGGGCAGGGAATCTGGGGGCAGGGAATCCAGCCCTGAGATCTGAGATCCTGGGCCAGGCCAGGCCAGGCCAGGCAGAGGAGCTGGTGGCAGGGGATCCTATATCCAAGGCCAGGGACACTAAGGAAGGTATCTGTGATCAGGAGAGCCAGGCTGGCTACTCAGGGTTCAGCTGGAAGGAGGGGCAGCGACCAGGAAGGCAGCCAGGGCATGCAGCGCCGGCAGGAGTGGGATCCAGCCTTAGGGAACGGGGATTCCATGGCCGGGGGGCACAAGACATTACTAGTTCACTCCCATCCAAGCTCAGCTGCCTGGCTTGGGGTCATGGCAGCATGGAGGTCCCATGGCAAGGACTGGCACTGCTGGGCCCTGGGCCCTTTGCTAGCATTGGGATGCCCCCGGCAGTCTGAGGGTGTCCCTGGCACATACACGCTGGGAGGGCTTGTGAGCAGAGCATCCCCATGGGAAGAGCCTTCACAATACACATGCCCCCTCCCCAGCCCAGTGGCATTCCAGCTAGTGCCCAGGCAAGGGGCAGCGCCTGGCTGTGCCCAGGGCTGTCCTGACAGTTGGCCCTTTGGAAGCCTAGGCAAGGGGTGCCCAGTCTCTCCCGCAACGGCAGCGGGTGGCGAGGGAAAGTCCTGGGGCCCCCAGGCTCCCTACCACAGCCGTGCTCATCGGAGCCGTCCCTGCAGTCAGGGCTGCGGTCGCAGCGGCAGGCCAAGGGCAAGCACTCCCCAGTGCCACACCGGAACTCCTCGCTGGGGCACTCTGCAGGGGGCAGGAAGCGGGGGGGGATCAGCTAGTTCCCGAGGCAGCCCCCACTCTAGGACCACGGGCGCCCGGGAGCTCCTGGCCCCTGCAGCCTGAGGCCTCCAGTTCCCAGGGGTCGAGGTAGGCCCTAGCTCGACGAGGCCTCCAGGGCAAGTGCCCCCTCTCAGCTGGGCCAGCCCCATGCACCCCAGGCCTTGGGGCAGAGGGTCTCGCTCACAGTTACAGGGGTTGTTCTGGATCTGCCATGGCGGCACAGCACGGGCTGAGCCAGGGGTAGACCAGCACTGGGGGAGCTCAGTCAGGCTGCGCAATCCACTCCCAGGGGCATCGCCTGGGACCAGCTGAGCCCGGGAGACCAGCTGTGAGCAGTCCCTCCCCCTGCCACCCCGCAGGGGTCTGCTCCACTCCAGCTCTGGCCTAGAGCAGGGCAGGCAGAGGGCATGGCCTGGGCAGCAGTGCTCTCTTAGGATCACTGAGGACGGGCAGGGGCTCTACCCAGCACTGGGGGGGCTGGAGCTTCAAGTTCTAGCCCCAGCTCTCAACTTGGCTGCTCGGTGCCTCAAGTTCCCCATCTGCAAAGCACCTTCGGGAGCGTGCGGCATAATCCCTCCCACCTCCAAGGTGGGAGAGCCCCTCAACTGGAGGTGCCGGGGGTTTCTTGGGTCTCTATTGCCCATGGCTCCGTGGTCGCAGGGAGGGAGGGAGCTGAGGCCTGGAAGCTGCTGGGAGGTATTTGACCCCACCAGAGCTCCTGAGGGGGGCTCGTGCCAGGATTCCTGGCCCTCTCTGGGCTGGGGGGGCCGGATCTGTGCTGCGAGTGGTTCAGAGGGGAGGAGCTGGTTAGAGGAAGGACATACGCAGGGGGACCACTGCAGGGGAGGGGCTGGACTGGGAGGATCCAGCGAGGTCCAGGCCTCCCAATCAATGGCTCCGCCCCCTTCAATAGCCCTGCCCCCATCAGTAGCCCCGCCCCTGCCCGTCCCGGCACCTACCGCAGTCCAGTTCATCCGACATGTCGCGGCAGTCAGGGCGGCGGTCGCAGCGGAACTCCTTCTCGATGCACTCCCCGCTGCGGCAGGCAAACTCCTCCTCAGTGCAGGCACGCACATCCAGGGGCACTGCAACGGGCAGGAGTCAGAGCCACGGGACCCCCAGGCCAGCCGGGGGGCGAGGGGAGGTGCCACTAGGGGCTCCAACCCCTGGGGAAAGCTCCCAGCCCATGGGCCAGGGCTCGAGGTCCAGCCCAGTTCTCTGCTGACCTTGGCCCAGCTAGCTCCTGGGATGGCAAATCCCAGCCGGATGGCTGGAGTTTGCCTGGACCCCTTCTCCTCTGCAGGCTCACAGGGGGCTCCCCAGAGCTCCACTCACTGCCACCCCACCCCCAGGGACGCCCTACGCTGCCTCCTCCCACCTCCCCAGACTCACCCAGCTGCACTGAAATCCCCTCGCTGCCCCCTGCCCACCCCTGCCCAAGTGGGCCAGGCATGGGGTGGGATCCAGCACCAGAAACCCCGTGCGCTGCGTGTTCAGGAAGCAAAACAAGCACTGCACACGGTTAGAGGCAGGCAGCAGGTACACACAGCACGGGCCATATGCCATGTGACACACGCAACACATGGCAGACGCCATGTGGAACACGCCATGTGCACACGCCACGCGGCATATGCCTTGGGGCACACGTACTATGCGGCAGACATGCCATCGCACAGGGCCCACCTGCCCCCAGCACCTGGTGGATTTGGACTCCTGCCTGGTGGGTCCCTGCACGAACCACCCGCTCTGACCTTGATGAGTCTGCTGGGCTCAGGTGAGGGTGGGTTTGCTCGGGCCTGGGTCTGCGGGGGTCTGGGAGCAGCGCAAAATGCAGCCAGCCGGGGGCAGTGCCGTGGAGGCTGCCGGCTCCCCCACTGGAGGTAAGTACCAGTGCTCCGCAATGCCCCCCTGGTCAACCTCAGGAGCAGCACAGACAGGCTCCAGAGCTCACCTGGTCCACGAGCGAGGGGAAGGGGGCACTTGTTATTCTCCCCAGAGCCCACAAGCCTCACGGGCCCATGCCCATGGTTCCCAGCCCGACAGCGAGGGCCCTGGCATGGCCCTGCGTCTCCTGGTGTGGCGGCACTGGGGAAGCAGCCGTTTCCAAGTGCCTGCACAGAGGCGTCAGCCGCAGGACAGGGTCTGTGCCAGCTGCGGGGGGTGCCGCCTGCCAGGGCCCCAGCTGCAGGGCCAGCAGCCAGGCCTCAGCCAACGGCACCAGAGCCACGCAAATGGCAGGCCGCCCAAAAACACACCTGGCACGGCACGGCACGGCACGGCACGGCACGGCACGGCGCGGGGGAACCTGGAGCCTGTTGCAGGAGCCGATGGGGCATGGCCCAATCCAGGGGGCCCAGCGTTGGTCTGCGCTCCTAACACCAGCCGAAGGCAGGCAGGCAGCACCCCAACGCGCTGGGTCACAGAGACCCTCCCGGGGGCTGGCAGCTGCCGTGGGAGGGGAAAGGAGATGTCTGCGCCCTCTCGCACAGTCCAGACCAGCTCACCCACAGGCTGGGCTTCTGGGATCTTTAATCCCTTTACTGCCAATCACTGGGGCAGGAACTGGGAACCCTGGGTGCTCGGTGGAAGGGCCTGGCACTGGGTGCAGCAGCCAACACCCGGCTCTGGAAATCTCTTCAGGCCGAAGGTGCCCAATGACAAAACCCTGCATCCAACCAGCTTGTGCCAGTCAGCGGGGGCCCTCTAGGGTGCAAGGGGCTACGAGAAGAGCAGAGGCTGCCCCTGGGGCGCTCCCCCCGCCCCGCCCCTGGCTGCCAGTTGCACTGCAAGGCCTCCAGGTTCGCCCTGCACCTGCTGCCTCACCCTACTCACCTGGCGACTCCCTGGCACTGGGGGGAGGTGGGGTCTGGGCTGCAAGTGAATAGAAGGTTAGAGCCAGGGAGGAAGGGCCCCCCAGGCCTAAGCGCAGGCCGCCTAAGGAGTGGAGGTCTCTGGCTCGGGGCCACCTGGCTCAGCCCTGGCCAGACAGCAGCTCAGTGGACCAGCCAACGCTGCCCTCCCTCCCGCCTGCCCTCCATCTGGCCCCACGGGCAGCAGGGCCGCAGCCGCAGCCCCACACAGGGAGCACTGCCCCTAACCTGTCATCGGGCTGCCAGCTGACCCTCCCAGCAGAGCGGCCCCCGCTGTGCTGGGCGCCAGGTTCCAGCCGGGTTTGCTGGGCCTGGGCAGGGGAGCAGACAGGCTAGGGAGTCCAGAGTGAGACCACGGCACCCGGGCAACACAGTGACTGCAGACAGACCGATGGACACAGCCCATGGATGCCCAGGGAGCAGTCTGGTTCTATAGGACAGCGACCAGAACCAGCCCTGTCCTGTCCTGTCCACGCAGGCCAGGCCAATCTGTCCCAGCCCCTCTGATCCACTGTGGGGTGAACCACACAGACAGACCAGCCTTGGGCCCATACCATGCCCATCGCGGGCACAGGCCCCACCCCGCACTTAGTCTGCCAGTCGCCAGGGCTCAACTGCTGGGGAGGGGCCTCCTGCATGCCCAGGATCTGTTCTAAACACACTGGCAAGCTGCTGCCCCCCCGACCCCAGCCCCCTTGGCACACTCCAACAGCGCCCAGGGCAGTGACCCCAGCTGGGGGTCCGGGCAGGGCCTCGCTCACCTTCCCCAAGGCGCCGGAACTGGAAGCCCTGCGTGGAGGTGACGTAGGAGGCAATGGAGCCGCCCTGGATGATGGAGTAGAGCACCTCACGGATCTCCCCCTCGTCCAGGTTCCCCTCTGAGCCCACATCCAGCTCCACAAAGACACAGTCGTCGATTTCCCTGGGGAGAGCGGGGCCAGGGCTGAATCGGGGGAGGTGTGCATGCGTGCTCCGGCCACTGCTCCGTACTGGATGGAAGTAGATTCCCTTGTGTGCGTGGGTCTCCCAATTGGGATCCACCAGTCTCGTGTGTTCCCAGTTACCTCCCCTCTGCAGATAATAAAAATCCTGCTACGGCTGAGCGAACGGGGCTGCTCCTTTCGCTCCCATGCTCAGGCCTGTTTGAAACAGCTGCAGTCCGCGGGAGGAGCAGAGCCGTGACCCCCGCCCATCCCCCGCAATGTCTCCGGCTGCAGAAGGCGGCGCGGGGTGGGGTGTCCTCTCTTTGGGCATGGTGTGCGACTCCCCATGCACACTCTGGACCCTGGCGCACGGTGCTTGGGGCACAGCCGGGCAGGGCGTGATGCTGACAGCTGGGAAAGTTCCAGCTCCCAGAGAGAAATGCCCCAGGCCCAGGGGAACAGGGGACAGAAGGGCCTCCATTGCCCTCCCCACCCCGTGGCACTGCCAGGGGCTCCTCACTCACTTGATGAACACCACGCTGACCACCTGCTCCCCGGCAATCTTGTAGTACTCAGACTCCAGCTGGGGAGAGAGGCAGAGAGAGCATCAGCAAGCGATACCCCATGGCCGGGGGAGGCAGGGGGCGAATCCCGCAGGCAGCATGGCCTAGTAGTGAGCGCAGGGCACCATGAGCCAAGCTGCTGAGGTTCTTCACCTGACCTAGCCATCGGCTCCAGGCCCTTCCCCCCCCCAGTTTGCCCATCTATCCTAGGGACAGTGACCCTGCCTGGAAAGGGCCTTGGGGCCCGGTGGGCTATGCCCACTAGAGACTGAAGCCCCTTATGCCCAGGCTGGGCAGCCGGGGCCGACAGACCTCTGTAGTGCCGAGCAGGGGGCAGGGTTACTGCTGAATCTGGGAGCAGCAGGGGCCAGCTGCCAGGGAGCTCTCTGGGCAGGGCCAGGTGGCAGGGCCAGGGCTCACCGTATCCACCACGGCCTCCGAAACCTCCCGGAACTCCTCCGAATTGGCATCGTCTAGGCGAGGGCTGTAGTCGATGGACTGGGTGAAATTCACCAGAGCGCGGAAGTAGACTGGGCATGTGGAGAGGAGAAACGGCCAGCATGAGAGCAGGGCGCAGCTGAGCAGGGAGAACCAGCTCTAGGGCCTCTGCACCGACCAGCTTTACTGGCTACCTCCAGGGATCACCTTGCCCAGCCCTGTAATGCAGCCACCTCTGGGGTGGGTTGCTGCAGCCACATGACAACACAGTGCAACCGTTAGGACAGGAAGTGAGGAAGACTATGGTGTCCAGCTGAAACCTGCAGGACCCTGGGACACCAGAAGGCCCCCCGCTGGGTTAGGACCTGGCCAGACCAATGGAGCCAACACCCTTATTCTGCCAAAAAGAGCCAAGGGATCATTAATGACCAGAGGGGGACACGACCTGGCTGTGCACCTTGTGCAGCGCAGCGCCCCCTGGTGCTGTGCTGAGGCACTGGCTCTAGCACTGACTGTGGTGGGAGAGCGCCCCCTACTGAGCCCCCAACACTGCCCCCAGCAGCACAGCGCCTCCCTCCCAGCGTGACATTTGCCCAACCGAGGCGGTTCCCACCTCGACCAGCCGGGACCCCCTGGGACGACGGCAGGGCAGGGGGTGGCACTGGGGAGCCCTCCCTCAGGAGTTGGCCTCCCATGCGGGCAGAGGGAGCAGAGCCCTGATCATCTCCCCAGGGGCAGGCTCCACTGACGGTGGGGTGGGGTGGAGGGGGCAGGCTCAGCCTGGCTCCCAGCTGGGAAAATCCTCAGCCCCCTTTGCAAGGCCATCTGCAGCCAGCCCCGAAGGAGTCCATGCTACAGGGGCTGGGCCCAGGTGGGAGCTCTGGGCCGGGGGGAGGGGTCTGTGGAGTCCTGCTAACTGCACCCCCGAGCTTCACACGCCTGCCGTGCCAGGAGCAGCCCCTGGCTCCCTGCATCAGGCTGCGGCTGCCAGAGCTCATCCCCCGCTCGCAGCTGCCCTGCGTCCAGCCCCGCAGGGGCCCCTCCCCAGCACCAGCTGCTCAGCTCCTTGCAGTGAGTAAACAGCAGCCCCACTCACCACCTCCCCCAGCTCCTGCAGACAGGCCAGACGCCACACAGCTCCCCCACAGGACAGCTGCTCCCAGGCCAAGGAGTCCCTGCAGCCTGACCCCCAGCACCGGAGACCCGGGGGCAGGGTGGGAGCTCCTCCGGCATGTGATTGCACTCTGACTGGGCCTCTGGGCTCTGCCCACAGGGATCACCCAGCTGAGGGCAGCACTGGCTTGGCCTCCCTGAGCTGGCTCTCTGGGGCAAACACCCTAGGGTGTGGGGCCGAGGGGGCACACAGCCCGGCCTTGTCAGAGAGGAGAGGCAGGCTGTGCCAGGGAAGTTACTATGCCCTGCCCTGCCCACACGCTCCACAGTGCCTTGTCAGGTATCGGTAACACGGTCCCAGCCCCACCACACGCAGTGGTGACGTCACCAGGGAGAAACTGCGCCCTGCCTGCTTCAGATGCCCCAGCTTGGGGTCTGACACTGGCAAACTACCCCCCAGGTACATGGCAGAGCTGGACAATCTACCCTGCTCTTCTCCAAGGAGAAAAAGGCCTGGCATGGGAGACTGGACTCCTGGGTTCCATTTCCTGTTCGGGAAGGGAGTAGGGACTAGTGGGTTAGAACTGGGGGGCTGGGAGCCAGAGCTCCTGAGTTCTTTATCCTGCTTTGGGAGGACTGTGCTCCCGCTGGAATTCTGTGCCATTGTGCAACGCAGAATTAATGTTCCCCACAGAATTTTTTTTTCATGCAGAATTTGTGATTTCAACCAAAATGCTTCCTTTTTCCTCCTGTCTGACCCTAGCTGTGCTGCCCTCCCTCCTACATTTGGGGGTCTACCGAGTTTGCAGCCATGAAAATTGCAACACAGACCGTGAAATCTGGTCTCCCCAGCGAAATCTGGTCTCCAGCCTCCCAGCTCTGAAGGCAGCACTGCTGCTAGCAACAGCAGAAAACGAAGGGTGGCGAGCAGCCACCGCTCTGCCTCCTCCTGTCTTGTCGCTGTCTTGTTACAGACACACGCGGTGACTGGTATTTTGAAATAAATGACCAAAATAATTGAAACCGGCCTGATTATTTTGTTTTATTTTGATAAATAAAATATGCAGCATTTTGAAATATTGTGCATATAATTTTTAATTTTTTGGCACAGAATTCCCCTTGGAGTAGAGAGTGGAGTCGAGTGGGGGTGGGCTAGGGGGTCAGTGCTCCTGGGTTCTGCTTGGGGAGGGAAGTAGGATCGAGTGGATTAGAGCCGGGGAGGGTTGAAGTCAGATTCCTGGGTTTTATTTGCAGTCCTGCAACTGGGTGAATTCCTTCCCCCGAGGTGCCTTACTTTGCCCTCTATAAAGCGGGGAGAAGGATCCTGACCTGCTGGGGAGGTTGTGCAGAGCTCTGAGATCCTGGCAGGGATGGGGCAGGGTTGTCGCTGTGCCCACTGGCGCTGCCTGCCCCTAGCTTGGTTCACCCCATGGAAGTGGGCGGCCTGTCTGCAAGGAGAGTCTGTTTCCTGCCCGCTAGCATGGGGGCTGGGGTGCCAGCAGGACAGCTGCAGGGTACTGGAACCAGCCGGGGGCAGGGCAGGGGGGCCAGATGAGGCTTCTCACTATCCCAGGGGCTGGGAAGGATGGAGATGGGCCCTATGCATGGGGCAGGGGCCCCTTTCAGAACGCAGCAGCTCCCCTGCAGCTGGCCAGTCAGCCCCCAACCCTTCCCAGGTGCCCCCCAGCAGCCTGGGAGAGCCAGAGTCTCCTGCAGGTTGGATGGAGCTGCTCAAGGGCTGCTCCCTGGGGTGATGCCTTGTAATGTTGGCTCACAGGCCCGCACACAGAGCCAGCAGTCTCCCCACGTTCCAGGGCTGCTTCTGCTCCCAGCCAGGCCCTTCCCAGGCACGGGAGAGGCCGTGCCACCAGCACCAGAGAGGGCAGTGCCAGAGAGCACTTGGGGTTAGGGGTGGTGGCCCTGCCTGAAGACAGGGGCTTCCCCCATTTGCAGCGAGGTGCTGCCATTCCCTGCCCAGGTGCCTCTCCCAGAGCCCAGGGAACACAAGGGCACTTGTCAGGCACACAAAGAGCCCATTGAAAGTGCCCTGTGACAGCGGGGATGGCGGGCAGCCAGGGGGTGGGGTCGCCCCTCACACCCTGCCCTCCAGCACAGCTCACCCCAAAGAGCGCAGCCAGGCGGCCACCAGGAAACAGCCCTTCCTCAGCTCAGGGGGAGGGAGCATGCGGCTCACACTACAAAGCCCCTTTTCTTGCAGCGTCGGGGATGGGGGTTCAGCCTGGAGCCGGCAACGCGCATCACTGGGCCTCGCTAACTACCACCAGCCCAGAGCCCAGCTCTCTGCTTGGCCACTGCTCTGCTTCTGCCAGCCCCTCAGCCTGGCCTCAGACAGGGTGATGCTCCAGCCCTCCTGCCAGGGAGCTGGGACCTCGTCACATGAGACATTTAATTCCTGCAGACGCCCTGGGGCTGGCACTGGGTGGTCGCTCTCCAAGGTGGGTCCCAGCCCCCATAGCTGGCGCCAGGGCCACAGGGTGAGCCCAGGGCGTGGCTGGCTCCGGCCTGCTTGGCTTCTAGAAGGCCAGATGCTGACATGCTGCTCAGCGGCCTGCGGGGACAGGGATTTCACTTGGGTGCCTCGTGGGGAGGTGGTCCCCTTCTCCCAACCAGGGCCAGGACTGACACCGAGCTGGGCCTGCTGGCCAGCTCCACCAGCGTGAGATTCTGGCCTGGAGCCCCCTACCACCCGCAGGACCGGTGCAGCACTATCAGGGTCAGGGCGAGCTGCCCTCCCACATTGCCCTGCCAATGTGCCCCAAGGTGCCCCTCCAGGGCCCATTGCCCAGGGGAGGGACTGAATGTCTTTTCCAGCCCAGGAATCCGAGAAAGCAGTGCCAGGGCCAGACACTTTCTAGTAATACCCATCCTGCCCTGGGTCTCTCTGCAGCAGGGCCCAGGGCTCAGCCATGTCCCTTGCAGCAGGTATGGCCCTAGCCCTTAGCCTCCAAGCTCACTGCACCTGGGCCATAGGCTCAGGAGGGCAGCCTCAGCCCTGCCCCAGCTGGGTATGTGCCCTTGTCAGCCCCACTGGCTACCAATGGGCATCTGGGCACAAGAGCGAGAGTTCAGGGGCTTTCACGTCAGACTGTGCAGCTCTCTGGCTGTACAAAAGCAGGATTGAGCACATGGGGGGTGCACACAGGGTTAAAATGAGAGTGGGCAAGCAGAGGGTGCCCATGGGAAGCCTTGCACCAGCAACACTGCCCTACAAACATGCCCAATGGCCCCAGGCAAAAGCCCAAAGAATTGTGCCCACAACCCCCAGTGCCCGGCATCGGGAGGTGCAGCCACGTGCACATGGCTGGGGCTGCGTTTGTAGCCAGGCACTGGGAGTGGCGTGCTGGGGGGCCCTGGCTCTGGCTCAGCCCTGGGCTGGAGAGCAGCCTGCTGCAGGAAGCCCAGCCTGCTCCCTGGCTGCCCCAGCAGCCACTCGTCCTCCTTTTAAGGAGCCCTCGGTTCTCGGCTGCGCTTTGTTTGCACTTGGCTGGGGAGGGAGATGGAAAAAATGCCTCCGGCTGCGGAGCCCTCAGCTTCCTGCTGCTGCGTCCGGCGCCGGCTGAGCCACCCCTCCCGGGCGCCCGCTCCGGGCTGCACGGGGCTGGGGGCTCCTGGGACAGACCTGGCTCACCATGACCTGGGGGAAGGCAGAGTCTGCCTTGGAAATCACCCCCTCCCCTGCCAGGGCACTGCGCGGATGGCCCACTGCCTCGCCACACGGTGCCTGGGACCTCTGGAGCTGACAGCAGAAGCCAGCCCAGCCCTGGGCAGGCTCCTCTCGTGAGGCAGGGCACGTGGGGGGTGACACACCCAGCCCGGCGCTCGCGCTCAGCACAGACCCTGGGGCTCTCCAGCGCGCCGAGCTCGCTGCCCTGGGGAGACCTCTGAACTCATGAGCCCAGCGAATGACCTTGGCAGGGGGCAGGGTAGCCGTGGTATTACCCAGCTCACACACAGGGGCTGTGTCCCAGAATCAGGATCAGGGCCAGGAGGCAGGTGGTGCCCCAGCATGCCCACGCCACCAGGGCAGATGGTCCGGCCCTGTGACGTGGCCACAACAGTGCAACAAGCGCTTTGCCTGTGAAGGCAAAGGCCCAGTGGACAGAAAGCCCCTCTACACGGCAAGGGGAATCCAGCCTCAGCGCCAGGACGAGGGCAGCAAATTGCAGTGAGCTTGGGGTGAGCGATAAGAGTGACGGGGGTCGCCTGACAGGGAGAGGCGGAAGGAGCTGGAGCTGGCCAACCTGGCAAGAGAATGGGCTGGCGAGGCCAATGGTGTCCTGGGTGGGAGCTGGGGGCACAGTGCCCTGATCCCCTGCAGCACTGAGCTGTGCAGGGATGGTTTCTACTCTCCCCTCTCCTGGCTGCCGTCTGAGCACCTGGTAGCTCTGACTGCTCACCACGTTCTCCGCCCTAGCAGCCAGACGAGCACCAGGCCTCTCTCCTTTTACACAGCAGCCAATGGCGCCATCCTACAAGGGCACTTGGGGGGAAGGAGAGCTCAGTGGTTTGAGCATTGGCCTGCTAACCCCAGGGTTGTGAGTTCAATCCTTGAGGGGGCTATTTGCGATCTGGGGCAAAAATTGGGGATTGGTCCTGCTTTGAGCAGGGGGTTGGACTAGATGATCTTCTGAGGTCCCTCCCAACCCTGATATTCTATGATTCAGAGCTGGGACTAGATCTTAACGTCACGTCCATGCTCCCCTCCAGAGCCACTGACCGAACCCAGGAGTCCTGATCACGACCATTCCACATGCAGCCCCCTGGCTAGCAGCCTAGCCACAGAGGGGCAGCTACTCCTGGAGCTCAAGGACTGGGGCTAGGAAGGCCCAGGGTTCCAGCGTGCCAGCGACCCACAATGGAGAGATCTGCCAACTGGGGTAGAAAATAAACAACCCAGCCTTGCAGCGAGGGAACCGGCTCTGCTGCTAACAGCCAGGCAGCCTGTCCCTGATGGGGTGGCCCCGGTGCCCCACACTGCGACCCTGCTCCCGCAGGCGGGATGCTGCTGCCCCAAGATGCAATGGAACCACAAGGCTGGGGTGGGCAGGTTCCATCTCAGCTGTTTTTCAACAGAAAACTCTGGTTTCAACTAAATGAAATTTTTCACAAATAGCGTCAGCTGCCTGCAGAACAGGATTTTTTGTCCAAAATCCCGAAAACCACAACAGTTCAATTTGAAGAGGCTGACACAGTGCTGCCTGAGAATTGTAGTTCGCATGCCTCGTTGTCCCCATTCTCCTCTATGGGCCAGTTCCCTAGCTGGACTACAGCTCCCATGATGCACCATGGCTAGGGACTCTCATGTTGCACAGCCTCTCTGCACTAAGAGGGGAGACCACAGTGCATCATGGGAGCTATAGTCCAACCAGGGGACCTGGCCTATAGAGGAGAACTGGAGCTTGAGAGAGCTGAACCATAACTCCCATGAGGCATTGTGGCAGCAATTCTGAATCCAAATATTTTGGCATTCACATTTTTATCAACATGCTGAAGTTTTCTATTGACCTCCCCACCCCAGCTAGCCCAGTCTGTGCCCCCTCCCCACACACAGCCTGGGCCCCCAAGCCCTTCACTTACTGAGGGGGGCCTCATCGTCCGGGTCAGCCACAGTCATACCTGCCAGATGGGGCTGCCCTGCTGCACCCGGTTGGGCTGCACCCCAGGAGCAGGAGGAGGAAGAAGATGGAGGATGGAGAGGGACAGGACAGGAGAGAAAAAAAGAGAGAAAGATGGGCAGTTACTGAGAGAGAAGAAAGAGCTACAGCCGAGGTCATGCAGGGCCAGAGCCAGCAACCCAAGAGAAAGGCCCAACGCTACTGCTAAGCAGAAGAGGAGAGCCCCAGCCCTGACCTGAAAGCCAGGCCATCACTGCCGCACATGCTGCCTCCAACCGTCATCGTCACACAGTGCCACGCTGCCTCCTGCCACCACTGCCGCACAGTGCCACGCTGCCTCCAACAATCATCGCCACACAGGGCCACGCTGCCTCCTGCCACCACTGCCACACAGTGCCACGCTGCCTCCAACCATCATCACCACACAGGGCCACGCTACCTCCTGCCACCACTGCCGCACAGTGCCACGCTGCCTCCAACCGTCATCGCCACACAGGGCCACGCTGCCTCCTGCCACCACTGCCACACAGTGCCACGCTGCCTCCAACCATCATCACCACACAGGGCCACGCTACCTCCTGCCACCACTGCCGCACAGGGCCACGCTGCCTCCAACCGTCATCGCCACACAGGGCCACGCTGCCTCCTGCCACCACTGCCGCACAGTGCCACGCTGCCTCCTGCCACCACTGCCGCACAGTGCCACGCTGCCTTCTGCCACCACTGCCGCACAGTGCCATGCTGCCTCCAACCATCAGCGCCACACAGTGCCACGCTGCCTCCAACCATCATTGCCACACAGGGCCACGCTGCCTCCTGCCACCACTGCCGCACAGTGCCACACTGCCTCCAACCATCATCGCCACACAGTGCCACACTGCCTCCTGCCACCACTGCCGCACAGTGCCACGCTGCCTCCAACCATCATCGCCACACAGTGCCACTCTGCCTCCTGCCACCACTGCCGCACAGTGCCACGCTGCCTCCAACTGTCATCGCCACACAGTGCCACGCTGCCTCCTGCCACCGCTGCCACACAGTGCCATGCTGCCTCCAACCATCATGGCCACACAGTGCCACGCTGCCTTCTGCCACCACTGCCGTACAATGCCATGCTGCCTCCAACCATCATCGCCACAGTGCCACGCTGCCTCCTGCCACCACTGCCGCACAGTGCCACGCTGCCTCCAACCGTCATCGCCACACAGTGTCACGCTGCCTCCTGCCACCACTGCCACACAGTGCCACGCTGCCTCCTGCCACCACTGCCACACAGTGCCATGCTGCCTCCAACCGTCATCGCCACACAGTGTCACGCTGCCTTCTGCCACCACTGCCGCACAGTGCCACGCTGCCTTCTGCCACCACTGCCGCACAGTGCCACGCTGCCTCCTGCCACCACTGCCACACAGTGCCACACTGCCTTCTGCCACCACCGCCACACAGTGCCACGCTGCCTCCTATCACCACCGCCACACAATGCCACGCTGCCTCCTACCACCACCAAGCCATGGCCCTCACGGCCCCAGCAGCCAACCCTGCCTCTCTGTTATACTTGCACCCCAGCCCCACCCCCGCTGCCTCCACCTGCCCCCTCCCTTGCTTGTGCCACCCATGAATGGAGGCCATGCCCCAGGCAAGGGAGAGGGATATGCCCACTCACACCCATCCTGGGTAACTCCCCTGGGGTCAGAATGGATCCAGGCCTCATGATACCCCCACCTCCCTCCACGCTCGGCTTAGACTCTCCCACAGGCCCCAGGCAAACAGGCAGCGTCGTCGGGCCTGTTACAAGCTGCCCAGCCCAGCCCAGCCAGGGCGAGTGAGCTGCCATCCAGACTTCCCAGCCCTGAGCACACCCATGACTTGCCAGCCCATTGGTGCCCACCACCAGGAAGCTGGGCCGTGTTGCTGCTCTTTGGTTGCAGTTTCGGCCCCGCCCACCAGCGCCCACCAGCTCCACCCCTTACCCATTGGCAAGAGCGTGACGCTCGGCGTCCGGCTGGTGGACAGCGGCATGTCGGGCAGCGCAATCCCACTGCCGTTCTCCCCGCTGCCGTTGCCATCTGGAATGGAAGCAGACAGAACAGGGGCCGTGAGCTGCAACCGCGGTGTGGGGCTCCTGGCAGCACCAGCTCCCCAGGGTCGGCTAGGGTCAGGGCCAGTCATGCCGGCGAGGAAAGGACCAAGCCCCATGCAGGGTTCCAGGCCCATCTCCCTGTCACTGAATACCCACCGCTCTTGTGAGGGAAGGCCTGGGGACCCACGGGCCACGGCCAGGCTGCTGTGGAGCTGGCCTGGTAAAAGTGGCACCTTCTTACTCAGCTCCCTGCCTGGAGGAGCAAGACCCAGAGTAGGGATACTGGGCAACAGTTACGCTCGGAGCTGGTAACACCCAGGGACAGTGCTGTGCAAACGGAGCAGGTGCCCGTCTTGTTCTCTCCCAGAACACTCCCTCCGGCTCACAGGCCACGGCCCAGCTCCCCCTCAGGACTGCCCGTTATTGCCATGGGCATGGCGCCAGTTCACGAGTGCATGCCACAGGGAGCTCAGCCACCCACTGCGGGGGCCTGCACAGAGCATCTGGGACTATTCTGGCTACGGCCGGAGGGGATTTCCCTGCTGTCTGTCCCTGCCGGCTCATGAAGCCCTGGGGCCACATGGGCGGGGGCTGGGAGGACGAGAGTCCTGCGCAGCCCCAGAACTGTTACACAGCACCTTTAGGACTTGGCGGGGCGCCCGGCACTTCCCCCCAGCACATGTCAGGGCTGCAAAGCCCCTGCCTGGGTGGGAGTGTTGGCCCCATGTCCCCAGGGAGCTGGGGCACAGGGGACAGGAGAGCAGCCGTGCATTTTGGGAGCCACAGGAGCCGGCCCTGTCCCTCTCCCAGCAGGAGCAGGGGCTGTCAGTGGGGTGGGAAGCACAGATCTCAGAGCCCAGGCCAGGGAGGGCATGCTGGAGCCTCGCAGCCCCTACCTCCCGAGGCCTCATCTGCCAGCATGTCCTCGTCATCAGAGAGGTCGACATCACTCCACCAGGGTGTGCCCGCTGGGTCAGACTCTGTATCCTCGGGAAAGGAGGCTTCGTTCAGCCCCTGGGCGGCGTGGGAGACCTGCCAGAGAGAAGCCCGGATAGCATCAGTCAGTGGCCGGCCCTTCCTCTTGGCAAACCAGAACCAGGGCTGGATCAGCTCCCACAGCACCCCTTGCACATGAGACCCAAGGGGCAGGGTTTGAGGGTGTACCCGGCACACTGCCCCAGCATCCCCAGTGCTCCCTTGAGCAGGGGAAACTTCAGGGCTTGTCTAGCTGAGGGAGAGTCACCCTCTCTCACTGCAACAATGCCCCAGGTGCCAAGTGGCGCTGGCAGGAATGCAGTCACCTCCCTGGCACTCAGTTCAGCCGCACAGGCTGGGGTGGCTCTGTGCAGCTGCCTGGATGCAAGCACAGCCGAGGCCCGACAAGGCTGCTCCAGCCACTTGGCTTTGCTCCACCCGGCGTCGAGCGCAGGAGGCGACACCGGATAGTGCCCAGGCCCCTTTGTCGGGCTGCTCTACGATTTACGATTGCACTGCATTCTGCCCTGTGTCTGACCCACACTCTGCTTTGGCCACGTACAGTAGGGGATTAACAGCCTGTGATGGAGGCAGGGCACTCCCCAAGGAGCTCAAGGGACCAGGTGAAAGAGAGCAGCATGCCTCTGAGCCATTCAAATGCAGGCAACCCCCTGGGACCAGCTCAGCGATCGGCAGGTTAAAAATTCCTGGTGGGAGCCACCAAGCCAGCGTCTGCAGGGAAAGCTCCAGGCCAGCAGCAGAGCCCAGCGAGTGATGGCTGCCCGAGGGGCAAAGGGGGCAGTAACAAGCCAGGTGCAACGGGACATGAGTAATCGAGTGGGGGAACAGACGCCCCACAGATGCCAAATCAGACATCAAATTTGCTTTAAAACAACTGTACAAAGGAAAAATAGGTCGGACGATTACAATGCCATGCGTAGAAACCTGTCTCAAGAACATAAGAATGGCGATACTAGGTGAGATCAATGGTCCCTCTAGCCTAGTCTTCTACCCTCCAACAGTGGCCAATGTCAGCTGCCTCAAAGGGCAATTATCAAGTGATCCATCTCCTGTTGACCACTCCCAGCTTCTGGCAAACAGAGATTTAAGGACACCCAGAGCGGCAGGTGGCATCCCTGCTCACCCTGCCTAATCGGCATTGATGGCCATGAACTTTATCTCATTCTTTTGTAAACCCAGTTTTACTTTTGACCTTTCTCAATATTCCCCAGCAAGGAGTCCCACAGGTTGACTCTGCATTGTGTGAAGAAATACTTCCTTTTGTTTGTTTAAAACCTGCTGCCGATTAATTTCATAGCATGACCTCCAGTTCTAGTGTTATTACAAGGAGTTAATCACATTGCCTTATTTGCTTTCTCCACACTACTCATGATTTCATAGACCTCTATCATATCCCCCTTGGTCATCTCTTTTCCAAGTTGAAAAGTCCAAGTCTTATTAATCTCTCCTCATATGGAAGCTGTTCCATGCCCCTCATCATTTTTGTTGCCCTTTTCTGAACCTTTTCCAGTTTTAACATATCTTTTTTTGAGATGGGGCGACCAGATCTGCCCACAGTATTCAAGATGGGGGTGTGCCAGGGATGTCTACAGAAGCAACATGATATTTTCTGTTACTCTCTCTCCCCTTCTTCGTGATTCCCCCACAACAGTCTGTTTGCTATTTTGACGGCCGCTGCACGTTGAGTGGATGTTTTCAGAGAACTCTCCACAATGACTCCAAGATCTCTTTCTTGAGCAACAACAGCTAATTTACAACCCATCATTAAATATGTGTAATTGGGATTATATTTCCCAATGTGCATTACTTTGCATTTATTAACCTTAAATTTCATCTGCCATTTTGTTGTTCGGTCACCTAGTTTTGAGAGATCCTTTTGTAAGTCTTCACAGTCAGCTTTTGACTTAACTTTCTTGAGTAATTTTGTATCATTTGCAAATTTTGCCACCTCACTGTTTACCCCTTTTCCCAGATCATTTATGAATATGTTGAATAGGACTGGCCCCAGGACAGACCCCCGGGGGGACACCACTATTTACCTCTCTCCGTTCTGACAACTGACCATTTATACCTACCCTTTGTTTCCTGTCTTTTAACCAGTTACCAACCCATGAGAGGACCTTCCCTCTTATCCCATGACAGCTTCCTTTGCCTGAGAGCCTTTGCATGGGCTGGTGTTCACTGCAGGCTCCTGGCATGGCCTCGCCAACATTGCTGAGCAGTAAAGTCATGCTGGCCTTTGGGGGAGGGACAGGGGCAGTGAGCTCATCTCCAGCCACCCACAAGCATTCCTGGGCCATGTGCTCGCAGCGGCCATGATCTCAGCCCATGGAATTCCGGGGGTTGGCGTGGGGGGGGCTAGGGGGGAGGGAATCCCCAGACAGCTCCACAGCTGGAGATGCCCCGGGGGGCACCCGTTCCCCTCAGCAGGGCTCAGCATGCGCCTCCCCTCCCCGTGGTGTCGGAGCACCCCGCAGCACTGGCTGCGCCTAGGGGGGCTGTTCTCATCTTGGGCTTTGCTCCCTCTGTGTGGCCAGCCCCCCAGGAGTGACCTCGGGGAGCGGGCACAGCCCCACAGGTGGCCATGCAACCGCACAGATGGCACGGGCTGAACAGAACTCAGAAAGGGAGGCCACTGGGCCCCAGGCCGGAGTGCTCGCTCGAGAGACGTGCCCACAGTGTGGGTCCCAGCTCACCCCGCCGGAGCCGCCTCCCCCCCGGGCGCGGGGCCCAGCTCACCCCGCCGGAGCCGCCTCCCCCCCGGGCGCGGGGCCCAGCTCACCCCGCCGGAGCCGCCTCCCCCCCGGGCGCGGGGCCCAGCTCACCCCGCCGGAGCCGCCTCCCCCCCCGGGCGCGGGGCCCAGCTCACCCCGCCGGAGCCGCCTCCCCCCCGGGCGCGGGGCCCAGCTCACCCCGCCGGAGCCGCCTCCCCCCCGGGCGCGGGGCCCAGCTCACCCCGCCGGAGCCGCCTCCCCCCGGGCGCGGGGCCCAGCTCACCCCGCCGGAGCCGCCTCCCCCCAGGCGCGGGGCCCAGCTCACCCCGCCGGAGCCGCCTCGTGCGGGCGCAGGGCCCAGCTCACCCCGCCGGAGCCGCCTCCCCCCAGGCGCGGGGCCCAGCTCACCCCGCCGGAGCCGCCTCCCCCCCGGGCGCGGGGCCCAGCTCACCCCGCCGGAGCCGCCTCCCCCCCGGGCGCGGGGCCCAGCTCACCCCGCCGGAGCCGCCTCCCCCCCCGGGCGCGGGGCCCAGCTCACCCCGCCGGAGCCGCCTCCCCCCCGGGCGCGGGGCCCAGCTCACCCCGCCGGAGCCGCCTCCCCCCCGGGCGCGGGGCCCAGCTCACCCCGCCGGAGCCGCCTCCCCCCGGGCGCGGGGCCCAGCTCACCCCGCCGGAGCCGCCTCCCCCCAGGCGCGGGGCCCAGCTCACCCCGCCGGAGCCGCCTCCCCCCCGGGCGCGGGGCCCAGCTCACCCCGCCGGAGCCGCCTCCCCCCGGGCGCGGGGCCCAGCTCACCCCGCCGGAGCCGCCTCCCCCCAGGCGCGGGGCCCAGCTCACCCCGCCGGAGCCGCCTCGTGCGGGCGCAGGGCCCAGCTCACCCCGCCGGAGCCGCCTCCCCCCAGGCGCGGGGCCCAGCTCACCCCGCCGGAGCCGCCTCCCCCCCGGGCGCGGGGCCCAGCTCACCCCGCCGGAGCCGCCTCCCCCCCGGGCGCGGGGCCCAGCTCACCCCGCCGGAGCCGCCTCCCCCCCGGGCGCGGGGCCCAGCTCACCCCGCCGGAGCCGCCTCCCCCCCCGGGCGCGGGGCCCAGCTCACCCCGCCGGAGCCGCCTCGTGCGGGCGCGGGGCCCAGCTCACCCCGCCGGAGCCGCCTCCCCCCAGGCGCGGGGCCCAGCTCACCCCGCCGGAGCCGCCTCGTGCGGGCGCAGGGCCCAGCTCACCCCGCCGGAGCCGCCTCCCCCCAGGCGCGGGGCCCAGCTCACCCCGCCGGAGCCGCCTCCCCCCCGGGCGCGGGGCCCAGCTCACCCCGCCGGAGCCGCCTCCCCCCCGGGCGCGGGGCCCAGCTCACCCCGCCGGAGCCGCCTCCCCCCCCGGGCGCGGGGCCCAGCTCACCCCGCCGGAGCCGCCTCCCCCCCGGGCGCGGGGCCCAGCTCACCCCGCCGGAGCCGCCTCCCCCCCGGGCGCGGGGCCCAGCTCACCCCGCCGGAGCCGCCTCCCCCCGGGCGCGGGGCCCAGCTCACCCCGCCGGAGCCGCCTCCCCCCAGGCGCGGGGCCCAGCTCACCCCGCCGGAGCCGCCTCGTGCGGGCGCAGGGCCCAGCTCACCCCGCCGGAGCCGCCTCCCCCCAGGCGCGGGGCCCAGCTCACCCCGCCGGAGCCGCCTCCCCCCCGGGCGCGGGGCCCAGCTCACCCCGCCGGAGCCGCCTCCCCCCCGGGCGCGGGGCCCAGCTCACCCCGCCGGAGCCGCCTCCCCCCCGGGCGCGGGGCCCAGCTCACCCCGCCGGAGCCGCCTCCCCCCCCGGGCGCGGGGCCCAGCTCACCCCGCCGGAGCCGCCTCCCCCCCGGGCGCGGGGCCCAGCTCACCCCGCCGGAGCCGCCTCCCCCCGGGCGCGGGGCCCAGCTCACCCCGCCGGAGCCGCCTCGTGCGGGCGCGGGGCCCAGCTCACCCCGCCGGAGCCGCCTCCCCCCAGGCGCGGGGCCCAGCTCACCCCGCCGGAGCCGCCTCGTGCGGGCGCAGGGCCCAGCTCACCCCGCCGGAGCCGCCTCCCCCCAGGCGCGGGGCCCAGCTCACCCCGCCGGAGCCGCCTCCCCCCCGGGCGCGGGGCCCAGCTCACCCCGCCGGAGCCGCCTCCCCCCCGGGCGCGGGGCCCAGCTCACCCCGCCGGAGCCGCCTCCCCCCCCGGGCGCGGGGCCCAGCTCACCCCGCCGGAGCCGCCTCCCCCCCGGGCGCGGGGCCCAGCTCACCCCGCCGGAGCCGCCTCCCCCCCGGGCGCGGGGCCCAGCTCACCCCGCCGGAGCCGCCTCCCCCCGGGCGCGGGGCCCAGCTCACCCCGCCGGAGCCGCCTCCCCCCAGGCGCGGGGCCCAGCTCACCCCGCCGGAGCCGCCTCGTGCGGGCGCAGGGCCCAGCTCACCCCGCCGGAGCCGCCTCCCCCCAGGCGCGGGGCCCAGCTCACCCCGCCGGAGCCGCCTCCCCCCCGGGCGCGGGGCCCAGCTCACCCCGCCGGAGCCGCCTCCCCCCCGGGCGCGGGGCCCAGCTCACCCCGCCGGAGCCGCCTCCCCCCCGGGCGCGGGGCCCAGCTCACCCCGCCGGAGCCGCCTCCCCCCCCAGGCGCGGGGCCCAGCTCACCCCGCCGGAGCCGCCTCCCCCCCGGGCGCGGGGCCCAGCTCACCCCGCCGGAGCCGCCTCCCCCCGGGCGCGGGGCCCAGCTCACCCCGCCGGAGCCGCCTCGTGCGGGCGCGGGGCCCAGCTCACCCCGCCGGAGCCGCCTCCCCCCAGGCGCGGGGCCCAGCTCACCCCGCCGGAGCCGCCTCCCCCCGGGCGCGGGGCCCAGCTCTCCCCGCCGGAGCCGCATTCCCCCCGGGCGCGGGGCCCAGCTCACCCCGCCGGAGCCGCCTCCCCCCCGGGCGCGGGGCCCAGCTCACCCCGCCGGAGCCGCCTCCCCCCGGGCGCGGGGCCCAGCTCACCCCGCCGGAGCCGCCTCGTGCGGGCGCGGGGCCCAGCTCACCCCGCCGGAGCCGCCTCCCCCCAGGCGCGGGGCCCAGCTCACCCCGCCGGAGCCGCCTCCCCCCGGGCGCGGGGCCCAGCTCACCCCGCCGGAGCCGCATTCCCCCCGGGCGCGGGGCCCAGCTCACCCCGCCGGAGCCGCCTCCCCCCCGGGCGTGGGTCCCAGCTCACCCCGCCGGAGCCGCCTCCCCCCGGGCGCGGGGCCCAGCTCACCCCGCCGGAGCCGCCTCCCCCCGGGCGCGGGGCCCAGCTCTCCCCGCCGGAGCCGCATTCCCTTCCAACTGGCCCCACCTCATCATGGGGGCTTCCATTGCTAGCTGCAGTCACCCCCAGCCCCGCTGCCAACCCTGCCCATAGGGGAGACACGACTTTGGCACTGAGGTGCCCACGCAGGCCGGAGAAGGCCTGAAAGTGTTTGTCCATGGGGTTGTCATCCTGCCGGGTTTTTCCTTACAGATCTCAGGTGGCGGGGAGCCAGGGCTGGGTGCTCTCACCCTGAGTCTTCCCCGGACACGTCCTCCCAACCTCTGCTCCTTCGGTGCCAACGTGAAACTGGCACCACTGGCTGAGAATCCTCTCCTCTCCCCCACCACACGGTGGCTGCAGCTCCCAGATGTCCACAGAGACTCCTGGGGCAGACAAGACCTGGCCCAAAGAGGCTTCTTTTCTTTTTGCAGGTCACCTTGAACCTCCCGATGTCAGGGGGCCCCGTGCACCAATGCATCAGGACTATCATCTCTGGGCACCGCGCTGGGACCCTGCCCGTTGCACCCTTCCCTCCGCCCACACTCCAGCAGAGCTCCACAGTCCCGCGGCCACCCAGGCTTCCCTGGCACTGCTCCCTGGAGTGGCCATGGCCGCTTCCTGCAGCATCCTGGCAAATGCCAGCTTGGGCCGCCAATATTCTGGGTAACCCCTATGGCAGTCTTCACGCCCGCTCCCCCATGGGCGTACAGCGCTGTGCACTGTTCAACAGCCTCACCCCAGAGGCAGAAGCATTTCCATGGCAGGGGGGACTGATCCCCGGCACATGAACCTGGAGTGACTCCCCTGATGCCACAGATTTACACCAGGGAAACTATGAGCAGAGTTTGGCCCATGCACTATCCAGCCCTTTGGGATCCTTCAGGCAGGAAGGCGCAAGGGGATGGCCCCCAGCAGCAAACTCAGTTCCAGTGGGAACTAGTTCAGTGCAGCTCAAAGCAGCACTTTGCATGTCATGCAAGAGGCCCAGGACCGATGGCCTTGTGCCCCCCGCTCCCAGGGGCAGCAGGGAGTGGGCATGCTGGCAGCAACACCCCTGCAGCCTCCTTCTGCAGCACGGATGGGTGCTGGCATGCCACTACCTAGGGGTAAACTGTGGCCCATTCTCCTTCCCCCAAGCTGAGGGCTGACAGAAATCCAGGAGCCCACCCCAGACTGGAGGAAAGAAGATCTGGCTTCTGGCGTTGGCCCTGGGGCAGCAGGGCCAGCCAGGTGGGGTGCATTGTCTGCTCCATGGCTTTCACCCTGGGATGGGGCTGAAGGGGATCCACATGCAGAGGCCATGTGCTCCCTGGTCAGAGCTGATCCTCCAAGCCAGCTCCCAGCACTGCCTCATTGCTCTGACAGGAAGCAGGATGCTGGCTTCCACAGGGACTCATCTTACGCTGATTAAAGCAAAGCAAACATCCCCAAGCCGGTGGGGGGCAGGGGGCTGCACTCCTCTGTTTAGCCCTGGGCCTGTGGTGGGAAGAACAGGGGCTCTCACCCCACTAGAGCCTCCTGCCCCACAAGCTACTCAGAAACTGCTTCAGCTCATAGAAATGCAGCCAGCTCTGGGGTGGGAACAGTGCACAGCAATGCTGCATGCTGCTTTGGGATGCCAAGTGGAGAAGAATATGGATGAAAGTGCAGGGAGATTCGGGGGGCAGGATTCACTTTCCTCCTGTGTCCAAAGCAGGGCACAAGCCCCTATGGGCAAATGGGCACAGGCCCCTTTTCACATGGTATCTGAAAGACACCCCCTGCGGCAGCAAAACCCCCTCCTGAGAGACACCCACGCTGCTCCCTGCAGCACAGTGCCACCTGGCACTGGGGCACCAGCTCAAAGGGGAGAGTGCCCCCGGCTGGGTCACCTGCCCTGCTCCCTGCAGCACCATGCCCCTAGTGCCATGCTGGGCATTAGCCCAGCACGGACTGCAAGGGAAGAGCCACCCACCCTGCTCCCTGCAGCAGCATCCCTCCACTTCCTACTCTGGGCAGGTGCAAAGGGAAGGACGCCCCTGCTGGATCTCTCACAGGCCTGCCCAGGACTGCAGCCCCCACGAAATAACCTAGAAGTGGGAGCTCTTGGGAGGGGCTTGGGTGGGGCAAGGAGTGACATGAGCCTGGCAGAGCACCTAACACCACTCTGAGCCCACACGCCCACCCTGAGCACATCCAGCCCCAGCCCACCACGTACCCCGCATGGAACAGCTGCAATCCAGCCCACGTACAGGGAGAACCAGCCATGACCCAGCTCATCATGGGAGTTCACCCACCCCAGCAGGCAAAGGAAGTGGGAGGGTCCCCACAAGGCAACTCTCTGCCCAGGAGCAGGGAGAGAGCATGCATTGGGGTGGCAGGGCGGGCAGAATGGCCTGAGTGCCGGCCCCCCCATCCCTTCTGTCCTTCTCCCCAGAGATCAGCAACCCCCTCCCCTGCTGCACCCCCAGGGCCAGCCCCCCCAATCTCCTCCCCTGAGCCCCACTCATTCAGCCCATCACATTACAGGAGGCGCATCCCAGTACAGCGATCGCACCCGCAGCCAGCCCCTACTGCCAGCCGGTGGCCCTGGCGGGGTCCCTTCCTGGGGCAGCTTGGGCGCCGGCTTCCCTGCCCTTCCCCCACCCCACCCCGCTGGCAGCGAGTGGCCTGGGGCATCAGACCGCGACAAGGCAGGAATTCGTCACAGCAGCACTTTCCTGTGCAAACACACCGGGTCATTATTCCCGGGTGATCGGCGCGGGGACAAAGGCCTGATGGAAACAGAAAAGGTATTTAATCAGCCCCGGCTGTCTGAATGGGCATGAAAAGGCCAAGGGGAAACAGGAGCTGGCGATCCATGCAGTCTGCAAATGCCAGCATGGCACCATGCCAGGCTCCACGCACACAGCCCCCAAGAACCCAGCACTGCTGCCCTCCCAACCTGGATGGCACCAGGTGTCCCTATTTACCCCCATGCCACTCTCTGCCCTCTGCCAGCTTGGCATCTCTCCTGGCACTCGCTGGGAACAAAGAGATCTCCTACAGCCAGGTGCCAACAGGGTGCAGGTAGAGGGGACTCCAGGTCACTGATGCCACATGCACTGATGGATACAAGGGCATGATCTCCCAGCCTGGCAGGGGGGCCTGTGGGAAGTGGAATGAAGACATGATGCCCAGCAGGGGTTCAGCTCCAGCCTGGCATGGCCACATGTCCCAGCTGCCCACGGATCTGCCCAGACCCTGGGCACGCAAGCCTCAGTGTGTGGCAGTCACTGACCCAGCGAGCGGGCACGAGTACACCCCTGTAGCGGGCCCCTGCTAGCACAGCAAGGAAGAGAGCAGAGATCACTTCAAAGGGACCAGCTGCTATGCCCAGGCCTGTGCCAGGCTCAGGGCACACCAGCCACAGCGCTGTGGCTTGGAGTTTGCAGGCAGGTCACTGCAGTGTTTGCCAGCCAGCACCCATGCACCCAATCAGCGGGCACATGGCACATCACTGCAGCTGAGGGTCCCCCTGCGACCCAGGGGGCAGCCAGCCGGGGGCCACAGCCAGAACCACCTGAACAGGTATGTGCCCCAGCCGTAATCCACCAGGGGTGGGCATGCTGAGGGGCTCTCCCCATGCCCCTGGCCTGGTGGCTGGCAGAGCCTCTGTGTCTCTCCTGGAGGGCCCCCGAGACTTGCCCCAGCAGCCCCTTTGGAGGGCTCTGATCTGCTGCAGCCAGAGCGTGCTGGGCCCAGGACACATGGATGCGTCTAAGGCTCACAGATGTCTCCCAAAAAAGCAGGCCATCAGCCGCACCGCCAAGGCACTGGTGACTCTAGGCTGGAGAAGACCCTAAGCCCAGGGCTGGGCTGCTGAGGGTTGGGACTGGCATACACTGACCCCTGCTCTGCTCAGGGCAGGAAGGAAGCTGAGGGCAGATCCCATCACCGGCTCTAATCTTAGCCTTGGGGCTTGGCCCGGCCCCTCGGAGGAGGCTGCCCCAGCCCTGACGTGAGGTCTGGCCCGGCCCGTTCTCAGCAGGATCCTCCCGGCTCCTGGGGGCTCCCCCCCACAAAAGCGCCCTTGCCCCGACCCACGTATCCCAGCCGAGGAGCACTGGAGGAGCTGCCCTGAGCCCCGTGCCTGGCAGGGCCAGCAGGCAGTGATGGGAGGGCACACAGCACAGGTGTGCAGACCCAGACGTGGCACAAAGGAGCAGAGCAGGCAAACTGGCGCTGTCTGTGCCCATGATCCAGGCATGAGGCAATGCCACCCATAGTGTGGTCAGCCTGTGGAACTCACTGCCACAAGGTGTATCTGAGGCCAAGAGCCCAGCAGGATTTCACACAGGCCTGAGCACCTATAAGGAGCTTTGCAATTAGATAAGAGATGGCACAAGGAGTCTAAACCCTCCCATCTCCAGCCATGGGCCAGGCAAGTAATTCCACCGTCACCTAGGGCTCTCGGCCCTCCCACTGCAGCAGCTGCTGGGCTGTCAGGCCAGGAGTCAGGGCTCATCCCCACGGCAGTGCCAGAGCAGAAGGGCACACAGGGTCACGGGCCCCACAGGCTTCCCCAGGGCAACGGACCCTGCTCAGCATCAGTCACGGCATGGCTGGGCCTGTCACTGCAGACAGCAGAAATTGTCACGAGCGCCGCTCGCTTGTGCCCGGCCCCCGTTCCAGCCAGGACCCCACACCCGCCCCATCACTGCCAGAGTCCCACACTGAGCCCCTGCAGCCCCCGCCATGGGCCCACACACGCCCTTGTCACTGCCAGGCAGCTGGGGGCCGAGGGCCATCAGCGAAGCAGGGTGGCTCACCCAGGCCAGGGGGGTGGGGCTCCAACCCCCAGACAAATGCACTGGCCTCCAGCCCCCTCTCCGTCCCCCCCAGCCCCAGGCTACCCTGTAGCAGCCCCTCCCCCAGTTGTGACAGCACCTTCCCTCCTCCCCTCCCCACATCTGGGAGCGCTGTGGAGAAGGCGCAGCTGGCTCCCCCTCCCCCACACCTCGTAGGGCCCCCTTTCAACTGAGCCGGGGATGGGGTGCAGGGCACCAGCCTGGGAAGAGAGACCAGGGCTCCAGACAGCTGGGCTCCAGATCTGCCTTGCCCTGAGAACCCAGCAGCAGGGAGCCAAGGGCTCTGCCCAGCTGCCGGGGGCTGCGGGATAGAGCCGTGCCCGGCTGTGCCAGGGGTCACAGCCCTGCCCGGCCACCCGAGGCTGGGGGGATAGAGCCGTGACCGACTGAGCCAGGGGTCACAACCCTGCCCGGCCACCCGAGGCTGGGGGGATAGAGCCGTGACCGACTGAGCCAGGGGTCACAACCCTGCCCAGCCACCCGAGGCTGGGGGGACAGAGCCGTGACCGACTGAGCCAGGGGTCACAGCCCTGCCCGGCCACCCGAGGCTGGGGGGATAGAGCCGTGACCGACTGAGCCAGGGGTCACAGCCCTGCCCGGCCACCCGAGGCTGGGGGGATAGAGCCGTGACCGGCTGTGCCAGGGGTCACAACCCTGCCCGGCCACCCGAGGCTGGGGGGACAGAGCCGTGACCGACTGAGCCAGGGGTCACAGCCCTGCCCGGCCACCCGAGGCTGGGGGGACAGAGCCGTGCCCGGCTGTGCCAGGGGTCACAGCCCTGCCCGGCCACCCGAGGCTGGGGGGATAGAGCCGTGACCGACTGAGCCAGGGGTCACAGCCCTGCCCGGCCACCCGAGGCTGGGGGGATAGAGCCGTGCCCGGCTGTGCCAGGGGTCACAACCCTGCCCGGCCACCCGAGGCTGGGGGGATAGAGCCGTGACCGGCTGTGCCAGGGGTCACAACCCTGCCCGGCCACCCGAGGCTGGGGGGATAGAGCCGTGCCCGACTGAGCCAGGGGTCACAGCCCTGCCCGGCCACCCGAGGCTGGGGGATAGAGCCGTGACCGGCTGTGCCAGGGGTCACAACCCTGCCCGGCCACCCGAGGCTGGGGGGATAGAGCCGTGACCGACTGAGCCAGGGGTAACAGCCCTGCCCAGCCACCCGAGGCTGGGGGATAGAGCAGGTGCTGGTGGCCACCAAGGATGGGATCATGCAGCAGCAGGGGCAAATCACCCCGGCTCTGGCTGCCCGCAGGCACCACCCGCTGGGGCGGGAACATCCTGGTGGGACATGCAGACTCCTTCCCCGTGGGGCAGGCTCCAAGCTGCGCAGCCCCTGGGGCTAGCATGCAGTCAGCCACACAGTGGTCATGTGGGCCTGCCCCTCGGGCCTTAGCCGAACCACCAGGCTGGGAGCCCCCAGCAGGGCCACTCTGTGGGTCTCAGGCGGATGGGGGCTCTGCTGGGGTCCGTGTTGGGGTCTCTTCCTTACATCAATTAATTATGGGCAAAATTAGATAGAGTCAAACATTCAGAGGGCAGGCACGGTGCAGTTCACTCCAGCTCTGCCGATGGCCCCCACTCCTGACCCACAGCCCGCCTGGCCCAGAGCTCCCCACACCCAGCTCTGCCATTGCCCCCCACACCTCCCCCACAGCCCGCCTGGCCCTGAGCTCCCCACACCCAGCTCTGCCATTGCCCCCCACACCTCCCCCACAGCCCGCCCGGCCCTGAGCTCCCCACACCCAGCTCTGCCATTGCCCCCCACGCCTCCCCCACAGCCCGCCGGGCCCTGAGCTCCCCACACCCAGCTCTGCCACTGCCCCCCACGCCTCCCCCACAGCCCGCCCAGCCCTGAGCTCCCCACACCCAGCTCTGCCAGAGCCCCCCACGCCTCCCCCACAGCCCACCCGGCCCTGAGCTCCCCACACCCAGCTCTGCCAGAGTCCCCACGCCTCCCCCACAGCCCGCCCGGCCCTGAGCTCCCCACATCCCGCTCTGCCAGAGCCCCCCACGCCTGACCCACAGCCCGCCTGGCCCTGAGCTCCCCACACCCAGCTCTGCCACTGCCCCCCACTCCTCACCCACAGCCCGCCCGGCCCTGAGCTCCCCACACCCAGCTCTGCCAGAGCCCCCCACGCCTGACCCACAGCCCGCCTGGCCCTGAGCTCCCCACACCCAGCTCTGCCATTGCCCCCCACTCCTCACCCACAGCCCGCCCGGCCCTGAGCTCCCCACACCCAGCTCTGCCATTGCCCCCCACTCCTCACCCACAGCCCGCCCGGCCCTGAGCTCCCCACACCCAGCTCTGCCATTGCCCCCCACTCCTCACCCACAGCCCGCCCGGCCCTGAGCTCCCCACACCCAGCTCTGCCATTGCCCCCCACTCCTCACCCACAGCCCGCCCGGCCCTGAGCTCCCCACACCCAGCTCTGCCATTGCCCCCCACTCCTCCCCCACAGCCCGCCTGGCCCTGAGCTCCCCACACCCAGCTCTGCCATTGCCCCCCACTCCTCCCCCACAGCCCGCCTGGCCCTGAGCTCCCCACACCCAGCTCTGCCACTGCCCCCCACTCCTGACCCACAGCCCACCTGGCCCTGAGCTCCCCACACCCAGCTCTGCCACTGCCCCCCACTCCTGACCCACTGAGCTCCCCACACCCAGCTCTGCCACTGCCCCCCACTCCTGACCCACAGCCCGCCTGGCCCTGAGCTCCCCACACCCAGCTCTGCCACTGCCCCCCACTCCTGACCCACTGAGCTCCCCACACCCAGCTCTGCCACTGCCCCCCACTCCTGACCCACAGCCCGCCTGGCCCAGAGCTCCCCACACCCAGCTCTGCCAGTGTGCCTCAATCCCGACTGGCAGCCCCCCGCTATTCCAGACCTGGCGCTCACAAATCTCCCGGTGCTCCACCAGCCCAAACCAGCCCCCTCTTTCAGCACAATCCCCTTCCAACTCTGCAGGGGAGACCAGCCTCCAGCCCTGCCATGCCCAGTCTCCCAGGGGAAGCAATGTGTGTCCTTTGGGCAGGACTGGGGACATCTCCCCGATGAGGTCCCGGCCTGGACACCAGCCGCGCACCCCCTCCCCCACCGGCCTCTTTTAAAAGGGCCAGGGAGTGAGACCCCCGCGCAGATCACCGGGGCAACATGGTCACAGAGGAGAGAGCAGCAGGTGGGAGCCATGCCGCGCCCTGCAGCCGCTAGGGACCCTTGGGGCTCGTCTGCACCCAGGGACATGGAGGGGAATCAGCTCAGGTGCCGTGTCGTGAGCGTAAAGTGCATTAGACCCATGAGGATGCTTTCCCTCAGGAGTCAAGTGGTTTTGTGGCCCCATGCAGGGGAACTCTCAGCGCCTCCCAGAGTGGACCTGCTGAGAGCTGGGGGCACTAAACTGGGAGGAGAGGTAGATACGCTGGAGGGTAAGGATAGGATACAGAGGGACCTAGACAAATTAGAGGATCGGGCCAAAAGAAATCTGATGAGGTTCAACAAGGACAAGTGCAGAGTCCTGCACTTAGGATGGAAGAATCCAATGCACCGCTACAGACTAGGGACCGAATGGCTCGGCAGCAGTTCTGCAGAAAAGGAGCTAGGGGTGACAGTGGACGAGAAGCTGGATACGAGTCAGCAGTGTGCCCTTGTTGCCAAGAAGGCCAAGGGCATTTTGGGCTGTATAAGTAGGGGCATTGCCAGTAGATCGAGGGACGTGATCGTTCCCCTCTGTTCGACATTGGTGAGGCCTCATCTGGAGTACTGTGTCCAGTTTTGGGCCCCACACTACAAGAAGGATGTGAAAAAATTGGAAAGAGTCCAGCGGAGGGCAACAAAAATGATTAGGAGACTGGAACATGTGACTTATGAGGAGAGGCTGAGGGAACTGGGATTGTTTAGTCTGCAGAACAGAAGAATAAGGGGGGATTTGATAGCTGCTTTCAACTACCTAAAAGGGGGTTCCAAAGAGGATGGATCTAGACTGTTCTCAGTGGTAGCAAATGACAGAACAAGGAGTAATGGTCTCAGGTTGCAGTGGGGGAGGTTTAGGTTGGAAAAACTTTCTCACTAGGAGGGTGGTGACACACTGGAATGCGTTACCTAGGGAGGTGGTGGAATCTTCTTCCTTAGAAGTTTTTAAGGTCAGGCTTGACAAGCCCTGGCTGGGATGATTTAGTTGGGGATTGGTCCTGCTTTGAGCAGGGGGTTGGACTAGATGACCTCCTAAGTCCCTTCCAAGCCTGATATTCTATGATTCTATGAATCAAGCCCTGCGACCCACACCGTCCCACCAGCCAGGCGGGATTCAGGATGGCTCTAGGATCACAGGCAGCAGGCGAGGGGCACAGATTCACTCCCTGGGCCTGGCAGATGGATGGACTCTAGCCCCATATCCTCCTCTAGCAGCCAGGTACCAGCTCCCAGGGAAGCACCATCTCCCTGCAGGTTCGGCCTCCCACACAGACCAAAGAAAGGCCCTGGCTCTTACAGTCCCATGCTGAGCGCACAGTCTCAGCTCTCACTTACAGATCTATTTGTTCCTACCCCCCAGGGGCAAAGAAAAGCTTGAAGCCAAGGCCTGAGTACGAGCATTGCCTGCCTGAGTCTGCAGGCAGCCTGAACCAGTAGCTCCAAGAGCTACTGAAACTTGCTGCCATTCCAGTGAGGGACAGGCCCATGCCAGGGGGAGTCTCATGTGGGGTGCGCCTATGGCCCTGGGCAGCTTTAATTTGGCCCTGTCCCCAGAGGAGACCTGGCAGTTCAGCTGAGCAAGGGGCAGCATTTCTGCAGTGAGGTAATGCTGCAGGGCCACTGGGTTGGAATCCTGGGGTACTGGAGATGGTTGGTGATTCAGTGTCCCGTTCAGATCCTGCCATGGCATCGCTGCTCTGTGCCCAATACACACCACCCCGTAGTAGGGGGGAACTCCACTGTCTAGGGGCTGCCAGTTTGGAAACTGCCCCCTCCCCAAAATTAACTAGGATACAGAAAGAAAAGAAAAGAAAAGAAAAGAAAAGAAAAGAAAAGAAAAGAAAAGAAAAGAAAAGAAAAGAAAAGAAAAGAAAGTGAGCCTCAGTTTCCCTTCCCAGCCTGTTTCTGTCTTGTCTGTTGAGACTGTCAGCTCTGGGGGCCTGGGACCGGCCTACTCTGTGTCTGTGCAGCGTCAGCACAATGGGCCCTGAGCTCACCCCCACAAGGGCTCCAGCTGTACAGCTAATAGAGAAGAAAAAGTAATGAACCCGGGAAGCTGCTGGAAATGCCTCCGGAGCGCTAGGCTGCAAATCCCTGCCCTGGGGCTGTGACAAAAATAAAGAGATACTGCAGCCCAGACACCAACCTGCGGCTAGCACCAGCTACAAAGGAGCTTTAATGGCAGCGCCCGGGCACGGGGATGGGCCGCAGCTGCATGCAAAGGCAGTGGCGGGCAGAAGTGCACAGGTGCAGCACGCCCACAGACGGGCGGGCACTCACGTAGCCGGCAGCATGGACACGCGCACATACACACCACGGTCTCGCTCGCTCCTGCCCTGCAGCCAGGAAATACTTACATCACGGCTGACTTCTGGGCTACGTTTAACGTCTAGGGGGGTCATCGCCCAGAGCAGGCGTGGAGCAAACCCCGGGCCTGAACACAGGGCTCTGGAATCCCACCAGGCACCGTGTTACACCAGTTCAGAAGGGGAAAATATTCTCCCCCCAGCTGCCCCCTCCAGCCTGGTCACGATCCAGGGCTGGGCCTGACAGCCGAGCTGATGTACATGGAGGTGCCAAGGAGTGTAACTGACATGCCAGAGAGGCAGAAAGGTGTTAAACCCCCAGGAGGATGGACAGGAAGCCAGGACCTGCTGTCCACACGCCCCCCACTCAGCCCTGGAGTGTGAGTCACACCCCTGTACCCCAATGCACCATGTGCCATGCACAGCACCCCCACAGCCCTGCCGGATCCCACTCGCCGGCCTGCAGGAAAGTCACCCCAAGAAAAGGATGGGGGTGAGGTTTCCCCCGAGAGAGATCAGCCCCCAACAACGTGGCCCATGCGGGAGCTAGGGTCCCTCCGCCACCAGAACAATGGCAGCTATTCCCAAGCCTCTGAGGCAGCCCAGGGGTTATTTAAAGCTCCAGGCAGCACCAGGCTGCTTCCCGCGCCCCCGCCCCAGGCTTCTGCAGGAATGACACACTTCCTGAAATTGTGCTCGGGAACAGACGCACCAGCCAGCAGGCGGCTCAGCAGGGACTAACCAAGGGCCCCCACCCCAAACACAGGCATTCAACCCCCCCGCATGTCCCTGCTCGCCACTCGTCTCCAACCACTGCCCCGTGCTCCACCAGCACCCCTGGCAGAGGGGAGGGAGGGCCCAGGCCGGGGCTTGGAGGATTCTCCTTTGCTTGCCGCAAGGCAGCCTGAAGCTTGACCTAAGACGGGCAGAGGAAGACGTGGGGCGGCTCCAGCTGCTGCCACGGAGCCCTGCTCAGCCGAGAGCATCCATGGCAAAGGATGGTCGTGGTGCTCAGTACAGAACAGGGGCATCTCCAGCTCGTGCCAAGCCCAGGCCCATTCTCCAGGGATCCTGGAACTGCCAGGGGGGTCAGCCAGGGGCCCAGCCAGGCCAGTATGCCCCAACAGCAGCCGCACCAGCATTGCTGAGGTAGGGCCAGGAACCCGCCCAGAGGGCGACTGGATTAACCCTCCTGCATCCTCCCATCAGCCAGCGGCACAACCCTGGGCAAAGCCATGGAGCAGCCACCCTTCCCCTGCTAAAAGCACGTGGCAGCTGCCCTCCTCTCCATTAGCGCCCCGCCTGGGGCAGCCCGTGCCATGCCCTGGCCTGCCCTCCCAGCAGCCGCGTCAGTTTCACTCTCAGCTCATGGCCGTCATGGCGTCTGAGCAGATCCCAGCCAGTGTGTCCAGTATGCCCGCGCATCCCAGTGAGCTGCAATCCCCAGGCTCGCTGCCCACTCCCTGCCCTCCAGCCCCCTGCTACAGGAGCGGGCGTTAGGCCCACGTGGGTTGGGTAGCAGCTTAGCAACTTCGCTGCCACATCCCCTGATCTCAGCAACAGCCGTTCAGAACACTTGGCCAGCATCACCCAACACCCATCGCAGCAGCTGCTGGCGATCTGCTGCTCTCTAACTCACCACATTGTGCCAACTCCTCTCTTTGGTCACTGCACCCCTGATGGGGGGGTCCGGGGCCCAGTCATCTCCCACCCCCGCTGTGCTGAAGGCTGGCACAGGGAAATCAGGGAGCTTCTCTGCAGCGTCCTCACCCTCCTTAACTGTTCCTTTGCCCTCTTTCATGCAGCCCTCCCTCCCCCGATTCCAGCCCAACTGGGAGAGGCTCCTGCCATTTGACTCTACTCCAGAAATCAAACTGGAAAACCAACCCCCAGTGCCAAGTGCCAGCCCTGTGCCTCGTCCCGATCACAGACAGCCCCAGCCGAGCACCAGGAAACAAAGCACTTGGGACCTCGGAAATCTGGCGCTGACCACTGAACACCTGGCTCTTAGCAGGGAGGCAAACTCCTGTTTCAGCCCACCAGGACCAGGACTGCTGGAGAGCAGGCCCCTGCGGTAACATGAACTAGGATCAGATGCCCCCGCCAAAATAAACTCGCCCCTGGTGCCAAGAACCCAGGCCCCATGGCTCCCAACACGGGGCCCAATCACTGGAGCTACAGGAAACCTCTGCTCCGCTGCCGCCTCTGGAAGAGCCCGTGAGCTTCCTAAGCTGCAGCCAGCCAAGGACGACAGTCCCCACGCATAGCACGGTGCTCAAGCCTGCCTCACTGAAATCAATGGCAAAATGCCCCATCAACACCCAGACGAGCCCGACCATCCCCCTCATCCCACCACCCCCCTGCATCCAGAGACCTGGATCAGGCCCCACCTTCCCACCAACCTGCCCGGGGCTGGATCAGGGCCCAATAACCGCTTAATTACAACCAATTTTCCAAGTGCGTGGAGCTGAGCTGCTGGGTGCAGCTGGCTCTGGGGACCAGCAGGACCTAAACCATCACAGCTGCTCACAGGGTCATTGTAACAGCCTGTCACTCATCCCACAATCTGCCAGAGTGTGCAGCCTCCCCAGAAACTCCCCTTTGTTCACCACCAGAGAAACCTGCTCGTTCTCCGGTGCAGCATTTTCCAACCCATGTTATGGGGCTGCTCGCCCCACCGCCCCTGCTACCACAGTCCTGCTCTACCCACGAACAGCTCTGACAGTGCCCCTCAATCCCTACCCGTAGCCCCCTGCTATTCATAGAATCCTAGAATCTCAGGGTTGGAAGGGACCTCAGGAGGTTCTAGTCCAACCCCCTGCTCAAAGCAGGACCAAGCCCCATTTTTGGCCCAGATCCCTAAATCGCCCCCTCAAGGATTGAACTCCCAACCCGTGGTTTAGGGGGCTAATGCTCAAACCACTGAGCTATCCCTCTGCCCTGACCTTCCCCACCCCCTGGCTCTGCCAGTGCCCCTCATTCCTAACCTGCAGCCCCTGCTGTCATGGGGTCTCCAGCTCCGCTAACACACCGCAGGCCTGTGGCCGTCTCCATAGCATCTGTGGTTATTTCCCCTTCACTTCCCTCACTGCCATAGCTCCCGCTCCCTTCTCTGGTTTCCTCAGGGCCAAAGGGTCTCAGTTTGGCTCAAATACCACCCCCCACATAGCCTGGAGTGGGAGCATGGCCCGGCCCATGCACCAAGCTTAGTGCCAGGTGAGAACCCTCCGGAGAGCTGCCCCTTCAGGAGCTGGCCAGGCCAGCCAATCAGGCTGGCAGAGGAGCAGATTGGGGGTGGGCAGGGCTGGTCCAGGTCCATCATTGGTGTGTGGACAGTGGTTCTAGTTCTAGATCGCAGGGGGGGCCTCCTGATGAAGCGAATGTGGCTAGGGGGGGCTCAGGGATTTGGCAAACTCAGGAGAGGTTTGTGAATCTGCAGCAAACCCAGCCCACTCAGCCCTGCCTTTACCCTGCTGCTTCTCGCAGGCTTGGCCCCACCCTGTGCCTGTGGCTGGGGATTTGCCAGGTGCAGGATTGAGAGCCAGTTATTTATTTCAGCTCCTGCCCTACCCTGCAAGCCCAGCACTGCCTGCCCAGCTCTGGCGGTGCCCCTCAGCACCCCCCAATCTGCCAATGCCCCTCAGTGCCAACCATCAGCCCCCCAGCTAGCCCATCCTGGGCTCCCCCTGGGCCCTGGCAGTGCCCCCCAACACCTCTGCTGGTCCACGCCTGGCACTGCACCTGGCAGGGATTCTGCAAAGCCTCTCCTGTTACTGGCACGGGAGAGCAGCTCACCAGCCACCATCCCAGGGCCGCTCTCCCCTGCCCATTTCCCAGAGTCCAACCAGGTTCCACTCCTCAGACACAGGCGGAAATTGGGGGATGAAACCCACATTTTTCCAGGATGAGGATTTCACCTCCCTGACCCTCAGCACCCGCCCTGCCCCATTCCTCCCAGCCCTACGGCCCTGCAGCCGGCTCAGAGTGAAAGGACCCACCCAGGAGATGAAACTGTGCCCAGCAGGGCTAACCTTCCAGCCCTGGCTCTGCTGGCATGGTGATCATGGGCCACCAAGCACATGGGGCAATGCCTCCCATCTGTCCCTGCCAGGCGGGAAGGGGGTATCGATCACTAGGGGGAATCAGAATGCGCTGCCACAAGGGGGCGCATCCGAGCTGGCTGTCCCCCTCTTGGACTCCCCAGCTCTGCCCATATGGGGAGAAGGGAGGGGCCCGAGGGCCCCCCCCCCCGAGTCACTGCTCTCACGTGTGCGGTGGGGGGAGGGGCAGAGCTCAGTGCTACCGAAAATGGATCAGCCCAAAGCATCCCCAAAATAACCTGCTGGCCTGCCCAGCCCAAAATACCCTGCAAGCCGGCGGCAGGCCTCCTGCCGCCCCACCCTGCCAGTCTGAGCCAGCCAGACAACCCATGGAGCGGGGAGGGTGTTGAGTCAAGGAAGGGTCCTGCCCGGGGAGGGGGTGGACATGGGGGGCAGTTTGAGGGGAGTGGCTGCAGGAGGCTCCCCCTCTCCTGCTGCTCCCCTACTTGCTGGAATAGCCCCCCCTCGGGCTGGGTGCTAAGGAGGATGGACAGTGCCCTGCCACCAGCTCCCACTGTGCTCTGGTGGGGGGCTGAGGAGGGTCTAAATCCCAGGCCTGGGCCCATTCCAGCCCCAGTGAGAGCCCACACTCAGAGGACCGCACCCAGGGAGGCCACAAGGGCCTTGAGGCCTGAGGGGTCCAGTGCACTGAGCAGGCAGTGGGGGCTGGGCTGCCCCAGCTCTAGGGTCGCTGGCCAGGGGAGGGCTGGAAACTAGGCCAGGCCTGTGTCCTAGGCCTGCTGCCCACCCAGCGCCCCGAGGGGCAGGGCCTGGCGGACAAACCATCCATCCCAAGGGCCAGGCAGAGACGCTGCTGCAGAGAGGGATGGGGTGAGAATCCGGAGCCAGGCTCCTTCTGCCCCCAAGCTGAGGCCACAGGGGTCACTGACCCACAGCCCTACCACTGTGCTCTGTTGCCTGTGCCTTTGCCCCTCTCAGGGGGGCAGACCCTTGCTGGAAAGGGGAGGGCAGCCTGGCCAGACTGAAGCTGCACTGCAGCTCGCAGGGATGCATGGGGGCATTGCCCTTTAAAGGGGCAGACCAACCCCCACCAGCTGTCGAGCCGCTGCCAGTTTAGCCTGGCAAGACCCTGCTTCAGTTTTACCCCTCAGCCATAAGACAGCCGCTCCAGCAGCACAGCGCCCCCTAGCGCGGCACCGGGGAAGCATCCCCTATCGTGCCCCTCCACCACTGCCTGCAGCACAGCAGCCCCTATCATTGCAGGGCATTGCGGTCAGCACTGGCCGCAGGGGAGAGCGCCCCCTGCAGAGCCCCCACCCTGCTCCCTGCATCACAGTGCCCCCTAGTGCTGCATAGGGCTACTGGGGTCAGCACTGGCCGCAGGGGAGAGCGCCCCCTGCAGAGCCCCCACCCTGCTCCCTGCATCACAGTGCCCCCTAGTGCTGCATAGGGCTACTGGGGTCAGCACTGGCCGCAGGGGAGAGCGCCCCCTGCAGAGCCCCCACCCTGCTCCCTGCATCACAGTGCCCCCTAGTGCTGCATAGGGCTACTGGGGTCAGCACTGGCCACAGGGGAGAGCGCCCCCTGCAGAGCCCCCACCCTGCTCCCTGCATCACAGTGCCCCCTAGTGCTGCATAGGGCTACTGGGGTCAGCACTGGCCGCAGGGGAGAGCGCCCCCTGCAGAGCCCCCACCCTGCTCCCTGCATCACAGTGCCCCCTAGTGCTGCATAGGGCTACTGGGGTCAGCACTGGCCGCAGGGGAGAGCGCCCCCTGCAGAGCCCCCACCCTGCTCCCTGCATCACAGTGCCCCCTAGTGCTGCATAGGGCTACTGGGGTCAGCACTGGCCTCAGGGGAGAGCGCCCCCTGCAGAGCCCCCACCCTGCTCCCTGCAGCACAGTGCCCCCTAGTGCTGCATAGGGCTACTGGGGTCAGCACGGGTGGCCGGGCTCCTGACTGAGTAAATTCCAGCGGCACCAAGGGTTACATTAGAAACAGTGGTCTCCAAAGTGGGGTGTGCACACCTCAGGGGGTGCGCAAGACGATCGATTGGGGGGCGCGGCAGGAGGAGCACCGCCGGAGGAAGAAAAGGGGGGCGGGGGCAGCCCTGAGTCCTCCGGCCCGTGGGGAGCAGGGCCGCATTCCGAATGGGGCTTCAGAGCTGCAAGCCAGGGCCCCGGGTAAGTGCTCTGCACCTCCTGCCTGCCCCAGCCCTGAGCCTCCTCCCGCACCCCCATCCTGAGCGCCCTCCCGCACCCTAACTCCCTCCCAGACCCCGCACCCTACCCTGAGCGCCCTCCCGTCCCCTAACTCCCTCCCAGACCCCGCACCCTACCCTGAGCGCCCTCCCGTCCCCTAACTCCCTCCCAGACCCCGCACCCTACCCTGAGCGCCCTCCCGTCCCCTAACTCCCTCCCAGACCCCGCACCCTACCCTGAGCGCCCTCCCGCCCCCCACCTCCCTCCCAGACCCCGCACCCTACCCTGAGCGCCCTCCCGTCCCCTAACTCCCTCCCAGACCCCGCACCCTACCCTGAGCGCCCTCCCGTCCCCTAACTCCCTCCCAGACCCCGCACCCTACCCTGAGCACCCTCCCGTCCCCTAACTCCCTCCCAGACCCCGCACCCTACCCTGAGCGCCCTCCCGTCCCCTAACTCCCTCCCAGACCCCGCACCCTACCCTGAGCGCCCTCCCGTCCCCTAACTCCCACCCAGACCCCGCACCCTACCCTGAGCGCCCTCCCGTCCCCTAACTCCCACCCAGACCCCGCACCCTACCCTGAGCACCCTCCCGTCCCCTAACTCCCTCCCAGACCCCGCACCCTACCCTGAGCGCCCTCCCGCCCCCCACCTCCCTCCCAGACCCCGCACCCTACCCTGAGCGCCCTCCCGTCCCCTAACTCCCTCCCAGACCCCGCACCCTACCCTGAGCGCCCTCCCGCCCCCCACCTCCCTCCCAGACCCCGCACCCTACCCTGAGCGCCCTCCCGCCCCCCACCTCCCTCCCAGACCCCGCACCCTACCCTGAGCGCCCTCCCGTCCCCTAACTCCCTCCCAGACCCCGCACCCTACCCTGAGCGCCCTCCCGTCCCCTAACTCCCTCCCAGACCCCGCACCCTACCCTGAGCGCCCTCCCGTCCCCTAACTCCCTCCCAGACCCCGCACCCTACCCTGAGCGCCCTCCCGTCCCCTAACTCCCTCCCAGACCCCGCACCCTACCCTGAGCGCCCTCCCGCCCCCTAACTCCCTCCCAGACCCCGCACCCTACCCTGAGCGCCCTCCCGCCCCCTAACTCCCTCCCAGACCCCGCACCCTACCCTGAGCGCCCTCCCGTCCCCTAACTCCCTCCCAGACCCCGCACCCTACCCTGAGCGCCCTCCCGTCCCCTAACTCCCTCCCAGACCCCGCACCCTACCCTGAGCGCCCTCCCGTCCCCTAACTCCCTCCCAGACCCCGCACCCTACCCTGAGCGCCCTCCCGTCCCCCACCTCCCTCCCAGACCCCGCACCCTACCCTGAGCGCCCTCCCGCCCCCCACCTCCCTCCCAGACCCCGCACCCTACCCTGAGCGCCCTCCCGCCCCCTAACTCCCTCCCAGACCCCGCACCCTACCCTGAGCGCCCTCCCGTCCCCTAACTCCCTCCCAGACCCCGCACCCTACCCTGAGCGCCCTCCCGTCCCCTAACTCCCTCCCAGACCCCGCACCCTACCCTGAGCGCCCTCCCATCCCCTAACTCCCTCCCAGACCCCGCACCCTACCCTGAGCGCCCTCCCGCACCCTAACTCCCTCCCAGACCCCGCACCCTACCCTGAGCGCCCTCCCGTCCCCTAACTCCCTCCCAGACCCCGCACCCTACCCTGAGCGCCCTCCCGTCCCCTAACTCCCTCCCAGACCCCGCACCCTACCCTGAGCACCCTCCCGTCCCCTAACTCCCTCCCAGACCCCGCACCCTACCCTGAGCACCCTCCCGTCCCCTAACTCCCTCCCAGACCCCGCACCCTACCCTGAGCACCCGCTGTATAACAAAGTGTTAAACCAAGAGTTTCAAAAATAATAAAAAGAACAGGAGGACTTGTGGTACCTTAGAGACTAACCAACTTATTTGAGCATAAGCTTTCGTGAGCTACAGCTCACTTCATCAGAGGCATTCAGTGGAAATGCATCCGATGAAGTGAGCTGTAGCTCACGAAAGCTTATGCTCAAATAAATTGGTTAGTCTCTAAGGTGCCACAAGTCCTCCTTTTCTTTTTGCGAATACAGACTAACACGGCTGCTACTCTGAAACCTATCAAAAATAATAAAGCGTGTTCAATCACATTGCTCTCACTAAAAATATTACTATTAATAATAATGTTTTTAGTGAGAGCACAAAGGTTTTTTGTACCGTTAATAAAATAAAAAATTATTATAAAAATATTGTTTATTTCATCTTTATCTCATCATTTTTTAATTTCTATTTTTGTGTGTGTTTTATAATTTACACAATATATTAGTACAGTAGTACATGTCTATAATTTATACATAAATAAATATACATATATTGGGGGTGCGTGCTCAAAAAATGTTTACTGATGGGGTGCACGATCAAAAAAGTTTGGAGACCACTGCATTAGAAGTCTCTTCTCTAAGCTGGGAGGCAGTCGACCCCTCTCAGCCCGTTGCCTCTGCTCGGATCCCAGCCCACAGCAGGGCCAGATTATAAATAGCCCCGGGGTCAGTTAACCTCCCTCATCAGGAGAAGTGAGGGGCTGAAATCACAGCAGGGGAAACTGCTCCTGGCCACTGGGAATGGGGGAGATACAGGTGGGGGGTGGGGGTAAGCCTGGGGCAGCTTAGAGAGAATTAACTCCATCTTGTCCAGCTGCAGGGAGAGGCCCTTGCAGAGCCAAGAGCCCAGCTCTCAGGAGCCCATCACCCCAAAACTGGCTTGCCCATTTCCCTGGCCAGGGGTGCTGTGAGCAGGGGCAGGGCCAAGGCTGATAAGGGCCCAAAGACAGACCCCAAAACTGACTATGAGAAAGCACCAAGCAGCTGCCTCATTGGAGCAGGCCCCTGGGCCTCTGCTCCAGTCCCCCAAGGCAAGAGGAGCCAGCCTCAGACACACACGGCCCTTTATGGATCCAGCGCTCTCGGCAGAGGGGAGGGGGGATCCAGTGTACGGGAGCCCACCCTGAGGAAGGAATTACCCATCCCTCCCCCGGGTGCCACGCTGCAGATGTCCTGCCTGAGCCGAACCCAGAGACGGCAGAGGCCTGGGTCCCACCCACCCTGTGCAGGGCTAGCCACAGCCGGGCCTCCCAGCCAGGCCTGAAGCCAGGGAGCGGGTGGAGGGAGCTGGCCAGGAACGCACCGAAATCCTGGCTCAAGAGGGAGAGCCGGTGACTGAGACAGCAAAGGGCGAACAATCAGGAGCCCAAAGGTCCCTTGCACAGCAGCAGCACCCCTCATGGCCCCCTCCAACCCAGCAGTGCCCCCTCACCATTCCCCCCCACAACAGCAGCAGCAGGGTCCCCTCACAGCCGCCCACCACTCAGCAGCACCCCTCACTGCCCCCCCACCCAATAGCACCCCTCATGGCCCCCTCCAACCCAGCAGCGTCCCTCATGGCCCCCTCCAACCCAGCAGCGCCCCCTCACCATTCCCCCCTACAGCAGCAGCAGCAGGGTCCCCTCACAGCCGCCCACCACTCAGCAGCACCCCTCACTGCCCCCCCACCCAATAGCACCCCTCATGGCCCCCACCACCCAGCAGCAGCATCATGGCTGAGGTCTGCGGGATCGCACTCAGCAGCACTGACCCCGAGGATCAGCACCTCTGCCTGGCCCCAAACGCTGTTTGCTCCTAAGTAAAGAGCAGGGTGGGCGCGGTCGCACCCTCATCACCCTGCCCCTCATGCTGAGCTGTGGGCTCACTCTCCCCAAGAGGCTGCTGGCTGTTAACCCCCTAGTGCTGCGCAGACCTGAGCTGTAGGGCAAACACCACCTCCCGCGCCTGCCCCACACACTGGGCTGGCTGACCTGGCAAGTGGCAGAGAGAAGGGGAACAGGCAGCAGGATCCCGCCGGCTGCAGTCAGGCCTGACCCTGCACGGGGCTCAGCACCTGCTGCTGAAGTTACCAGGTCTGGGCCTGCTTCCACTCAAGCCAATGGGAGTTTGTGGGTGCTCGGCTCCCCCAGGGTCAGTCCCCGGCTGGAGCATTAGCAAGCAGGGTGCTGCAGGGAATCAGCCAGCCCGCCCTCCGCCAGGACTTGGCAGCACGGACCCTGGGACCCTGGGCAGGGAATCGGAGCTGCCTGCTACAGCGATCACTCTCGCACCTGTCATGGGGCCGGCAGGGGGGCTGCCAGGGCAGAGCTGGGAGTGCAGAGAGGAGGGGCCTCAAGGGGAAAGCTGCCTCATTCCGACTCAGGTTACCGGAAACAGCACGTTTCTTTAGTTCCCCCAGTTCCACCTTGGAATCTCGCGTCCTCGCCCAGGGAACATCTTGTCCGCACCTGGCCTGGCGCTGCCCTCGCAGCACTGCCGGAGCCTCAACCAGGCCAGCTTTCTGCCTCAAAGCCGCCCAGGAGAGCCTGACTGCCCCACCAGTGACACAGCTGTGGCCTAGGGACCTGACCCAGCTGCTGCTGAGATCAATGAGAAGCTCCTGACGGCATGGGACAGGGCTCGCTGCCCAGTGTGGCCTAGGAGACATGGCACCAGACTGGGAGGGGGACACCTGAATTCTTCTCCAGCTTGGCCATTCATCTTGGGAAAGTCACTTCCCCTCTCAGACCCCTACTCCCAGCAGCATTTGCCCATATTTCTCTTCCACACCTCAGCCTTGCCTCTCTATTGAGACTTGGAGCTCTCTGCGGACAGGGACTATCTCCCATCATGTATCTCTGCAGCACCTGGCCCCTGACTCCTCCAAGTCCTACTGAAATGACATCATGCCCCTTAATCCCCCCAAAAGTCTGGGAATCACCATCTAAGCCAAGGCCCGTCCCCTGTGTTACACAAGCAGGAACCAGCGGCCTGTTTTAAAAGGAGCCTTTCTTTTTAGTGACTGAAAAGTGGGTTAGTTCATTAAACACGCTCCAGATTTCACCCTGGAGAAATGTGCTGCTTAAAATGAAAATAAAGCTGCCAGCAATTGAAAATACAAATGAAAAAGTACCCACGTGCAGCATTCCAGTTTGGGCTCTTTTTTCATTTGCCAGCCCAGTCCCTTCCACCCTATCAAAGCCTCACCTCCTTGCAGAGGCCTGATCCTCTAACATGCACATGCACTTGTGTGACTGGTAATTGACTGGGTGGATTTGCTCCAAACTTTCTGAAGCAGTTCACCTTTGGATGGGGCCAGCTTGGGCAAAATTTCACCCCAGAAAGGACAATATCTGAGGTAGTTATGAGGGAATGAAGACAGCTCTAATGTTCCCTTCCCACTCACATTTTACTGGCAGGTCACACCACGGGAGGGATCTTCCCACCCAGCAAGGGGATGTTATTTGATGTGGAATCGCACTAAGATTTACAGCCAGCTCTTTCACCCTGTCAGCCTTCACTGGCCAATGATTCTTCAATAGCTGTTAACAAAATGGAGAAGACAGCCTAGGTTGCCATGAGAGTACAGCTCCCATTTAAGCACCAGAACCCGTGGCTAGATTTTCAGCACAGGGTGGGTGCCCGTCCATTTACAAACACCTCTCAGCTCCCTGGGTCTGGAATCCCACCGACCTAGCGAACGTCAAGGGTGGTGCACAGAGGCTGGGCAGGATTCAGCAGTGGAAACAGCCTTTTCTTCAATACATCTCTTTATTATAGGCTTGGCTGAGTGATGAGTCACTGCTGGAACGGAGGACCCTGTGACTAGACTGGGATCAGGACAGCAGGGTTCAGTTCCTGGCTCTGATTTCTCTGAGTCTCAGTTCCCCATCTCTATAATGGGCAATGCTCCTTCCTTTGGCTGCTTTGTGTATTTCGGCACCACGCTCCCATGGATTTCAATGCGATTTAGTACCTCTGAGGTCCTGGGGGCTACAGCACCTCTCTGGCTCACGCACTAGTCTACACTGACGTTCCAAACACATTCAGTAGACAAGAACAAAATGAGTGGCCTAGCAGCCCGGCTCAACCAGAAATAGACCCGTGCCTTTATTAATAGCCATTCCACTCCCAAGCAAACCAACGAACTCCAAGCCCTAGCAACCTCTCGCTCATTGTCCTCCAAGGCCAGCGGATTTCAGCAACGTTACAGGTGTTTCCTTCCCTGTTTCCTACAGTAGCTTGGCAGCACTGGTGGGAATGGCCATCGACACACAACAAGACCAGCTAAGTCCTGTCAGCCTGGCCTACTGCTGCTGTGAAAGCCAGCAGTTCAGGGTGCTGAGCACCCAGAGGAAGGCACTCAGCACTTGCCAGGATCAGGCCTCAAGTGCTCAGCAGAGGTGCACGGCAAAGATGAGATATCATCTCTTCTGCTATCAGAGGATGCCAGACGTGGCCTGTTCTCCTGGGCCCGGGGCCAAGGCCCAGGGCTTAGCTAAGTGCAGACAGCAAATACTTGGCACCTAGATACCAGTGCTCAGGGAATGGGCAAAGTGCCCACTGACCCCAGTCACAACAAACCCTAATCTCCCTTTCAGGGGCAAACGAGGGAAGAGAGAAAAGGGGTGGGACTGGTGCTGGGCAGAGACACCCGGACAGGACTAGTGGGGACCTTCTCTTCCACGAGGGCCTTGGGCACAGGGTGGGGCTGCCGGCGCCCAGGTATACCCACCCCAGACGACGGGTGCTGCTCGGAGAAGTGGCTGAATCAGGGGAACACGTAACTTATGCTGGGGCAGGAGGAGGGTGAAACTTAAACTCAGGAGTGCAGTGGAGTCCTTCCCCCCGCACCCCCAAATACCCCTGCCCCACACAGCTGCTGCCACATGCATGCATCTTGCTCAGGCCAGATGGTGTCTATATTAGAGAGCAGAGCCGGCCACATCTCACCCAGCAGATCTGCTCCTCAGGGCCTTCCCCCGGGCCGGAGGGTTCCAATGCAACATTCACTGAGCCAGCCCAGCCCGGCGACAGCCCATGGAAGTCAGACTCACTCTGGCATCAGACTTTAAGGCCAAAAGGGACCATCATGATCACCTAGTCTGACCCCCTGCACATCACAGGCCACAGAACCTCACCCATCCACTCCTGAAATGGGCCCCTAAGCTTTGGCTGAGCAAGACAGAGGATCCACCATTTACTCTAGTTCAAACCAGCAAGTGGCCCAGCCCCCTGCTGCAGAGGAAGGTGAAACACCCCAGGATCTCTGCCGATCTGACCTAGGACAATTCCTTCCCAACCCCAATATAATGACCACAATGGCCAGCCCAGCTTAGAGCCCAGAATCTTTATCTGTGGTGATGAATGAGCTGGAAAGATTTCTGCTGGATAGCCCCTTTCCAGGCCAACTTTGCAGGGCCGGGAGTTAGGGGAGGAAAGAACACCTGCACATGAAAGCACATCCAGGAAAACACTCCAGAATCTTCCTGGCTGCATATTTTCTGTGGCTTTTGTTTTTCATTTATATTTATTAATTTATTTACTTTTCTTCTTAATGACTGTCTACCCCAAGGAAAGCCCAGGGCCTTGCTTTATCAGCCAGTGTTTTGCCCAAGTCTTCTATGTGCTCCTCAAATGTTCATAAAATTCCACCTGCAAACCATTATTCTACTGATCACAGCCAAACAGACCATGTGACAAGGCTATTAAGGCTGCAAAGTCAAGCTTCCTCTGCCCTTTGCCCTCCTGGGGCGCAAGGCCCATAACTCGATCACATACTAGTTTTCCCCAGCACCCCTGCCTCAGTTAGTGCTCAGAGACCTGCCCTGGGGATGAACCACAGCTGTGCACTACAGCTGGTCTGTAGCACCCCTGCTTTTGACCTTGATCTCTCTGTGCCTCCATTCCCCGTCTGCAAAACAGGGATCGCAACACCCCCCCACCCCCCACGGTGCTGGAAAATAATGTCATTGACATCCATTCCTTACTGCTTGGGAAGCACTCAGAGAATAAATACTGCGATGAGAGCCACAGAAAAGCCCAGGAGGAAATAAATTTGCTTTTCAGAGCTGGGGTTGAGCAGTGTGCAGTAAATGAGGCCTGGGGCCACACGCGGAACAATGAGGATAAAATGAAGTATTGCCTAGCTGCTCGTTCAGGGAGCGCTGTGTGTCCTGCGCACGGGGCCAGGGGTGCTGTGGAGAACACAGCACGGTCACGGCATTAGATAGACAGACTACATACGTACAAGGGGACCAAATTAGGGTTGCATAGACAAGCTTAGTCCTGGCGTTTTTAACTCTGGAGTGCTCGACTCTGCAGCCTTCCTGTGCCTTTCGCGTCGCTGTGTGTGGGGATTGATATGGCTGCTGTATTGTTTCTGATCAGCGCAGCCCACTCGGCAACAGTAGGTCCTAGCTCGGACTTAGCAATGGCATCAAGCAGGAGTCTCCAAAAGAGTTCTGAACCTCTGCCCGTCTCTGGCTGCCTCCTAACACTGCCGTCGCTCATCCCACAAGCTCCCCACGGACCCGCTGCAGCTGAAGGCCAGTGGCTGCAGTGTCTGTTCTGCCAGGTCCAGAGCAGCAGCGGGCCTCTCTTCTGACCAGCCCCGACGGTTCGCTTTAGGGGACACGTGTGCTTCGGCACTCGGCTGAAGAGGGATGGCCAGATGCACGCACTTCGCTGCTTTGCTGAAAGGAGGCTTTGCAGTGTTTGTTCAGCCCGGGCAATATGAGAGCAGCATTTCACAGCAGCAGGGTGGGGGCCATGGGCCTCCTCTCCGTACAGTACCGAGAGATCAGGCCAATAGCGAGAGATCCAGCAGTATCACACGTCCGGCTCTTCCCACCCCAGCCCCAACTGCCACATTTGCACGACATGAAGCTTTATAACTGTCCAATATCCCAATGGCTCCCTTGACTCTGCTCCATGGATTTTGCTCAGTCCCCACAGGGCACCAGGGAGCAGGGCCCCGCCCAGCCACTCCTCTCAGCCGATCTGCGCTGGAGCAGAGAGACTTCACTGCCCAGGAGCCTGGCCCAGCCCCTTCTCCTTTATTCAGGGCTAGTCTCCGGGTCCAGCTGGCATCAGCGGGGAGAGAAGGGCTTTTCAGCATGAGGTCATGGTTAAGGCACAACCATGGGAATCAGGACTCCTGAGTCCTCGTCCCAGGATCTGTGTCGAACCTGCTGTGCAACCCTGGGCCTCAGCTTCCCCAGGTGTGAAATGGGGGGTGACAGTTCCCCATCACCCCCTCTGGGGGAGCGAGTCACTCTTGTCTGTGTAGTGCTTGGAGACCCCTGGACAGCAGGCGCCAGCAAAGGGGCAGGATTGTGTTATCAAATCTCCTTAGTGACAGTGAAACAATAGGGGGAAAAGGCAAAAACTCTGGGAGCTGGAAAGCGCTGTCCAGCTGGACTGGCCAGTTCCCTAGAGGCATGAGTCAGAGGCTTTTGACGCCAGTCCAGGGCTGGGTCCAAGGCAGGAGCAACGTGGGACTCACCCACAGAGTGGAACTAACTCGGGCTGGAATCTGCACACCAGGCTGTCCATGTGATGCACCAACCCACGTGACACAGGCATGGAAGGGCAACATGGGCAACCTGGGGGGAGGGGGAGCCTTCTTCTGACCTGGCCCCCAGCACGGACAGGGATCATCAGGTGGCTTCAGAGACAGGATGGGATGGAGCAAAGGGAAACCAGCCTGGAGGGAGAGGGCCCCTTGCCCCAAGTCATACACCAGCCTGGCCCCACTGACAGCTCAGCAGACAGTCTGACAGACAGGCTGACAGACCACGGTGCCTATTTAGCTCCCCTGCCCCTCTCCACCAGGATCAGGCCAGGCCCCCTCTGGCTTCAGGGAACGTCACGGCATCCCGCCTTGGGCCATACAGAGTCTGTGGGTAACACAGGGCGCATGGTGCCCTCACATCCCAGTCACACCCCGAGCCAGTCTCTGCCCTGCAAAGTCTCTTTGGCAGCAGGGGGGCCAGCAGGAGTCCTCCATCATCCAGCACAAATGCTACGAAAAGTTACCCAGACAAGTCCCCTGGCACTGGGCCTCAGCCAGCTGGGGGGACGCCATGGAGCACCCACCCACCCCCACCCCTATCCCCATCGGCCCTAAGTGACTAGCTCTCCCAGCTGCTGGGCCTCAACCCAGACCTCCACAGGGCAGCACTGAGAACCAGCCCCAACAGCCCTGCATGAGCAGAACTCAACCCCTGCCCTGGACCCACGGCAGCTCAGAGCACTCAGCCCAGGACCCCCAGGACAGCCGTCAGGCTCAGATAGCAGGCCAAGCCCTGCCCCAAGGCCAGAGCGATCAGCCCTAGCTCCCTGCTAGCTCCCCCCGCTCCGGTGTGCTCCCTCCGCCCTGCCACAGCGCGGCTCCGTCTCAGCTGCCCAGGAGGCTATTCTCTGCCTCAGGCTTTGGCCCAATGCTTAGCACATTCCTCCCAGGTCAACATTACCTAATTTATCCACAGCTCCTTCTCTGCCCTCACTCAGAATAGCAGCCGCTGCAGAGAAAGAAGGGGGAAGCCCCTAACATTACCAAAAGAAACAGTCCAGCACCTGGGCATCCGTCAGAGGAGGGGCTCGCACTGCACGCTGCAGCGGCCTGAGGGGGACACTCCACAGCAGTCTGCGGGGAGCCTGCTCCTGTTCACCCTGCAGTCAGTGGCAAAAGCCCCATCGAATTCAGCCGGAGCAAGATTGGACCCTTTGAATTTAATCATTCCAGGGTGGGAAGAGAACCCAGGTGTCCTGACTCCCGGACCACCCTGCTCTACCCCGCAATCACACTCACCCCCAGAGCCAGGACAAGAACCCAGGTGTCCTGACTCCCAGAACACCCTGCTCTACCCCGCAATCACACTCACCCCCAGAGCCAGGACAAGAACCCAGGAGTCCTGACTTCCGGACCACCCGGCTCTACCCCGCAATCACACTCACCCCCAGAGCCAGGACAAGAACCCAGGTGTCCTGACTCCCAGAACACCCTGATCTACCCCGCAATCACACTCACCCCCCGAAGCCGGGACAAGAACCCAGGTGTCCTGACTCCCAGACCACCCTGATCTACCCTGCAATCTCACTCACCCTCCGGAGCCAGGACAAGAACCCAGGAGTCCTGACTCCCAGACCACCCTGCTCTACCCCGCAATCACACTCACCCCCCGGAGCCAGGACAAGAACCCAGGAGTCCTGACTCCCGGACCACCCGGCTCTACCCCGCAATCACACTCACGCCCCGGAGCCAGGACAAGAACCCAGGTGTCCTGACTCCCAGAACACCCTGATCTACCCTGCAATCACACTCACGCCCCGGAGCCAGGACAAGAACCCAGGTGTCCTGACTCCCAGAACACCCTGCTCTACTCCGCAATCACACTCACCCCCCGAAGCCGGGACAAGAACCCAGGTGTCCTGACTCCCAGACCACCCTGATCTACCCTGCAATCACACTCACCCTCCGGAGCCAGGACAAGAACCCAGGAGTCCTGACTCCCAGAACACCCTGATCTACCCCGCAATCACACTCACCCCCAGAGCCAGGACAAGAACCTAGGTGTCCTGACTCCCAGAACACCCTGATCTACCCCGCAATCACACTCACCCCCAGAGCCAGGACAAGAACCTAGGTGTCCTGACTCCCAGAACACCCTGATCTACCCGCAATCACACTCACCCCCGGAGCCGGGACAAGAACCCAGGGGTCCTGACTGCTGGGCCCTGCTCTAGCTGCTCTTGGAGATGGGGAAGCTAAAAAGAACCCTGGAGTCCTAGAAGACCAGGCCAGGCTCCCCATGGAAACGGGGCCCAGTAAGGGCGGATCTGGCCAAGGACCAGGGGGGAGCCCTGTGCAGGGAAGGAGGCTCTGGCACGACTCCGCTTGCCGGCTCTGAAGGCGAGGTGGGGGCAGGGGCTGGTGCTGCTCTGCAGCGACTCCTTTGGACGAGTTAGGCACATTGCTCGGGTGACTCGCAGCCCCGGGACTCCCGCTGGCTGCCAAGCTACCCCCACCCCTCTATCAGCCTCACAAGTTTGCATCACAAACAGCTTCAGACTCCCCCAGCCCTGCTCAGTCTGCCCGGGGGCCTGAAGCTGGCAGAGGTCTCCAACCACTCTCTGGGGAGATGGCAGTGCCATCCCTCCCTCCCCACTAACACACCTGCTCCGACACTTGCAACCACATCCCACCAGCCAATGGGCGCCCTGCCCCAGAGAGGCCTTCGGAGAGGCACAAAGGATGCTGGGAGGGGAGGGAGGATAAGCTGCCCATGTATGCAGGGGTGAGGAAGGCTGGAAGGAGGGCACACAGGCTGCCCGGTGACCATGGCTCTGTGGGCTTAAACCCACCGTGTGGCCCAGAGAGGTGCTGGGAATAGCCACCCAGGGGCAAGGGTCATGGGTGCAGGGATCAAGCAGAGCCAGGTGCTGGCTGAAGAGTTGGCAGAGTCCATGTGCCGAAGAGAGAAGAGGAACCCAGATCAGACCATGGCCACGGGGCTGCATGGGAGAGGTCCTCCCTGGAAATCTGTGTGACCTGGAAGGAAATGCCCATAGAGACAGAAGCAGCGGGAGTTGATTTTATCATTAACTCTGTGACCAGGAACACGGCCTAGCAGGGTTGGAGGATCCTGCATGGACTCCAACAGCTGCACAAAACACCCATCGCATGGGCCCATCCCCCACCTCGAAGGGCAGCTAGAGCAGAGAGCTGTGAGGCAAGACTCCTGGGTTCTCTTCCCAGCTCTGGGAAAGCAGTGGCATCTAGTGGTCAGAGCAGGGGACTGGGTGCCAGGACTCCAGGGTTCTCTTCCCAGCAAGTGGCTGTCAGCAGAGCAATGAGGGCTCCTTCACAAAGCTCTGCAAGAGGCCACAGAAATACGCAGCATGTGCATTATCCCAGGAGAAGGGCAGGCTCAGACCCCTGGCTGATTGAGGGGGTCCTGGGGCAGGCAGGTATGAGCCCTAAGTCCATCCAGGTTTGCTCTGAAGTAGGTGCTAGATAGCTTCCAGGCCTTGGTGGTTCTGAGCCAGGAAGCAGCGTGTGTGCAGAGCTCAGCCCAGGCTTGACAAACTCACCACACCCCCGAGGCCACAGCTGCTATCGCTTCTCTCACAAACCAGCTCTAGATTCACCAGCCTTTGCCAAGGACCTCTCATGGGTGTCACCATGACTCAGGGTGGGGGAGATGGGAGTGCAGCCGGCTGAGACAGCCACCACTGCCTCCCAGGGCCAGAGGTAGCTGCCTGCCTGCCTTGGCATCAGGAGCAACATCAAAGCAGCGGCAGGAGGGGAGGAAAGATGAGGAGGGGAGGGCAAAGCAGACAGCTCTGGGGGCTGGGGAGCGCCATACAGCACCAGGCATTTTGGGATGTATAGGTAGGGGCATTGCCAGCAGATCGAGGGACATGATCATTCCCCTCTATTCAACATTGGTGAGGCCTCATCTGGAGTACTGTGTCCAGTTTTGGGCCCCACACTACAAGAAGGATGTGGATAAATTGGAAAGAGTCCAGCGGAGGGCAACAAAAATGATGAGGGGACTGGAACACATGACTTATGAGGAGAGGCTGAGGAAACTGGGATTGTTTAGTCTGCAGAAGAGAAGAATGAGGAGGGATTTGATAGCTGCTTTCAACTACCTGAAAGGGGGTTCCAAAGAGGATGGCTCTAGACTGTTCTCAGTGGTAGCTGATGACAGAACAAGGAGTAATAGTCTCAAGTTGCAGTGGGGGAGGTTTAGGTTGGATATTAGGAAAAACTTTTTCACTAGGAGGGTGGTGAAACACTGGAATGCGTTACCTAAGGAGATGGTGGAATCTCCTTCCTTTGAGGTTTTTAAGGTCAGGCTTGACAAAGCCCTGGCTGGGATGATTTAGTCGGGGATTGGTCCTGCTTTGAGCAGGGGGTTGGACTAGACGACTTCCTGAGGTCCCTTCCAGCCCTGATATTCTATGATTATGATTCAGGCCCCACCAAGCCCTGAGCTCCCAGTTCAGCTAGAGATGCCTAGACACACGCATCCCTCAGCCCACCCCAGGCACACCCAGCCAGCCCACATGGCCTGTCCCGCGCATGCAGTCTGGGAAGGATTAGATTGTCATTGGTGGGTGTTGGTAAATGTCAGTTTCACACAGTGTGGCTAGATAGCAAGCGTGAGAAATCGGGACAGGGAGCGGGGGGTAATAGGCGTCTATATTAGACAAAGCCCCGAATATCGGGACATCTGGTCACCCGAGTTTCACCACACATGCAAGGGGAATGTTCCCATTGATCTTACACAAATGTCTCAGAGAGGCAAAGGAAGAAGAGTGCAGCCAGGGAGCTAGAGTTTGATCTAAGGCTATTTACTTTATCTGTTTCCACAGGCAATACTAATGTGTTTTAGCAGCTTTAACTTCATGCATCTCAAGGCCCGTCAGCAAGTAACTGCCTGATGCCCCGTAACTTGCCTGATGCCCCATAACTTGCCTGCGCCTGCGGAAGTTAGAAAACCTGTTTGGCAGCAAACATGGATATTATCTGTCAAAACTACTAAAGCCAAGTCAGTTCTGCCAAGCCCCCTCCAGCCTGCACAATGAACCCCCTCTGCATAGCTCCTGGCTCATTCCATAGCCAGGAACACAACACCTCCAGGACCACCCATTTCCCCTGGCCAAACCAGGCTGCAGCAGCTTGCAGCGCCTCTCCTGAGCTGGCCAGCAGGAGGCGCTACTGAAGGGGCATGAATCTCTCACACAGTCAGGAATACAGACATGCCACAGGGTTAATTGGTTCAAGGAACCTTTTATCATAGCCCCGGGGGACTGAGGCCTGTGCTCTCCCCATGAGAGTCTCACTTCCATTGCACTCCAGGTCCTTACATGCGGTTTGCTCACAAGCACTGGGTCTCTTGCCTTTGGTATACAAAGCAAAAGCCAGACAGAATCCTGGTTGCCTCACAAACAAGCCTTTGCACAGAGCCTGCACCAGGGCAGAGGTGCAGCGCTCGGCTGGGTACAGCAGTGGGGCCTCCAAAGGTGTTTCCCTTCTGCCCTGCCCTTCGCCCTAGAGGAGGGCACTCAGAGGACAAATGTTCTATCACAAGTCACCAAAAATCACGGTGCCCAGCTCTCGTGGCCATGCCCCAAGGGAGGCAGCAGGTGTGCTGGATGGATTCTCACGAACAGAGATGGAATCAGGTCCCCAACCCCCTCCTCCGCAGCAGCAGCCACCCCCAGCTCCCAGTCTGAGCACTGCAGGGCTGGGGGTTAATGAGGAAAGCAGGAGCACTGAGCATTCTCTTAGCAAGGGCGGAGCTGAGTCTCCAAACCATGCTCCAAGATCCAGCTCCCAGGCTGCGTCCTAGGCCACACGGCACTGGTGGGAGCTACCACTGGGCCCTGTGCTTCCAGCCTGACCCAAGCACGGGACCCCTGGAGCCTCGTATTCCCCGGGCATCCCTGTTCTAGCTGCACGTTGGAACAATCAGATGGTAAACGCAGCGACTGCACTGGGCTCAGACAGCTCCATGTGCCACTGAGAACAAGAATCCACAGCAAGACACGGCCCCCTCTGGGGCAGCCCACGAGCTCCCCCACAACTGTACAGATTCCCTCTCTGCCTGCACGGCCATGCTACTGCCCTTGGGCTGGCCCAGCGTGGCAGCTGCTGGTGCAGGATAGCCGTGGTGGCACACAAATGCCTTTCTGCATGCGGTGCTCGTTCCCCCAGCCCAGCCGCAGGCTCCACACCATGGATTCCTCAGCCCAGAGAGCCCTGCGTGCAGGCTGCCACAGCCCCAGCAAAAGCCCCTGAAACCCTGCCGCCTGCTCCGATTTCTGACACCCCCCCACCCCGTGTTCACATCCCGCTCAGCAAGGTGAATGGCAAGCTTTGACACAGCTCGCCTGCCCACCAAACATTCCTCCCCTGACTTCTCCCTGGCCCCCCAGCCAGGAAGGAGCCGTGACCCCTTCCCGCACGGGGGCCTCGGGATGGAGGGGCGAAGGGTGGGGACCGGGGGCGGACATGAAACGCTCTTCACACATGCTTGCAGCCCACAGGAGGCGCCAGCCAGCAAGGCTGGAGGGGTGGCAACTAAGCAGCTCCACACACCTGGGAGCCCCAGCTTAACCTCCGAGCCCACAGCTCACCCCCCCACATCTTCCACAGGCACCGGCCCTCCTACACGCCCCCCCCCAGCTCCTTGAGGAGTCCGGCCCCTCTCCGGTTTCCACGGCAAACAGGACTCTCTCCTCAGCCCCCCGAGCAGGGATCCCGTCTCCATCGCTGGCCCTTCCCTCTCGGGAGGGAGGAGGCCCCCACTGTCAGTCAAGGGACAGCCGTGGGGCACAGAGGTGATGGCGCTCTGTGGGCTCAGAGCTTGCCACAGGCATAGGGAAGCAGGGCCTCTCTCGGGATGGGAATGGGGGGCCCCAGAGGGACGCAGCTAAGCCAGCGGGCAAGCACTGGCCCCCCGGGTGCCCCCTTCCCCACAGGCACTGCTTCCGGGCACCGTGATGGCATCTCCTTCATTGCAACAACCTAGAAAAGCTTGAGACCTGAGCTGGGAACAGAACTAAACACTGGCTGTCCAGGGGTCTGCCTGGGGTGAGCGGGGGTCTCCCGGCAGGGAGGGGTCACTACAGAAGGGGGACTGGGAGCATCAGGGCCGTAGCGAACGGTCAGGGTCAGAGCCGGCCCCTCCCCCCATCCCACTGCGGCAGTCCTGCCACCCACAGCCCATGGGGTACGTGTGCCTCTGCACACAGGCAGGCTGGCCACAAGGACACACCCACAGCCACAAGACATCAGACCTTCCCTCTTCCCTGTGCAGCCAGGGCCAGACTCTGCTCAGCCTGGCATAGGGTCAGACTGGAGCCACTCCACTGTAGCTGAGGAATTTACACCAGGCGGGGGTAACTGAGCCCAGAACCTGGCCTGGTCCAGGAGGGGCATCCAGCAGCTAGTCACAGGGTCACATTAATTCAATAACTGTGCTGTCTGCTCCCACGTGGACAGCTGGATAGCAGGGGCATCAGACTCCTGGCGGTGCCGGATGAAGGGTCCAATCCTGATCTTGCTTACACCCGTTGATGCTCAGATGCTAGGGGTCCTTTGCCCTCAATTCCCCCTTGGCCAAAGTTCCCTCTTCGCTTCTCCACACCTCTGCAGCTTGACCCATCAGGCCAGAAGGGACCAGCGTGATGGAGTCTGACCTCCTGCCTAGCAAAGCTTGAGAAGCCTCCCCACGTAATCCCACCCTGACCTCCTGGCGGAGCCAGCGCAGAGCTCGGAGAAAGACTGGCCACATGCTGGAGAATCCCCCACAACCCAGGCCAGTAGGCCCCTCACTCTTAAACATTTGCTCTAATTTCTAGTCTGAAGGTGTCTGGCTTCAGCGTGCAGCAACGAGTAGGATTACACCCACCCTCATTTCTCCAGGGGACGAGAGTGCAGGGAGAACTCACAGGGGCACAGTTCTCCTCTCACATCATGGAAATTCTGAGTTACTCTCCATTTACTTCCAACACAAGTGAGAGGGGAATCCAGTATCTAGCATCACCAGCTGTGACGAAGTGGGAATGTTTTTAATGTTTTCTCTGAATACTGGGTGGGTGCCTCAGTTTCCCCTAGGAATTTCTTAAGTATCTAGGTTGTGGGATAAGGGTGTGTGATTGTTGCAGAGCCCTAGAGGGCCAGCGTGAGGCTGTCCGGACAGAGAATGGCCGACCTGTCTCCTGGCAACTGATGGCCTGGGCCCTCCCCTACAAAGGTGCCAACTGAAGGTGTTGGAGAACAAAGAGATCAGGTGGCCTCCTGGCCCAGGAAAGAGACAAAGGCTAGAGGAGGGGCTGGAGAGTTTCAGTTTGGAGCTGGCTGGGAAAATGGTGGGAGGCCCAGATGGGGTTCTGGTCTCCCTGCCCCCCAAGACAGACCTGACTGAGGGATCCTGTTCTCTGTACCTACAAGCTCTGTTTTAGACCATGTTCCTGTCGTCTAATAAACCTGCTGTTTTACTGACTCGCTGAAAGTCACGGCTGACTGTGGAATTGGGGTGCAGGGCCCTCAGGCTTCCCCAGGAGCCCCGCCTGTGCAGACTCGCTGCGGGAAGCGCACGGTCTGAGAAGGGGAGGCTGAATGCTCCAAGGTCAGACTCAAGAAGGTGGAAGCTTCTTGCCCTGGAGGGCAGTCTGCTCTCAGAGAGGAGGCTCCCCCAGAGTCCTGACTGACTTCGTATGGAGTAGTTCCAGAGCATCGCCCAGGGACTCCAGAACACCAGCTCTCACCATTTAAGCGGGAGCCTCACAGCACTGGAAGTAACTCTTAAAGCCCCAGCTCCTGGAGTCATGTGAATATCTGAGAATCTCTGCTTTCATTTTAAAAAAAAGAGTTTCTAGCCCGAACGTTGGTGGAGAAAACGTGACCGGTCAGATGGGAAGCTCAGAAGACAAAGAGAGAGAAGCCCTACATTTACCTAAATAAAAAAAGTCTCATGATTTTTAAGCTAGTCACTGGACTCATGAGTTTGAATGCTTGGGCTTGGTGACACCCAGTACCCCCAACCCGCCCAGCTTCCACGAGAGAGCACGCCACATGCCAGTGATCGCCTGGTGGCACTTGGCCATGCCACGGGTGTGCCAGGTTGATTTTCCTGCTGTGTGTGGCATTCCTGTTGCTGGGCTGTGGCTCACAGGGCCTGGAGGGAAGCATGCTGATACATGGAGGCTTTGACAGATGGGCACAGCGGGGAGCAGGCGTACCAAAAGGGCAGATGGTGGCCTGTGCTGCATGCCCATGAAGGGGAGCCAGTGGGTGTCCAGTGACCACGGATTCCCTTCAATGGCCTCCCCATCACAGAGGCCGAGGGAGCTGTCTGCTTTGCGATTAGTCCGTCGGCTCCCCGCACAACCGGGCCCAGGCCTCTGCATGGGGTTCCTAGGCGCTAGCGTAACAGAAATACTAACGTGGAAGGGGACAAGTGCAGGAGTGAAGGAGGGAGCTGGGGGGGGGGGCGGGGCTGGAGTGCAGCCGGGCATTTGAGGGGGGGCAAGGACAACATTGCTGTTAGGAGCCTGCCTTGGCCTGCACCTCGATACGCACAGCCAGGGCTTTCTACATCGCTCGGCCAGAACAACAGGGCAGCCCCACTTTACCCTCCCATTGTGACATCAGCAACATGACATCACCATCCACAGCCATGACATCACCGTCTGCAGCTCCCCACCTGTCTCTCCCAGTGATCTGCATGGGGAAGTCTCTGCGGTGCAGTGGGACAGCGCAGCTGACCATTCATCCCCAGCAGGCTGGGAGCCCAGAGCCAGGCACTCACAAAGCCCCAGGATTTACTGCTGGCTTTTCCATTGCATTTCTGACCCACTCGCAGCCCCGGCCCCGCCTCACCCCAGCTCCTCAAAGCAGCAATTGACAAGAAGGGAGAAGGCAAGCGGGAGAGCTCCAACAACCTGCCTCATTTGGAAAACATCTCGGCTCCTACAGCCCAAGTTCCAGGCATATTTCTCAGCCACTGTCAGCTTTAATTTGGTCCAAGAATTCTGGGTCTGTGGTGCAAAGGAGAATGCAAGCGAGACAGAGGAAGAGAGGAGAGCAGACAGAGAGGGGGAGGCCCGGAGGCCAGCCAAAGAGAGGTGTGTTTGTGCACCTCCCGGACACACAGCTGCCTCTGCCACTTAGCAAACAACTGAGACACACAGTGGGCACCTCCTCCCGCACTCCACCCCCATCTGATGGGCACCTTCGCTCCCAACCCCTTTCCCCCAACGGGGCGGCTCCGTCTGCCGGTGACTCCGGACTGGCCACCCTTCGCACGGGTGAGCCGCCATTCAGAACCCTTCAGCACCTAGCGCAGCGGCTCCAGTTACTAAGCTGGATCCAGGGCTCCGCAAGCCCAGGCTGTGGGTTCTTGTTGAGACTCCTCTGGGGGGCCTATGGGATGACACCCACAGTGGCTGCTTGCAGGGCATTTCCACCTCCTGGTTAAAAATCAAGTGAGCCAGAGCACGGAGCCAGTCCCCCCACGCTAGCAGAAGGCATGTGCTCGGGGCAGCACCATGCACTGCTCTATAACTCCCCCTCTGGTCACTTTGGGAACTGCATTAAGCCACCCCTGGCAGGATAGCATCTCAATGTCTGGCAGGGCGTTGGGGGGCAGTAAACGCCTCTGGGGAGGGAGCTGTCCTTGGGAGACACCTGATGGGAATAAGATCCTGGCTCCCCCAGCCTCCCTTTCCCCAGGGAGACTATACCCCAGCTAAAGCTATTGGAGCTGTGTAGGGGGAGGCCAGCTGGAAGCCTGACCTCAGCATACCTCTTAGCCCAGGCTCTCCCCCGGCAGGGCTCCGGCACTGTAACTCAGGGCATGTCTACACCCTTGACTTACAGCCACCGCAGCAATTACTGCAGTGAATCATGTCCACACTACCCTCCTTCTGTCCGTAGTCCACACCAGGAGCACTTCCACCGACTGAAGAAGGGCAGTGTCGGGGAGCCCAGACTCTTGGTTCCCTGCCAGGAGCCTGGCTACCCCCACAGGAACCCAGCTGCCCCCTGGGCTCTCAGCTCCCTGCTTCCCACCAGGAGCACATCAGCCGCCCAAGCTCCAGGCACAGAGCTCGGTTTTCCGAGGCTGCTCTGCTCTCAGAGTAGAGAGGGGAGTCCCAGTTTCTTGTCAATTTCATGGCTCTGTGTGGAGCTGTGAAATTGACAAGAATGACAGCCAACAGACACTGCCTGGCCCTAATTACACCCACATGAGCCCTGCTCCTCTCATGGAGATGGAGTTATGATGTCAGTGTAGCGGGGCACTGACATCGGTGGGAGCAAGGCTGCAGTGTGGACACTGACATAATTAGTGTATAATAACTGTAGCCTAGGCCAGACCTCAGAGTCTTTCGGCTGCCCCCGGCGGCCATGTCCACCTCTGCAAGGCTCCGCGCCCTGACAGCTTTCCTGGCTCTGCAGTCCCGCCCAACAGGATGGATGCCCCCTGCGCTGCGATCCTGGGTATGGGAGCCAGGGTTTCCAGAGAACAGGCATGTGGGGCTATCCTGGTCTTCAGAGGGGTCTGCGGTGGCAGGACCAACCCCACATTCTCTAACCCCAGCTAGGGAGAGATCCCCGAGGGAAGGGATGGCACGGGGGGGCAAGAAAACATGGGGTGGTTTGCACCTGGACACAGGACTGGAACCTCCAGTCAGGGATCCTCCAGGCAGCTCAGAGCCCTTCTTCTGTGGGGAAGCTCCCCACTGCAATGGCCTAGGCTGGAGGTTAGAGGAGATTCCAGGGACTGGGCTTTAGCTTCATGAAGAAGCCAGCACACTTCCCAGGGATTGTCCCACCGAGCCTGCTGCCTGGTCCCATCCGAGGGCAGGGTGGGAGGTCTGCACACTCCCCTCTGGCTGCTAAGCTATGGCTGGATCGGGGTCCCAAGAGCCGTCCCACAGCCTGGGCTCCCTGCAAGAGAGGGCTGGGGAGAGATTCCTGGATTGTATAAATACTACAGAGGAGTCACTCAATCCATGTTCTATTTAGAGCCATGTTTACAATCCTGCCTCCCCCTCCTCGCACTTCCTCTCACCCAGCCACCCCATCCCCTTCCCAGGGAGGGAGGAGCAGATCCCACCCCCGTAGACCCTCTACTTTGAGAACAAGCCTGGGCAGGTGTGTGGGGGGGGATATCTGCCTGTCACATGATCCTCTCCCATTCAGCTGCTCAGGGAATGGTGGCCTTGTTCACTATTCGCACAACCGCCCTGCAAGCCCCCTCCTCATTCCCCTTCCAGACCCAGCACACACAGCCTGCCCAAGTCCCTGGGGATCCCTCCACCCTGCCACCCAGAGTCCCAGCACACTTACACACTCGCTGCCCAGCAGAGCCCCCAACCAGCCCAGCTCCTGCTTCCAGCACCCCAGGAAAGTGCACCCCCACCCCCGCAGTCCTGCCTGTGGCCCACAGACAGAGAAGTGGGCTGCTGCTTAGGGACAGGGCCAGCCAAACAGGGCCTGGGATGCAGGACACCTGGGTTCTATTTCCAGCTATGCCACTGACTAGCAAGTCCCCTCCCCACTCTGTGCCTCACTTTCCCCATCTGTGCAATGGGGTGGGAGAGACCCGGTCTCATGCAGGGAGGTTGGGAGCCTGCAATGGAGCATGCTAGACGGGGCAAGTCATCAGTCGCTCCTGAATCTGGAGCCGGGTGGGAGCAGCTCCCCACAGGGGAGAAGGCAGGCTGAAGCCAGGCTCTACTTCCCTAGGCAAGGGGAGGTCACAGGTGAGTGAAATTTCAGACAGCCAGGCCCAGGGCAGGGGGCGTGAACAGAATGCAGCTACCCGCTTCATGCTACCCAGCATGCATGGCTCCACCTGGTCCAAGCAGCCTCTGCCCACCATCACCTGCCTCCAGCTCCATTTTCTGTGCCCTTGAGCCCCTGCCAGCGCCCCCAGGACTATTCAGAGAGCCAGGCTACCCCGGGTATCGTGTCCAACGCATGGCCAGGGCTGCAGCACCAAGCTCGACAGCCTTTCACCCATCTTATAAGCTGCCCCCAGCTGCAGCAGGCGGGCCCCCAGGATGGGGGTGCCCCATGCCCCTGAGATGGGCAAGCTTGAGCAATCACCTTCCAGGAACAGGCTCCCAGCAAAGGCTGAGGAGTCTCTCAAGCCGCCTGCATGTTCTCAGAGCCTGCGGACTCTCAGACACAAAGCTGTCCATTGTTACCCACGCAGCCCTGAGCCCAGGCCATGTGGGTGGAGAGCAGGCAGGGCAGACTATGTAACAACCTCCAGAGCCCCCAGAGGTCTCCTGCACTGAAGATCTTCTGGTGGAGCCAGGGCTGGGATAGCTGAGGGGCACCAGCAGGGCTGGGGGGGCCCTGGGCTGGGACAGTCGAAAGGCAGCAGGTCAGGATTGAACAGCATCAGTGGCGCTGAGTGGGTGCAGTGTCTACCCAGCGCAAGGCCCAGTGGGAGTAGTAGGGGGCACCAAGGGGAGCTGGCTCTTGCCAAGGGCCCAAAAATACTCCTGGCAACTTTCACCCAACTTGACTTCCCTGCCCTGCAAACATGCAGGGCACCCCAGTGCTCCATGTGCAACGAACAACGGCCCGGCACCCTGATCACCCGGGGTCCCCTTGCCTCTGCCAGCTCAGAGACGCAGCGTGGCGTGCCTGGCAGCGTTTTCCCCAGCACACACCCAGCCCAGGCTCCCTGGTCTGATCGCGGGAGGGAGCCAAGCCCAGCAGGAGCCTCCGCACGCCCTGCAGGGGCTGCTACAGGTGGGAGCAGCTGGCAGTAACGTACCCCACCTAGCCCGGGCTAAATCACCGCGGCCAGCGCTTGTCCAGGGCCAGCCAGGCTGCCCTGGGGGAGGCTGGCTGGGCAGAGGAAGGCGGGAGGGGCCGATCTCCTGGGGGAGGGGCCGAGCAGACTCCTGGAAAGGGGCTGCTCCCTGCCGCTGGTACGGGACACTTGATCGCTGCCCAGCTGTGAGCAGGAGGGGGAGCCCCGTCCCCTCACAGCCGGTGGGGACCCCCAGCCTACACGCTGCTGCGATGCCGTCCCGGCAGTGGCCTTCGCCTTCCCCTTGGCACCCAGGGATCGGGGAAAGGCTCCAGCAGCCAGCTCCCCTGCCCTGGCGCCCCCCAAACCATGTGCACCCAGGAGCTGCCCAAAGCTCCCTGCCCTGCAGAGCCGGGCTGGCAGAGCCCAGCCCTCTCCGCGCCGGCCCCTCCGCCCCGCGGGCGGGTCCCTGCCTGGCTCCGGGCTCCCGCTGCTCCCGCGAGCCCGCCGGGCTCGGAGCCCCCCGCGGCGGGGAGACAGAACCTGGGCTCACCCCAGCTCCCCCGCGGGCCGGGACCCCGGCCGGCCCCCAGGGCCTCTCGGGGGAGCCGCTCCCGCTCCCGCTCCGCGCCGGCCGGGCGGTGCCTTTATTTTAAGGCGGCTATTTTTACCGCGCCCGCTCCGAGCACCCGGGCTGGCTGCTGCGCGGGGCCCGCCGGCTCCCGCCCGGAGCTGGCGCCCAAGGAGGGAGCGAGGGCAGCGGCCACGTCCGAGCGCCCGGGAGCCCTCCTGGGGGAGGCGCCCGCCGAGCAGGGGCCGCAGCCCAGCCCCGCCGCTGAGCCCCGCGCGGTCCGCACCCGCGGCACAGCGCGCCCGGGACAGAGCCAGCCGAGCACGGGCCGCCCCCGCGGCCCCCAGGCTCCAGCGCCAGGGGCCCCAGGCCGGGGCCAAGCTCCGCCCGCCCGCCCGCCGGGCTCGGGGCCGAGTCCCGGGCAGAGGCTCCGCGCAGACGGGAGCGGGGGTCCCCCTCGCCCCGGGACTTACCCGCAGGAGCGCAGCCAGCAGCAGCAGCGAGCAGCGCGCCCCGGGGAGCCGCTGCCGGGGACCCATGTTCCGGCTCGGGGCGCAGCGTCCTGATCCCGGCCCGGCACCGGCCCGCGCACAGGGTCCGTCCCTTTGTCTGGCTGGGCCGCCGGGCGCCCGCTCCGGCCACGAGCAACTTTTCCCTGCGCTCTGCCCTGTCCCGGCAGCGCCGCTCCGAATCTCGGCTCCTCACTCCCGGCCGGCTGGCGGCCAAACGCGGCCTGGAGTCCGGACTCCGGAAGGGAGCTGGGCGCGGGGAGGGGGTGGAGGAAGGAGCCGCGGCGGGGCAAATCAGGAGTGAGTCCTGCTGGGTGAAGTCACAATCAGGTCCCTAGGAACGGGGGGCACATCCCGAGCAGGGCCTGATCCTGCAAACAGTGACTTCACCCTGCACAGCCCCACTGAGCACAGCCAGGTTCCCAGCTTCTGGGTGCCAGCTGAACCTTCTCGCAGAATCGGGCCCCTTTAAGTGTCTTGAGGTGGGCACCCAGAACTGCTAGTCACTTTGGAAGATCCAGGCCCATATCCAGTGTTTCTGTCTCTTGCCATTGTACCACTGTATTTGGTGCTTGTTCTTAAATACCTAGCTCTTGGAGTCCTGGGATTTGGTGAGGATCTCACCTTCCGGTTTTTAAGAGTCGGTTTCTAGCCCTCTGTCCTGTGACCAGAGAAAAGAGTGAAAACTTGACCTGCAAAGGCTCAAACTCCACGGCAAAGAACAACTTTGACGTAACAACTGGACATACTTCCTGCCAGCTCTGGTGCTCACTCCCTTTCTGCACGGGCAGCTTGATAAAACTGCCCAGGGTCCCCTTTGTGTCACTTGAGGGCTCTCAAGCCCCAGCACATGCTGCACTGTTTTCAGACAGGTTTCAGAGTAACAGCCGTGTTAGTCTGTATTCGCAAAAAGAAAAGGAGGACTTGTGGCACCTTAGAGACTAACCAATTTATTTGAGCATGAGCTTTCGTGAGCTATAGCTCACTTCATCGGATGCATACCGTGGAAACTGCAGCAGACTTTATATACACACAGAGAATATGAAACAATACCTCCTCCCACCCCACTGTCCTGCTGGTAATAGCTTATCTAAAGTGATCGCTGCAGGGGCCACTCAAGACAAAACAAGCTGCTTTGGCTGAAACGTCCGGGTTCCAGCAACGCGGACACAGGTAACTAACCGCTTTCGTGTTCTCTCCACAGGTACCGTTGCGGAGTGTGGACCAGATGATACATCTGGGGCGAGAAAGCAGAAGGAGACTCCGCTGGTTGGAAGGCATGAGATGCGCTGTCCTGAGGTTGGGGGTTCCACGACCACCACTCCCAAGAGAAGGAGGTGGGTGGTGGTGGTTGGGGACTCTCTACTCCGCGGGACTGAGTCATCTATCTGCCGCCCTGACCGGGAAAACCGAGAAGTCTGCTGCTTGCCGGGGGCTAAGATTCGCGATGTGACGGAGAGACTGCCGAGACTCATCAAGCCCTCGGATCGCTACCCCTTCTTGCTTCTCCATGTGGACACCAATGATACTGCCAAGAATGACCTTGAGCGGATCACTGCAGACGACGTGGCTCTGGGAAGAAGGATAAAGGAGTTTGAGGCGCAAGTGATGTTCTCGTCCATCCTCCTCGTGGAAGGAAAAGGCCTGGGCAGGGACCGTCGAATCGTGGAAGTCAACGAATGGCTACGCAGGTGGTGTCGGAGAGAAGGCTTTGGATTCTTTGACAATGGGATGGTGTTCCAAGAAGAAGAATTGCTAGGCAGAGAGAGGGAAGAGCACCTTCGCAAGCAGGCTGGCTAACCTAGTGAGGAGGGCTTTAAACTAGGTTCACCGGGGGAAGGAGACCAAAGCCCTGAGGTAAGTGGGAAAGCGGGATACCGGGAGGAAGCACAGGCAGGAATGTCTGTGAGGGGAGGGCTCCTGCCTCATACTGAGAATGAGGGGCGATCAGCAGGTTATCTCAAGTGCTTACATACGATCAGCAGGTTATCTCAAGTGCTTACATACGAATGCACAAAGCCTTGCAAACAAGCAGGGAGAACTGGAGGTCCTGTTGATGTCAAGGAATTGTGATGTGATTGGAGTAACAGAGACTTGGTGGGATAACTCACATGACTGGAGTACTGTCATGGATGGTTATAAACTGTTTAGGAAGGACAGGCAGGGCAGAAAAGGTGGGGGAGTAGCACTGTATGTAAGGGAGAAGTATGACTGCTCAGAGCTCTGGTACGAAACTGCAGAAAAACCTGAGTGTCTCTGGATTAAGTTTAGAAGTGTGAGCAACAAGAGTGATGTAGTGGTGGGAGTCTGCTATACACCACCAGACCAGGGGGATGAGGTGGATGAGGCTTTCTTCCGGCAGCTCGCAGAAGCTACTAGATCACACGCCCTGGTTCTCATGGGGGACTTTAATTTTCCTGATATCTGCTGGGAGAGCAATACAGCGGTGCATAGACAATCCAGGAAGTTTTTGGAAAGCGTAGGGGACAATTTCCTGGTGCAAGTGCTAGAGGAGCCAACTGGGGGGGAGCTTTTCTTGACCTGCTGCTCACAAACCGGGAAGAATTAGTGGGGGAAGCAAAAGTGGATGGGAATCTGGGAGGCAGTGACCATGAGTTGGTCGAGTTCAGGATCCTGACACAGGGAAGAAAGGTAAGCAGCAGGATACGGACCCTGGACTTCAGGAAAGCAGACTTCGTCTCCCTCAGGGAACGGATGGGTAGGATCCCCTGGGGGACTAACGTGAAGGGGAAAGGAGTCCAGGAGAGCTGGCTGTATTTCAAGGAATCCCTGTTGAGGTTACAGGGACAAACCATCCCGATATGTCGAAAGAATAGTAAATATGGCAGGCGACCAGCTTGGCTTAACGGTGAAATCCTAGCGGATCTTAAACATAAAAAAGAAGCTTACAAGTGGAAGGTTGGACATAAGACCAGGGAAGAGTATAAAAATATTGCTCGGGCATGTAGGAATGAAATCAGGAGGGCCAAATCGCACCTGGAGCTGCAGCTAGCGAGAGATGTCAAGAGTAACAAGAAGGGTTTCTTCAGGTATGTTGGCAACAAGAAGAAAGCCAAAGAAAGTGTGGGCCCCTGACAGAATGAGGGAGGCAACCTAGTGACAGAGGATGTGGAAAAAGCTGATGTACTCAATGCTTTTTTTGCCTCTGTCTTCATTAACAAGGTCAGCTCCCAGACTGCTGCGCTGGGCATCACAACATGGGGAATAGATGGCCAGCCCTCTGTGGAGAAAGAGGTGGTTAGGGACTATTTAGAAAAGCTGGACGTGCACAAGTCCATAGGGCCGGACGAGTTGCATCCGAGAGTGCTAAAGGAATTGGCGGATGTGATTGCAGAGCCATTGGCCATTATCTTTGAAAACTCATGGCGAACGGGGGAAGTCCCGGATGACTGGAAAAAGGCTAATGTAGTGCCAATCTTTAAAAAAGGGAAGAAGGAGGATCCTGGGAACTACAGGCCAGTCAGCCTCACCTCAGTCCCCGGAAAAATCATGGAGCAGGTCCTCAAAGAATCAATCTTGAAGCACTTACATGAGAGGAAAGTGATCAGGAACAGTCAGCATGGATTTACCAAGGGAAGGTCATGCCTGACTAATCTAATCGCCTTCTATGACGAGATAACTGGTTCTGTGGATGAAGGGAAAGCAGTGGATGTATTGTTTCTTGACTTTAGCAAAGCTTTTGACATGGTCTCGCACAGTATTCTTGTCAGCAAGTTAAAGAAGTATGGGCTGGATGAATGCACTATAAGGTGGGTAGAAAGTTGGCTAGATTGTCGGGCTCAATGGGTAGTGATCAATGGCTCCATGTCTAGTTGGCAGCCGGTGTCAAGTGGAGTGCCCCAGGGGTCGGTCCTGGGGCTGGTTTTGTTCAATATCTTCATAAATGATCTGGAGGATGGTGTGGATTGCACTCTCAGCAAATTTGCAGATGATACTAAACTGGGAGGAGTGGTAGATACGCTGGAGGGCAGGGATAGGATACAGAGGGACCTAGACAAATTGGAGGATTGGGCCAAAAGAAATCTGATGAGGTTCAATAAGGATAAGTGCAGGGTCCTGCACTTAGGACGGAAGAACCCAATGCACAGCTACAGACTAGGGACCGAATGGCTCGGCAGCAGTTCTGCAGAAAAGGACCTAGGGGTGACAGTGGACGAGAAGCTGGATATGAGTCAGCAGTGTGCCCTTGTTGCCAAGAAGGCCAATGGCATTTTGGGATGTATAAGTAGGGGCATTGCCAGCAGATCGAGGGACGTAATCGTCCCCCTCTATTTGACATTGGTGAGGCCTCATCTGGAGTACTGTGTCCAGTTTTGGGCCCCACACTACAAGAAGGATGTGGATAAATTGGAGAGAGTCCAGCAAAGGGCAACAAAAATGATTAGGGGTCTAGAACACATGACTTATGAGGAGAGGCTGAGGGAACTGGGATTGTTTAGTCTGCAGAAGAGAAGAATGAGGGGGGATTTGATAGCTGCTTTCAACTACCTGAAAGGGGGTTCCAGAGAGGATGGTTCTAGACTGTTCTCAGTGGTAGAAGAGGACAGGACAAGGAGTAATGGTCTCAAGTTGCAGTGGGGGAGATTTAGGTTGGATATTAGGAAAAACTTTTTCACTATGAGGGTGGTGAAACACTGGAATGCGTTACCTAGGGAGGTGGTAGAATCTTCTTCCTTAGAAGTTTTTAAGGTCAGGCTTGACAAAGCCCTGGCTGGGATGATTTAATTGGGGATTGGTCCTGCTTTGAGCAGGGGGTTGGACTAGATGACCTCCTGAGGTCCCTTCCAACCCTGATATTCTACGATTCTGTGATTCTATGAAATGTGGGAAATGTTCGGAGTCCCTTTAAAACAGTGCAAGACTGATGTCCTCACTGACCCGGGTGCTGATCTTGCCATCGCTGGCAGGACCATGGCACAGATCTCATTACAGAATTGGTCCCTGGATCTGATGGCAGGATCAGGGTGCAGGTCTGACTGCAAGATCCATTTCATGACCCTGCTTTGCTGATCTTGGTGGAGGTGCCTGAAGCCAGGGAGAGCATGCCAGGCTTGTGCAGGGTGGAGCAGGCAAAGAAACAGCATGTAGAGATCACCACAGTGTGCAGTTTTAATTTCCTGGGGGCAGCCAGTGACTGGCTGTTTTCCCATGGTTTCTTCCACCAGCCTTTTAATCTCACCCTGATCGGTCTCTGCGTAGAGGCAGTTGCTGGGTAAGCGAGCAGAGCAGGGCAGGGAGTATCTCCTGGGGGGGATGATGTGAGTGTGATATCGTCGCCAATAGGGCACAAGAACCACCTGTGTGTCAGGCTGTGGGATGGGGCACGTCCACAGCAAGGTTACTCCTGTCCACTTATGCTCAAATAAATGGGTTAGTCTCTAAGGTGCCACAAGTCCTCCTTTTCTTTTTTGCGAATACAGACTAACACGGCTGCTACTCTGAAACCTGTCCTTTTCTTCCTGTGCACTGCTGCACCAGGAGACCCTGGGAACACTGCAGAGCCCCCCATGAGCCACGGCTGGGGCCTGAACCCAGAACTTTCTGCAGTAAAAGCATAGGCTGTTTCAGCTTGTGCTAAAGGAGCCAGCTCTATTAGTTGGCACCAGTAGTAGGCTCTTATCTTATGTGAGCAGTCTTTGGGGGGAAACAAAGGTCGACACTCTGCCATTGTGTGTTACCATCAGGAAATGTGTAGGTCCTCAAGCCACAGTGGCTCCCCATAAAAGGACACCCATCCCCACCTTTGGTAAGAATGGTTACCTCATTGCAGGCTCTGGGGGAGGGGGATGAGAAGCCCTCAGGTGGCCCCAGTCCACAGCACAAACCACACGTAGCAGAGCTGGCCCCTGGGAGAATGGAGCTGGGGAAATAAGCCCATGTCACAGCCACATCCCCAGGAACCAGCTCATGGGGTGCCCAGGTAGGCCCAGCCAGACACAGTGCTCCCCTGAGAGCTGGAACTCAGCTCCCAACCAAGGGAATGATGAAGGGACCGATCCCCATCACTCGGCACCAGGCATGTGCAGCTCTGTACAAATCATAATGGCAATCGGTCCGCTGGCTCTGCACCGGCCAGTGAGAGGCTCAGGCCGTGCAGCATATCAGTGGCAGAGGCCGAGAGTCTGGCATCCCCACTCTCAGCCCTGTGTTCAGTCCACTGAGCCAGGTTACCTCTGATCCCAGCCCCAGAACACCCTGCAGCTGTGTGCGCCGCCAGGGGCCGACCCCGGAACACCAGCAGACACAACCAAAGCCTTTTGCACCGAGATGGGGGCCTGCTGAAAGCCCCTGAAACCAGCAGGGTCCCCAGTGTCCAAGAGCACAACCGGGCCCTGGCACTGGGCATGTGCTCCGCACAGCGGCCTGTGCCTCAGGGAGTGGGAGCAGCCAAGGAGACAGCCTCTCGCACACACACTGCCCTCTGTGTGCCGGCCAGCCGTGCCGGGAGTACAGCATGGACCCTTTGCTCCAACAGAGACCTCCTTCGCCAAAGGAGAGGCTGCAAGAGCAGGGAGCTGCGGTAAGGGTTACCACCTCTCCCCAGCCGGCTGATGCACATCTGAGCGCCTGCAAGCCCCCCCCCGCCTTGGCCCCATCTCCCCAGCTGGAGCCCTGCTCAGTGCCCAGTACTAGCTGCGGCTGCTTTAGCTAAGGACATTCCACCTGTGCAGCCGGGATCCTTTCTCCTACAGGCCACACCGGGAGGCAGAGGCAGCATGAAGGGAGGCGTGCACCACTGGGGAGCCGCGCTCATCCCCCATGCCATGGGGCAGAGCAGAGAGCAGGCACTGGTTAGTGCTCTGCTCACTGGGGGGGCTGCACCCAGGAGCCCCTGTTCAAAGCACTGTTCTCCCATCTGGGGAGAGGATCCCCAGGGACTTTCCCCTTCTTCTTTCAGTCTCCAGGGAGTCGGGGAGAGAAGAGGGTGAGACCCAGTCCCTTCCCTGCCAGGAGACAGCAGGAAGAGCTGTACATGGCCCAGGGCTGTGCTTCGACATTGTAGAACTGATCAATGAAATTGTTTTTAATTGTTCACTTTATTAATATAACTTAATAAGTAAAGTTTTATGAATGAAATTACATTCATTCATAAAACCAGGTATCCCAATAACTGGCTATTTGAGTTTCACTTTCAATCCAATTGCTGCTTAAATCACTGAATCTTGTACTGCTTCAACATTAAAAAGAAAAGGAGGACTTGTGGCACCTTAGAGACTAACCAATTTATTTGAGCATAAGCTTTCGTGAGCTACAGCTTACTGCATCGGATGCATTGTAACTTCAACATTGTAACTTCTGTTCACTGTTTGCCGTTCCTTACACGTGCCCATGGTGTAACCCAAACTCCATTTTAACTTGTCCAAAATTCCATTTTTAAATGCTCACTCCATTTTGTAAAAGCTTGCTGCAACCTTCATTTTTGCAAAACCCTGCTGTAATCTGATTCGTGTAGTTTTGATGTGGGAATGAGGGATGGATGGATGATGGAATCAACCTCCAGCCCCAGCCTGTCCTGATGAAATAAAGTGTAAACACCGATGGCTGAAGATGCAGACAACAGCCCTGACAAAGCAGGAAGAGTCCACCCTCAAAAGAAAAGAACAAAGGTACAATTGAAGAAACATCAAAGCCAGGTCCCAGGCTGAAAGTCATGTCTGCAATTGACGGGTGATCAATCACACCGAACCCAGAGGCAGCCTGACACAGCAAGACCGATAGACTCTGGATTCAAACTAAAGCCTACAAAAACGGTGGGTGAGATGGAAGACTTTAGAGGGTCACATTCTGCTGCCAACATGGAAGGGCATCGGTGCACGTTCCACAGAGACCCAGCCCTTCCTTGTGCCCGGCTTTCCTGGCCAGTGAGCCACCACAAGCTACGAACCCAAGCCACAAACTCAAGCTACATTCAGGACTGGGAACTATCTAGCAGCTGCAGAACATTTGTGTGTGTGTGTGTGTGTGTACATAGGTATTAGATATTAGTTAGTGGTTAAATCAGATTGTGTTATTATAATAAACGTGACATCTTGTCTTGTCCCCTGAAATGATTCTGTGTAGTTTTGTCAGCATAACAACAAGGGAAGGATGCAGGATGTTTCTCGGCTGGGGGAACACTGGATTTGCCACTGCAGATCAAACCACTGCTCCTTCCAGGCTGGCATGCGGCCTCCAGCCATGGCTGATCCCCAGCTCATTGGGAAAGCGACTCCCCCGCCCCTGGCCAGTTGTGCAATGCTTAGGATCGGCCTGCAGCCAGGCTGGGGCCTGGCACCACTCAGGAGATAAGCAGGGAGGCTGGCATATTTAAGGTGCTGCAGGGAGCAGCATGGGTGATTCTCTGTCACTGCTGAGCAATCCACAGTCTGGTGCTAGGGGGCGCTCTCACACCTGGGGCTATGAGAGATCTCATGGTGTTGAGGCCATGTGTCCTGGCCCATTTTTACCCCTGGTGAGGGCATTGTGTCTGCTCCATCATTCTGAAAGAATACAGTATCCTTCTTCACTTCCTGCCCCAAAGTGGCATGCAGCATTGTTGTGTGCTGTTAAGCATCCCCCCCAGAGGAGGCTGCATTTCAGTGATGGGCCAAGCTATCACTGACCTATGTTAGGTATTTAATCAAAGCCCAGTATTATAATAACGAGCAAATAATTCACAACCAATAATCTGCTGGTTGAATCTTGGCTCCTTTTCCTACTTCGGGGACATCTCTGGGCAGATCACAACCAATGCGACTTCATCCCATAATCTCATATTCTGCAAAACTCCTATCTGATTTTCATCCTCAGGACCCATGGCCAGTAGCCAATTTCAGCTGTGATTGACTGAACAGATCACATGGCCACTTTTCCCTCTCTCTGACCAGGTGAGCATGAGCAAATTAAAAATTTACTGGCCACACAGACAAGTCTCTGGAGAAGTTTGTGCTGCTGAATCTCAGCTCCTGGGACTTGCATGGACAGTGAGTGCAAAGAGGGCCTGGGCAAAGAGAGTTCACTTGGACAGGCAAGTATTTGCTTCAGTTGTTTTCTACTGTACCCTGCCATCTGCCAGTGACCATGGTTCCTGCCCCCCCCCCCCCCATTACAGGTGACGAGAAGCTCCTCACAAAGTCTGCCACCCGGCATGTTACAGGGAGCACCAGGGGCTCTGTAGGGGTTGTGGCCAGTTGAAGCCTCACCGGTTTTCTGCAAAAAGCAGAGGCAGCTTTTCCATTCCCTCCGTACTGCTCGGGGGGAGAATGAATGGTCCTGGAGCTGTCTCTGACCTGTCTTGTCTCCTGTGAACCCTGGCCTCCCCCTCAGTGCAAACTGCAGAGCAGGGGAGGACAACCAGGGCACCCCACTGGTTACTCAGGCTCTGGGACGCAGCAGGGAGGTGCCCTGGGCCCCGCCATCTGCAGGGGCATCCACACTGCTCAGAGCCCCGCTGCACTGCCTAGTGCTCACACGGGGCGGGGGGGGTGTGTGTGTAATGAACCTCTAAGGTGCCATAAGTACTCCTGCTCCTTTCTTGGGGATTTTTCGTTTCCTTTGGCTTTGTCCATCTCTGAAACGGGCCAATGACTCAGCTTCTGCCTCTGCAGCTCTCCCCACATCTCAAAGGCTCCTGTTCTGCTTCACCTCCCCAGCACCCCCCAGCTCTCTGCACACACACCCCCCGGGTGGGGGAGGGGCCTCCACCTCCTGCGTAACACCCTTGAACTGCAGGGATCCAGGTGCCATTAATGATTAACTCTGGATTTCCTGCATGAGGGACTGAGCAGCCCCCTTTTGTACCAGCCCTGGGGGAGCAGCAGGCAGAGGAGGGAGTGACCAGAGGGAAACCGCAGGAGCAGCCCTAGGAAGCCAAACCCCTCTTCTGGGCAAGGTCCCCGCCTCCACCTCCCCGGCTCCTCGCATCCTGAGCTAATCTAGAATAGCTGCTTGGCTCCTTGGCAAATCTCCTGGTCAGTTACAAGGGGCTGGAGGCCTGCGTGTGGGTGGGTGCAGGTGCACTCCCTCTCCCGGCAGGGATTGCGGGGGTCCTCAGCCAGGGATCAGGGAGACCCGTAGCCCGGTGGAGCAGTCTGCGAAGTGGGGGAGGGGAGCTGTCCTGCCTGGTCCCAGCAGGCCGGGCCGGAGGTGACCTTGCCTGGATTTCTGTGACTCCCCCGCGCCTTGAGCTTCCCCCCATTGTTCTGCAGGTTCCTTTGCCCTGGACAGGGGAAGCTCAGGCTGCAGTTCCACTGATCGGCGACAAGGCCAGGCCTGGGCAGTCGCCCTCCCCAGCACAGCAGAGGCTGCGCCTCCCCGAGCAATGCTGCCCCGTCGTGCGGGGAGCCGAACCCGCCACAGCTGGGTGACACACAGGAGCACTGATCTCTGCCAAGTCACCCCTAAGCGCGGAGATCCACTGCCTCATAGCCCCTCTCCTCTGCCTCCCCAGCAGCTTCCCCCACAGCGCCAGCTCTGAGCCCCCTGGCTCCAGCGCCTACCCTGCCCAGAGAGAAGATCCACCCCTCCCAGGCGCTCCCGGCCTGAGTTTCTCTGGAGAAACGTGAACGTCGCACCGGGCAGGACAGGCAGCGTTCAGCTCCCACAACTGGCCTTGCCCAGCCGAGCGTCGCGGCAGCAGGGCCGAGGCTCCTGCAGAAGCTGCCCCGTGCGATCCCTCCCGCCACTCCCCAACTCGCTGCTGGCAGGCTGCCGCCTGTAGGCACACCGACGCCAGGCAGTCATGCTGCCTGCTCCGCCCTGTAGAGAAGGCCCTGCCCAGAGCCTGGCTCAGGAGAGCGCCAGGCACGAGAGACAGCAGCGCAGTGATAGAGCTGGAAGGAGGGTGGGCTGCCCGAGCTCTTAAGAGAGAGTTGGCCCCCGAGCGCCAGGTGTCTCAGAGGCGGAAGATGGAGATGCCAGCATGCAGCCTGGGTGCTGAAGGAGGACAAGAGGGTGAGAGGTTAAAGGGCATGAGGATGACAGGACATCCGGGACATCCCCGACAAAGGGTCTCGCAGAGAGCGCGTTGTGTGTCGGCCCCTGATGCACCCAGCGCTTCCCCTCCAGCCTCAGCAGCGCAGCCGGGGAAGCCCCATCGTACCTGTTCAATGATTCTGAGAGCGGCGGTGTGTCCAGGCCCAGGCAGAGACCCCAGGGCCCAGTCTCCGATGTGCTGTGTTGGAAGGAGGCTCAGAGACAACAAGCTGCGCTGCCATGCCATGCTATTTGGTGTTGCCCGTAAAGCCCCAGTTCCTGGAGGCTGGGGAATAGGTGAGAACTCAGCTTTCATTTTTTAAAAGGTCCGTTTCGAGCCATCCTGCTGGCAGAGGAAACCCTGCAAAGGTGACCAGTGTGCACTCTGAAGGCGCAGAAGGCAGAGAAAAGCATCCCAGGTTTACTATATTTTAATGACTTGCTGGAGCTGAAGTGATTTCTGAGCCTGGGATTGGTGACACTGAAACAGGGTGGACTCCCAGATGCCTGAACTGTCTGCTTCTGGGTCTCTAGTAGGGTGACCATCTTTTCAAAATGCAAAAACAGGACACATGCAGGAGCCGCACCCCCCCGGCCCTGCTCCTCTTCCCCGCAAGGCCCCACCTCCTGGCCAAGCCAGAGCCAGATCATGGTAAGAGCTGCCCAGGCAGCCTGGGCCACTGTGGGGAGCCCCAACCGCTCCATCCGCCCTGGGCGGGGGACCAGGGTGCACAAAAGCAGCTCCCAGCCAGTGTCCCCGCCCCCTGGGTTGTGCAGCCCAGGACAGGTGAGGCTCCCTTCAGCGACTTGTGCTTCAGACTCCCTGGGCGGCTCTTACCATGGTCATGGTCCGGCTTTGGCTTCCGGCCTGGCCAGGGGTGGGGCCTCAGGGGAAGAGGTGGAGCAGGGGCAGGGCCTCGTGGCAAGGAGGGGGCTAAGGCCCACCTCAGGCCCCTCCATCGGGAAGAGGCTGGCGCTGCTCCTGAGCCCCAGGCTGGTGTGGAGTGACACCGCAGGGAATCTGGGACAAATGCTGTCCCAGAGTCATTCAGCCGGGACCGGGACTTGGAAATGTACATTTTGGGACTGTCCTATCCAATTAGAGATGGGTTGTTGTTCACCCTGTTCTCTAGCCCAGGGCTACTCAAAGTGGTGGTCCGCAGACCGGTGCCGGTCCATGAGCCATCGGCTGCCGGTCTGTGCGCACATTGGAAAATAAAATTGCCGGTCCCCCACATCAGATAGCTTGAGAAGCACTGCGCTCGCCTACTTTCTGCCAGATACCTGCAGGGCCCACTGGATGGTGCTGTGCCACGGCTCCCACTGACTTCAGCTGGACACAGCGGTGCTCAGCTCCCCTGAAAATCAGGGGTCTCAAGTTGGGCCACCAAAAGCAGAGTCAGTGGCCCCTTTTCCACATGCTGGCCCAGAGGTTCGAGGGCAGGTTGCCTCTTGTGAACTCTGTGCTGGGTCCCTGGCCCTGGATTCCTTTGTCCATGGAGCCAGAGCCACACAAGCAGCATAAGTGAGCCTCCCCGACCCTGGAGAATCAAGGGCTCACTCTCCATCTCCATGGGTGGCGAGGGGCCTACTCAGGTCCATCCAGGGAGACAGGCAGCTCTTGGGGCACCAATGGCCTCTTTGCTGGGTGTGGACTGAGAGCACGTGTCTCATTCCAGGCAGGCTACTGCTTGGACTTCTGACCCAGGCCTGGCTTGAACAGGTCACGTTTCGGTGAAAGGCCCTGCAGGCGGCTGCCCATCCCTGGAGACACTCAACCCCCTCCCCTGGTGAGGCTCCCAGTGTCTGAAGCACAAGCCAAATAAGATAAGCAATGCCTGCGGGCCTAGGGTCCTGATGAGGGCACAGTCCTACAGCCTGGATGCTCTCCCCTAGATCCCTGGCTGGGTGGGACCGGGCCTGGGGCTTTTTCCAAAGGGAATTGTCCCACTTTGTTCTGCCTCTGTGTCTTTTATTGTTGAAAAACACTGAGGTCGGGTCAATCACTTTCTGCTAAACTGCTTTGCCATTGAGGGCTCCTTTGCCATTCCCAGGGAGATTAAAGCAGGGGGCAGAGGCAACAAGGGAATGGGCCTAAAGTTCAGGGCTCTTTAGAAAACCGAGCTGTTGAGCAGGGAGCATCTGAAAAGATACTGATAGAGCAAGGAGTGACTGCTAAGTGACTGCAGAGCCCAGAGTCAGCCCTGGGGGGTGGGCTGGATCCAGAATGGGGTGTATGGTAGGCAGGGCCGGCTCCAGGCACCAGCGAACCAAGCAGGTGCCTGGGGTTGCCAGTGTAAAGGGGCGGCAGGATGGCGGGCTCTGGGGCAGCAATCCGCCCTCACAGCGCATTTCGCGCTCGGCGGCAATTTGGCGGCGGGGACGCGACTCTCCTACGGTCGCCGGCAGCAATTCAGCGGCCACACCATCACTCCACCTCTGTGTTCGGTGGCAAGGTTTTTTGTTTTTTTGTTTTTTTGCCGCTTGGGGTGGTAAAAACGCTGGAGCTGGCCCTGATGGTAGGACAGACCTGTGGGACCCTTCTGCTCTGGCTCCCTGGAGAGTAGTGACAGGAGCTGTTGGAGCTCAGCCCAATGCTGAGAAGACAGGTCTCCAAAGGCCCCATCCCTGCCTCCCTGCAGGCTTCTGGCCCCAGACTCAGGTTCTGGATGGGGATCTCTGCAGCCCAGGGTGCTAAATCCATAGAATCATAGAATCTCAGGGTTGGAAGGGACCTCGGGAGGTCATCTAGTCCAACCCCCTGCTCAAAGCAGGACCAATCTCCAACTAAATCATCCCAGCCAGGGCTTTGTCAAGCCTGACCTTAAAAACTTCTAAGGACGGAGATCCCACCACCTCCCTAGGTAACCCATTCCAGTGCTTCACTACCCTCCTAGTGAAATAATGTTTCCTAATATCCAACCTAGACTGCCCCCACTGCAACTTGAGACCATTACTCCTCGTTCTGTCATCTGCCACCACTGAGAACAGCCGAGCTCCATCCTCTTTGGAACCCCCCTTCAGGTAGTTGAAGGCTGCTATCAAATCCCCCCTCATTCTTCTCTTCTGCAGACTAAATAACCCCAGTTCCCTCAGCCTCTCCTCGTAAATCATGTGCCCCAACCACTCTTCCCTCTAAGCTGTGCGTGTGTGCGTGAGCACACAGATCCTAAACCCCGTGCACACAGCGAAACACCGCGCACACAAAAATTTGCACAGAAGAAATTTTTTGCACACACGGCCTGTCAAAAATTAGAGGGAACATTGGCCCCAACCTCGTAATCATTTTCGTTGCCCTCCGCTGGACTCTCTCCAATTTGTCCACATCCCTTCTGTAGTGGGGGGACCAAAACTGGACGCAATACTCCAGGTGTGGCCTCACCAATGCCGAATAGAGGGGGACGATCACGTCCCTCAATCTGCCGGCAATGCTCCTACTAATGCAGCCCAAAATGCCATTGGCCTTCTTGGCAACAAGGGCACACTGCTGACTCGTATCCAGCTTCTCGTCTGCTGTAATCCCCAGGTCCTTTTCTGCAGAACTGCTGCCGAGCCAGTCGGTCCCCGGGACCAGAAAGGAGGGAGAGCAGAGAGATGGGCTGTGAGCAGGAAGCCCAGGACCAGTAGTGGGGAAGAGTTCTGGGCAGGCTTTCTTCCACGCAGCAGAGAGACACCCGGGTGGGCTGGGGAACCCAGGAGTGCGGGGGGCTTGCGCTGTTCCTTTGCAGGCAGGGGTGCAAGGCTCAGCAGAGAGCCCTTCCCCGCACTGGTCTGGGTTGAGCATTGCGGGAGAAGCTAGTGTGGCTGCTACCCATTCTGCAGCTGGTCTGCGGATAAGCTCTCCTGGGCTCTGATCCCCCCCTCCCAACAGAGCTCGATGTGCTGCCATCACAGAACCAGGACCTTCCGAGGCCCAAATCCAGGCCACGGGAGCCAAGAGATGTGGCTTGGGCCCTGGTTGTTCCGTCGCCCAGGGACGCTTTTCTCCCTGCTTGTGCGAGGAGCCGGCCTGTGCTCCCAGCTAGGCTGGGACTGGCCTGTGTTCTCCATGGAGTGTCCCACGTGCTGAGGAGCAGCCTGTGCACCTGGGACTCAGCTCAGAGGGGGCCCCTCTTGCCACGGCTGCCTGTCAGCTGGGCTGCGCTGGGCTGCAGGGGCTGCAGGCAGCAAAGAAACCCTTGGCCCATGGCAGGACGGAGAGGAGTTGCTTTTCTCTGGTGGGTTGAAGCACCAACCGAGAGGTTATTACCTATATCCCAGGAGTACCCAGGCACCCCTGCTGCGAGCGGGGCCCTGCTGCGGTGGGTGCTGCCCAGGTACAGAGGCACGGAGAGCTGGAAAGGGACATGTCGAACGTCACCCAGCAGGGCAAGGGTGAGCTGGGCACAGACCCCAGAGCGCAGCAGTCTCAGACCACAGCTGTGTCCACTAGGCCACACTGTCCCTCCTCTGCCTCTTCTCCAGCCCCCGGCCTCACAGCCAGTAGCCTTGGCAGCATTCACTGGTCGCTGTTATTGTTTCGATGGATAACACTGATGGTTATTTTTAAGCAATATTTTTCTGATTTTAATTCATTTAAATGTTCACAGTTGCAGGAAATGGTGGGAGGGGTCAGACAATGGGAGTTCGGACAGTAGCTATTTAATGATGGTAGGCCTAGAAATGTGAACACTTCGTAACTGTTCAGACAAATTGTCAACATCAGCTGTCAAAGTAACTATCCTTACATCAAACTCGAAGGAGTTCTCAAGCCCCATTTTTCTTCCTTTGCTGATCCGTAAATGTCAGTTGTGGCCAATGGAATATTTTTCTGTGGGTTTGTGTGCGTGTGTACAGCCAAATCAAGGTTTACTGATAAAAATCGAATCCTTCCAAGCTTACGTATAAACCACAGAAGGTGCCATTCCCCAAGTACTCCTGGGCTCCTAGTTTATGAGTGGGGCTTCTGACTTTAGGATGCAACCAATAAAACACCCTAGATACCAAAAAAACCCAACCACCCAAAAGCAAGAGTTCGGTGTTCATCCACTAAAAGCTGGAAATCCACTGGCAATGGTTATTCGGTTCATGGTAGCTTCACCCCTTACCCAGCACAGTTTGTTTCTGCAGGTGATGTCCCTCTCCTGAGCTCAGATCTAAGGGCATGTCTCCCTGGAGCAGTAACACGGGCCTGCGGACTACAGGCTTCTGCCTTCTACAGTGCACTACTGTGCTGGACACCAACGGGTCTGTGTACACCCCGCTGGTGTATGCTAACCGGGCCCTGTGTGCTTTAAAGGGATACTGTTTCCAACAGTACTGCGGCCGCATACAAAGAGAAAGCTCTGAGGCCCCCTCCCGACTTCTGAACACAGAACTCAAAAAGTGCTAAAAGTCAACCCTGAAAAATGAAATTAATAAACCCTAAGAAAAGTGAGGCTGTCAGGGCCATGAGTGGCTGCTAGCTAAGATGGTCAGGGACACACCCTCATGCCGCGTATCCCTCCCCCTCTGGCTGCCAGAAGCTAGGACTGGACAACAGGGGTTGGGTCACTTGAAATTGCCCTGTTCTGTTCATTCCCTGTGAAACATCTGGCTTTGTCCACTGTAGGAAGACAGGACATTGGGCTATACGGACCCTTGCTCTGACCCAGTCTAGCCATTCTTATGGTCATAGAAGCCTGGCTAAAGTCCGCACACTGACCAGCAGAGGTGGGAGACTTTTGTCAGATTTGCACGTTTTGAATTTAAAAATTAAAAAAGAAAAATTGTGAAAAAAATTGACCAAATGTTGATGCATCCCGCCCCCCCACTCCTCAGTTTCCTAACCAGGTCTGCTGGGGGGCCCTTGGCACAGGGCCAGCCCTGCAGAGCTGGGGAGGGGGTTTGCTCTGGCTCATTGTACCTACCCCCGCTGGTGAGATCCTCCTGCTTGGAAGAGGCATGGCCGTTCTTGGGAGCTCCCGTCACACAGACACTGCTGTGATTGCTCCCCGTCCCACTCTGGGGTGAATTTGCTTTGCCCTGTTTGTAGACAGTGGCCTGGTGCATGTTTTCCGTTTGGAGCAGCCCTCCGTCCAGCCAACCAGCTTCCTCCATCCACCGCCTCCCATTGTCCTTTGTGCTCCCAATTGATGGGAACTGAACAGAGGCTGCTGTGGGTCCAGAAGGAGGCTGTCCTGCCTCACCAGGGCCCACAGATAAAGGCTCTTTGAACCACACAGGCCTTTGATATGGTGCAGCCAGTGCAATTCACCCCGTGGCATGCACCACTGCCTGCCTCCACCCTGGAGAAGCCGGGCTCCCAACTGGGACGTTGCACTCCATATGTTTATGGAAATATGCTTATGAGTGTGAATATGAGGTAACTGGAACATGCTTTATGCAAAAGGTCTCTTGTAAGGTATCATTACAAAGCTTATGATCTACTGAGTGTGTTCAACCTATTTTTATGAGTGTATCATTCTTGTCTCTGAAGCTAGAAATATGAAGTATTACTCTGAAGTCCTATTGTAACTATGCAAAGTGTGGGCCATTAATGGTGCCTGGGAATCTTGATGGCTCGCTGTCATAACTGTACAGCTAAGGGTAGCCTAGAATACCTCCTTATCCGTAAGGGGTTAAGAAGCTCAAATAACCTGGTTGGCACCTGACCAAAAGGACCAATGGGGAAAGAAGATACTTTCAAATCTGGGGGGCGGGGGAGACTTTTTGTGCTCTGTGTTGTGTGTTCTCTGGGGAAGCAGAGAAGCATCAGGGCAGAAAACTCCTTCTCCTAAAATCATCCTAAAATGAGTCTCAATATTGCAAAAAAGATAAGTAAATGAGGCAAGGCAAGATAGATTATCTTTTGTTTTTAGCTTGTGAATTTTCCCTGTGCTAAGAGGGAGATTTATCCCTGCTTTTTTGTAACTTTAAAGTTTTACCTAGAGGGGAATCCTCTGTGTTTTGAATCTGATTACCCTGTAAAGTTACCTTCCATCCTGATTTTACAGAGGTGCTTCTTTTACTTTTTTTTTCTTTATAATAAAGTTGAATCCCAACAGATTACAGTTCATTGCACTGGGGTCACACCAAAGGTCCTCAGGCCCAGATGCCTCCCAGATACCCTCAGAGGGAAGGGAAACTGTGAGTGTGGGTGAGAAGAAGGTTACAGCTTGGAGGGACACTGGGGCACAGGTGTCAGCTATCCACCAATCCTTAGTGGACCCCAAACTCATCAACCCAGAGTCCCAAGTGACAATTCAACCCTTCAAGTCCAACTCTTTTGATTTGCCTATAGCCAAGTTGCCTGTCCAGTATAAGAGATGGTCAGGAATGTGGACTTTTGCAGTCTATGATGATTATCCCATTCCCATGCTGCTGGGGGAAGATTTGGCCAACCATGTGAAGCTAGCCAAGAGGGTGGGAATGGTCACCTGCATCCAGGCTAAGCGAGCCGTCACACCTAGCTCTGTTCCTGAGCCTTCCACCAGGGGCCCATCTGTGTTACCAGAGACCCAGACAGAGGTGGTGGAACCGGATCCCCTGCCAACGACTGCAACAGCCATAGCGGATCCAGTCTCAGAGACCCAGCCAGGGCCAGTCCCAGAACCGGAACTGGCGGAGCAACCAGCACCAGAACCACTGCCAGCCCCGAGTCCAGCGCTTGCAACCTCGCCTGCAACCCCAACACCAGAGGGCCCCACCGAGCCCGCCCTGGCAGCAGCAGCTAAACCTGCGCAAGAGGCTCTGCCAGCACCTGAAATACCCCATAGTGCACCAGCGGAGAGCGGTTCACAGGCAACGGAAACAGCCTCATCCCCTACATCGCTTCCCGAGGGACCAAGCCCAAGTCCACAATCCAGTGAGGAACTGATGTCTCCAGCATCAAGGGAACAGTTCCAGGCTGAGCAGGAAGCAGTTGAAAGCCTCCAGGGAGCTTGGACAGAGCAACCCACCGCCCCTCGGCTCTTCTAGTCGATCCCGGTTTGTTGTAGAAAGAGGACTTCTATACAAGGACACTCTTTCTGGTGGGCACCAGGAAGACTGGCTTCCTCAGAGACAGTTGGTAGTCCCAACTAAGTACCGGGTAAAGCTCTTGAGCTTATTCCACGATCATCCCAGCGGCCATGCTGGAGTGAACAGGACCAAAGACCATTTGGGGAAGTCCTTCCACTGGGAGGGAATGGGCAAGGACATTTCTACCTATGTCCAGTCTTCTGAGGTGTGCCAAAGAGTGGGAAAACCCCAAGGCCAGGTCAAAAAAAAGACAGTGAAATCCTTGCTGATCTTAAATACAAAAAAGAATCTTACAAGAAGTGGAAGACTGGACAAGTGACCAGGGAGCAGTATAAAAATATTGCTCGGGCTTGCAGGAGTGAAATCAGGAAGGCCAAATCACACCTGGAGTTGCAGCTGGCAAGAGATGTTAGAAGTAACAAGAAGGGTTTCTTCAGGTATGTTAGCAACAAGAAGAAAGTCAAGGAAACTGTGGGCCCCTTACTGAATGAGGGAGGCAACCTAGTGACAGAGGATGTGGAAAAAGCTAATGTACTCAATGCTTTTTTGCCTCTGTCTTCACGAACAAGGTCAGCTCCCAGACTGCTGCACCGGGCAGCACAGCATGGGGAGGAGGTGACCAGCCTTCTGTGGAGAAAGAAGTGGTTCGGGACTATTTAGAAAAGCTGGACGAGCACAAGTCCATGGGGCCGGATGCGCTGCATCCCAGAGTGCTAAAGGAGTTGGCGGATGTGATTGTAAAGAGCCATTGGCCATTATCTTTGAAAACTCATGGCGATCAGGGGAAGTCCCGGACGACTGGAAAAAGGTTAATATAGTGCCCATCTTTAAAAAAGGGAAGAAGGAGGATCCTGGGAACTACAGGCCAGTCAGCCTCACCTCAGTCCCTGGAAAAATCATGGAGCAGGTCCTCAAGGAATCACTTCTGAAGTACTTAGAGGAGAGGAAAGTGATCAGGAACAGTCAGCATGGATTCACCAAGGGCAAGTCATGCCTGACTAATCTAATTGCCTTCTATGACTAGATAACTGGTTCTGTGGATCAAGGGAAAGCAGAGGACGTGTTATTCCTTGACTTTAGCAAAGCTTTTGACACTGTCTCCCACAGTATTCTTGCCAGTAAGTTAAAGAAGTATGGGCTGGATGAATGGACTATAAGGTAGATAGAAAGCTGGCTAGATTGTCGGGCTCAACAGGTAGTGATCAATGGCTCCATGTCTAGTTGGCAGCTGGTATCAAGTGGAGTGCCCCAAGGGTCGGTCCTGGGGCCGGTTTTGTTCAATATCTTCCTAAATGATCTGGAGGATGGTGTGGATTGCACCCTCAGCAAGTTTGCAGATGACACTAAACTGGGAGGAGAGGTAAATATGCTGGAGGGTAGGGATAGGATACAGAGGGATCTAGACAAATTGGAGGACTGGGCCAAAAGAAATCTGATGAAGTTCAACAAGGACAAGTGCAGAGTCCTGCACTTAGGACAGAAGAATCCCATGCACCTCTACAGACTAAGGACCGAATGGCTCGGTAGCAGTTCTGCGGAAAAGGACCTAGGGGTGACAGTGGACGAGAAGCTGGATATGAGTCAACAGTGTGCCCTTGTTGCCAAGAAGGCTAATGGCATTTTGGGCTGTATAAGTAGGGGCATTGCCAGCAGATCGAGGGACGTGATCTTTCCCCTCTATTTGACATTGGTGAGGCCTCATCTGGAGTACTGTGTCCAGTTTTGGGCCCCGCACTGCATGAAGGATGTGGAAAAGTTGGAAAGAGTCCAGCGGAGGGCAACAAAAATGATTAGGGGACTGGAACACATGAGTTATGAGGAGAGGCTCAGGAAACTGGGGATGTTCAGTCTACAGAAGAGAAAAATGAGGGGGGATTTGATAGCTGCTTTCAACTACCTGAAAGGGGGTTCCAAAGAGGATGGCTCTAGACTGTTCTCAGTGGTAGCGGATGACAGAACAAGGAGTAATGGTCTCAAGTTGCAGTGGGGGAGATTTAGGTTGGATATTAGGAAAAACTTTTTCACTAGGAGGGTGGTGAAACACTGGAATGCGTTACCTAGGGAGGTGGTGGAATCTCCTTCCCTAGAAGTTTTTAAGGTCAGGCTTGACAAAGCCCTGGCTGGGATGATTTAGTCGGGGATCGGTCCTGCTTTGAGCAGGGGGTGGGACTAGATGACCTCCTGAGGTCCCTTCCAACCCTGATATTCTATGATTCTATGAAAGCCCCTTTCCAGCCACTCCCAATAATTGAGATTACATTTCAGCGAGTAGCTGTGGATATTCTGGGTCCTTTCTCAAATAAGACACCCAGAGGAAAGCAGTACATACTGACTTTCCTGGATTTTGCCACCTGATGGCTGGAAGCAGTAGCTCTAAGCAACACCAGGGCTAAAAGTGTGTGCCAGGCATTAACAGATATTTTTGCCAGGGTAGGTTGGCCCTTCAACATCCTTATGGATTCGGGAACTAATTTCCTGGCAGGGACCATGAAAAGCGTGTGGGAAGCTCATGGGGTAAATCACTTGGTCGCCACTCCTTACCACCATCAAACAAATGGCCTAGTGGAGAAGTTTAATGGAAGGTTGGGGACCATGATATGTAAATTCATAAATGAGCACTCCAATGATTGGGACCTAGTGTTGCAGCAGTTGCTCTTTGCCTACAGAGCTGTACCCCATCCCAGTTTATGGTTTTCACCATTTGAACTTGTGTTTGGTCATGAGGTTAAAGGGCCATTACAGATGGTGAAGCAACAATGGGAGGGATTTACACCTTCTCCAGGAACTAACATTCTGGACTTTGTAAACAACCTACAAAACACCCTCTGAACCTCTTTAGCCCTTGCTAGAGAAAACCTAAAAGAAGAGCAAAAGGCCTGGTATGATAAACATGCCAGAGAGCGTTCCTTCAAAGTAGGGGACCAGGTCATGGCCTTGAAGGTGCTCCAGGCCCATAAGATGGAAGTGTCATGGGAAAGGCCATTTATGGTCCAAGAGTGTCTTGGAGCTGTTAACTATCTCATAGCGTCCCCCACCTCAAACCTAAAGCCTAAGGCGTACTATGTTAATTCTCTAAAGCCCTTTTATTCCAGAGAATTAAAGGTTTGTCATTTTACAGCCTAGGGAGGAGATGACGCTGAGTGGCCTCAAGGTGTCTACTACGAAGGAAAAAGTGACGGTGGCGTGGAAGAGGTGAACTTCTCAATGACCCTCGGACACATGCAATGCTAGCAGATCCAGGAGCTGTGCCCTAGCTACGCGCCAACGTTCTCAGCCACCCCAGGACAGACCGAACGGGCATACCACTCCCTTGACATAGGTAATGCTCACCCAATTAGAGCCCAACCTTACCAGGTGTCTCCTCAAGCTAAAACTGCTGTAGAACGGGAGATCCAGGATATGCTACAGATGGGTGTAATCCGCCCCTCTAACAGTTCCCAAACCAGATGGGGAAATACACTTTTGCGTGGACTACCGTAAGCTGAATGCTGTAACTCGCCCAGACAACTATCCAATGCCCCGCACAGAGGAGCTATTGGAGAAACTGGGACAGTCCCAGTTCATCTCTACCTTGGACTTAACCAAGGGGTACTGGCTGGATGAATCCGCCAAGGAAAGGTCAGCCTTCATAGAATCATAGAGTATCAGGGTTCGAAGGGACCTCAGGAGGTCATCTAGTCCAACCCCCTGCTTAAAGCAGGACCAATCCCCAACTAAATCATCCAAGCCAGGGCTTTGTCAAGCCTGACCTTAAAAACTTCAAGGAAAGGAGATTCCACCACCTCCCTCGGTAACCCATTCCAGTGCTTCACCACCCTCCTAGTGAAATAGTGTTTCCTAATATCCAACCAAGACCTCCCCACTGCAACTTGAGACCATTACTCCTCGTTCTGTCATCTGCTACCACTGAGAACAGTCTAGATCCATCTCTTTGGAACCCCCTTTCAGGTAGTTGAAAGCATCTACCAAATCCCCCCTCATTCTTCTCTTCTGCAGACTAAACAATCCCAGGTCCCTCAGCCTTTCCTTATAAGTCATGTGTTCCAGCCCCCTAATCATTTTTGTTGCCCTCTGCTGGATGCTTTCCAATTTCTTCACATCCTTCTTGTAGCGTGGGGCCCAAAAGTGGACACAGTACTCCAGATGAGGCCTCACCAATGTCGAATAGAGGGGAACGATCACGTCCCTCGATCTGCTGGCAATTCCCCTACTTATATATCCCAAAATGCCATTGGCCTTCTTGGCAACAAGGGCACACTGTTGACTCATATCCAGCTTCTCGTCCACTGTAACCCCTAGGTCCTTTTCCGCAGAACTGCTGCCGAGCCATTTGGTCCCGAGTCTGTAGCGGTGCATGGGATTCTTCCGTCCTAAGTGCAGGTCCTTGTTGAACCTCATCAGATTTCTTTTGGCCCAATCCTCCAATTTGTCTAGGTCCCTCTGTATCATGTTCCTACCCTCCAGCGTATTACCACTCTCCCAGTTTAGTGTCATGTGCAAACTTCCTGAGGGTGCAGTACATGCCATTCTCCAGATCATTAATGAAGATTTTGAGCAAAACCGGCCCCAGGATCGACCCTTGGGGCACTCCGCTTGATACCGGCTGCCACCTAGACATGGAGCCATTGATCACTACCCGTTGAGCCCGACAATCTAGCCAACTTTCTATCCACCTTATAGTCCATTCATCCAGCCCATACTTCTTTAACTTGCTGGCAAGAATACTGTGGAAGTCAAGGAACAACACGTTCACTGCTTTCCCCTCATCCACAGAGCCAGTTATCTCGTTATAGAAGGCAATTAGATTAGTCAGGCATGACTTGCCCTTGGTGAATCCATGCTGACTGTTCCTGATCGCTTTCCTCTTCTCTAAGTGCTTCAGAAGTGATTCCTTGAGGACCTGCTCCATGATTTTTCCAGGGACTGAGGTGAGGCTGACTGGCCTGTTGTTCTCCAGGACTGTAGTTTATCACCCATGTAGGACTGTGTGAATTTAATGTGCTCCCTTTTGGGCTGCGAAATGCACCCACCACCTTCCAGAATCTTGTAGATAGTCTCCTAGCTTGATGATGAGATGGATGAGAATCTGCAGTCACCTACCTTGATCATGTGGCCATCTTTTCTGATTCATGGGCAGAACACCTGGAGCATCTCCAGAAGGTCTTCGAGCGCATAAGGGAGGCAGGGCTAACTGTTAAGGCTAAAAAGTGTCAAATAGGCCTAAACAGAGTGATTTACCTTGGACACCAGCTGGGTCAAGGAACTATCAACCCCCTACAGGCCAAAGTGAATGCTATCCAAAAGTGGCCTGTCCCAAAGTCAAAGAAACAGGTTCAATCCTTCTTAGGCTTGTCTGGATATTACAGGCGATTTGTACCACACTACAGCCAAATTGCTGCCCCACTAACAGACCTGACCAAAAAGAACTAGCCAAATGCCATTCAGTGGACTGAAGAGTGTCAGAAGGCCTTTAACCAGCTTAAAGCGACACTCATGTCTGACCCTGTACTAAGGGCCCCAGACTTTGACAAACCGTTCCTAGTAACCACGGATGCGTCCGAGCATGGTGTGAGAGCAGTTTTAATGCAGGAAGGACCGGATCAAGAATTGCATCCTGTCATGTTTCTCAGCAAAAAACTGTCTGAGAGGGAAAGCCACTGGTCAATCACCGAAAAGGAATTGTGTACACTCTGGAAAAGCTACGCCCATATGTTTGGAGACAGCATTTCCACCTGCAAACTGACCATCCTGCACTGAAGTGGCTTCACACCGTCAAAGAAATAACAGAAAACTTCTTCGGTGGAGTTTAGCTCTCCAAGATTTTGATTTTGAAATACAATACATTCCAGGAACATCGAACAAAATGGCTGATGCACGCTCCCGTGAAGGTTTCCCAGAATCAACTGGTTAAAATCATCCTTGAAATGTGGGAGATATTGTTAGTTTTTATATAATCAGTGGTATATCTAGAGATGCATGTGTCATATTAAGTCTATTTGGTCCTAGAGCTCCAGGAAGAAATCACAACCAGTGTGGTACAGGCTGTCTAGCACCGACTGGGATTTGGGAGGCATGTCATAACCATACAGCTAAGGGTAGCCTAAAATTCCTCCTTACCCGTAAGGGGTTAAGAAGCTCAAATAACCTGGTTGGCACCTGACCAAAAGGACCAATGGGGAAAGAAGATACTTTCAAATCTGGGGGGCGGGGGAGACTTTTTGTGCTCTGTGTTGTGTGTTCTCTGGGGAAGCAAAGAAGCATCAGGGCAGAAAACTCCTTCTCCTAAAATCATCCTAAAATGAGTCTCAATATTGCAAAAAAGATGAGTAAATAAGGCAAGATAAGATATCTTGGTAACTTATCTTTTGTTTTTAGCTTGTGAATTTTCCCTGTGCTAAGAGGGAGATTTATCCCTGCTTTTTTGTAACTTTAAAGTTTTACCTAGAGGGGAATCCTCTGTGTTTTGAATCTGATTACCCTGTAAAGTTATCTTCCATCCTGATTTTACAGAGGTGTTTCTTTTACTTTTTTTTTTCTTTATAATTGTAACATTGCTGGTTTTGGCGGGACCCAACGGAGAGTGCCAATTCAGGACAAATTGCTTCAAGCAGGGTAGTTACAGCCCAAGGCTGGGGTTTCTATGCCCACCAAGGCAAACCAAACCAAACCAGACAGACAGAGAAGACTTTGGTTTTACCCCACTGGGTAACCACAAGTCACACGAGCAATTTCCTTAGACACTCCAGTTTCCCAGTATCACCACCAGTGCCCCTCGTTATGGGGACAAATGGTTATGAAAACCAATATCCCAGTAAAAGAAAAAAGGTTCTCTCGATCCCACAGGACTAAGCCCCAGACCCAGGTCAATCTACAAATCAGATCTTATCCACAAATCACGCTGTTCCCAGTCCTTTAGAATCTAAAATCTAAAGGTTTATTCATAAAAGGAAAAGGATAGAGACGAGAGCTAGAATGGGTTAAATGGAATCAATGACATACAGTCATGGGAAAGTTCTTGGTTCAGACTTGCAGCAGTGATAGAACAAACTGCAGGTTCAAATCAAATCTCTGGAGAACATCCCCAGCTGGGATGGGTCTTTGAGTCCTTGGTTCAAAGCTTCAGTGCAGCAAAGTCCCTCCAGAGGCAGGAAGCAGGACTGAAGACCAGATGGAGGAGCTGCAGCAGCTTTTTACATTCCCTTGCCATGTGGTCTCTGTCTTTCTTTGTCCCAAAGACACGCTGTCCATCCCATGGCCTGGAAACACCTCAGAGTTCTGTCCCTAGGCAGGTCCTTGCATACCTTGCTGAGTCCCCAGGCGTGTCTGCCTTCTCTCAGTGGGTCACTTGTATCGCTGATGGTCCTTAATGGGCCATCAAGCAGGCTAGGCAGAGCTGACACCAACTTGTCTGGGGTGTCACCCAGAAGCATAGCACAGGTTTGAAATACAAACGGTATAGAGCCAATACCCATAACTTTAACTACAAAAATGATACACACAGATAGACAGCATAATCATAACCAGCAAACCATAACCTTGTCTTTAGACATCTCATTTGACCCCCTTTATACAAGATTTGGTGCCACTGTAGGACCTTGGTTGCAACAAAGTTTTATATGGTCCCAGTTCAAGTCAATAACGTCACAATAATAAAGTTCTGTTTTTTAAGAATCTGGTTTACCTATTTGGTCGGTAGATTATTCTCAAGCCTCCCCAGGAAAGGGGGTGAAGGGGCTTGGGGGGATATTTTAGGAAAACAGGAACTCCAAGTGGTCTTTTTCCTGAAGTTTTGTCTAACGCACTTGGTGGTGGCAGCAATACCGTCCAAGGACAAGGAAGGATTTGTGCCTTGGGGAAGTTTTTAACCTAAGCTGGTAGAAATAAGCGTAGGGGGGTCTTTCATGCGGGTCCCCACACCTGTACCCTAGAGTTCAGAGTTGGGAGGGAACCTTGACACTTCCATTGATTAGGACAATTGGTTGTGAATGGGTCTATTTACCTGCAAGCCTTCCTGTGTACCTGGTGTGGGTAATGAAGAATGAGGTCTTACAGTGACATGTGACCATGTCACTGATACTGGAATCCATCTTAAACCTGGTGCTTTTCCATTTAGAAGGAGTGGTGGGGACCCAGAGAGACAAAGATTCCCGCCTTCGGCAAAAGCTATAAAAGGGGGTGGAACAGAACAAAGGGAGCTGCCAGTCATGAGAAATCCCTGAGTTACCACCTGAGCTGGAGCTAACAAGAACTGTACTGGGGAAAAGATTGGGCCCAGACTAGGAAGGAGTCTAGTCTGTGAAAGAAGCGTATTGGAACATCTTTAAGGGTGAGATTTTCTGAATCTGATTATCTGAAACTGTATCAGTTTCTTAATGTATTAGGCTTAAATTTGTGTGTTTTGTTTTATTTTGCTTGGTAACTTACTTTGTTCTGTCTCAGAGTAGCAGCCGTGTCAGTCTGTATCCGCAAAAAGAACAGGAGTATTTGTTTCAGAGTAACAGCCATGTTAGTCTGTATTCGCAAAAAGAAAAGGAGTACTTGTGGCACCTTAGAGACTAACCAATTTATTTGAGCATAAGCAAAATTACCAGCAGGAGAGTGAGTCTGTGTGTGTGTGTGGGGGGGGGTGAGAAAACCTGGATTTGTGCTGGAAATGGCCCACTTTGATTATCATGCACATTGTAGGGAGAGTGGTCACTTTGGATGAACTATTACCAGCAGGAGAGTGAGTTTGTGTGTGTATGGGGGTGGGGGGTGAGAAAACCTGGATTTGTGCTGGAAATGGCCCACCTTGATTATCATGCACATTGTAGGGAGAGTGGTCACTTTGGATAAGCTATTACCAGCAGGAGAGTGAGTTTGTGTGTGTGTGTGTTTTGGGGGGGGGGGTGAGAAAACCTGGATTTGTCCTGGAAATGGCCCACCTTGATTTTCATACACATTGTAAGGAGAGTGGTCACTTTGGATAAGCTATTACCAGCAGGAGAGTGGGGTGGGAGGAGGTATTGTTTCATGGTCTCTGTGTATATAATGTCTTCTGCAGTTTCCACAGTATGCATCCAATGAAGTGAGCTGTAGCTCACGAAAGCTTATGCTCAAATAAATTGGTTAGTCTCTAAGGTGCCACAAGTACTCCTTTTCTTTTTAGGAGTATTTGTGGCACCTTTAGAGACTAACACATTTATTTAAGCATAAGCTTTTGTGGGCTACAGCCCACTTCATCGGATGCATGCAGTGGAAAATACAGTAGGATGATTTTATATACACAGAGAACATGAAACAATGGGTGTTACCATGCAAACTATAACGAAAGTGGTCAGTTAAGGTGAGCTATTACCAGCAGGAGAGGGAAAAAAACCTTTTGTAGTGATCATTAAGATGGGCCAGTTCCAGCAGTTGACAAGAACGTGTAAAGAACAGTAGGGGGAAAAAAATAAACATGGGGAAATAGTTTTACTTTGTGTATTGACACATCCACTCCCAGTCTTTATTCAAGTCTAATTTAATGGTTTCCAGTTTGCAAATTAATTCCAGTTCAGCAGTTTCTCGTTGGAGTCTGTTTTTGAAGTTTTGTTGTTGTAATATTGCGACTTTTAGGTCTGTAATCAAGTGACCAGAGAGATTGAAGTGTTCTCCGACTGGTTCACCAACATTCCACACAAAGATGGACGACAAGCCGTCAGGAACAGTATCCCCGATAATGTCATGGCAAACCTGGTGGCTGAACTTTGTGACTTTGTCCTCACTCATAACTATTTCACATTTGGGGACAATGTATACCTTCAAATCAGCAGCACTGCTATGGGTACCCGCATGGCCCACAGTATGCCAACATTTTTATGGCTGACTTAGAACAACGCTTCCTCAGCTCTCGTCCCCTAATGCCCCTACTCTACTTGTGCTACATTGATGACATCTTCATCATCTGGACCCATGGAAAAGAAGCCCTTGAGGAATTCCACCATGATTTCAGCAATTTCCATCCAACCATCAACCACAGCCTGGACCAGTCCACACAACAGATCCACTTCCTGGACGCTACAGTGCTAATAAGCAATGGTCACATAAACACCACCCTATACTGTCGCAATATGGCAACAACAAAACTTCAAAAACAGACTCCAATGAGAGACTGCAGAATTGGAATTAATTTGCAAACTGGACACCATTAAATTAGGCTTGAATAAAGACTGGGAGTGGATGTGTCATTACACAAAGTAAAACTATTTCCCCATGTTTATTTTTCCCCCCTACTGTTCCTCACACGTTCTTGTCAACTGTTGGAAATGGCCCACCTTGATTACCACTACAAAAGGTTTTTTTTCTCTCCTGCTGGTAATAGCTCACTTTAACTGACCACTCTCATTATACTGTGTAAGGTAACACCCATTGTTTCATGTTCTCTGTGTATATAAAATCGTCCTACTGTATTTTCCACTGCATGCATCCGATGAAGTGGGCTGTAGCCCACAAAAGCTTATGCTTAAATAAATGTGTTAGTCTCTAAGGTGCCACAAGTACTCCTGTTCTTTTTATTCTGTCTGTTATTACTTGAAACCACTTAAATCCTACTTTTTATACTGAATAAAATCACTTTTGTTTATCAGTAAACCCTGAGTAAGTGATGAATACCTGGGGGAGCAAACAGCTGTGCATATCTCTCTCTCAGTGTTGTCGAGGGTGGACAGTTTATGAGTTTACCCTGTATAAGCTTTATACAGAGTAAAATGGATTTATGTGGGGTTTGGATCCCATTGGGAACTGGGTGCTGGAGACAGGCGACTTGCAGAGCTGTTTTTGGTTAAAGTCTGCAGCTTTGGGGGCGTGGACCAGACCTGGGTCTGTGTTGCAGCAGGCTAGTGTGTCTGGCTCAACAAGGCAGGGTTCTGGAGTCCCGAGCTGGCCGGGAAAACGGGCCCAGAGGTAATTCCAGCACGTCAGGTGGCAATCCCAAGGGGATCTCTGTGACCGAACCAGTCACAACTGCCACACCTAAAGTGGGCATCTGCCACCTCCATCTATGTGGGAGGGCTGTTTCCCCAGGGCACACAGCTTGCACACGGGCTAAAGGCTGTAAGGACAGTTGCTCCTCTACGCCTCTGAGCCTGCTTGTGGGGGGATGTGCCCCAATTTCAGCTGCTTGTGGGGGGATGTGCCCCCAGTGCAGACAAGCAGGGCTGGGCTCAAGCAGAGCGAGGCAACACCAGTGCCAGGCCCAGCTTGCTGCAGCTCATCCTGTTGACACAAGGGGCTGACATTGGTGCAGCATGCGGGTGCAGACAAGGCCTCAGCCAGGCTTCTAGGAGAGGGTTCTGCCCTCCCCCGCCACCGCCCACGACCATGTAAGAGGTGTGCCGCCTCCTGAGTGCCCCCTTGTGTCCAGGGGAGTCTCTGCAGCACCTTGCCTCAGTTTCCCCTCTCGAACCCCTCAGTAACTCACATAAAGCTTTCTTCAGTTCCACAACAACAGCCTCCTTGGGCTCTGGTTCATTAACAGAAAATGTTCAAAATAATTCAAGCAGCTACGCCTCTCCTGCTGGGGCCCTCCACAGGCCTCGGTCAGCTCTCTCTGGGGCCGAGAGGCCAGCTGCAACCCCCTCTGCTGCTCCCCTGGGTGCTCAGGGGCCCTGCCAGAGCCTGGCCACGTTCTGCTGCATCTTCTCCCCCACACCAGCACTGGGGGATGCACCCTGCCTGGCCCAGGGTCTATGTGGTCAGGTCACTGTCAGCCCAGGCCTGCACTGGGAGAGGCGCCCGCAGGGACTGGTGTGGGCCAGGCTCTCAGCTGCCTGGAGGATGGATCTGTGTGGAGGCCGTGGCCTGGAAGCTGCTGTACAGGCATTGCCCCCTCTCTCGGGTGCCTTGCCCCTGGCCTCCCCGGACCCACTATGGGCGTGGCCACGCAGGGGCCTGACTCCAGCCGAAGGGCTTAGGTTGGACTCAGGAACAGCCAGATCCTTGCTGGTGGCTTTGGCCAACACCTTTGCTGTTGCACATGCTAGCTGGGGCCCAGTCCCCGGCTGCCCTGCACCGGATTGCATTATTTGCCATTGGAGCAAAGTGTGGGGGGCAATATCCGATTGCAGGGAACGGCAGCAGCTACCGGGTCAGTCACAACCCCGGCAGAGCGCAGTGAGGGGAACCAACCTGCTAGTGGGGTTCATGTGGCCCCATGGGAATAGGGTTGGGACCCCCCTTTGCCCCAGGCTGAATGAGGTCAGGTGATCCAGCCCTACTGGTTCCCCAGTGCGAGCCTGTGGGTGTAGCTGGAGTGACTCCTGGGCCATGAGAGAAGAATCCATCCCAGGGACTCCTGCCCTTTAGCCGCTCTCTGCTCAAGCCCAACCAGGGAGCAAGGAGAAGGCAGCGGCCCCCTGGCTGGCTGGGAGCAGGTCAGGACCCAGTGGGATGCTTTCCCAACCGTAAACACTGGAAACCTTGGACTCAGGCCAGTTCAGACAATGTGCTCCCGGCACACACGGCCGCTCACTGCAGCCAGGTGCTGGCGGTGCCCAGTGCAGGGGGAGGGAGAGATCATGATGGAGGCGCTGGGTGTCATCCTCCAGATGCCAGAGCTGTCAGGGTGAGGGATGGGGCAGCAGGCCTTGCTGCAGTGTAAAACCCCTTGCTCTCCACCTGCCTGATAGGACAGATCCACCCCTTCGCCTGCAGCTGCGGCCCAGCCTGCTCCCAGCTGCAATGCCAGGTGGGAATGACCTCTGTGCCACTGGCCCGGGTGCTAAGGCTGATCACAAAGCTCCTACCAGGAGTGGGGGAGGGGGGTGCGTGTGCACAGCAGGCTGCTTCCTGGGACCCCGGGCACAGCCGCCAGCCCACCGCGTGTGTTACTCGCTTTGCACCCAATGGGAACCAGATGCAGATTCCAGGCCTCTGGTGCTCCACCCCCGCCCCGCCGCCCAGGGCGCCGCGGCCTGGTGTGTCAGGGCTGCTTTACACTGGCCCAGCTGCGCATGGAGACACAGATCCAGCCCCCAGCCTGCTGCAGGCAGAGAGGGCATGGCCAGGGGCGAAGGGGTGCAGCTGGGGTTACCCCAGGAGCTGTTTAGAGCAGACTTCAGACCAACCAACCCATGCACGGCAAAATGGGGACTCTTGATTTTAATGTCATAGTTTTGAAGACAGTTTCCTGGTGGTGGTGGTCTGACGCCTGGTGGTTGAACGCTGCGGTTGGCAATGCTGTGTCATGTGGTGCCCAGAAACTCACCTGGACATGGCATCCCAGGTGGCACCAGTATTTCTGATCTGCATTGTGGCATCCCCCAGGCTGGACAAACACAGCACGGAGGTGGCCCCTGTGTTCCTGGTAGCCAGCTGGGTGCAGTCTGTGTGTGTTGCCCTGGTGCTCTGATGTTCCACCGCCTCTTTACACAGTGGGTGAGACCCAGGCCATGTCCCAGAGAGACCCTCACCTCAATAGGCAAGGCAGAGAGGGAGCATTACCATCTCCATGCTGCAGAGAGAACTGGAGCACAGGGAATCAGTGACAGGGCCGGAAATTAGCTGCTGTGTCCCAGCTCAGTATCCTGAGCTGAAGCCACCCGCCCTGCTGATTGGCATGGGTCGACCTCTGGCGGATGGAATCCCACCCTGCCAAACCACTGGCCAGGCCCTGAGCTTACTCCAACATGCCCCCACTGGTACCCTGGCGCTGCAGGACTGTCCCTCGCTGCTCACCTGGCCAGGGCTCTCCTAGTATCAGAGGCGAGCGGGTGCTTGTCACCAGCTGGCAAGCGCGAGTGCTCCATGCCGGCTCCATGCACATGGCCACGATTTCGCCTGACCACGCCTGGCCTGAATCCCGTCCCTTCCTGCCTGTGGCTAGCGAAATCCCTGCCTTGAAATAATCACCACCACCAGCAGCCTGTGGGGCCAGGCACTGGGCCTGGAATGGAGCCAGCGGCGGGATGGCAGCTCGGACAGCAAACTGTAGCTCGCCGTTTTAAATAGACGGGGGCTGATTGCACTGGGAGATGCCAAGTGGGTGAGTCACTTCTTCCCGCACAGCCTGCCAGATGGGCTCCGTGCCCAGTGCGGCAGGGAGGGGCTAACACCCGCCTGCGATTGACCATGTGGCGGTGGTGAGCTGGGAACCGCGCCGGTGGGAGTAGTTAGCTGCTATCAGGCCTGTCTGCGCGTGTGGAGTGCAGCGACACCAGCCCGGCAAGAGAACTGGCTGCTTTTTAATGAGCTGATCTAGCGCTGTGATCCCAGCGCATGCCAAGCTCCCCCCGGACTGGCGCGCAGGGCGTAAACATAAACCCAGGCAGCGTGATTTAGGGTTATATTGGGACTGCGGCGTCTCCCAGCCGGTGAAGAGCGGCACCAGCTCTGCATGGCACCAATCTGCAGGAGGTGGCATCTCAGCTAACTGCCGTAACCAGGGACGCTGTCTCCCTGGCTGAGTGACACAGGCTGCAAGGAGAGCCTGGGAGGCTACTGAGCTTGGAGGGGGGCTCATCGTCAGAGTGAAATCTGGGAGGCATGCGGGGCAGCTGCACCCTGGAGAGTTAGAGGAGACACTGAGCAACGGCACTGCAGGGACCAAATGCTGGGAAAATGAGCTAGACAATAACAACCAACGTGTCTCATCCTTCCTCTCTCATTTATGCATGCACGCCCCCACCCACACCCCCGGACATGCACACGCTGCCTCTCACCCCCCAGTTCATGGTGACTAGTGATCCTTGTGACGGGTTGGATCACAGAACCCCCTGGGAGCTGCCAACTGATGTGTCATGACTACTTCTGCCCCTGCTTTCCCTGCCAGCGTAGGACTCCAGCGCCCTGTCTCGCTGAGCCAGACACGCCCGTCTGCTCCAACACAGACCCAGAGCCTGAACCACTTGCCCCAAAGCTGCAAGCTTAATTGAAAGCAACTTAAGAAGTGTTCCTGCCTTTAACACTCAGAAGCCCAACTCCCAGTGGAGTCCACACCCTAAATAAATCTGTTTTACCCTGTGTAAAGCTTATACAGGGTAAACTCATCAATTGTTGGCCCTCTATGACACTGATAGAGAGATATGCACAGCTGTTTGCCCGCCCCAGGTATTAATACACTAAACTGGGAGGAGAGGTAGATACGCTGGAGGGCAGGGATAGGATACAGAGGGACCTAGACAAATTGGAGGATTGGGCCAAAAGAAATCTGATGAGGTTCAACAAGGAAAAGTGCAGAGTCCTGCACTTAGGACGGAAGAATCCAATGCACCGCTACAGACTAGGGACCGAGTGGCTTGGCAGCAGTTCTGCAGAAAAGGACCTAGGGGTGACAGTGGATGAGAAGCTGGATATGAGTCAGCAGTGTGCCCTTGTTGCCAAGAAGGCTAATGGCATTTTGGGATGTATATGTAGGGGCATTGCCAGCAGATTGAGGGACGTGATCGTTCCCCTCTATTCGACATTGGTGACGCCTCATCTGGAGTACTGTGTCCAGTTTTGGGCCCCACGCTACAAGAAGGATGTGAAAAAATTGGAAAGAGTCCAGCGGAGGGCAACAAAAGTGATTAGGGGACTGGAACACATGAGTTATGAGGAAAGGCTGAGGGAACTGGGATTGTTTAGTCTGCGGAAGAGAAGAATGAGGGGGATTTGATAGCTGCTTTCAACTACCTGAAAGGGGGTTCCAAAGAGTATGGATCTAGACTGTTCTCAGTGGTAGCTGATGACAGAACAAGGAGTAATGGTCTCAAGTTGCAGTGTGGGAGGTTTAGGTTGGATATTAGGAAAAACTTTTTCACTAGGAGGGTGGTGAAACACTGGAATGCGTTACTTAGGGAGGTGGTGGAATCTCCTTCCTTAGAAGTGTTTAAGGTCAGGCTTGACAAAGCCGTGGCTGGGATGATTTAGTTGGGGATTGGTCCTGCTTAGAGTAGGGGGTTGGACTAGATGACCTCCTGAGGTCCCTTCCAACCCTGATATTCTATGATTCTAATACATACCCTGGGTTAATTAATAAGTAAAAAGTGATTTTATTAAATACAGAAAGTAGGATTTAAGGCATTTCAAGTAGTAACAGACAGAACAAAGTGAATTACCAAGTCTAAGTCTAGTACAGTAATAAAACTGAATACAGATAAAATCCTCACCCAGTAAGCTTCCTTTTACAGACTAGTTTCCTTCTAGTGTGGGTCCAGCAATCACTCACACCCCCTGTAGTTACTGTCCTTTGTTTCAGTTTCTCTCAGGTATCCTTGGGGATAGAGTCTCTCTCTTTAGCCAGCTGAAGACCAAAATGGAGGGCTCTCCCAGGGGTTTAAATAGACTTTCTCTTGTGGGTGGAGACTCCCTCCTCTCTCCTATGCAAAGTCCAGCTACAAAATGGAGTTTTGGAGTCACCTGGGCAAGTCACATGTCCTTGCATGACTGAGTTCCTTTCCAACCAGGCCACATTCCTGGGAAAGCCCAGATGTGGATTGGCATCTCCAAGTTCATTGTTGGCTTAAGGGCTTCTTGATGGGCACTTACTGAGAATGGTCTTAGGAAGCTGACCAACTGCTTCACTAAAACCTACTTAGAATCAAACAAGTGGGCAGCCAATATTCATAATTTTGAATACAAAAATGATACATGCGTACAAATAGGATTAATAGATTCAATAGATCATAACCTTTGCAGAGATATGTTACATGGCATATGTAGCATAAAACATATTCTAGTTATGTCATTAATACATTCATAAGTATATTTCCATAAAGTCTTATGGGGGGGCACCATCACGTTCTTCATTCCTGAAAAATCTAAGACTGGAGGTGCCATTGGTCAGGACTGAGCAGCAGCAGCAGTGCCTTGCTTTGGGATCCCAGGACTGGACTAGCAGCGGGGCTGTGGGTGAGCCCAGGCCTGGACTAGCAGCTGGGCTGTGGGTGGCATGGAGGGGCAGCAGCAGTGCTGTGTGTGAGCCCAGGGCTGCAATGGCCAAGGTGCAGCAGGCCAGGATTGAGGTTATTCTTCGTTTGTGCTGTGGTAGCAGGTAGAGACAAAGTGCATTAACGCGCTGTATGGAGGCCCAGGCTGGAACAGCAGAGGGGCTGGGAGTCAGGTTTATGGGGCATTGGCAGAGCTGGGGCGCCAGTCCCCAAGACTGACAAAGCAGGTCTGCCAAGTTCTCTATGTTGCCTGTGGCCATTCTCGTTCTGCACACCGAGAGACGGCCTGCAAAACACACAGGCCAGACTTCCGAATAGGTCATCACCCAACCACTCCCTTGTTCTTAATGGGAGGGTAGGGGATTCTCTATTGTACTCCGTGGCAGCTGATAAGAGATGAGCTCATTTGCAAATCTGGCTGTCTAGGTAGTCACATCTCTGCACCAGATGTGGGCTGGGCAGAGAGCATGCTTATACCCCATCTGTGTTCATTGTTAGATCCTTTCATGCTCCGCCAGGTACGGCTAAGATTAGCTTAAATAAGCTATATCACCTAGTGGCTGAATTGTGTGATACAGTTTAGTGTTCCATCACATCTCCCCCTTTAAGTTCTATATTCCTACCAGTTACAGTATTTACACTGTCACGGTATCTTTGATGTTCAGTACGGATCAGTCTGTTCAGCGTCTCTGAATTGTACTAGTTTTCTAATTACACATAACAACATGCTCATCTGGCTGTCCATTTTTTGCAATGACTGGCTATGTTGGAATCCTTGAGTCCTCGTCTTCTTGTTCTGCATCTGCCAGCTGCAGAGTCTGCTCTGTTGATTGTTCTCTCTGATGAACAAATGTAGATGTTGACGGCTTCTGTTGAACTCTCTGTGGTCAGCTCGATCCCATATGATCTGGGCATGGAATTCTTTTTCTTTACAACAGTTGGAATTGTCCACCCTTTTCCTCCATCCAATTTGATATGAACACAGGACATTCTAGACCTGGCAGTTCTCTATCTGAGCGATGTCTGTTGCAAAAGTGTTCATAAGCTCTTCTAGCCCTTTTTATCTGATTTGGCTACTCGCTTCATGTTCTGAGTTGTCTTCCCATCAGGAGTCATGCTGGACTATATCCAGTAGCCGCTCTTGGCGTTGATCTGTAACTCAGAGAAGCAAGGAATGGATCTCACTGCTGTCTGTACAGCTCTTTTAGCCTCTCCATTCGCTTGTGGGTAATGTGGGCTGCTAGCAATATGATCAAAATCATATTTCATTTGGAATAACTTAAATTCTGCTGTCGTGAATTGTGGCCCGTTGTCCATCCTTAGGTATTGTGGAATTCCAAAGTGAGCAAAAGTGCACTTCAGGTTCTCGAAGACATTGCGACACATTATGTATTTCAAGTACATTATTTCTTGGAAAAATACATTATTCTGGAAAAATAATCCAGAATGACCAGGTAATGATGTCCTCTGAATGTGCATAAATCTGCAGCTATTCTCTTCTCAGGTCTGTCTGCTCGGGGTGTTTGTACTCTCTATGGCTCACCAGTGTCTCTTTAGGTTGATTTGCATTGGATCGCCTTTCAAAAGTCCAGTATCATAAAATATTCCATAGAGTTCATCCATGTTTCTCACTAGGCCCATCATGGCTGCCCTGCTGCGGCTGGGAAGGCTGTTGATCTGTGTCCTTGGATCACATACACTCTGAACACAAAGCTCTTGTCTTTGTAAGTTGTCTGTGGTGAGCTGCCCATGCAGCTCAGAATCCCTCCAGGGCTAGTCAGAGCTGCCCCTTCTGAGATGACTGTGATGTCAGCTCTGAGTCAATTTTAAAGTCAATAGTCTCTCCATGAATAGTCCATTTCACTCTTCATGCACGTTCTGAGTCATCACAAGTGATAGATCCCAGAACAATGGCTCGTTTTGATTGTCTGTAATATGAGTCAACTCCCTGACTGCTTTGGTGCAGCAAACAGCCACAAAATGTCCATATTTCATGCACATATTACACCATGCGCCTCTGGCTGGACATGAATCATCTCTTGGGATACGACTTTTTCCACACCTTGGGCACTAGGCTGGAATTTATCCCTCTTAGCCTGGGAGTTCTTTCTCCTGGCCTCAGCATTTTATGATAACATGCAAGAGTCTGTCTGCAGCTTCTAATCTAGTTTCAGGTTTTTCAAGTTGCTCCTGCCATTTGGCCTGTTGTTTGGCTAATTCTGACTGCTTCACTCTCTGCATAGCTGTGGCTGGGGTTAAATCTCTTCAGCTGTAGCTGCTGTGAAAGGCTTTTATCTGTTAACCCAATAACCAGCCTGTCTCTGTTGTTTTCATTCCCAAAATCAGTTTTCAGCCAGCAGTTTATGCGACCTCTGAGAAACAGTCAATGTTTTCCTCTAGTTTTTTAATTCTCTGGTGAAAACATGGTTTTTCATAAACCACATTTCTCTAAGGTATAAAATATGCATCAAACATAGTCAGAACCCTTTCATAGTCATCTTTACGACTATCTTCAGTAAAGCCAAAGGCTTTAAAGATATCCTTTCCCTAGCTCATAAATTAGAGACAATACGTGAATATCTCCAGTTTCTTTGCGGAGTTGGTTTGCAATCCAAAATCTTGCAAAATATTGTTTCCAGTCTGTCCATTGGGAAGGTTTGTCAAAGCTGAAGTTAAGAACATAAGAATGGCTGTATCTATCCACTGTGACCCAAAGATCTCTTTCTTGCATAGTAATAGCTAATTTAGACCCCATCATTTTGTATGTATAATTGGGATGGTGTTTTCCAATGTGCATCACTTTGAATTTATCAACCTTGAATTTCATTTGCTATTTTGTTGCCCAATCATTCAGTTTTGTGAAATTCCTTTGCAACTCTTTGCAGTCTGCTTTGGACGTAACTATCTTGAATAATATTGTATCATTTGCTAATTTTGCCACCTCACTGTTTACCCTTTCTTCCAGATCATTTTTGAATTTGTTGAACAGCACTGATCCCAGTACAGATCCCAACTGGACACCACTATTTACCTCTCTCCATTCTGAAAACTGACCATTTATTCCTACCCTTTGTTTCCTGTTTTTTAATTCATTACTGATCCATTAGAGGACCTACCCTCTTATGCCATGACAGCTTACTTTGCCTAAGAGCCTTTGGTGAGGGACCTTGTCAAAGGATTTCTGAAAGTCCAAGTACACTATATCCACTGGATCCCCCTTGTCCACATGTTTGTTCACCCCCACTCAAAGAAATCTAGTAGATCGGTGAGACATGATTTCCCTTTACAAAACCCATGTTGACTCTTCCTCAACAAATTATGTTCATCCATGTCTCTGAAAATTCTGTTCTTTACTGTAATTTAAACCAGTTTGCCGGTACTGAAGCCTGTAATTGCCAGGGTCACCTCTGGAGCCCTTTTAAAAAATTGGTGTCACATTAGCTACCCTCCAGTCATCTGGTACAGAAGCTGATTGAAAAGACAGGTTACAGACTACAGATAGTAGTTCTGCAATTTCATATCTGAGTTCCTTCAGAACTCTTGGGTGAATACCATCTGGGCCTGGTGACTTGTTACTGTTTAATTTATCAGTTTGCTCCAAAACCTCCTCTAATGACACCTCAGTGTGGGACATTTTCTCAGATTTGTCACCTAAAAGTAATGACTCAGATGTGGGGATCTTCCTCACCTCCTCAGCCATGAAGACTGATGCAAAGAATTCATTTAGTTTCTCCACAATGGCCTTATCTTCCTTGACTGCTCCTGTAGCATCTCAATCGTCCAGTGACCCCACTGGTTGTTTGGCAGGCTTCCTGCTTCTAATGTACTTTAAAAAAAGTCTGTTACTTTTTGAGTCTTTGCCTAGTTGCTCTTCAGATACTTTTTTGGTCGTCCTAGTTATACTTTTACACTTGACTTGCCAGAGTTTATGTTCTTTTTTATTTTCCTCAATAGGATTCAACTCCACTTTTAAAGGATGCCTTTTTGCCTCTCACTGCTTCTTTTACTTTGTTGTTTAGCCACGATGGCACTTTTGGTTCTCTTAATTTGGGGTATACATTTAAGTTAAGCCTCTATTATGGTGTCTTTAAAGAGTTTCCATGCAGCTTGCAGGGATTTCACTTTTGGGACTGTACCATTTAATTTCTGTTTAAGTTCTCTGGGGCACTGAAGAGTGGCATATTGACGAGATCCTGCAACCTTTGTTGCTGTTCCTTCTGTTTCTGTTCTTAGATTACTGCTGACACCATGTCATGTACTTCTGCGTTAGATACAGGCTGGGCGCAGAGCGTGCTTATAACCCAGCTGTGTTCATCACTCGCTCCTTTAATGCTCTGCCAGGTATGGTTGAGGTTGGATGAAATAAGGTATTGTATGCATAACACAGTTAGTGGCTGAACAGCATAACGCAGTTCAGCGTTCGATCGCACAGGGCCCCTGCGTGAAGTGAAGCAGGCTGCAGACCTGTGTCCCTGCAGGCCCCACCCGTGCTGTCAGAGGAGGGCAGGTGCAATCGTTTCCGTTTTCATGCATATCAGCGGGCAGCCATGTGCTCCTGGCAAGTTGCCATTGCTCCTCTCGGTTGGTTGGCAAAGGCTGGGCTGCCGCTGCAGGGAGAGGAGGGAGCCTAGCGTAGCATATGAGCTGTGATCTCTGGATTTGCCCAGCTTGGGGTCCACAGTAATGAACTACTGAGCAGTGAGGGGCGCCAGCCCCCAGACCCTGGGGTATCTGCAAGTTCTGCCATGCCGGCTGGGGAGCTTTGCCCCATCATCTCCAGCAGGGACTGAGCCGGCTGGGTCCCGTGCTCATGAGAAGATAACGTATGTTCCCACATCATGTTCACCAACGTGCATCCTGCCAGAGCTGGCTGGGAATGATTTGACAAACTTTTCTTGCTGTGGGAAAATGGTGCTTTGTGGAGAAGGTCTCTCAGCTCCCGGATGGAGAGTGAGATGTCCTGGCCAGGGCACTGAGCTGGGGTGGATGAGACCCAGGCTTGAGTGCCAATGAACTAGGCAGAGCAGGCCTTGAACCTGGCTCTCCCATAGCCCACATGAGCCCCAACCCACTGGTTGGCTAGTGTGGGGCTGCTCTCACCATGGAAAGGTCTCGGATTCATCCTGATGCAGCTTGGAAATCTTGAAAATGTTCAAGGGTCAGGAAAGCCATTTCCTGCCCGACACTGGTTCTCACCAGCTTCCACCTGTGAGCTGACATGAGGAGACCACCTGGCACGAGAACTGGGAAGCCAAGGCAGCTGGGAGCTTTCACAGGGCAAGATGAGCCCCAGTCTCCTCCACGGGTTTGACCTGGTCCTGCTCCTACCCGTGAAAGCCACATGCTGCTGTGGTGTCACTTGGATTTTCCCTCTGATTAGTTAACTTGTTTTAGGAACACACCCTTGTTCCTAGTGAAGACAAGGTCCTGGACAGGAGGGACCAAAACCCTGCTTCCTGGGAGAGTCGAGATCCAGATCTGAAGTGGGCAGTTTGGGCCCATTTCTAGTATCCCCTCCGCACAAGTGGTACCGTTCTGTGGCCCACCCCCCCAGTGCATGAGGTGCTAGGTGACAGCCCCCAGGAGCTCCCCAAGTGCAAGGGGCAGTGACAGGTGGAGGCAGACTGACCAGCGGGGGAGCCCAAGAACAGGAGGACAGTCCTGAGCAGCACGACAGCCTTGCTGTCAGCACACCCACAGCTGTCCCGTGCCTGCCGGCGTCCCGGCAATGGGCAGCGCTAGGGAGCGATTTGAGGACAAAGCAGTAGCTTTGTGGGTGTTTGTGGGAGCTCCACCCAAGCATGGGGTCACCTGGGAGAAAGCACAAGGGCCTTGTTTGAAAAAGTAACCAGCGGGCAGCAGAGCCCAGCTTGAGGGGCTTCTGGAGGCGCATGGCCAGCTCGGCAGCGGGTGAGAGATGAGAGCTGGGTGGGGACTGACTGCAAAGGGCCTGGAAAGTGAAGCCAACCGCAAGTTACCAGGCTCGGCCGCATCACGTACGTGCGGGGGAGGAGTCACCCCAGGGCTGGGCTCCCTGCTGGTGACTCACGGGCCAGCAGCATTCCCATCAGCCCCAGGGAGACGCGGGAGGGTGAGGGCTGGGCGCCCTGGGTGCAGGTGCTCAGCTCCAGTCCAGCTCAGGCTGGCTAAGGGAAAGGTGCTGCCCCGCTCTGCACCTTCCACCTTGGGAAGGTCAGCCTCTGTCCCGGAGTCCCTGGGCGATGCTCTGGAACTGCTCCCTACGAAGCCAGTCAGGACTCTGGGGGAGCCTCCTCTCTGGGAGCAGCCTGTCTGCAGGGCAAGAAGCTTCCACAGCTTCCACCTTCCTGGGTCTGACCTTAGAGCATTCAGCCTCCTCTGCCCCTCCGTGCTCTTCCCGCAGCGAGTCCGCCCAGGCGGGGTCCTGGGGAAGCCAGAGGGTCCTGCCCCCCAACTCTGCAGTCAGACGTGACTCTCAGCCAGCCAGTAAAACAGAAGGTTTATTAGATGACAGGCACATGGTCTAAAACAGAGCTTGTAGGTACAGAGAACAGGACCCCTCAGTCAGGTCCGTCTTGGGGGGCAGGGAGGCCAGAGCCCCATCTGGGCCTCTCTCCATTTCCCCAGCCAGCTCCAAACTGAAACTCTCCAGCCCCTCCTCTAGCCTTTGTCCCTTTCCTGGGCCAGGAGGTCACCTGATCTCTTCGTTCTCCAACACCTTCAGTTGGCACCTTTGTAGGGGAGGGCCCAGGCCATCAGTCACCAGGAGACAGGGTGTCGGCCATTCTCTGTGCAGACACCATCACACTGGCCCTCTAGGGCTCTGCAGCAATCACACACCCTTATCCCATCACCTAGATACTTAAGAAATGCCTAGGGGAAACTGAGGCACTGTACAGTATTTAGAGAGAACATTAAGAACAGTCCCACTTCATCACAGCGTCCCACCTGGTCAGTGCCAGCTGCCGGGACAGAAGGTTGGCAGCAGATGGACCCGACAGCACCAGTCACTATCTCAGCTACCTGACACCCTGAGAGACACATCCAGCAGCATCCTGCTTCTTCCAGCTCCTTGCCTGCCTTTGCAGCCAGAAGCTGGGCTCAAGCTGGGGATAGAGGGGCAGCCACGTCCTGCCCCGCCAGCCTCCCTTCTCATGGCTGGGGATGGGGAGGCTGCAGCTGGCTCATTACAGGAGCTGAGAGGCTCCGGAGCCATCCAGGCCAGCCTGTGAGGGCTGGGGAGGTTAACAGGAGAAAGGAATGTTTTGCTGAGACTAGGAGGGTGTTTCCTGGGGTTAGAACAGCCCCTTGTTTTCTCTCCGCCTTATCTTCTCTTTCCTGTCTAAGCAGGATTTTCCAGGGCTGGCCTGGAGCAGAGGAGAGGGCAGGGCAGCGAGGTGAATGAACACACACGGACAGCCCGACACAAACACGCTCACCAGTGCCAGTGTTTGCAGGGGCGGGGCAGACTTCTGGGCCTCATTGTTCAGCTGGAAGCTGCATACACCGCTGCTCGCCTGCCAGGTGTGTAAACCAGGGCTCTGCCAGGCGGGCGCCTGTCTAGTAACTTGTGTGTGCAGATCAGATTCCGCTTACACGTGCAGTCGTGTGCATGGCACGCGAGCACAGAGGTGTGCATGCCATTTGGGGCTGTTCGATTGATTTCGCTGGAACATAAGCCCACTGGCTTGGCATCTACAATAGAGAGGCGAATGCTTATCTGATTCTTCTGTTTGAAGGCTGCATTCTTCTGAGGATCTCAGAGCTCAGTACAAACCTGCCCTGGCCCTGGCTGTGCCAGGTGCTAGCGAAGGGCCAGGAACCCCATAAAATCCAGGTTACTCCCAGGCTCCTGACTTTCCACCATCTTCAATTTTTGCACTTGCTGGAAATTAAAACAAACCCAAGCCCACAGAATAAACAAACACACACACCCCTGCAGCCCCGTGGAGCGAAGGCTGCTGGAGTCCAGGTGGCCCTGGGCCTCTCGGCTCTGCACAGCCCTTCCAAAACAGGTGCTTAACTGCTCGAACTCAAAAGCTGGGCACCCAGAAATGCTGAGTTCAGACCCCCGTAGCAGGAGCCCCTCACCATCAGTTGCTGTCTGTAGATGCTGAGATGCAGGAACAACCCCCGATGCCTGAGCCTCACCTTTATTGTCATTCCTTTCTTACGAACTGATCAGCCAGGTGCCAGGTGCCAGTTTAGCCTGTGCTAGCTCGTGTGGCTCCTTGTCCCCATCTAGTGGCTGCAACATGCATAGACATCTACGAGTCTGCTGCTGACTTCCGAGGTGCTCCTTTAGCTCCAGCAGCCACGGTTTGTGACTTGAAATCCAGAGGTCTGGGGTTCGGTCCCCACCGGTGACCAGGGCACCATCCCATCTCATACACTCAGCATCCCAGAGCGCCTCCTTATGGCAAGACCTCATATTGATGCCCTCAGCCTCACCCTCCTGCTGTGTGGTGACTTGGCTCTCCTGCCTGGTGACACTGACCGGCCCAGCTGGTAATGGCCCAGTGCCAAGGACCAAAACACTTCCCCCCTTCCCAAGTTCAATCCCCTCTCCTGGGCTCCGCTGCGTTCCTCCTCCATTGGTCACAGAGCTTTCTTCCAGGGGGCCTGGCTCCTCTCAAGCCGCTGATGCTCAGGACACCTTCCCTGGAGGCTCTCTTCTCCTAGGTTTTCTTTAGGGGCCTCCTTCTCCCCAGCTGCCCTCTCCCTTCGGGGACAGTCCCAAAGGACAAGCTCCTTCCTGCAGGCCCCTCTCATTCCTTCTCAGAGAGAGGAAGCTTCCAAGTAGGCCTTCCTCCCATTGCCCCGCAGTCCTTCCTCCATAGGAACTTCTCAGCTGGGGCTGATCCTCCATTACCTGGTTCCCTGAAGAGGCCCCAGAATGGGCTAACTGGGCTGTCCAGCTCCCCTGAATCCTGGCATTGCCAGTGTGGGGCTTACATTCCCCCTTGCAGCGACACACTGGCATTTCCATGGCCTCTGCCACAAATGTCTGTGGTTGGGCTTAAGTGGAAGGTGGAAACTGATGATTCTTGACATTAACCGACCAATCCTGAATCCTTCCAAGGACATGTGATGCTCCAATTAAGCTTGGTGTGTCCCTTGCCCTAGTGGTTAGGCCTGGCAGTGGATAAAAGCCCACTACATCTACCAGCTAACAGAGTTTAGCACAAGAAGTAGACACCTGTGCTTTAGCACCAAGGGTCTCAGAGTCTATCCCAGGATGGGATTCATTAATCTGTCTGTTGTAAGTAGACCTATTGAGACATCTAAATAAATGGGATTAGGGAGATGGGCTAAGCTTACCCCAACAGGCCACAGGACTGGTGTGTGAAAGGAGCCCCTGGGACCCCACGCACTCAGGACTGGGGTCCCTGCAGTCAGGGCCATGTCAGAGGAAGTGTCTGTGTGAGCAACAGGAATAGCCTGGCTTGTTTGTTCCTCCGCTGCTCAGCACGCTCCCCGAGGCCTCTCTTTCCGGGAGGGATTCAGAGGTTAGAAGGTGCTTGGGCTGGCCTTCCGCTGCCCACTGTATCATCAGCACTGATGAGAGCTCCCAGCGCTTGTGGAGATAAGGGGGAACAAACAGGGAAACAAACCCACCAGCTGGCTGAGCAGGGGGCCCCTTCCAGGGCTGATCAGCCCCCAGTCGCGGGTTGGGGAGGCAGGGACTGGCCGTTTCCCTGTGCTGGGCACAGCCTCTGTGCCTTTGAGCCTCTAGTGCAGCAGTGGGGGTCTCGGCCATCCTGGGGGGAGAGAACAGGGTGGATCCATGCTCTATGGAAATGTACCTAGCATGGGGCCTGGTCGGCATCCCACTGCATGGCCGGAGAGCAAGGCAGCTCTTGGGGAAAGGGACCCCTGCCTCCAGCGGGACAGAGGACTGACTCTGCACTGCTTGCTGTAGCTGCTGGGTGCAGGAGCCTCTGGCATCCTTTTCTGGAGGGTGTTTTTGCTGCCCTCCAAAGGGGGTGAGGCGGGGTCACGGCCCTGCTCTAGTGGAGCCGGCTGGATGCAGAGGGGGAGCAGCCTCCCCGCAAGGAATGGTGCATGGGGCTTCCTTCCCCCACAGTTTCCTGAGGATGACTGGTGCCTCGAGGTTTATTCCCATGGGATGCCAACCCCCAGCACAGGCCTGTACCTCTGCAGCCCCCTGAGACAGGGCAGGACAATCTCCCAGCACCCCCAGCTCCCCTTGGCCAGGAAACAGGGGGCAGATCTCCCTACTCAGGCTCCCTGAGATGGGCCTTGTGCAGATTGGGGGCCTCTCCAGGGCCCCAGAGCAGAGCTGGGAATGGGCACCGTACACACAGCCCTGCCAGTGCCCCCTGATCCTGACCCACGGCCCCCCTGTACCTCAGTGCTGAGCTCCCCACACATGGCTCCGCTGGCGCCCCTCAGTCCTGACCCACAGCCCCTGCTGTCCCTGCCCTGGGATTCTCCTGAGGCCTCTCAAAGCCGTGGGAATAGTTTGGCTGGAGAAATGGGAACGAGGTTGAGACAAACTCATTTCTGCTTCTGGGACCTTCCCCAGGATTCACACTCAGCTCTCCAGGGGCAGGTGCTGAGCCTGCCCGACGCCCACACCTCTGTGCCCTGCGTGGGTCCTCCCCTCGCACATGCCTCACCCAGCACCCCCGTTAACCCTCGCATTGCTGGAGCACTGCTGAACCCCTCCCGCTTTTCCTGGCGCTGTGAGGAAATCGTTGACCCTGCTCCAATTAGGGGACCTGAGCTCAGGGCTCAAAGGGGTTAAAGGTGCAGCCCCCCCCCCCAGCCCCTTCCGCTCCCCCCCAGCCCCTTCCGCTCCCCCCCTTAGTGACTCACTCCCTGCTCAGTCTACTATAGACCACCAGACCAGGGGGAGGAGGTGGACGAGGCTTTCTTCCGGCAACTCACAAAAGTTACTAGATCGCAGGCCCTGGTTCTCATGGGAGACTTCAATCACCCTGATATCTGCTGGGAGAGCAATACAGCGGTGCACAGACAATCCAGGAAGTTTTTGGAAAGTGTAGGGGACAATTTCTTGGTGCAAGTGCTGGAGGAACCAACTAGGGGCAGAGCTCTTCTTGACCTGCTGCTCACAAACTGGGAAGAATTAGACGGGGAAGCAAAAGTCGATGGGAACCTGGGAGGCAGCGGCCATGAGATGGTCAAGTTGAGGATCCTGACACAAGGAAGAAAGGAGAGCAGCAGAATACGGACCCTGGACTTCAGAAAAGAAGACTTTGACAACCTCAGGGAACTGAGGGGCAGGATCCCCTGGGAGAATAACATGAGGGGGAAAGGAGTCCAGGAGAGCTGGCTGTATTTTAAAGAATCCTTATTGAGGTTACAGGGACAAACCATCCCGATGTGTAGAAAGAATAGTAAATATGGCAGGCGATCAGCTTGGCTTAACAGTGAAATCCTTGCTGCTCTTGAATACAAAAAAGAAGCTTACAAGAAGTGGAAGATTGGACAAATGACCAGGGATGAGTATAAAAATATTGCTCGGGCTTGCAGGAGTGAAATCAGGAAGGCCAAATCACACCTGGAGTTGCAGCTAGCAAGAGATGTTAAGAGTAACAAGAAGGGTTTCTTCAGGTGTGTTGGCAACAAGAAGAAAGTCAAGGAAAGTGTGGGCCCCTTACTGAATGAGGGAGGCAACCTAGTGACAGAGGATGTGGAAAAAGCTAATGTACTCAATGCTTTTTTGCCTCTGTCTTCACGAACAAGGTCAGCTCCCAGACTGCTGCACTGGGCAGCACAGCATGGGGAGGAGGTGACCAGCCCTCTGTGGAGAAAGAAGTGGTTAAGGACTATTTAGAAAAGCTGGACGAGCACAAGTCCATGGGGCCGGATGCGTTGCATCCCAGAGTGCTAAAGGAGTTGGCAGATGTGATTGCAGAGCCACTGAAAACTCATGGTGATCGGGGAGGTCCCAGATGACTGGAAAAAGGCTAATGTAGTGCCCATCTTTAAAAAAGGGAAGAAGGGGGATCCTGGGAACTACAGGCCAGTCAGCCTCACCTCAGTCCCTGGAAAAATCATGGAGCAGGTCCTAAAGGAATCAATTCTGAAGCACTTAGAGGAGAGGAAAGTGATCAGGAACAGTCAGCATGGATTCACCAAGGGCAAGTCATGCCTGACTAATCTAATTGCCTTCTATGACGAGATAACTGGCTCTGTGGATGAAGGGAAAGCAGTGGACGTGTTGTTTCTTGACTTTAGCAAAGATTTTGACATGGTCTCCCACAGTATTCTTGCCAGCAAGTTAAAGAAGTATGGGCTGGATGAATGGACTATAAGGTGGATAGAAAGCTGGCTAGATTGTCGGGCTCAACGGGTAGTGATCAATGGCTCCATGTCTAGTTGGCAGCCGGTGTCAAGTGGAGTGCCCCAGGGGTCGGTCCTGGGGCCAGTTTTGTTCAATATCTTCATAAATGATCTGGAGGATGGTGTTGATTGCTCCCTCAGCAAGTTTGCAGATGACACTAAACTGGGAGGAGAGGTAGATACGCTGGAGGGTAGGGATAGGATACAGAGGGACCTAGACAAATTGGAGGATTGGGCCAAAAGAAATCTGATGAGGTTCAACAAGGACAAGTGCAGAGTCCTGCACTTAGGATGGAAGAATCCCATGCACCGCTACAGACTAGGGACCAAATGGCTCAGCAGCAGTTCTGCAGAAAAGGACCTAGGGGTTATAGTGGACGAGAAGCTGGATATGAGTCAGCAGTGTGCCCTTGTTGCCAAGAAGGCCAATGGCATTTTGGGATGTATAAGTAGGGGCATTGCCAGCAGATCGAGGGACGTGATTGTTCCCCTCTATTAGACATTGGTGAGGCCTCATCTGGAATACTGTGTCCAGTTTTGGGCCCCACACTACAAGAAGGATGTGGAAAAATTGGAAAGAGTCCAGCGGAGGGCAACAAAAATGATTAGTTTCAGAGTAACAGCCATGTTAGTCTGTATTCGCAAAAAGAAAAGGAGTACTTGTGGCACCTTAGAGACTAACCAATTTATTTGAGCATGAGCTTTCGTGAGCTACAGCTCACTTCATCGGATGCAATGATTAGGAGTCTGGAACACATGACTTATGAGGAGAGGCTGAGGGAGCTGGGATTGTTTAGCCTGCAGAAGAGAAGAATGAGGGGAGATTTGATAGCTGCTTTCAACTGCCTGAAAGGGGGTTCCAAAGAGGATGGATCTAGACTGTTCTCAGTGGTAGCTGATGACAGAACAAGGAGTAATGGTCTCAAGTTGCAGTGGGGGAGATTTAGGTTGGATATTAGGAAAAACTTTTTCACCAGGAGGGTGGTGAAACACTGGAATGTGTTACCTAGGGAGGTGGTGGAATCTCCTTCCCTAGAAGTTTTTAAGGTCAGGCTTGACAAAGCCCTGGCTGGGTTGATTTATTCGGGGATCGGTCCTGCTTTAAGCAGGGGGTTGGACTAGATGACCTCCTGAGGTCCCTTCCAACCCTGATATTCTATGATTCTATGATTCATACAGAAACCTGATTACTTGCCCTCATGACCTGCACAGCGCCTGTCAGCACAGAGCCCGGCGCATCCTGGCCCATGGTTGGGCCTTGCCAGGTCACTTCGGTCAGGAGCCATGGCTGCACCCAAAGCACAGGGAGTGGGGCCTAGCCAACAGCTATGAGTCACTGAACAGCTGAACTGTGACAAAGCAAGGCCGAGGTCGCTGTTGAGTCATTACTGGTTATTTATTTCTCTCCGGGCAGGCCTATGGGCTCCACTGGGATCAGGCTGCTGGTGGCAGGCGCTGCACGTGTACTGGCTGCTTCAGAGCTTCCTGATCGGAATGAGAGGCCCAGGAATCAAACAGCTCTCGGGCTCTGGGGGCCACAGCCCCAGCCCAGCAATGGGGGCCTGTGCAAAGAAACCAGCCGCTGCATGGACCCAGGGGCTTCCACCCTCCTCATAACCCCATAGATTCCTCAGTTTGCCTGCTGGCTATTCACCCACTTGTCCCTTTGCTCTGAGGGCCCATCCTGAGCAAGGGGTTGGAAGCTGTGTAACACAGGGCAGAACATGTTCTGCTCAGGGTGGGGGTCGGGGTCCAGGGTGGGGCCAAGGGGCAGAGATGGGATGGGGGAGACGTTGAAGGAGGGGTAGAAAAATGCAGCAGGGAGTTGGACTCCCCTATGGGAGAGGGAAGGGGGCTTCAGGCTGGAAGTCTCTGCTCTGGGTCCCCAGCTGGCACAGACCTGCCCCATGGCCCCTGTCCTCCCAGCCCATGGGGTACAGAGTGGGGAAACGGGGCTGAAGGAAATGCTTGGCAAGAACCTGGACAAATATATTCATCAGCCAGTGTCTGGGATGGGGGTGACCAGGTGCACATAGAGGGGGGAGCTGCGGTGGGGGTAGAAGAGGGTGCAGGTGTGGGGGAGGTTGGAATATGGGCAACAGGAAAGGGAGTGGAGAGAATCAAGGGAGCACTGGGACTCAGCATCCTTGCGGCTTGTCAACTTCCAGCCTGGGGCTCTCCCAGCATATCCCCTGCCAGGCCGAGCCTGCGGACAGACAGACTGAGGCTGCCCCAGCCACAGACAGGCAGATCTTCCCCCGAAATAACCAAGAAGAGCCCTGCTCCCAAAGCCTGCTAGCTTAGACCTAGACCCTGCACCATGCACTGGGCAGACATTATGCCAGACATAACCACTGCTTGATGTCCTGTGGGTGCATGGGCATCCCCTGGACACTGCCCCTGGAAGGCACATCTTGCAGCTCACTGGGCTGCTACAGCCAGCCACGGCCTGGCTCGTGACCTCTCATGGCCTGGTGGCCCTCTCCTGTCCCAAGCCTGGGGCTGCTGCATGCACAACATGGCCCTTTAGCTCTCTCAGTCGAACCATCCCCATGGGGTGGCCGCTGCCCAGACGAGCTGGGGGATAGCTTGGGATGGCTTCAAAGCACCCCTTGTAGCCCCATCACCTCCAGCTGCTTCCAGGGCTAGTCCATTGGGAGGAGGTTGGCGCATACCCTCAACATTGGCTCCATCTGCCCTGCGGCTCCAGCCAGCCCACTCTTCACTCCTCCTCACCCCTCACATGGATACAGTTTCCCCGGCAGAGAGCTGGAGCTGTGGAGTGCAGAGCCAGGCCCAGGGAGCACAGCTCTGGCTGGTATTTCACACCCCACTTTGCCAGGGGATCAGGAGAGGGTGGGACGGGGCTAAACACGCTCCCCCTTACCCGGTGAATTCAGTGGGACTGCTCAGGTGGAATAAGCCCCTGGCTCTGCGGCTCTCTGCAGGGCAGGGGGAGTGAGAGCAGCACATTATTTGTGCCTGCCAAGACCCCAGCTATTTCAGAGATTTCCTTATTTGCATTCCTCCCAAAAGGCGAGCGAAGGCAGTTGTACAGCATGAGTATGAGCGAGCCAGCGCTTGTACCACGGGGGCGTGATTGTGATTCCACACTCCTGTGTGTGGGATTCTACACTCCCAATGGGTGGGGGTTATAAAGCCTGGAATGTGGGGGGGAGGGAATTCACCAAGCCATTACAGCCCACACCGGTCAGTCGCACTGGGAGCACTCTGCGGATTTGGATCCAGCTGTTTGCTCTCCCTAGTTTCCCGCGCGACTCAGTTTAACGTTGCTCGACCCCCCTTATCTGCACTGCAAACAGAGCAAGCGCCAGATGCAGGAGCTGCTGCCGTCCCTTTCCTGTTGCAGTCGTCCCATGCAGCAGCCGAGGAACAGGCCTGAGGCATTCTTGGGATGCATCGACTCAGGAACGATCAAACACTGATCCACCGTCCAGTGCTTCACCATGGCGCTGAGGCCCCAAGCCCAGAGCTGGGCCAAGCAGACGCAGAACCAGGCGGAGGGGATGTCAGCCCTGGTTGCTGTCCATTTTGTCTGCATTTGCTGCAGCTGGGCCCTGCTGAGCAGGGCTCCTGGGGGCTGGGGGAGATGCACTGAAAGCCTAGACAGGGCATGGGAGTGGGCCCCACTGGGTGAAAAGGGGGCTTGGAACATCACTCTGTGGGATGGGCTGGTTCTCTACCTGCCTCCCCTTAGCACGCCAGGCCTGGGCCTGGTGGAGCTCTGATATTGCAGCTAGCCTTCCCCGTCCATCACTGGCACAGGACCCTGTCCCCATTCACTGGGTCACTTCCCGCAGCTCTGTCCATTCTCTGTCCATTCTCTGTCCCTGCTTTCCACTGGTCTCCAAGCTCGCACTCAGGGACCACGAGCACGTTCTGCCCTGTGGCCCCTTGAATCCATGAGGAGCTGGAGACATAGCTATGGGCAGGGCCATCCCCTGCATGTCACCACGTGGATTGGTGGAGAACTCACCCCTCCCTCATGCAGACCCTGCCATGGTATCCCCAACCCCCCTTGGCCTCCCATCTTGCCACGCTACCAGCAGGAGGCACCCACCTTTCACACCAGACTCAGCGGCATCCCTGTGCCCTGATGGCAGTCAGGACATGGGGGGGAGGGGGCCTCCCACACATGTTGGGTGGGGGGTCAAGTCTGTTTCAGCCCCACCCAGCATCCCTCTGTCAGCCAGACTTTCTCACAGCACAGGGGGAAGGAGGCACAGGACAGAGGGCAGGGAGGGAGGGTCACCGCCGGTGCCCCAGCTGGCCTTGCGACAGACTGACAATACCCTGGACACCCCGTATGGAATTCAGAGAGACATTATTGAATTGTGGTTCCGGTCTTGGGGGCAGTGCATTAAAATGCAGGTGTGTGGGTGTTACCGTGGCACTGCATGTAATGGGGGGAGGGAGAGCTCAGTGGTTTGAGCATTGTCTGCTAAACCCAGGGTTGTGAGTTCAATCCTTGAGGGGGCCATTTAGGGATTTGGGGCAGAAATTGGGGATTGGTCCTGCTTTGAGCAGGGGGTTGGACTAGATGACCTCCTGAGGTCCCTTCCAACCCTGATATTCTATGATTCTATGAACTCCTGGGAGATGCCTATGGAATTCCTCTGGTTGCCATCCCCGGGAGAGGGTTGCTGCGGCTGGCTCACCCTGGCTTCTCCGGGACAAACAGTGAAAGGAATTGGCTAAAGAGCCTGGGTTTGCACAGCAAATGGCCAGGACTCGAGGTCCATGCAGGGCCCACATCCTTAGGGATGGGTTGGAAGGACTGGGCCTACTGGGTGCTGAACTGAAGCTGTGATGAACCGAAATCAGAAGGGTTCCCCTTGGGTGGGGTTTGGAAGGGCTGCTCTGGCCAGAACCCATGTCGGGATGGGCGTGGGGTCTCTAGTGAGTTTATTCGCAGGCAGATGGCTTCTTTTGTTTGGCATGTTTTCTTGGCAATGTGTTTACCTTAAGAATCCCGTAGGCTGGCCTAGAGCGAGCTGGGGCAGCTGTGGCTGGGGCAGTCCCTGGTAGAGGATGCCAGCAGCAGGTGTGCAGGTCTCTGCTTGGGCTAACGCAGTCTCGACCCAAGAAAGGCAGTGGCTGGGCCGCTGAGGGGAAAGGTGGGTGCCGTTGCCTTGAACTGAGATAGTCCTGTCCCTCAGAGGGGGGCCTGTCTCTTTACAAGAGGCCTGGCCCGCGTACCCAGCTCCCTAGCTTGGCTAGGGAACCCTCGCCCCCGACAGCCACAGCTCCAGGGCCAGCCAGACCTCCTTGCCGCTGAGGGGTGGGCCAGGCATGTCACCTACAGTCCAAGTCTTTCTGATGCCAAGCTAGAGCCAGGTGTTCAGAGCAGCTGAGCAGGGCTCGGGCATCAGCTGAGCCAACCACAGGCAGAGGCGAGGCATTGTCCGAGGAAGCTAAAGGAGAAGGTGTGGGGCGTGCGGCCTTTGTCTGAGTCCTGGTGTCCTGGAGAACAGCCCTCCATAGGCGGGAGATGGAGAGAGTCCGAGAGCCATGGCTGGGGACAGACGCCCTGTGCCACTGCCGGTTAATGCGGCTGGCCACGCAAGGGGCGGCTGAGACTTACCTGCATGCAAGGCTGCACGAGATGCCCCCCTGGTGCTGACCCATGTCCATTCCCCGAGCACCACCCAATCCACATGGCATCTCCCCTTGCTACCCCGAGGTCTCCATCGGACAGCTGGAGACAAGAGGGGCTGAGCAACTTGCCCCAGGTCACACAGGGGCTGAGATCCAGCAAGGGATCAAAGGCGGCACTCTCAAGTCCCAGGCTAGGGTCCTACCTACTCAGCCATCCTGCCTTCCTCTCGGTACAGGCCTGATTCCGATCTCACACCAGTTTAGTTGCTGGCAGTGCAGAAGCTGCTGTAAGATCAAAGCCGCACCCAAGCAGATGCCCAAGGGAGCAGAGCGAAGGGGGTCTGCTCATCTGAAAAATCACCCTCCGTCTGAGTGCTGTTCCATGCAGCCCCGGGGTGCAGGGTGTGAGCTGACAGCATCATGGGCAGATCTGGTGCACTGACTGCTCTCTGCTGGCCGTGGGGCACTGTGGGGCACCCAGGGCCGGGAGGGCCCCAGAACACAGAAGCTGGAAAGGACACGGCTGTAGCCAATCTCCCTGATGGAGGGGAAGGGGAAGCTGGTTGTGCCCATGGTGCTGAGTTGCAAGTCCCTGAGATGTGAACAGCAGCTGCCAGGCTATTCATGCTGTGCCCAGCCCCGCCTTTGGGCATCAGGAGTTCCACCGCTGGGGAGCCGGGGCGCATGTCTCTGGGTGCAGTGGGCTGGTGCCATGG